>NC_135490.1:42415373-43015373 GCF_052094955.1 Ictidomys tridecemlineatus
ATTGGATTAGTCTTCATTGACTCATGCAAAATTAACTTTAATTGAGTGCATACAGTATGTTACTTGGAGCTGGGAAAACCAAGACAACTGCCGCTGAAGACAGGAGATTTTCTACCTCAGGGGCAAGTCTTTTGGGATAAGGTGTAGATCCCCATCTGAGCTACTCTTTTCCTTGGCTCTGAATGTAGATTTAAATGCAGAAGTACATGGAAAAGTAAATCCCCTTTTCATAACAAATAAGATAACTGGGAATCAGCAGTTTCTTAAAGCAGAAACGATTTCGCTTTCCCTCTTTTCCCAA
Source organism: Ictidomys tridecemlineatus (assembly GCF_052094955.1). Taxonomy (NCBI): domain Eukaryota; kingdom Metazoa; phylum Chordata; class Mammalia; order Rodentia; family Sciuridae; genus Ictidomys; species Ictidomys tridecemlineatus. The sequence continues at coordinate 42,415,675 of NC_135490.1, forward strand.
AGCAGCAGATTTCTGGTCTCACCAATCAACTAACCATGTGAGTTGGGGGAGGAGGCATCTGCATTTGTCACTGGGATCAGTTCCCTCAATCCCAGGGCAGGTGGCTACAGATTCCCCAGTCCCCACCCTGTAACAACTGAAGCTGCAGACAGCCTTCCTTCCAAGAGCACCTTCCCAGTGGGTGATCTGGTGACACAGGGGAACCAGGACTCTTCTGGGGTCTAGACTGACAGTTTCCCTGGACCAGGTAAATGCTGCCTGCTGGGCCCTGGCCAGGCATCCTCAGCTAATGGGATAACAGAAACAAAGTTACAGTCCCCTGTCAGGGACAAGAATGAAGGCCAGGGGAACTGGGGCTGTTATTGCTGCAAAGCAGATTTCTCTGACATCTCCCTGCATTTTGCTGTTTTTCCCCAGTGGTGACCAATAATATCCTAAGCTGAAAGAGTTTTGTATTGTCTGGTTGTGCAACAAAGGAAGGAGAAACAGAGGCCTGACCTTGTGTCTCCTATTTATTTCTTCAAAAAAATTCTCTTGTTCTGCATGGGATAGAATCCAGGGCCTCACACATGCCAGGCAAGTACTGTGCCCCTGAGCTCCACCCCGGTGCCATCTTCTCTTTATTTATGCTCCATTCAGTAGTCAGCAGCTGTGCTGGTTCTTACTTCCAGTGCATCCAGAACCTGGCTTCCACTCAAGGCCTCCATTGCTCTGGCCTCCCTGGTCAAGCTGTGGCCTCTCCTGATGGCTGGGATGACCCCAGTGGGCTCCTGGCTTCTCCACCTCTAGATTTCTATCTGTAGGAAAAGACCAGTGGAGGGTATACTTCCAATCCTTTCCTTTTTAAATGAAGCACTGCCACTACTAAAGTGTGAATCTGAAATGATTCCTACAGGCCCAGGTGAGAAAGCTTTGATCACAGCCACAGGTGCTATTGGGAGGAAGTGAGATCTTTAAGGGGGAGGCTAGTGGGGAGCTTCCTGTTAAGGGCCTCCTTTCAGGGGACTGAGGAACCCTGGTCTCTTAATTTCCCACTCTCTGCTTCCCAGCCACCATTAAGTGAGTCACTTGCCACCATGCACTGCCAGGGTGATATGTGGTTTCACCCCAGGTCCAAGAACAACAGGGCAACCAACCATGGAGTGAAGCCTGCAAAAGTCAACCAGAATATACCTTTGTCTTTCTAAGCTGATTACCTCATATATTTGTCACAGTAATGGAAGGCAATGCAAGTACAAAGCAGGGGAGGGGACCGCAGAGAAAAAAGTGTAACTTAGTGAAAAATTATGTGGAACACCCTAGAACCAAGTCAAGAACAGCACCTTGTCAGCATCCCACATGGCTGCATCCTAGCCCTAGTCCCTCCTCCCTCCAGAAGTAACCAGCACCAGGGCACACAAGCTCAAGGGCTAAGACAGACACCCCATGCACCACTTGGTATGTCTTTGTGCAGTTCTTGGTTTGCAGGTTCCCTGCCCTGTGTGTCTTTTCCTTGGTCTCTTTGTTATAGTGGCAGGCCCTGGGACCCATGGAGGTCCTCACATCTGGATTTTGCTAATTCATATTTAGAATATTGTACACACCTTCCTTTCTCTTTCTTCCATATCTCTTGCAAAATGTCAGCTGGATGTAGAGACCTGTTCAGAGTAATCTGTGATGCTGAAAAAAGTTCTGAATTTTAAAGTAGATATTGGGACCTGAGGCAAATAACATTAGAAACAAGATCATGATGCTAATGTCCACCAATTGAAGCTCACCAGGCTGTCACCTGTGGTCAGAGTCAGTTTACCTAGATTTCTGGTGGCTCAACAGCCACACAGAAGCATTCAGAAAGAAACATGGAGCAGTGACCCTTAGAAGATTCTGTCTTCTATTCAATGACTCCAAGATGTGATTCAGGACAGGGTCAAGAAGTGAGGCAGCTTGGTGATTGAGCATCTTAACTACTTTTGTCTCAGGGGTGGGAAGATTACTGGAGAGTCACAGTCCATGTTGGGAAAGAGGTTGTTCCCTAAATGGCCATTTCCCCTTGTTCTGGGCAAACCTGGGGTAGGTAATGCCTGGTAAGAAAAAGGTTGGCTCAGTAATTTCTGTTGCCTCAGAGTCAGTCTCCACATAGTTTTGGATATGACCACCATGTGGTCCTGCCTGAGGTTTTCGTTCTATTAGGAGTGCTTTTGTTGACTTGTGGAGATCATGGACGAGCCACCTATTATCAGGAAGGCCATTTCCCTTTCTGAGTTCCTTTCAGGGTTTAGATGAAAACAGCACTGACTTCTACCCATATAAAAGAGAAATTGATCCAAAGTTCCAGGTTTTCTTGTGCCTCTAATCAATTTTCACATTAGTATAGATTTTTTTTTTTGGACAAAGGCCCTTGTTCCCATGTAAACAAGTGCTCCACACATTACCCCAAGGCTGTGCTAAATACCACCATGTATCCAAAGTAAAATGTTTGAAGTAAGCCATACATCTTTGTTTCAAAAAAAAATTAGTAAACAGGGATTGAAGTTGATTCAGCAGAGAGAAAACTTGTCCACTGCCACCTATAATCCCATTTAGCAAGAAGTGTGTGCACACAATATCACATAGATGGTAACAATGCAAAGGATGGCCAGAACCAGCATTATGAAGCCATAGACATAATAGATGTGAAAATGAAATACATTTCAATAAAGATAGAGCCAAAAGGTAAAGTTTGTCCCAGGCAAACAATAACTGCAGGCTACATAAGATATTTTTTCTCCAGTATAGGACAAGGCACAGCATTGGCACAACAAAGGAAGTTGGGCTGACCTAACAAATTTCAGCCAAGTATTATACCAATGTACAGACAAGCTGAAACAAATGTCAAATAGTAAAAACCTTTGTTGAAAGAGGAAGACATAATGAATACAAAAATGAATCACAATTATCTTGGAGTCCAGAGAAATATAGCTAATTAAAATTAATCAGCTAATGAAAATTATCAACGTATCACTACGTCTTCATTGTTTTAAAGTTTAATTTATAAAATATTCACTAAGAGTGTATCTGTTGACCGCTTAATGTCTTAGAACAGTAGTTCTTAAAACTTGTGACCTTCCTTCTGCTTTTAAAAGTTATTCAGCACTCAAATCTTTGCTTATGTGAAGATTATCTATAGATATTTATTTTATTACAAATTAAAATTCAGAAGTTGTTAAATATGAAAGTAATTTGTTAATTATTTAAAAATGACAATGACATATTCATTATATGTCTATCAACTAATGTTTTTTTTTAAATACAAGTACATTTTCTGGGGCTAAAGGTAAAACCCAGTTTTGGAGCACATACTGAGCATGGGTGAGGTTCTGGGTTCAATTACTAGGGTGCAAGCCACACAAACTCCCCCAAAATTGCATTTCCAAGACAAAACTATTCAGTGAGAAGAGTGATATTGTTTTTCATATTTGCAACTATCTCTAACGTTTGGCTGAATAGAAGATACCTACATTTTCATATCTGCTTCTACATTTCACAAACCAAGTAGCCTCTGGTGAATGCCAGTGTAAGCTTATGTCAAAAACAATGAAAGAAGTAAACAAGACTTTGGTGATATCATGAAATTACCATGGCAATCTTATGGACTCCCTGAAAAGTTTCCAGGCTGCTCAGTGGTCATAGATCACCTTTTTGAGGAATAATATGTTAGAATGATGGGCTAGGAGAAGCACAGACCTTAGGGTTTCCTTTAGAACATTACATCAACCCTGGGTTGTCCTATTTTCAGTTGTCCAACCCCGTCCCCTTGCCAAACACAGCTTTGTAGGACGCTTCAAAATTTCTAAGGGATTTAAGTGCATTAAGTCCATTTCCATTCAAGATATAATCAATAACTTTCACATTCACAAATTAATTTTCTATTTAAAAGCTTTTTATGAAAGTAAAAAGCATAGAAATAAGTAATGACAAATTGAAAGTATTATCAAAGCATTTTGAGGTTCGTAGTGAAACCCCTGGATTTTTTATTGTGAAAGAGCAAGGGTCTCCTTCAGGAACTGGCTTTTCCCCATTTGTGTATTTCTCACATTAAGCAATCTGTAACAACCTATATTCACTTGTTTCCTCCAAGAGGATTCTATAAAACCTGGACCTAGGGGCTAGAGCTATGTGCTGTCTTAGTTTCCCAGAAACACCTTGCACTGTTGGCTGTCTTTGCACAGAGGCTGAATTCTTCCTGCAGGAGTAAATCCTTCATTTGGGGACAGAGAAACAGTCTTTCCTCTTATGAATCAGCTGCTTGTGCTGAAGAAGACTGAAAATGAACAAAGATATAATCTAATGTTAGATACTAATAGGTCCTATACAAAGTTAAGCAAGGTATGGACAAAGGAAGAGACAGGGCATTTGATAAGTTGGTCAGTGACATTGCTGAGAACTCAGGTGGACATTTGACACAAGACCTAAAAAGATTGAGGGAAAAGTCCATTTTTGAAGTAAGAGCAGTCTGAATGGAAGCCATAGAAAATGTTAATTCTCTGAGGACAGAATTAACTTGACTTATTTGCAGTTGAGGAAACAGCAGGACAAAGTTTGGCTGGAGCCACATGAATGGTCAAGATTAAGAAATGGGAGGGGTGCTAATTGTTCCAGGACAGCTCATAAAGTATCATGAGAAGACCATGATAGGTTATCACCCTGCATTACAAGAGTGCAAAAAGCTATTGGGAGGTGGTCAGTAGGAGAGTCTTATTCAAAGGGGCTCATTCCTAGTACAATGGGGATGTTGCCTGGAAGCAGGTAGCCCAGTGGGGAAAGATGTGCTGGTGACTTTCCCTAGGATACTTACCATAAGGGAAGAATGTTTTTTCCTAAGCTCAGCATGTTTAATTTAATTAATTTAATTTAAGTTAATTTAATTGAGTCCCACAAGCACAGCATATTTAATTTCTTTAAAAAATTCCTGAAAGACATTGTTTTCCAGTGCAAGACGTTTGAAATGTTTAAGATTCTTCATTCATATCGAAAAGTGGTGAGAAATAAAGCTTGTGGGACTCAATATGCCATCCTAATATAATCTGGGATTTTAACTGAAGAGTTGAAATGAAACAATCACAAGAATTTAGGTTGTCACACTAATTCTATGTGGCACTTTAGGTAGCAGAGGCTTGATTCTTAGATTCTATCATGATTTCTAGAGTTTCAAAATAAAACCTTTCCTCTCAAAGACATTTTCACTTATATGCAATTTGGCCTCTAACAGGGTCTTTCCACAAGCTTCCATAGCAACTTTCAGGGTTTACACATGGGATGAAGCCTCTTTTCCATCCCCAGATTCAGTGACATGTTCGTTTAACATGGTTTATTGACTACCTCTTACATGAAAGGATTTTGAAGTATTCTTCAAACCAATGTATATAAACCCTCAAAATTTCCGAAGCATGCTTGGAGGCTGGCCAATAATGTATTGTCCTGACAGTATTAAGAGTAGAGTATCTTCTTATGGAGAATGTACATTTCTTTTCTCTCTAGGGAAGCAAATTTGGATAGAAGTTATGGAGTGTTCTTGGGATTTCTGGGGATCTAGGAAGGGTGATCTTTCATTTCAGATTTTCTAATACAATAATCATGTTTCAATAGTCCATCTTTTGTTTACTGCTTTATTTGATGCCATCAAATCTAATTCCCAGTTTGATTTTTTTTTATGTATTCATACATGTACTTTGGATAATGAGGCCTATCACATTCCACCATCCTTGCTAATCCCCTGTCCCCTCCCCTTCTCTCCTACCCCTCTGCCCAATCTAGAATTCATCTAATCTTCCCAAGTTCCCCCACCCTACCACACTACACGTCAGCCTCCTTATATCAGAGAAAACATTTGGCATTTGGTTTTTGGGGATTGGCTAACTTCACTTAGCATTGTCTTCTCCAATGCTATCCATTGAACTGCAAAACCATGAATTTATTCTCATTTATTGCTGAGTAAAACTCCATTGTGTATGTTTGCCACATTTGTTTTTCATCCATTATCCACTGAAGGGTATCTAGGTTGGCTCCACAGTTTAGCTATTGTGAATTGTGCTGCCATAAACATTGATGTGGCTGTGTCTCTGGAGTATGCTGTTTTCAAGTCTTTGGGTATAGACTGAGAGGGATAGCTGGATCAAATGGTGGTTCCATTCCCCGATTTCCTAGGAATCTCCATACTGCTTTCCATATTGGATGCACCAATTTGAAGTCCCACAAGCAGTGTATGAGTGTGCCTTTTCCCCCACATCCTCACAAAACTTATTGTTGTTTGTCTTCATAATAGCTGCCATTCTGATTGAACTGAGATGGATGGTATCTCAGAGTAGTTTTGATTTGCTAGAGATGGTGAAAATTATTTCATATATTTGGTGACTGATGGATTATCCTCTTCTGAGAAGTGTCTGTTCATGTCCTTGGCCCATTTGCTGATTGGAATATTTGTAAGGTTTTTTTGGTGCTTAGTTTTTTGAGTTCTTTATACACCCCAGAGATTAATGCTCTATCTATCTATATGTGTGAGGGGTAAAAATTTGCTCCCAGGATGTAGGCTCTCAATTCACCTCACAGATTGTCTCTTTTGCTGAGAAGAAACTTTTTAGTTTGAGTCCATTCCATGTATTGATTCTTGATTTTAATTCTTGCGCTATAGGACTCTTATTAAGGATGTTGGGGAGTAATCCCACATGTTGGAGACGAGAGCCTAATTTTCTTCTATTAGAAGCAGCATCTCTGGTTGTATTCCTAATCCTTGATCCATTTTGAGTTGAGTTTTGTGCATGGTGAAAGATAGGGGTTTAATTTCGTTTTGTTGCATATGGATTTCCAGTTTTCCCAACACCATTGGTTGAAGAGCCTATCTTTTCTCCAATGCATATTTTTGGTGCCTTTGTCTATATAATTATAATTTGTGCATTGGTCTCTGTGTCCTATATTCTGTACCACAGGTCTACCAGTCTGTTTTGGTGCCAGTACCATGCTGTTTTTGTGACTATTGCTCTGTAGAATAGTTTAAGGTCTGATATAGTGATGCCACCTGCTTCACTCTTCCTGCTAAGAATTCCTTTATCTATTCTGAGTCTCTTATTTTTCCAGATCGATTTCATGATTGCTTTTACTATTTCTATGAGAAAAGCCATTGGGATTTTGATCAGAATTGCATTAAATCTGTATAGTGCATTTGGAAGTATGCTCATTTTGATAATATTAATTCTGCCTATCCAAGAGCAAGGTAGATCTTTCCATCTTCTAAGGTAATCTTTGATTTCTTTCTTTAGGGTTCTGTAGTTTTCATTGTAAAGATGTTTCACCTCTTTCATTAAGTTGATTACCAAGTATCTTCTTTTTTTTTGAGGTTACTGTAAATGGGGTAGTTTTCCTCATTTCCTTCTCAGAGGATTCATCACTGATACACAGAAATGCCTTTGATTTCTGGGTGTTGATTTTATAACCTGCCTCTTTTTTTAATTTGTTTATTAGTTCTAGAAGTACTCTGGATCGTTTTGGGTCTTCTAGGTGTAGAATTATACTGTCAGCAAATAGTGCTAATTTAAGTTCGTCTTTTCCTACATGTATCTCTTTAATTATTTTGTCTGTCTAATTGCTCTGGCCAGTGTTTCAAGGACTACGTTGAATAGAAGTGGTAAAAGAGGGCATCCCCGAATTGTTTCAGTTTTAAAAGGGAATGCCTTCAAATTTTCTCCATTTAGAATGGTGTTGGCCTGGGGCTTAGTATAGATAGCCTTTAGGATGTTGACGTAGATTTCTCTTATCCCTAGTTTTTCTAGTGTTTTGAACATCAAGGAGTGCTTTATTTTGACAAATGCTTTTTCATAGGATTCTTATCTTTGAGTCTATTGATGAGGTCAAGGAAGCCTCCACCAAGATTTAAAATAAAGGCCTGGCAGTTCAATTTATAACAAGTTCAGAATCCCTGTAAGAGGCCCTGATGTGGATAATGTGGGGAAACTGTGAGATGGAAGCTGAAGCTGCCATAGAGACCCTGGGATTAAGAGATGTCAGTACTGAGGATCATGAGCCAAGGAATGTTGCTGGCTGAGGATAGAGCAAATCTGAGAGGCCATGGGACAGGGCTGCCCAAATATTTTAGAGCACACAAGATACAACCCTGTGCCCCACACAGGACATGAAGATATAAGACTTGTTGGCCCACTTGGGTTTTAGTCTTGATTTGGTCCCATCTCTTCTTTCTATGTGCCAATTTCTCCCTTTTGGAATGGGAATATTTATTCTGTGCCATGTATACTGGAGATCATACTTACATACGTGTGTGTGTGTGTGTGTGTGTGTAGAGAGAGAGAGAGAGACAAGAACTCACAACCAAGAGGAGTCTTTTGACATGAAGTCTTGGGCAATGATGGAACTGTTAAGGATAAGAGGACTCTTTGAAGATGCAATGAGTGTATTATGCACAGTGAGATGGACATAACCTTTGCTAGATCAGGCGTAGCATGTGATGGTTTGAGATTAGGTGTGCCTGAAAAGCTCATTTGAGTTAATGGAGGAATGTTCAGAGGTGAATGATTTCATTATAAGCAAGGTAACCTAATCAATAGATAAGTCCTTTGGGTGGATTAATAATTGGCAAGGACCACTGTACTGGGTTGTAACTGTGGAAAGGTGGGGTGTGGCTGGAAGATGGAGGCCACTAGTAGCATGCTCTTGGAGACAATATTTTGACAATTGCTTTTTCATAAGATTCATATCTTTGAGTCTGTTGATGTGATGAATTACGTTTATTGATTTCCATATGTTGAACCAACCTTGCATACCTGGGACGAATCCCACTTGATCATGGTACAGGATCTTTTTGATGTTTTTGTATTTGATTTTCCAGAATTTTATAGAGAATTTTGCATCTGTATTCATTAGAGATATTGATCTAAAGTTTTCTTTCTTTGTTGTGTCTTTGCCTGGTTTTGGAAACAGGGTAATATTGGCCTAATAGGATGAGTTTGGAAGTGCTGCCTCTCCAATTCCAAAAGGGAGAAATTGGTATATAGAAAGAAGAGATGGGACCAAATCAAGACTAAAACCCAGGTGTTCCTTCTTAACACTCTGCTTTGTGGCCACCATGAGGTGAGCAGCTGCCTTTCAAACTGTCCTTGTATCCTACTGTTCTGCTTCACCTCTGGCCCAGGGCCATGGAGCTGGCTGCCTATGAACTGACACCTCTGAGACATGAAATGTTCTGCATCACCTTAGCCCCAGAGCAATGCAGTCAGCCAAACATGGACTGAGATCTCTGGAAAATGCAACGCTAGGCAACAGGAAGAACACTGAACACTTTCAATGTGGTGTAGAGAGAAGGATATGTATGTGCTTTGGTCAGGATGAGAGGGAACTCCTCCCAAACAAAATACACATATTTTACCTGAAATAATACCAGAGTCAGGCACCATTACTGGCTCAAGGATCCTGTGGGACAGTTCCAGGGACCACTGTAATGTTTTTCTAAATTGATAGTATGGTGGAAAGCATAGAGGAAAAATTGACTAGAGCTATTTGGGGGCAACTGACGGTGGTTTGACTCTGGATGGCTACAGTCATGTCCAGTAGAACCATGGAGATATTTTTGGAGCCAAGTGGAATGACTGCCTAAGTAACCCAAAGGAAAGCAGCCTCAGAATGACCCTCTGGAGGGTGAGGATAACTGTGTGATGGGTGTGGGAGAAGAAGCAGCACAGAGTCCGGAGAACCCTGAGCTCAGACCAATTGGCGGTGGGGGTCTCTTCACCCTGGAGCCTTCCTTTGACCAACCGTCTTGGCTCAAGTCCTTCCTGAGTCATGTGTTCCAGCCACATGTCACAAAGGCTAAACTCCAGTTCAGCCTTTGGTCGAAGGAGGAGCTGGCTTCTCAGCCAAGCTGCTCTGTGCTGACTAGCGTTGGACTAGTGTGGACTTCTGCCTAGTGACGAGCCAAAGGTGCCCTCAATTGGCAGTCTTTTGACCAAGTGCGGTTGCAGGCCACGCTACAGGGCTCTCTTGGGCCGTCAGACTCCCCTCCGCCTTGCCTGTGAGGCTGCCTCTCCTCACAGGGACCACCCCGCTGCACCTGCCTCTCCACTCAGCCCTGCCAGCAGGAGTTTCTTCCAGGATCCCCGACCTCAGGGGCCTCCTGCTGCTGGCAGGCACAGAGGCCTGCTCCTCTCTTGGGGGATCCTGCTGCCCGTGTCCTGGGGGTCCTTCCGCAAAACAACAGTGCTATCCTGGAAGAACTCTCAGATGTTCTGACCCTAAATAGCAGTAAGGATGCCCCCTCCTGGGCGTAGACCACCACTCCTGCCTTCAGTTCCTCAGCTCATCCACCAAGCTGAAGGGCCCATGACAGCTGCTCGATACCCTGTTGGTGCATCTAAGGATGCTGAGCTCAGGGCCCAGGAACAGCTCGAAGAAGGCAAGATCCACCAGGAGGAGGAGGAAGAGGGGGAGGAGGAGGAGGGGGAGAAGGAGGGGGAGGAGGAAAAGGAGAAGGAGGGGGAGGAGGGGGAGGAGGAGAAGCTGGAGGAGGAGGAGGAGGAGGAGGAGGAGGAGGAGAAGGAGGAGAAGCTGGAGGAGGAGGAGGAGGAGGAGGAGGAGTACGACACTCAGGGAGACCTCAGTGCCCTGGAGCCCAGTTCTTGGCCCACAGAGAGAAACAGTATTCCAGAGCGGGCCCAGGTGTCTCCCAAGAACTTGACATATGGGAGCCCTGTCACCTGCAGCTCTCACCGCCCTGCTCAAGGAGTGCTTGTCCTGCTTAAAGTTGAGGGCTTCTTAACACTGGACAAGTGGGCCCAGGAGCTTGTAGGTGAACTGGATCCGCCCACCTCTCCAGCCTCCCAAGCATCCATCCAGGGAGAGCAGGGCCTAAAGCCGACCGACCTGTGTTCTATCCCAGAGTTGGCTCTCACTAACTGCTGCTTCCAGGAGGCCAAATAAAAGAAAACAGCTCATGCCAGTGGCCCTGCCATCACTGATTGCCTGGCATCAGGATGGGCTGCCCCCACCTGCAAAGCGGCCACTTTTATGTTCAAAAGGCACCCTGAGGAGGGTTCAGAGTGCCAGAAGTAACCACGTGAAGCCTGAGACACAGGTCTCACAGGGCGGAAGAGAGGCTCTGGAGGACTGCACCACCACTGTCCATTCATCCTCCCCACCTGCAGGCCCTTCCTGGAATGCAGGCCCCCTCCCCCTACCCACTGACCCCTTTCCCATAGCAACCATCCTTGCCAGCAGGCAGTTGGAATTCCAGCCTGCTGGGCCCTTGAACCTACCCATCCCTCCACCTTCCCCCTCATGTAATAAAGATGAGGGGGAAATCCCAACTTCCATTCCTCTGCCTCCTCCCACTAAACCTCCTCCCTTCAGCCCCAGTCCCCAAGTTGGAGTTACCCCTAATGTGTTTCACCCAACCACACAACTGTCAAGACCTGTGATACCTCCCAGTTTCCACCTCCCCATACCTCATACCCAGGTCCCTTTCCCCTCCAATCCTACCTCTTCCAGAACTGAATCCCCAAACCCCATGTGTATTGATTCTCCTCCTTTCTTCTTTTTATCCTCCTCCTCCTCCTCTCCCTCCTTACCCTCTCCCTATTTCCTCTCCTCCTCCTCCTCCCCCTCCTCCTCTCCCCTTTCTCCTCCTCCCCTTTCTCCTCCTCCTACCCCTCCTCCTCCTTTTTTCCTCCTCCTCCCACTCCTCCTCTTCCTCCTCCTCCTCCTCCTTTTTCTCCTCCCACTCCTCCTCTTCCTCCTCCTCCTCCTCTTTCTCCTCCCACTCCTCCTCTTCTTCCTCCTCCTCCTCCTTTTTCTCCTCCTCCTCCTCAATTTCTTTCTCCTCCTCTCGCCCTCTTCCCCCTTCCCCTTCTCCCCTTCATCCTCCGCCCCCTCCCCTTCTTCTCCTTTTCCTGCTACTCTTACTTCTTCTCCTCCTCCCCCTCTTCCTCCTATTCCTTCTCCTCCCCCTCCTACTCGCCCTTTTCAACCTCTTCTTTTTTCTTCTCATCCTCTCCCTCCTTCCCCTCCTCCTCCTTTTCCTCCTACTCTTCTCATCCTCGCCCTCCTCCTCGTCCTCTATCTCCTTTTCCTCCTCCTCTTCCTCTTCCTCCTCCTAATGTTCCCTTTCCATTGGCTGGTCCTCCTCCTGCCCCTCTTCCTTCTTCTCCTCATTCCTTCCTAAGACCCACTCCTGTCCCTTCCACCCACAACCCCAATACCCAGGGCCAACACTCCGCCCCTCCAACCCTCATTTCCATGTCATTGGCTCACCTTTCCCAGAATCCCACTGTGCTGCCTGAAGATACGGCCATGGACACTACCCCCCCTTCCATGGTGGTCATTTTCAAATCTTCTGTGTCCAGTGACAGCTCTGGCCCACACTGCAGTGTCCATGGCCATAGGCAGCACAGGCAGCTAGCAAAGGGACCAGTCCTCCCAGGCCCCCCAACCCTTCAGTTCTCCCAACCCAACCCCAATCTGTCCCATTCCTTTGTCCCACCATCCACCCATCAGCCTGCATCTGGAAACCCGCCTGGACAGCAAAGAGCCTCTCTTCCCAATGCCCCCATGGTTACCATGCTGCCAGTGAAGGTCCACTCACCGGCCTCCACCCCGACACAGAGGGCCTCGGCACCACCAACCTCCCAGGCTGCCAGTGAAGAGCCCATGGATACAACTCCTTTTTTGAAGGCTGTCATGTTCTAGTCACCTCCTGCCTGCCAAGTTCTTAGACTGATTCAATTTGGTAAGCATGGCAGACACGTTGACAGCTATTTCTATATTGTAGGCCTGGTGCCACATATTTGGGATTTGATTTCTGCTTGCTATTTCTTCCCAATGTTAGTTTTGAGGTAAAATGTGCTTTGCAAATGTTGGCTTTTGACATAATAGCTGAAGGCATAATTACCAATGAAGCAGCGCATGTGTGTACATGCGTGCGCGCGCGCGCGCGCACACACACACACACACACATACACACACACACACACACAGAAATGCCACAGTCTTTGCCTCTAAATTTCAGAAGTAGGCAAACTTGAAAATTTTCTAAAACCATAAAGGAGACTAAAGAGATGTGATAAGTGTATGAACTGTGGGAGCCTGGACTTCAATCAAGCATGGAGGATGACAACAGGACAACTAACAAATTGGGCTATAGACTGGAGTAAAGTATTGTGTCAAAGTTAGTTTCCTGAATGTAGGAATTTTCCAGGGTTATGGGAGAGAATGTGCTGTCCTGGAGAATTCACAGCAGAGTAAAGCATTAAGTGTACAGGGGTATGAGACACACATACTCTTCTCAAACTGTTGGGAAAAGTGTAATTAGGGAAAGAAGCAAGATAAAGTACATGTGGCAAAATGTGAAAAGTCTGTGACTCCTCCTAGAAATTCCAAATAACTCTCATGGAGAGACAGGAAATAAAGTTCGTCCAGGAAGTTTCAGGGGTCTTCCCTCCCCCACTAGGAAGAAAAGTTTGGCATTCATTTTCAAATACAGTGACTTCAATAATTCACATGTATAGATGAATCTTCCAACTATTATAATATAGACCTGTCTCCCTCATTAATGATAATCTTTAAAAGCTGTTGCTCAACAAGATTGGTTCAATAAGATTGGTTATATCAATTCCACAGTCTGATGGAATTCTAAAGTTTGAAAATCCTGCAGAATGAAAAGAAAACATCTAAAATGACTATAAAGCATAAGTCACAGTGGATTGGAACTGATGAAGAATGAGTGCATGTTGTGTTTACATAGAAAGCAGAATTGGGCTTTACAGGAGGAAACGTGACCAGGCCAGAAACAGGGCAGCAATGAAGTTATGTAAGTTGTCAACAGTTTGGTAGCACCATGACTTTGACCATGAAACTGTTCCATGACGTGTGTCCTCATGAGAACCCTGAGGTGCGGGTTTCCATGACTCTGTACACTATGCTTTGCTTTGCTTCACATTCTCTATATTGAAGAATCTGGAGTAGAGCAGCTTTCTATTTCTCAAAAACATTACATTTATCTCTCATCTCATCCCCCTAATATTTCAGGTTGCTTAAAAGATAACAAAATACTATTTGATAACATATGTTAAAGGAGGAGAAAATGCAAAACTAGAGGTAGAAACATAAACAAGGAGTAGAAAGAGGCCACTCTGTAAATGCTTGCCATAATGCCATTGACCTTGTTCTGAATAAACTTGGGGTCAATTGAAGGGATTTTTTGTTTGATTACTTTTCAGGTTTTATTTTATTTTTATTCTAATTTTTATACATGACAGCAGAATGCATTACAGCTCATATCACACATATATAGAGAGCACATTGTTTCATATCTCTGGTTGTATACAAGGTATATCCACACCATTCGTGTCTTCATACATGTACTTAGGGTAATGATATCCATCTCGTTATGCCATCTTTTTTACTCTTAGGCTCCCTCTCTTCCCCTCCCACCCCTCTGCCCAATCTTGAGTTCATCTAATCCTCCCATGCTCCCCCTCCAAATCCCACTATGAATCAGCCTCCTTATATCAGAGAATATATTTTGCATTTGGTTTTGGGGGGATTTTCTAACTTCACTTACCATTATATTCTCCAACTCCACCCATTCACCTGAAAATGCCATGATTTTGTTCTCTTTTGTTGTTGAGTAGTATTCCATTGTGTACATATACCATATTTTCTTTATCCATTCATCTACTGACAGGCATGTGAGTTGGTTCCACAGTTTAGCTATTGTGAATTCTGCTACTAGAAACAGCAGAATTCACAATAGCTGATGTGGCTCTGTCCCTATAGTATGATGCTTTTAAGTCCTTTGGGCATAGACCAAGGAGTGGGAGAGCTGGATCAAATGGTGATTTCATTCCCATTTTCCCAAGGATTCTCCATATTGCTTTCCATATTGGCTACACCAATTGGGAGTCCCATGAACAATGTATGAATGTGCCTTTTCCCCACATCCTTGCCAACACCTAATGTTGTTTGTATTCTTAATAGCTGCCATTCTGACTAGAGTGAGTATAAATCTTAGAGTAGTTTTGATTTGCATTTCTCTAATTGGTAAAGATGTAGAACTTTTTAAAATACATGTGTTGATTGTTTGTATATCATCTTCTGAGAGGTGTCTCCTCAGTTCCTTAGCCCATTTGTTGATTGGGCTATTTGGTTTTTTGGTGTTTCATTTTTTGGGTTCTCTATATACTGTAGAGTTTAGGGCTCTATCTGATGTGTGACTGGTAAAAATTTGATCCCAAGATGTAGGCTCTCTATTCACCTTGCTGATTTTTTTTTTCTTTTGCTGAGAAGATTTTTAGCTCAATAGATACCTTTAATATGATTTTAATTGTTTCACTATAAGTTTCTTGTGAGGGAAGCTGGTGCTTAATCCAACATGATGGAGATCTCTGCCTACTTTTTCTTCTAGTAGATGCAGTCTCTGTTTAATTTTAATTTTGATCCACTTTGCATTGAGTTTTCTGCATGGTGAGAGATAGGGGTTCAATGTCATTTTGTGGCATATGGATTTCCAATTTTCACAGCACCATTTGTCAAAGAGGCTATCTTGTCTGCAATGTATGTTTTTGGTGCCTTTGTCTCATATAAAATAACTGTAATTATGTGGGTTACTCCCTGTCTCCTCTATTCTGTACCATTGGTCTATGAGGCAATTTTGATGCCAATACCATGCTGTTTGGGTCACTATTGCTCTGTAGTATATAGTTCAAGGTCCTCAGCCTGCCTTCTCTCATTCATGCTCCCTGCGGGCAGAATATGTAGGTCACTGCAGTGCAGTCCCAGTATAGATCAGAGCTGTGGGGGGGTGTCAGTGATGCAGCATGCAGCAGGGACAACAGACACCATGCAATAGGGCCCATGGAGCATGTCCCTGTACTGCTCCATAGTAGAAATAACCCATATGAGTGCCAGGTCAGAACTTTGTCTTTTCCATTTATCTTAGTTGGCAAACACAGGGGTGCTGAACTCTCTTTGCTTTTGGATATAGAGTGACACAAGATTCCAGCAAAAAGCAAAAACAAACCATCACTTGTGAAAGGACACGTTTTATTCAAAATCTTTCCATTGGTCTGGCCTCCTATAGTTTCACTCAAGGGACCGTTCTTATTGCTCTCAGCATGGTTTCAATGGACTTTTTGCATCACAGGACAGGTGTGCCTGCCGAGGCAGTGTGGGGTCAGGTGGGGTCAAGGGACACTGTCCCATCCAGGAGGGATCCGTGTTTGGTTCTTCCCCTTTGTTGCTGTGGCTGTGGGTGATGAACGGAGCCCTGCCTGACCTAAATTTTCCAACCAGTAATCCGTCAGGCAGTTCTGAGACCTGAGACACTGAGTGATTTGGCGACTTCTTGCCTCATGACACATTTTTATCAACTGGTGGACAGATTTCCTCCATTTTCCTCCTGTGTGTGCACATGATGATTCTCTGTCCCTATCACTCTCTCCCAGCCATGATATACAGCCACAATGTCATCCTTTGTCCTTCCTTCTCACTGACACATGTACAGAAGCAAATGGACACGGCAGTTCGTGAAGCCCCTCGTAAAGATCCCAGACTTTCTCTACCACCCCTTGATAAGGGTGAAAATGACCACAGCACCCGTCAAGGGCTGCCTAGTGCCAGGGTAGCACAACAACCAGGGTCCATTCGTCACCTGGGCTTTCACAAAACATTAATTGTTCAATATTATTCTCATACCTGCTCAAACGATGAGAAAATCCAGCTCATCACAACGTTATGGGAGAACAAACCCCTCTTCAGTGTTCAGAGGCTCCGTCCCATACACCTCAAATAACCTCCAGGTACTAAGAACAGCCAGGCACAGAATGGCTAAGGACAGCTCTTGGTGGCCCAAGAGCCTGAGCAGAGGAATACAGAATGTACAAGGCAAAAGCGCTTCTCAGGCTTGTGTTCATTCTGGCCAGTACAATAGAAGAAACACTTTTGCAAGATTTGGCTTTAAGGGTGCTATGGGAATTTGAAACTGTCAAAATAATAAACCAAAATATATCAGTATTCATTATTTGTTCTCACCCTACAAAATCCACATGTTCCACCGTATAGGTTTTCTCAAACACAAAGTCATTTGAAATTCCCAGCCAGAGAAAGAGCCAAGAAAGGAAAGGTCTAAAAATGAGCTGCAAACCACGGACACACATCTCCATACACAAACGTGCATGCAGGCACACACATGCAGGCGCACGTAGGGTTGGGATTGGGTCTGGGGCCATTGGTTTGTGAGCAAGTGACCCGTGAAGGGGGAGGACCACTGCCCGGTAAATCCGGCATCTGTTGCAAGGGCGTCATGATGGAGATTTTGCAGTACATCCAGCTGGGCCTCCCGTCCTCAATATTCAGATCTCGTTCTCAAGTTTGAGGCACTGTCTGGAAATGTTCGTCTCCCTGTTGGTTTCAAGGATTCATTCCTGCTGGGAGTTTCTGTCATGTAGCTAAGTCCTGGAACCCCCTGTTCTCTCTGGAATATTGAGAATGTCTGTATTGTATTTCTGGGTGGCAGGACCTGCTAAATCAAGTGGGAGGTGTCTGTGGAGCTCTCCAGGGTGCTGACGTGCCTGCCACAGCGGGAGACTAGAGTTCCAAAAAACGTCACACCAAGTCTAGCCCTTGTAATCTCTTCCTATTAACCCGGTGTTCTAAGACAGAGCAGTTCTGACAGAGGCAGGATTTATCAAGCCCTGTATATTAAGTCCTCGATATTTTCTTGGTCAAAGTTATAAGCCTCTGGCCCAGCCTTATCTCTCCAACATTCAGTAAGTTCATCCTTCTCTGGTTTGATTTTGGGAAGTTGCTGACTTCCGTAACTCTCTGTGAGGCATATTTCATTCTGGCATCTTAGATCTTGACTAGCACAGTGCCTGGCTTCTCTGTGTACTCAAAACACCCTGGAACTGGAGTCCCACTCATGAGAATTCCAGGGTGGTGGTCCAGGTGCAGGGACTATCACAGAGCTGTGCAGAGAAGATGCTGTTATTTCCCAGGGAAGATGCCCACTATCAGCCACCTAAAGTCCTTCAACACAACTGCTTGCCTCTCTGCTCCCTGGGGGCACCTTGGTGGGCCAGTGGGGACCAGTGTGATGTCCACACCTCAGTGCTGAGGCTTCAGATGGCTCCGTGGCTCCCTGGCAACCTCCTCTGTCAGTCTTCCTGCCCCAGCAGCCCTTAGAGAGTGACTTACATGCACTGGTTTAAGTGGGTTGAGGGAAAGCCCTGCTCCCACTATTTTCTGAATATTTGAAAAGAAAATCAAGAGGCTTTTTTGAGTCAGCTTTTGCATTGCTGTAACCAAAAGCCCTGATGAGCAATTTTAGAGGAGAAAAGTTGTCTCACAGTTTCAGAGGTCTCAGTTCGTGGTTGGCCAACTTCATCGCTGCAGGTCCAAGGTGAGGTAGAACATCAGGCAGAAGATTGTGGAGGAGGAAAGCAGCTCAGGACTTGGCACCCAGGAAGCAGAGAGAGAGCTCTGTCACCAATGACAAACTGTAATCCCCAAAGGCACGCCCTCAGGAACCCACTTCCTCCAGCCACACCCCACTGACACCCAGAGAATCACATCAGGGGACTGATGCACTAATTAGGTTAAGACACTCAGGGAAGGCTTGTCTCTTCCTCCAGTTTGCACATGTGAGCTTCTGGGGACACCACATATTTAACCTTGGCAGAGCATACGTTAGTGTTTTCTCCAGCTCAGTCTGAGGAACCAGTGAGGATTTCCAGCCCAGGAGAGCCACCCAAGCCAAGGAGCTGGGCTGTGAATCCAGACCAGCCATCCCCTCCCTGAGTACACGATCGTTGGAATGCCAGGAGGATGCTGTCATTTGTTAGTTTGTCTCAGGGAAAATGTTTCCTGTTCCCCAAAATCTGTCATTCCTCGTGGCATGGCCTCGGGTATTAAAGTGAGATGCTCTGCCCCTTCCCTAGCCTTCCTGAGGAGCCGTTTTATAGCAAATCCCAGTCATTATGCATCTGAGGGACACAGGACAGCTGGGGGACACAGTCTCTGCAGGGGGCAGAGACTGAGGGTACCAGGAGGTCTCTGGGGACAGAGGCTTATCCTGAGGCTGACCCTTGACCCTAGTTTGATGGCTCCACAGTGGCAGCTCTGCAGGCCAGGTATTTGAATGGGAAGGTAGCCTGAGGGTCACACCAGGGAGAAAGGCACCAAGTGGCAGAAGAGAGTGGCTCTGTGCTCACCGCGCACACACTGCACCTGTTCCCCTGTCTGCGGCCACCTGAAGAAACAGCCCTGATGCTGCACTTCATGGTCTGCATCAGGGTGGATTGTAAGGCTGCGTGGCCTGTGTGAGCCCTCACGTGTTGGTACACTTGCATACCATGTTGCCCTCAGGCACACACACGCACACACTCGCTGAGCAGAGACTGTGGGTCAAACGATATGTGCTGTTCACGATCCGTTTTACAATGCCGCAGAATTCTGCCCGAGGTCTGTTTGCTGTGCTGCAGAGGGGTCCCTGGGGCTGCTGGAGAATGAGCTCACTGGAGGAAACAGAGACAGAGCAAGAGGCAGAAGGGTACAGCAGTGGGGGGAGGGAGGGCGTGGTTCCACTGCCTCTGCACTCAGGCCCTCTACCAGAGCCCTGAAGCTGTGCCCCTCCTGTCTCCAGGGGTCTGTCCTTCTTCAAATGACTGAAGAGTAAATGGCATCAGGTTGGCTCACATATGGCTGAGCAGGGAATGAGCTGGGGTCAGTGGGAAAGAAGTTCCTGAGGGATCGAGTGTCCCCATCCCCTGTTTACCCTATGCCATGATTTTCTGTCCTCTCCATGATCCTGGAGTATTTGAAAAATGGGGTGGACTCAGCAATGCAGCCCACATGGTTACACAAAGGGCATGTTGTGAGGGACAGGTCAGCTTGGCAGGGGCGTCGATCATGGTCAGGGTTGCAAAGCTGCAGGCATTGCATCAGGGGACACGGTGCTTGTTAGGATCACACAGACAGGTAAAGAAAGCCCCCAGGCAAACATCTCTGGAACTGGGTCTTCTGGGAGATGGGTGGGTCTCCAGCCATGGGGTCATGCTGGCGCTGCTGTGGTGGACAGCCAGTTGCTCTGCTCTGCTCTGCTCTGAAATCCACTCTGGCATAGAATTCACATGCAGTTTGATCTAAGTGAGAGGGAACATTTATTACTAACTTGTAAAATGGAAAGTGAGAACCAACATGCCCTTGAAGCCTCTTCCACATCTAAGATCTGGTGACGCCTCCACAACCCCTCCACTCTGTGCTCTGCTCTTGGGTTTATTCATTCTCACTGCCACTACTGGAGAGTATCAAGTGTGGCCTTCGGCTCCTCTAGTCCACCCATCTCCAGCCTATCTATCCATCTGTTCATCCATCCATTGGGCCATCGATCCAGCCAGCCAGTGTACCTTCCCTGCCTCCAGCCACCACCTATTCTTACCTTCGTCCTTACTCCCACCCATTCATCCATCCATTCATCCACCAATCTACTCATTCACTCACCCACACACTCATCCATCCATCCACCCATCCATCCATACCTCCACCCACCCACACACTCATCCATCCATCCATCCATCCATCCATCCACCCACCCACCCACACACTCATCCATCCAACCATCCATTCATCCACCCATCTACTCATCCACTCACACACACACTCATCCATCCATCCACCCAAACACCCATACCTCCACCCACCCACCCTACACCCATCCATCCAGCCATACTTCCACCCATCCACACACTCATCCATCTACTCATCCATTTGTTCACCCATCTACTCATTCACCTACCCATTCATCTATCCAACCATCCATCCATCCATTCATCTACTCATCCATCAATTGATCCATCCATCCATCTCTTCAGGCAGCTGCTGACCCCTCCCTGCCTCCACCCACTCACCTATTCCTCCCTCCATTCTCCCACCCACACACTCATTCATCCATTAATCAATCTGTCCATCTACCCACCCATTCATCCACCCACAGATCAATCCATCTGTCCTCATCCACTCATCCATCAGGACCCATTCCCCCATCCATCCATTCTCCATCTACCCACTCATCCATCTTCTACCCACCCTCTGTCCACCCCTCTGTCCATCCCTCAAGTCACCCATGAATACTTCTCCCACCTGTCCCTCCTCTTCCTTCTTTTATTTATCAGAATCCAGGCACACTTCCACCCTGCCTGGGAATGTGCAGGGGTGAAATGGGAAGCATGTGTCCCTGGCTCTCTCCTCTACAAATAATTTACTCTGTGGCCAGCGCTTCAAGTTGGGCCTGATGCATGGCTGCTCCTGAGCCAAGTCTCATGAGGTTTGGGCATAGGCCTAGGGCCCTGGTCAAGGCCTACAGCAGTGTCAACACAGGTGATCAGATCAGCCATGTGTCCTGAGGCCACCCCAAACAGATTCCATATCCTAGAGGAGGTCAGTGTGTGTCCCAGAAGCCCACGGCAGGCCTTTGTGAGACTGTGGGCAGTGGCAGCGCTGGGCTCTCTGGGGGCATTCACACGTGCTCAGTTGCCTGGAGAGGCCGAGGGCCTGCACTGCCCATCCCGTGTGCCTGTAGGAACCCCAGCAACCTACTCTGTCCTCTTCATTAGGAGTCCTCCCGTTCAGCGAGGCCTCTTTCCTCACCACAGCAACCTTCAGTTAATCTCACTCACCTTAATTACTGCAGCACTAAATCAATACTCAGTGATTGAGTTAATCATCTAATCTTCCTGGGCTTTAGGGATCGTTTAGAGTTGATCCCCAGCCTCTACAGTGAAAAGATGGCACTCGGCTTCCCGCTAAGCGGCTATAATAAAAGTCTGACGGTCCCCTAGAGATGGCTCACCCAAGATCAGTCTCCATTCAGCTTGAGTGATGTCTTTTATTTCTCTATTCTCTATCCCCCAAACCCTAGCACAGCTTCTGGCCCAGAGTGGGGGCTCAGGGGGTTGGTTCCATTAGTTTGTGCTCTTGGCCTTGTTCCCAGTGTCTGCCACAGCCAGCCACGCCGCTGCCTGGACATGTGTCTCCTGCACCTTTGGGCTTTGTTCTGTGACTTGAGCAAGCCTTACCTGTCTCCACACTGAGTCCCTCAAAGCACAAGCAGGTCTTAGCGCTCTTCAAAACAGAGCTGAGGCCAATCTCTGCCTTCACATCTTCTCTCCCCAAGCCCTCAAAAGCCACTGATCCCAATCCACCAGAAATCGCCCCTTGTACATAGATAACATTTCTTCTCCAAATGTTCTCAAAGTTTAATCTCTGTCTGCAGATAGAGTTCCTGTATTAAATGACAAAATCAAAAATACAACCTTTCAGAATGTGGCAGCAGGTCGTAAATCAGTGCACGGGGAAAATGTGGGTGGGGTCAGGGCCAGGATGCCTGTGTGGCCTGGCCAGAGGGTCAGGAAAGGGAGCTACACAGGAAGTGGGGCAGGAGGGTCAGGTCCCTGGGCTGTGAGGGGCAGGCCACTCAGTTGCCCACCTCCAGATCTCAGGTCAAGGACTGGAAATGCCTACAATGTCCCTGTTGTACATCCTTCCTCTCGATGCACATGTGGGTCCTAAAGCCCACACATGATTAAACCACCGGGCATAGTTGGCAATGCCCCTGGGTGCAACACACAGACATCTACTATGAGCCAGGGGTTGGCCAGGGGCTGGGCCACCTCTTACCCTCTGTCCAGTGAAATCCCACAAGATGGGCAAAGCCAACCTCTGGACACAGCAGAGGGCCTGGGGGACGTTGTGTGGGGCCCAGACAGGCCTGGACTTGCAGAGCCCCGGGTGCTGGCCTCAGCGGTGGACAGTGGACCCTGGAGCCTCGCGTGACGCAGCACAAGCCCTCTACTCCCCTGTGTGACACAGGAGTTGTGTGCTGAGGCTGCCTTATCTGGAGGTTCCCGGCTTCTCTCAGTGAGTGTGTTTGTTGTTTCCTTCAGAAGCAACGCTGTCATTTTAAATTAAATTGCTGCCACTGTGGTTTCCTCACCGTGTGCCTTAATTCACGGGAATCCAATTGCGCTCTCCCCGGGAGGCTGTTTAATGTAGTATCAGAGCTGAATAAATAATCACAGACACATCAGGTTCCCACGTCCACTGCTTCAGGGAGGCCACTGTCCAGCCTGCCTGCTCCCTGACTCCCCGGCCTGCTGTGCCTGGGGAAGCCAGGCCCTGAGGCTGGTCTTCTCCCTTGTGCTTCGATGGCTGTGGAAGCCCCTTGCTGCTGTTGGCCTGTGCTGTCCCTGATTTAGACTTGGAGAGTCTCCACAGTTACAGCAGGTGGGGTTTGGTGGTCCATCCCTCCGTCCAAGGATGCTGAACCTAAAGCCAGAAGAGCCAGGCTGCCTGCCTGCCTGGAGAACACTGGGGCGAGGGTCCCCAGAGCCTGGGCTGAGGTGGCCAAAACAGGGAGAGCTCCTGACTCTTTTGAGGGGGTGGGGTGCAACCATGGGCCATAGGAGGCTATGGGGGACAGGGACCCCGCCTCCTAACTCTAGGTATGCAGCAAAACAAGGATAAGGGGCATCCAGGAAACACCTCCGTGGGGATGTCCCTGTAGCAAATGTGTGCTGGGGTGACAGGAAGGTCCTGACTCAGGAAGCAGGAGCAAAAGTTCCAAGTCTGCTCCACTGAGGCCAAGGTGAGCAAACTATTTCTGATTTTTAATAATGGGGATTAAAAGTAACCCAGAGATAGAATCACTCCTGCAGCTGTGCACAGTTGCCCAGCAGATCGGCCTCAGGTTCCCGCTGCATACTCCACGATATCCCCAGATGTTAACCCTTTGCTGGGTGGGGTGTGATTGCTGCCCCCAAGCAGGAGCAATGACCCTGAGAAAACACCCAGATGTCCGTACACACAAGTTCCTAACCCAGGACCCTGCAGGAGCGTCAGCAGCAGAGGGCACTTTGAGAGCTCAGAATGGCAAGCAAAACATTGGGAAAAGAAGAAGCCAGTAGTGACCATTGAGGCCTCCTCTGGATGTGCCTGCAGGACACATGCTTAAAGTCTACACAGCTTCTGGATTTCATGCCTCTCTTTTTCCATCCCAAGATAAGAAATTACACAACATCAAAAAATAGTTTTTTCAATTACTTTAAAAAAGAAAAACAACTTTAGGTTGCATCAGGGTTTGGGCCTTGAATGACCTGAAGACCCTCGTTTTGAAGGCTTGGTCCCCACCTGAGGTGCTATCAGGATGTGCTGGAGCCTTTGGGATGTGGGGTCTTGTGGGAGGAAGTGGGTCCTGCAGGAGTGTCCCTGAGGGGGTGTGGTGGTGACTCCAGCCCCTTCTCTTTGCTTCCTGGTGGCACGCCCCCTCCCACCCTGAAGTCCTGCACCACCACAGGCTGAAAGCAATGGGTGGTGACACAGGACTGAGACAACTGAGACTAAGAGCCAAAATAAAGCCTTCCTCCTGTAAGTGGATTATCTGGGGTCTTTGTCATGGCAACAAAGCTGCTGGCATGGCCATCTGCACATGCACATCCTCCTGAGGAGACAGCCCATCAATGTCTCCGACGCTGAGAGGCCCTGAATCACCCCCGTGGAGCCCAGGCTGCCCTGCTCCTTCGATGGTCCACACGAGGCACGCTGGGCAGGGCGCCCCTGCAGACGAGACCCCGAGCAGTGTCATATCCCACTGGTGTTCCTAGAAGGCACCGAGGGACGGATTACCCTGTAACAACAAGAGTTGGAGATGATCACCATCAACTTCTCTAGGTGTGGCCTGATGACTCCAAAGATGGGAAGTGACAGTGATAAAGACACACTATGGGGTGTTAAACCGCATGGCGTGGGATGTCCTCAGCATGAGGCTGCTCCCACAGGGTGGCTGCTCCTCCTGCATAACCCTGAGGTCTGTAGGCAGGACCGTTGCCAAACGTGTGGCCATATGTGGGCTGCATCCAGGGTGCTTTGTGCTCTTTGTCCTCCCTGTTTAGCTCTAAGCTCTGCAGACCAGGGGCCCCTCTGGGCTGACTGAGGCACATCAGCACCAAACCTGATGGCTCAGGGTCACAGGGGCTCTGAGTCCTGCTGGGTCCTGTGAAACTGCGGACAGAACAAGAGGACAGAAAGGAGGAGGGGAGACCAGGAAGGACAGGAAGCCAGAGGCTACGCTTTAAGAATGAAAGGCGCAGATCAGCCCAGAGGATGGGCAGGCTGAGGAGGGAGCCTGCAGTGGTCGGAGAGGCTGCCAGGAGCGGCCAAGCAGCAGGACCAGGAGTGTTCAAGCAGGGAGTGCTAGGGGGATGACCATCGCCCAGGAAACAGGACCTTAGCAAAACTGACCAAAGGGTGATGAGGCAAAACGCAAGAGGCAGCTAGCCACTAAGAAGGTCACATGGGGCCTGGATACTCCCTGAGGTTCCCCTTGGAACTCAGACCCACGTGTCCACCTGAACATTTTCCCTGGGGCTTCTCAAAGAAATGTGAGCTGACCCTGGAACTCTGTCCTCACCCAGCCTGACCCTAGGGCCATTCAGTGAGCACCACCACCTGGCCACTTCCCAGGCTGAGGAAGCCACCTCTGAGAGCTCCCTCCCTGTCCTTGGCTGTCACATGCAGCCTCCTTCTACTTCTTCGTGGGTGTGGGATTGTCACCGTCTCTCTCCCACCGTCTCCCACACGGGCGGAAGTATGCATGGGCTCTTCTGTGTGGTGGGATGGGCTGCCCAGCCTCCCTTGCAGTTAGCCGAGGTCACACACCACTCTGGCCAATGCTCTGAGAGCACGGTGGTGTGTTTGCTCCGAGCAGAGGTGACCAGTGCGTCCCAGCAGCTCCTTCCTGCAGGGCGTGGGGTGCTGAGCTGGGATGCAGGTGGAGCAAGAGCACAGGGCACCAGGCAGGCCTAGGGCTCAGCGAGGACCAGACTGGCCCTGGGTCTGCAGAGACTCCAAGGTCACGCTTTCGACCTGGCTCTGCTGCCTGGGTTAGAGGACTGCCTGCCTCCTGGTCTCCCTGCAGCCCCCTCACTGCAATCCAGCCCAGCTCCAGACACAGATCTGGTCTGTGTCCATGCACACAGTGCCCACGTGCAGGGACTCCCTCTCTCTGTCTCTTTGCTTTTCTTCGAAAAATGCCAGCGTTTATCCATATTATGCCAGGATATCACCCTCCTCCCTTGTCACCTTTGACACCCTCCATCCCCTCTCCTCAATGCCCAGGAGCCAGTCTCCTCTCCCAGAACCCTCACACACCCACCCAGGTCTGCAACAGCTTCAGACCTCCAGCCCCCACGCCCCTCTGCCATCGTCTGGGTGTCATCCCTAGGGTCCTCGCCATGGAAGGCCCTCCCTGGGGCTCTCCGCAGTGATTCTGACATCCCTCACTGAACCACACTTCTGCTTTATGAGCTTGTATTTCTGTGCATAAGTCATGATTAATTGACATAATTATTTCTTTGATATTGATTCCACCTGATGCTGTGAACTGTCCAAGTGCAGGAGCATGGCTACACCCTGGCCTCCCCACGCCCAGCGGAGATCTCTGCCCATGCAGGGACGCAGACGCTGTCTGTAGAGTGGACGAATACGCAGGAACAAAGAGTGTCCTGGGGCGGGGCTCTGGGAGCACAGTGGGGCGGGGCTCAGGGAGCACGGTGAGGCGGGGCTCTCGGCTCTGCTCCACACCACTACCAGGCCCCATGTGGTCCAGATCAAGATTCAGGTGTGTCCTCTCATCCTGTAGGAAGGCAGCCACACCTTGCAGCTACCGGCCAGCCCCCTCCAAACACAACACACTGGTTCCAAAATCAGGCTCCCTCTATTCTAATCAATCTGTTCACTGGTATCTGCATCACTGATTCTTCCCTTAGTGTGTGCCATGTGAGGGTGGAGCATAAAATCTGAAGGTCATTCAGACCAATGCACCATGCGGGGCAGGGGTCGAATACTTCACTTGTCTGTCCCCAGCTCTTTGCCTAAGATGTCCCTCAGAGGCTCACAGGTCAGAAGCAGTTGCCAGGAAGGTGCATTGGCCAAACCAGGCCTGATCTGGATTCTGAACTCACCACTTGTGGGACCTTAGATGAGTTGCATAAGTTTTCTGAGCCCCTGTGCCTGCAACAACAGCAACATCTGCCTCCGGAGGCTTCCTAAAGATGGGGGCTTGCACTGCACATTATGTATTCCAGTGCCTGGCACCGCGGTCTGGCTCAACAAATGTTAGGCATGCTCTGATAATTTTTCCTATTTCTGGATGTCCATCTGTTCCCTGCAACCTCTGCCCATCTGCCCTATAGTCCTTGTGGGACCATCTGCCCTGTAGTCCCTGTGGCTGTGCAGAATCAACCTGCTCTGCACCGCACATGGCAGCCCGTCAGGCTCGGACAGGAGCTGGCATCCTCCAAATCCTTCCCCCTCCCATGGACACCCACTTCCATGGCAGCCTCACCCTGTGGAGCACATGCTTTACTAGGTGCCCGCCAACCAGCCGGAACCCCTTACCAACTCCGCCCTGACCCATGCTCTGGGTGCCCCTGCGTTCACCTGCTTGGAGATGCTTTCGCTGGGACTGTCTATGCCTCCAAAGGCCGTATATGTATTTTCTGATTTGCTGGATGCCAGAGTCTCTCCTGAGCTGCAGCATGTCTAGCGCTTTCTTCCTGGAATAACTTTTTACACAGAAATCAGACGGGAGGATCTCAGTGGTGCTGTGTGGGGTGCAGGGGAAGAGCTGCTGTGCTGAGGCCATTGAGTCACCCCGTGGCCAGCACTGAGGAAAAGGTGCCTGGTTAGGGACCCCACCAAGGCTCCCAGGGAGAGGGGCAGCAGGCCAGACTCCTGGTCTGGAAAGGACGCCCGCCCTTGGGGACCCTGGCCCACGTTCGCCGTGCCTCTGGCTGCACCCCCAGGACTTTCCACTTGGTGGTGGTCTCCTGGCCAGGCCTGGTCTCCTGCCCCACCACAGGGAGAACAATGCCCTGGGCCCCTCTGCCACACCAGACCCCCTGTGCTTCCTCCTTCCCTGGCTTTCAGGTGAGAGCTGTTGGCCCTGTCCCCCACACCTGGGCCAGCTCCTCACACAAGGCCAGCCTCCCCGAGGTCAGGCGCCCTCTTCTAGGTAGGACTCAGATTGCTGTGTGGGAATACCCGTGTCTCTCTGTTGACATTTAAATAATGCCATCTTTCCTCCAGACCTGACGGCTCACATCCTCTTCCACCTGGGTTCTGTATGGCTGCTGGGACTCCCTCCACCAGTGGCCTCGGCACATCCCTGTGACTTTCAGATAGGGGTGTTCCTCCTCCTCGGTGCGGACTCTGAGGCTCTGTGAGTTGGTGGCCTTGTCTAGGCCCACAACGAATCTGTGGCCATCTTTAACACAAATCCTGTGGCCTGAACTTGAGGAGGAGATGCCACCCTAACACCTGAGGGCACATGGTATTCAGAAGCAGTGTCATTGTCCCTCTCCCTGGTAGGTATGACACAACATGTCCATCAGTGTGGAGACCCAGTTTCCACTTGTACTGCTCTGAGCGGAGAGTTCTAACCTAGAGTTGGGTTTCCAGAGAACCAGCCTCCTCAATCCACCGGTTCCAACACACTGAATACAACTGCTGCCCGGTGGCCTGTCCACAGAAGCCCTGGTCCCATTGACTCCCAGGACTCCATGCAAGCAGAGATGGCACAGGGCCTCCCTCTGCCAGGCAGGGGTAGCAGTTTGACACGGTGGTGTGGTGTGACCCCTGGGAGGCAGCAGAACAGGCAGCACAGCCACATGGGGAGGGCGTGGAGGGGGGCAGCACTGCAAGGTTCCTGAGTGGATCACCATCGACTCGCTGCTGGGTTGACTGCAAGGCTGGGTGACCACGGGCTTTGTGCCCACCTGGCGCCCACCTGGCACCCACTCCACTGCTGAGCCCCCCAGCCCCCATATTTCCTCTTAGCACACACACCACATTCTCTCTTTCAAATAGTGTCAGAGATTCTACTCACGGTTCTCACACCAGCCGCCTGAGGGTCAGAGAGTGGTGCCCTTCTTAATCCCACTTTGCACCTGAGGAAACCGAGGTCCCCAGGGCTCAGTCCATTGTTCACCATCAGACCATAAACAGGTGACATCTGGACCCGACTCCAGTGCCTGTCCACAGACTCCAGGGCAGTGACGGTGGCCTGACGAGCAGGTGTATGGCTGCCATCGGCTATGGAGAGACGACTCCTGCCTCCTCCTGCTTCTCCTGAGCCTCCAGAGCTGAGGCCCAGAGAAAGCCTCCTCAGTATCAGCACCTGCTCACCAAAGCCACCTCATGCACACATAGGAGAGGCTCACAACTGAACTGCATAGCCCCCCAGCCCAGGAGAGAGGGGACAGACACAGCTCACAGGGCCAGGATGCAAGTGGGACATTGAGGAGGACTGGCCTGGGGCCCCAGGAATCCAAGGCTTCCCAGGCCAAGGAGGGAGCCCCTGCCTCGGGGCCCAGCTCTGGGCCTGTTGAAAATGGGCTGGCATGGGCAGCAGAATGTATGTGACTGTCAACAGGAGGCCTTTGACAAGCCTGGTCCTGACAGCCGAGAGGAGAGCTGCCATCCCAACTCTGTGGCTATTTATAACTTTGCGCTCCATCGCCCAGAAGCAGGAGAAACACAAGGAGCCATGTGGTGTGCAATGGGTGAGGCACAGTGCAGAGACACCTCCAGGGACAAACAGGGTGCCAGGTCCAATCCCGAACAGAAAGACAGGTGGTGCCTGGCCGGAGCCCCAGCCCAGGCACCCCGGGAGCAACAAGTGCGGAGGTGAGGCTGGGCCCAAATGGGTCAGCACCTCGCTTGATTGGCAGCATTTTGTGAAAACCTGAAAATGCTGACACCAGGTCCCACTTGGGAGGCTCTTGGCTGAGGGACCTTGGAGGTGGCCTGAGCAGCAGGATGTTTAAATTTCCCTAAATAACTCCAAGCAGCAGCAGAACCTGCAAACCACTGGGTCAAAACCCAGGAGCAGATTAGGTGATGGAAGGCTTAGTCCCTCTTTGGGGCCTCAGTTCCCTCCTGGAGAACAAGTGACCGGGACTGAGGAGTAGCAACATTTCTTTCCAGCCTGAGACTCTGTGGTCCTCAACTGCGATACCTTATGTAACTTGTGATTTTTGCTCGGAGTTATTTCTTAAACCGGGGAAGAAAATAACTACAGAGCAAAATAGGCAGAGCTGAGCTCTCTGGTTTCCAGGCCGTGCCATCCGTGGGCAGGCCAGAGGCCAGCCGGGGGCAGGCCAGAGGCCAGCTGACTGCCAGCAGCAGGCCAAGCCGCTGGAGTAGCAGCGCCCACCCACGCGCGCCGCGGAGATGCGTTGAGGTATTAAGTGGGCCTGGAGCATCTCCCAGGGTAATCTCATCTGGCGTGTTTCTGTCTGAATTGCCGGTGCTTCTGATTGTGACATCTACTTCTTCACTGCTCGGACTCCGCGGCAGCTTTCCCAGCCCATTATCCATCATCATTCCATCCAGAGAGAGCACTAGCAGCCTTTAGAGAAGACAGAAGCCGCCTGGGAAGGTAGGAGTGCTCTCTCCTGTGACGAGCTTCAGAGATGAAAGTCCAATAAAACACACAGGCCTCGGAGGGGGCAGCTCCTCCTGCCATCCCCCTGCATGGCCACAGAGGACCAGGGTCCATCTGCCTCCTCCACCTCCCGAAGCTCACAGCCCAGCCTCTGCTGGTTGTTCATAAGTCCCCGGGGTCGCTGCAGTGGCCTCCTGAGGGGTGTGCCTGACCCAGCCTCTTCCCTGGGGCTCTTTGATTGGAGGTCAGCAAGGAAATCAATCTAATCCTGACCTCCCCTCCGCAGTGGATCCCCCAGACCCTCAGCACCACCTCTGAAATACAGACCTACTCTGAGGTCCTGGGGCCTCCCAGGGGCCCATGAGCACTGTGAGCAGGCCACAGAACAGCCCACTGCTTCTCCTGGGATGGAAGTGGCCCGACCCAACCCCTGCCACCAGGTGAGTGGCCTGTCCCAAAGTCACTGCTCCAGGGTTCTTATGAGGGGAAGAGGAGACAGGAATCAGAGAAGATGGGAATGTGGCCATGGACACAAGTCTTGGAGGGAGGAAGACCATGGGCCATGGAGCATAGGTGACCCCAGAGTGAGATCAGCCAGGACACCCCCCAGCACCTCCAGGAGGAGCCGCCTGCCTACACCTTGCCCCAGTGAGGCCTGGTTTGCCCATTTCACCTCAAGAACTGTGAAGACAATGAACTTGGGTGGTTTCCAAGCCACGAAGTCTGTGGTCACTTGCTACAGCAGCCACAGGCCACTGACTGACTTGGTGCTTCAATCTGTACCTGGGCCCAGGAGGACCTGGGAGTGGCCCTCAAAGAAGAGAGGCCCAGGCTCTGCTCTGCAATGCTGGGGTTCTGAGCTGCGGCATCCTAGGTTTACGCAGCTGCCCTCTGGTCTGCTGTGGCCACTCTGACTTGCAGCTTCTCACGTCCAAGTGGTAGAGCAGTGAGCATTGTCCTGCCACCTGCCAAAGTGCCTTGTCCTGTCCTGACTCCACTCAAAATCGACCCCTCAACAGAGGACTGAGCCCAATGCCCAAAGGTGCACAGTCTGTCCCCAAAACCTCCTCCCCATCAGAGCCTCTTAGTGTCTGGAGTGACCAGAGGCAGCGGCATGGCCGTTTCCTTGGAGGGAATGTTTAACACATCATGAGCCATGACTTCCCGGGAAGTGCCACACTGTGGCTTCCTGCAACTCCAGGAAGTGCCATTCCTAGCTGTACCCTACTCAGTCCTAGGAGACAGGGGAGGGACGATTCTCAGCTTACTGCACAGTTTAGTCCAGTCCTTTCCTGGCCCAGAGAGCACAGGGCATCATCCAGTGAAGGGGACAGACATGGTTAGGAAAAGAGGGAGCAGAAGGCCCTCCAGGCGAGGACCAGCCAGACAAAACTCAAAACCCTCTGACCTGGGTCTGGCCCAGGTGACACAGCCCTGAGTTAGGGGTGGAGAGAAGAGGTCTCTGTGCTTTAAACTTTCAAAGGAGGTGAGGACATGATTGAAGGTGGGTTTAGCTACCCCGGTGTTTGTCCCAGTTTCTGGCTCGGGAAATGTTCGTCCTCCTCCCTGACTTTGAAGATTTCCAGAGCAGGGAGGACTCGCCCCCTATATGTGGAGGCTCAGTGGGAGCCTCCGCTCACTCCTCTTTCAAGTCCTTGCTAATAAGGAGCGCTGCTCCACACAACTCGTTATTCATTTTACACAAGTAAACATCTTTTAATTGAAGCTCCTGGGCATTTAACATTATTTATAACTCTGCAGATTAAGAGCCTCATGGAACTCTGGTCACATTTCATAACCAGTGATTCCCGGACTGCTCCCTAATTATTTGGGAGATGTTGTGTAGCATCAGTAATTATAGAGTTGA
Source organism: Ictidomys tridecemlineatus (assembly GCF_052094955.1). Taxonomy (NCBI): domain Eukaryota; kingdom Metazoa; phylum Chordata; class Mammalia; order Rodentia; family Sciuridae; genus Ictidomys; species Ictidomys tridecemlineatus. Next base: position 42,448,050 of record NC_135490.1, read on the forward strand.
TTTGAAAACAAGCAATTGGAGTTGCTATTTCAAAGGGAGCTGCACAGACGACGTGCATTTGGACATCAAAGTCTCTTGGGAGCAGAGCCACCAGCTTCTACCTTCTCCTTCATCTCCAGGATGCTCCGTGTTGAGCTCCACCAGCCCTTGCCTCATTCTTGGGTCTAGAGTAGTCGCTGTTTAGTGGGGTGGAGTGTCCTTTATAAAAAATGCTCAGGGCCAGGAGTGTGGCGGGTCTGAGGTGTTTTCAGATTTTGAAACCTGTGCATATGCACAGCAAGGTGCTGGAGGACGAGGCCCCCAAGACGGACCATGCGCAGGTGCAACTGGTGCACGCAGCCTGGTGGCCATTTTACATACATTGATAATTTGGGTTAGGATACGAGTTTTCATGGTGTGGAATTCTTCATGAGTGACATCACATTCATGTTCAGAAAGCTCCAGATCTGGCGGTCTGGATCAGGATGCCCACAGCTGTGGCCCTGCCCAGCTCTCCTGTGTCTCCTGCGAGGCCCTGTCTTCCACCAGCCATGGCCCCCTCTTTTGGAACTTTGATGGAATGGAAGCCCCCAGCTTTTATGACAAGAGCCTCACACAGGTGCCCAAATCCCTGTCCTTTTGGGCTCCTCCAGAGCCATCCACTCAGTGGCCACAGGTGGGCTCCAGGGAGGCATACAGACAAGTGTGGAGTGCTCCATCCAGCCCTGGACTTCTGGAGACATCGACCTACTTATCCCAATGTGTCTCTGCCTCTCATTTACAGAGTTCATGGGCCACCAGGACCACTGCTGGGCAGTGGCTCTGGTGGGCACGGCAAATGGCCGCCTTGGGTATGTGGAGTCAGGAAGGCCCAGCCTTCCCCACAGGCCTCTGGTTTCTGCCTCGTGTTCTCTGTCCTGCCTGCAGATGCCCATCTCCACTGTAAATTCACCCACCAGGGGGAAAAGCCACCAAGCTCCTGCCCTGGCCCAGGGGACCCCACCATGGCCCTCTGCCAGCTCTCTGCTTGCCCTGCCCCAGAGTCGCTCTTCACCTGCACCTTCACACTTCAGCACCTTGGAGAGCTGCCCAGCCAGAAGCCTGTGGGCTCAGCCTTGGACCCTTTCACACAGGCCACTGGTGTTGGCCTCAACCTTGGCTCATGACAAGCCTGGGGACACATCCCAAGAAACAGGTCTTCTGCAGGATGCAGAGAGTCACAGCCATCCTCCTGATGTGGTTGACCAGCGCAGGGTGCTCAGGTCATGCACTGGTGCAGAGCCTCAGAAGACACGTGCCAGGAAGCCCATGGGATCTGGGGGAAGCCACCTTCCCAGACTCAACACAGAGAGCAGGTGCCCTGAAGGAAGAGTGCTTCCCCTCCGCCCATCAATCAGAGACTCTCTTCTGTGACCACAGCTGCTGTGAGGGTGGAGAGTCCAGCAAAGGCCTGGGAGGTCACCTGCCAGCCATACCCAGGAGAGCATCCAGTGCCCAGAATGGCTGGGAGGGTATGCACTGTACAGCTCCTGTTGGGCCCTGCCCAGCTCTCAGCCAGGGCGGGGCATCTGCTGTGCTGCTACTGTGCAGGGTGGCGCTCTCTGCCCTCCACCCACCTGTCTCCTCCAGGTGTACCTGCCCCCTCTGCTGTGCCTGGATGGACCCCTGGACACCATGCAGGGAGGAGCAGAGGGCCCACCCACAGCCTCCTGTGGGAGCCAGTAGGGCAGAAGCCGACTGTCCACTGAGCCTTGCTGACAGCAGGGAGTGTGCAGTGCCTGCCAGCTCCAACTGCCATCACTGACTCATCCCTGGGGACACCAGGTGGGATGCAGTTCCTCTCTCACCATCCCTGCAGGGGAGTCAGCACACTTGGCTCCTATGCAGGGGCAGGCTGTGGCGGGGGAGCCCCCTGTATGCGTCCCATAGAAGCTGCAATGGGTACCTGTGTGTCTGTGTGTCTTTATGTCTGTGTGTCTTTATGTGTTTCTGTGCATAGTGTGTCTGTGTGTGCATCTATGTGTGCATGTCTGTGTGTCTTTATGTCTGTGTGTATCTGTGTGTGTCTCTGTGTGTGTATGTGTATGTGGAGAGAGCCGTGGCTCTGGGCTGCCCCTGAGGCGTCCTGGCTGTGGCCACTGCCATCCATGGGTCCCAGCTTGTCTTCTGAGTGGGGGCTGGGAACAGCTCAGGGGCAGAGGACTTGCCTGGGAAGTGCAAGGCCCCGGGTGCCACCCTCAGTACCACAAATAAGTAAATGAACGGAAGGGAGAGAACTGCAGCCTCCCGTGGAGTAGGGGACACCTCCTCACCCCCAGGAGGAGGCCTGCATCTCCGACCCCAGCCCAGACGAGGACAGGAGAGCAAAGCAAAACACTAAACGCCCAGGAGGAGACCCTCGATGGGCAGGAAGCCACGGTGCAGCCCACACACCCAGCCCCCGTGGGAGTGTGTGCACCCCAATACAGCGGGCTGATGAGGGGGGCAAAGGCTTGGGGGGCTGAAACATCAGTCAGCTGATTGCATGAGGTCACCAGTTTAATGAGGGAAATCAGTTGATTACATCTCCTGAAGGAGAAGAGCACCCAAAATGACTGTGTAAAACTCCCAGTGAGAGAACCACACACACTGTCACACTCACTTTCATACTCTCACTCACACTCTCACACTCACATTCACATTCACACACACACTCTCTCACAACACACTCTCACACACACACTCACACTCACTTTCACTCTCATACTCTCTCTCTCACACACACACACACACACACAGGTCAGAGAATCTGTCCCTAAAGCTGTTCCACCAGGACACTGGTCTCCTAAAGCAGTGGATGGGAAGGCAATGGCCTCACCCACCACAGCATGGTTTGTGGTCTTCTATCCCTTTGGGTTGTCTGTGCTGGGGGCTTGTGACTTCCCAGGAAGTGGTCTATTCACCTGATTGTCACCGCTGTGTGAGGGCATTTGCAGGTCCGCCCATGGGTTTTTTCACGTTGGTGAGGTCTCTAGCGTTGGCCCCTGTTTCAGTCCTGATCATCCCTGGTCTTCTTTTTTTTTCTGTTTTGTATACATTTTTCCTATTTTTGTGATTTCAACTTTATTAATTTCTGCCCATCTATTATTTCTCTCCTTTTCCTCAGTCTGGATTTGAAGGCGGAAGTTAGAGATTGGCTTATATCTTTATTCTCTTCAAGGTAAGATGTTAATGCTGTTAATTTTACTCTAAGAATGGCTTTAGCTGCTTACCACAAATTGTCATAGGCTACATTCTAATTTCTCAGTAATTTCTCTTGAGTCTTGCTTTGTGACCCTTGATCCATCCAATGGTATATGGTTTACTTGTCAATCCTTTGGTGAATTTCTTCTTGATTTTCTGTTATTTTTTTCTGATCTAACTCCATTATGCACATACGTGGTGAGATTTCGGCCCTTTGACCTCTGACGGAGGATATGGCTTCTTTGGTACCATGTGCTCTTGGAAAGTGTGTGCATCCCAATTCTGGTAGTGGTGTTGCTCTCAAGACAAGGGACCCCATGGCTGATGTGTTTTCCATCCCCGAAAAACCTGCTCTCTGTCTACCTCTTCTGTCCACTCCTGGGAGGGGTATTAAAGCCTTTGTCCAAAGTGCACAGGGGCTTGTTTCTCATTCCGACTGTGTGGTCTTTGCCTCAGCTTCTCTAAGTGCTGTTGCTGGGTGCATTCATGTCTAGGATGCTGGGTCTCCCTGGTGAGTCGGAATTCCATTGTCATGTTCTTTGTCTCTGGTGATTCTCTCTGTTGTGGTCTGATTTATCTGATGTTAGATCAACACACAGTGCAGAGATAAAGCCTCCCCTCTCACTACTCCAAGTCATAGGCGTCTTATCATTACATCTACATCCATTGAAAGCCCATCAGGCAATGGGATAATTTTGCTTTCAATTGTCAATAATTTAGAGAATTCAATGGGACAGTAGTCTATTGCATTTTTTCAATTATTTACGGTTCCCAGTGATCCTTCCTCCTTCCTGATTTTCTCCATGATTCCTGCAGGCATTATTTCTCTTCTGTCAGAATTACTTCCTTTATGAACAGTTTCAGAGCAGACCTGAGAGTGGATTCTCAGCTTTCCTTCACTTGAGCAGAGCAAAACTTCACCTTATTCTTGAAGGGATTTTCACTGTATTTAAATTTTGTGTGATCGTTTCTTCTTTCATCAGTTTTAAAATGTCATTTCACTTCTTGCTGACTTCCGCAGGGTACAATGAGAAGCCTGCACTTAATAAAATTGTGTCGCCACAAGTAACACAGGCAATTTTTCTTGATGCCATCAAGACTCTATCTTGTCTCTACACCTCATCAGTTTTATTTTGGTGTGTTAGGTTGCATATTTCATTTTTTAAAAATCTTCTTCCTCTATGTTGTTCACGTTGGATAATTTGTATTATTTTTCTGTCAATCCCAATCTGCCATTAAGCCTATTTAGTCACTATTTAACTTTGATTGTTATATTTTTAACAAAGTTAGTACCTGGTTCTGCTTTATAGCTTCCAGTTCTTTCAGGAGGTTCCCCCCCTCCCCGTTTGTTTCAGAATGTTTGTCTTTCCTTGTTGGAGCATATTTACAGAAGCTGCTCCTCCATCTTTGTTAGAGGTTCATCTGCTTCATGCAGTGTTGCCCTTGGTGGTTATTCCTCTGCAGATTGGGATTCCTTGGGTCTTTGCATATTTGGATTCTATCCTGGGTGTTTTCCATATTTCTTTATGATATGGGGGGTCTTGCTGAAATCCTACAAAGTGTTGATGTCTTTCTTTCAGTAAGCAGTAAGCCAGTGGACTTCAGGCCTGCATTTCCAACAAGACTTGGTTGTGGCTGGAGAATCAGGACATGTGTTAAACCTGATAGAGCCATTTGATTCATCATGCTTGCTGTACCTGGAAAGCGGGCAGGCTACTGTGTAGATAAGTTCTCAATGTCGCAGAGACTGTCTGGGATGAGGTGCACTTGCATACATCCCTGCATGAGTCCGGGGCTCCGGTGCAGCCTCCCTCTCCACAAGTACCTTGGAGCTTTTCCGTTCCCTCTGGCTCCCTGGCCAGCTGCCCCTCTGCACACACTTTGCAACTGCAGCTGTGTATGGAGCCAAGCTGGAGGAGGATGTGGGCAGAAGTAGAGTGAAGGGGCTTCCCCACACTGGTGAAATCCTAGACCCTCATGTGGGGGTCTCCTCCTGTGGCTGTGGCTGCTATGGGCTCGCTCTGAGGCTGCTGAACTATTGTCAGGTATTTTCAGGGGATGGAATATGGAAGATCAGAGAAAAAGGAAAAGTAAAGTGGGCCATTCTGCACTCCCTCTGAGCTGTCATAGGCACATTGTCTGTTAGCCAAAGCTGGAGGGTTCTGGAGCCTTCTGTGCCTGTCTCAGGTGGCCACTCCTGGGTTCCACACTGCACCAAATTCAGGCTGAGGAGTCCAGAGGACACCTCAGTGCCAAAAGGTGTTTCTCTAGATTCTGACCATCCCTCCCTGATTGTCCACTTCTACAGGTGTCCTACCCAGGACATTTAATTCCTTCCATGGGACACAGAGTGTGCTCACTCTGATCCATCTGAAACTAGGACTGCCACGCTTGGCTTCTACTTGTCCTGTTGCTCTGTGGAGCTGTGGAATGGTACACAGACACACAGACACACACATGCGCGTGCACTACCATCAAAGCTGCAGCTTCAGTCAAGCCTGGCAGAGAGACTAACATCTGTGAGGAGCATTGAGAGGAATCAAGAACCCTCTCCTCCCTGGGGTGGCTCATAGGACCTCCACAAACTCCATCCTCGTACACCCAGTGGAGGGGGTGCCCTAGCGAGCTCTCCTGCTGCACCCTAGATCAGAGCTAGCCAGGACTCACCTCCTCTCACCGACTCACCTCGCCAAATCCTGAAAGCAAGAGGGGAGTGTCAGACGCCTGCATGCCTGCTTTTGAAGTGCCACATTGCTGAAGGTCAGGGGACCCGGGGCCAGGAGGTGCAACCACACTTGGGGCTTAAAGGAGCAGGATGGTCAGTGCTGCTCACGTCCAACCCCCAGAGGCTCAGAGCCTACATTCCTGCCCAAGCTCGGCTCCAACCTCAGTGCAGCATCGTTCAGGACCTGCTGGGTGAAGCTGGGCATTTAAGAATCAGTTCCCAGCATGCTGAGGTTCTGATGCCAGCATCTCCTCCCAGGTCAGTGCCCACCACACCCCACAGGTGTTTTCCCACACAGGTGTGATTGGCTCAACACCTGCACCCAGCCCAGGAGGGCAGTGTTCACAAAGGGAGGGACCCACATCTAATTTGTTGTGGTTTCTAAAAAGCAGAGGGAAGGTGAATGGGGCCTGAGGATTGGCTTCATTGGCTCATTAGTCAAGTGTTCCCTGGACACCTGGGTCCTGACATCCACGTTGACCCTCTCTCCTCCACACTGAGCACAACCTTCATCTCTCCATCTCATGCTTTGCCTGGGAGCCCTCTGCCTGGACGTGTGTGGCCACAGCTCACCCCTGGAGCCATCTGCATCTCCCACGAATGCTCTCCTTGGTGAGATTCGGCTCCTGCAGGGCTTCACTACAGTGCCAAGGAATGTCCTCTCTGCCTGGAACTTCCACAGGGGGCCTCGGACTCTTCTCACCTCACGTCAGGAACCCATGATGGTGCCTGCCCTGTGGTTGGGTGTCACCACCTAGGGACGGGCTCATCCACAGACCCTGGTCAGCTCCAGTTTATAGGACACACTTGTGTTGGAGATTTAGATGCTTATTCTTTGGACTCTGCATGCCTTTCCTTAACTGTAACATTAATCTCCTGCTCATTTGTGGATGGCGTTCCAGATTGACATATCTGTTGTATATTTCAAGAATTTACTGGGGGAGGAAAAAGTCAAATAGATTCTCCATTTCTTTTATGACCAACTTCCAAAGCCATAGTCATCACGGTAGAAGGGTCAATGAAATAAAAAATAGAGAAACTAAGCCTGAAAACCTTTTGACAACAGTTGTAAGATGAGATGGAGACAAATCCTCCAGGACTATCAGCCCACTGGGAAGACCTGGTGATCAGAGTGGGCTGCTCTGGTAACAGCAGAGCTCTGGGTACCAGTGGCTTGGGGAGATAAAGAGATCTGCTAAATCACAATCTTGAACTCACGTAGCTTCCACAGGGAGCTCCTCAGGGCTCCTGGGTGATGGCCACTCCACCATGTTTAGTACAAGAATCACCTGTAGCCAGGTAGGGAAAGTGGTGGTGTGTTGACTTGGAAGGGCTCTCTGGGCCAGAACTGTCCCTCTGACCACAACTCAGTCAGGTGGCCACTCTAATTTCACAGGCATCTGGACATGCAGTGCCACTGTGTGCCCAGGAGGAGGAACAAATGGAGTTTGGTGGACATCACTGCCCTAGTTTGACTTTGTGGTCACCAGAGATCCATTTATCCCTCTTATTATGTACAAACTCCCACCCTCTTACTGGGTACGACAAACCAGGTCCTCTGAAGTGACTGCACCAGCTCACACCCCAGGTGTCCTAGCAAAGGCTCAGCCCTCTCCTCCAGGTCAAAATATGGCTCCTCTTGGTCCAGGATCTGGAAAGCAAGAAGACACGTACCAGCCTCTCCCTTTCTGTGCACTACATGTGCCCAGCATAACACAAAGGCTGGGTGAGGGAATCTGCACACAGCGGCCCCGTCCACGGCAATGACTGAGGAGGGTGCCAGCTCCTCCCACGCTGGGAAGTGGCTCCAGGGTGCTCCCTGGGAAGAGAGGCCCCGTGTGCACTGAGCTCCATGGCTCTGCTCACCTTCTGGGGGGTTCCCATTGCCCACCCGGACCCATGACCACATCTACCCTGGGCACAGGAAGCACTGCCCCCTAGGGGTCACTTAGTTTTCCTGTCCATTTCCCACAGGTACAGGACCAGGTGTCCCATTGATTCTTTGCTGATATATCAAGAAATGCCCTTTGTGGCCATGTGCGAGGCTTCTCTAGAAATAGAACTTGCTAGACTTAGTGGGAGCAAAGCAGATCATTTCCATGAGCCAGTGACCATATTGAATGTGTTTTCCTTAGACGTCACTTATAAATCTCCATTAGCCGTTACTTTCTCTGCCCCCATTCCTCTCTCTCTGTCATTTAATGGCCGCTTCTCGAGGTTAAGGGTGCAGGGGTGAGAGAGTTTGGTAAATAGACAGCATCCTTAATCTCTTCTTTGCTGCCTGGTTAAATTCCGTCATTTAATTGAGAAGTCTTAATGGGATTTGAAGCTCAATGCCTTTTCAATCTTGTTTCCTGCTGCTTGGCCTCCATGAGCACTTCCCCAACCCAAATTTTTGGATTCTCTCTATTCTGTTTGATTTTATTTGCTGACTATTTAATTATTGCCTGTGCTCATCTCTTTCCTATAAATCCTTGCAATAAGTGACAGGAGCGGTCGCTACCTCCCAGCCTTGGCCCGTCCCCACCAGGCAGAGCTCTCTTGGGCTTTGCCCATCCTGACTGCTCCTCCTGGGTCTTTGCTCTTTAGCATGAGCCCGTTTCCTGCACTCACAACTGAATGCCATGCCCTGGGCACAGACTTGAGATTTCTGATGCTTGCCCCCCGTCTCAATACATGTAACAATCGGGGCATTCTAGGAAGAGAGAAGAAGTGGACCCACAATTTTTAATTACTTGCAAAAGCAAGACAGCGATTTCCTTCTCAGCTAGCACGTATCTACTTATGGCCACAGTATCAAGTCACCTCTAACCCAGTTCTGGCCCAGAGTGTCCTCCCAATGCAGGCAGGAGGCCATAGCACTCTTCTTTCATCCTCTGGCTTCCCAGGGTGCTCTGTGCTTGATAAGGGAGGAGAAGACCAAGAAGGGGCATGTCAGGTGTTTCATGGGTCAGGGCAAGCACCATGTGTTCAGTGGGATGTGGTCAGGTGTCACACTGGGACATGGGGTCAGGCTGAGTGCTCAGGAAAAAGCAGACTGGACTTTCTTGAACAACTGTCAGCTGTGCCACAGCAGGTCCTTTCAAACATTATACCAAAGCTATTCCTCGTGGGTGTGTGTGCAGTGGGATGGGAGCCCCAGGTACAGGGCTGGGGTGTTCAGGAGCTCTAGAAAACTCCAGACAGAAGGTGAAACTGGTGCTTCTACAGGAGGAGTGAGGAGGAGGCTGTGGGCACAGAAAGGATTCCAGGCAGACAGAAGCATGAGTGTAGAGGTAGAGGTCACGAGAACATGGAAAGGAGCAGATGTCTAAGTGAGTTGGAACTTCTGGGGCCACAGTTATGTAGATGGAGAGAATGAACAGAGAGGGATGGCCCTGGGGAGAGGGCAGGTGGTCCGTGGGAGAATGGGGTGAAAAGATGATGATGAGGTTGATGCTGGGGAAGAAGGTGATTGGTTGGTGCTGGGGAAGACAGTAGGGAATAGATGCAGGAGGAGGGCAAGGGATGGTACCTGGGGAAGATGGTAAAGAGAGCTCTGGGAAAGATCTGGGATGGGTCTTGGGGAAGATGGTGCTGGGTGGTCCTGGGGAAGATGGTGGCTGGGTGGTCCTGGGGAAGATGGTGGCTGGGTGGTCCTGGGGAAGATGATAGGGAACGGATGAAAGAGGAGGGCAAGGGACGGTTCCTGGGGAATATGGTAAAGAGAGATCTGGGGAATATCTGGGATGGGTCTTGGGGAAGATGGTGGCTGGGTGATTCTGGGGAAGATGGTGGCTGGGTGATCCTGGGGAAGATGGTGCTGGGTGGTTCTGGGAAGATGATGGCTGGGTGGTCCTGGAGAAGACGGTGGTTGGGTGGTCCTGGGGAAGATGGTGGCTGGGTGGTCCTGGGGAAGATGGTGGCTGGGTGGTCCTAGGAAGATGGTGGCTGGGTGGTCCTGGGGAAGACAGTGGTTGGGTGGTCCTGGTGAAGATGGTGGTTGGGTGGTCCTGGGGAAGATGGTGGCTGGGTGGTTCTGGGGAAGACAGTGCTTGGGTGGTCCTGGGGAAGATGGTGGCTGAATGGTCCTGGGGAAGATGATAGGGAATGGATACAGGAGGAGGGCAAGGGATGGTTCCTGGGGAAGATGGTAAAAAGAGATATGGGGAAGCTGGGATGGGTCTTGGAAAGGCAGTGAGGTAAACCCTTCAGGAAGATGGTGGTACAATAGTCCCAGGGAACAAGGGGGTGGGATAGTCTTGGGGTAGAAGGTTTGGGGGTTGTCCTCGGGAATATGATAGGAAAAATGGACTTGTGAAAGATTGTTGGGTGGTTCTGGGGAAGATGATGATAGAGACAAGCCTGGAGAAGATGGCTGGGTGGTCCTGGGGAAGTTGGTGGCTGGGTGGTCCTGGGGAAGATAGTGTCTGGGTGGTCCTGGGGAAGATGGTGGCTGGGTGGTTCTGGGGAAGATGGTGGCTAGGTGGTCCTGGGGAAGACGGTGGCTGGGTGGTCCTGGGGAAAATGGTGGTTGGGTGGTCCTGGGGAAGATGGTGGCTGGGTGGTCCTGGGGAAGATGGTGGTGAGGTGGTGCTGGGAGGATGGTAATGGGGTTGATACTGGGGAAGATGGTGGTTGGGTTGGTTTGGGGGACAATGTGGGGATGGGCCTGGGAAACTATTCAGGGGCTGCTAAATAGCTAAATAGATTCTCTTTGGGACAGTGCTCAGTCGTGTCCTCCACCTGAGAAACACATGGACACAGTTCCAGTGCACTCCTCTCCAGGACCTAGTCACTACCTGAGGCAGGGCAGCTAGACTGGGGATGGGGGTAAGGACCTGTGAGAGTCTGGGCTGAGCCTCTTCCTCGGCCAAGCTGTTCCCTGAAGACGACGGTGCACGGCCCTGCTGAAGGCTCATTCTTGTGTAGGTGTATGTTCTCTGGTCTCTGCTCTCTCTGAATGATTGGATCCTGCCCGTGAAGGCAGACATAGGTACTCCTGGCTTAGGGTGGAGTCACATCCCCAAAATGCATTGTACATGGGAGACATTGTGAGTTGGGAACCCACTGAATATCCCTGACGTGCTGAGCACCCTTGCAGGTCAACACAGTTCACTATGGAACATTGCACTTCCCTGTGGTCACCTGGCTGCCTGGGAGCTGTGGTCACTGCTACAGCCCAGTCTCATGTGCATTTCACTAATCGAGACTCAGAGTAACGCCCCCTAAATGTGTGCCGCTTTCAAACACAGTGAAGTGAATCACTGGTAAGTCAGGGACCATTTGAGCTGTCAGCAAAGACATCCTCAGTGAACAGGGATGAATAAAAATGGACTTCTAAATGCATGATTTTGAAAAACAAAAGCAGGATTTACTAAACTGAGCCTCTAGCTGTCAGTGGAACACAGATGGTAGAAGGGGCACTTGATACACATAAGGTGCCCCGTGCTTCCTGCCCGAGCCCACAGCTCCCTTTGAGCCACCTGCCTTTCTGGGCTGGGGCTGACCTCAGGTGCCCACCCAGGCTGGCTGTTGGCCCCTCCTGGGCCACCTCAGGGTCCAGGGTCGGGGCATTAAACCATTAGCACTCACCAGAGTGGGTCCAGAGTGCTCTTCAAGTGTCCTGTTCTGCCACCAACTGTGAGATCCTGGGAGGAAGAGAAGCCAGCCCAGGCCAAGGTCTCCCATCCCACTGTTGTCCCCAGACCTGCCTCCCAGGGTGCCCTGCAGAGGTGGCATGACCCCCAAACCCAACAGAAACCCCTGTCTCAGAGGCACCCAGGGGAGCCTCATCTACCTAAACATATGGGAGGAAACGATTTAAAAGAAACATTAGGAGACACAAAGGAAAACAAGCCCTTCTAGAAATAAGAGCTGTGTCACAGGCAGCTGGCTCTGCAGGTGCTGGCTGGTCTCAGGGGGTCAAGCACCGTGGACAAAGAAAGGAAATGCCACATGGGGTGGGCGTTTTCAAGAACTAAACAGAAACACACAGCTGCACCTGCGTAAAAAAACGTAGCAAAAGAATCTGCAAACCAAGACAGGAGGGAGGGATGGGGACAGCCTCAGGGCTCCTGGGAGGACAGGAAGAGGCCGTGTCCAGGGAGGGGCAAGCCCAGAAATCTCCCAGCCACAGTCAGGAAAACAGCCGAGACAGCAGCACAACATGGAGAGCAGTGTTCGGGTAAGAGGCCCTTTCCCACAGGAAGGCCCGAGACAGGAGTTCCCACCAGCGCTTCCTGGGAAAGAGAAAATTCTCTCTCCCAGAGAAATGAATCTAAATAAATACAAATGGAGAATCCAGCACCAGAAAACAGGGAATGAGCACTGAGACTATTAAATACCAAGCTAAATTTAAGTAACCGGGGAGGCTGTGGGCTGGTGGGACGCCAGGCAGAGGAAGAGCCATCGGTACAAAGGACACAGTGACAGCAGCAGGAAAGCGCGGCAGACCGAGGTGGCACTGCTGTCTCCTGGTCGCAGCACAGTGGTTAGTCCTGGAGTGACGTTGATCTCTGTCAGGATGCAGGAAGGTTGCTCCCAACCAGGAGCATCATGGCTACGCAAGGAGGGGACATGCTCTCAACCAAGGGACCCGAAACAACTGGGGACCCCCAAGAACAAAATTGAACCCCAAATCCACCCCACAAACACTAGCTGCAAAGGGATCAAGATCTAAGTGGAGAACCCGGAACACTAACATTCTTGGAAGAGAACAGAATCGTCTTTGTGACCTTGACTCAGGCAGTGCCTTCTCATGTATCCCTGACACCTGCAGAACAGCAAAAAAAGGAAAATCAGATAAAGTGGCCTCAATAAGAATTAAAAACTTGTGTTTCAACGATGCCATCTACAAAGTGAAAGGACCCAGAGAATGGGGGCAAATGACCTGCTAGTTGTCTCTGTAGTGAGAGGCTTGTGTTCCGGATGTGGCAAGAATCCTTATGGCTTCCTTATAAAAAGACAAATCCCACTATTTAAACCTTAAAGGATGGAGCAGACGCTCTCTGAGGAAGAGGTGCATGCAGCCAGTGAACCAGGAGAGAGTCCTGGACGTCGGAGGGCTCCAGAGAAACCCACTCAGGGCACAGCTGGAGAGCCGATGCCTCAGGATGGCTCAGGGTGGCCCGCGCTGAAGAGCATGGAGAGAAGAAGCTGCAGGTCTTGCAGGAGGGACATCCTCAGTGACCGCGAGGATGGTCTGAGTGCTCCACAGTGTGAAGCAGAACAACCACGCCGACCTGCACTGTCCTCCAAGAAGGAGGAGCCTGTCTGCAGGAGCACGCTCAGGGCCCTGAGGACACAGTGGAAAAGACCCACAAGGGCCCCAGCGGTGAGCGGATGGGTGAAGTGTGACCTCTGCAGGGTGAAAGGCTATTGGCCGTAAAGGGGCGACATTGGCTCAAGTTCTGTGCACAAGCCACCTGCGAACTCAAGCCATAGCCAAACGCATTACGCACGAAAATTGTTGTCAGGAAGGCCCACGTGTTGGGAAGATCCCACCCCACGAGGTGTCCAGATGGAGGAGACCAGGCTGGGTGGGGAGGGCAGAGCTCCCAGCTCAGGTCACTTCAGAACTGACGTTCTCAAGGACGGTAACCCTGCTCTGGGTTGTGTGTTTCAGAGGAGTGGTTTGCGCTGTGGCCGTTCTACCTCTTGGAGTCATCACAGAGTGCAGAGTAGGTCAGCAAGAGCAAGGTTGTTTCTGCGCAGTCTTAAACAAAGTCCTCCCAGGAGAAAACTCACCTGAAACTCCCGGGTTTTGCCAGCACAGCTGCCCTCCACCCATGGTGTCTGACACACGGTGCCCGTCACCTCCGGCCTGGCCTTGCTGACGTCTGCTGCTCACATGGGTTACTTTCTTCCCACGAGTGTGAAGCACACGTTACTGACCAACCACAGGGAGGAACTGAGACAGTGGGTCAAGCTGCTGGCCCAGGGCCACGTGGCTGCTGGGTGAGCCCTCAGTGCCATAGTGCCCCCTGCTGTGCCCTTCCTGCTGGTTCCTGCACCTCTTGCCCCATCAGGTCATGTGTAGCTCTCATACTGAAGCCAGATGGCCACGGCCCTCTCTGTCCCACAAGCCTGGGGACCTGGTTCACATATGTTCCTATCAGTCGGCCAAGGTGCCTCCAATCTGTGCAGCCAAGAGTCAGGGGAACGTCCAAATGGTGATTGTGTTTCCTCCTGGGGTCTGAGAACTGCAGAGCCCTTACCTTTCCATCAGCTCTGAGTCTCGTGACCTTCGAAATAGTCCTGTGTCATTTTGACAAGTAAGAATATTATTGTTCTTTTAAAATGGAGTGACGAATGGAAAGATAGCCACATAAATAGATAAGTGAATGATGGATGTTTCATAATGGTCAACAGAGATGAGAGACATAGAGATAGACATGCATAGGTATCGACACAGGTGCGGTAGAGGCTGAGATAAGTGGAGATGATACAGGAAGTGAGACAGAGATGGTGCAGGTGAGAGAGATGCATCGCAGGTAGAGAGACGGCAGAACTGATAGGCTGGTAGATGGAAGTGACTGATGATGGCCAATAAAGACAGATGGAAGAAAGAAGTGACCGGGATGATAGAGAGACAGCTACGATTGTAGAAATAGGTGATAGAGAAATGATAGATGCACAAGACAGAATGAGAGAGGTGATAGAGGGATAGGTAATAAAAGTACAGAGGGATAATGGAAGTGGCAGGTAGTCGATGACAGATTGATAAATGATACACAGGTAGAGAACAGAGGTGACAAATGTTATAGTCAGATAAAGACTCATGATAGAGAGGAATGATAGATATGGATAGATCATAGACTGACAGATAAGGGTTAGACATGATGGATCCATTGACAGATTGATTGATCCATCGGACAGGAGTGTAGCCAGCCAGGTTGGAGACTGGGCTCCGTTGCAATCCCAGACCTCCTGCCCAGGGCCTGGCCTGAGAGCCAGATGCTGACAGAGGTGTCTGGGGTGCTCCCGTCCAGCAGGCCTCCTGGAGGTCCCTTGGCAGCCACTGGTGCAGTGGACCAAGCTGGGGACAGGAAGCCAGGGCCTGGGAGTCAGTTTGAAGCCCTCTGCTGCCTGCTCTGACCAGGACTCTTCCCATGGTGTGGCTTCCTGGCCATAGGGAGCCCAGTGCATGAGGAGCGGGTGGCTGTCCACACAGTGTCTCTCCTGCCTCAGCCAGGAGGGAGTGTGGGAGCCGGCAGGACTGCAGGCCACACAGTGTCCACCTGCCAGCACAGGGTTGGGTTCCTCATGCTTGGGTTCCACTGCCCTTGGAGCCCTGCCCCATGGCTCCTCTTCCTACATCACTTCATGGGTTTCCTCTGTCCCGTTGTCTCTCCCGAAATGGGTCCAGAGGCCCCTCTTGCAGTTGTGCAGATTCAGTTCCATTTGCTCCCTTCCTCGCGCCCTCCCTGCAGCCTCCCCGCGGGTCCTTCCACTTGTCCTTTCATCCATCCCTTATCCATTTTTCTGTCCCTCCGAGGTGCCTTGTGGCCCTGCTGTGACTGACGCTGGCACAGAAAGCACCCACTCCCACCACTGTGGGAGCCCAGGACGCTGGAGCTGGGAGGCCTTAGAGCAGCTGCAGGACCGGCCACAGGCCCTTGGTGCACACAGCCACCAGGGATGCAGTGATGTCCCAGGAGTCTCACGAGAGGGAGGGCTGGAGTCGCAGGACCCTGGGGATTCTGCACAGTGCAATAACCCACCAGCAGGTAAGGGCAGGTGAACCTGGAGGCTGGCGAGGGAGGCCAGGGCACGTCTCAGGGCCCTGGTATTGCACCAAGGAGCTTCAACATGCCTAGGGTGAGATCCTGCCCAGAGGACCCAGGAAATCAGACCTCCAACCTTCTAGGGGGTACACCAGGGCAGAGAGAGCAGGCAGGGGCAGAACTCCTAGTGACAAAGACCCTGGGACTGGAGAGCAGAGAGGCCAGAGCAGGCAAACAGGAGGCAGGGCGTGCAGGAGGGTGGGACTGGACAGCGGGAGGAGAGCGTCCTTCAGAGTTGTCGGCACTTCTCCTTCAGGGACCCCATGGACAGGGACACTGCCAAGTGGGAACAGGACGACGGGGCACGGACAGTCTCAGAGGCAGGGTGGGGATGGAGCAGCACAAGCGAGGACCCATCCATGTCAACACAGGACAAATGCCAACAGGAGGGGTCCCCCCCAACAGGAGTACAGAGGGGCAGTCCTGGCGTCAGCCAGAGGAGGGGCATCCACAAAAGGGGCTGTGGAGGCTCAGGGCCTCTGGCGAAGGCTGCCATGGATGGGAGACAGGGAAGGCAGCTGGAGCCGAGGGCAATCCCCGTTGGAAGTGCAGGGAGGTGGCCGTCACCAGGCCCAGGGGTGCACCCCAAGATCCCAGAGCCTTGGGAGGCCCAGGCAGGAGCATCCAAGCTCAGAACCAGACTGGCAACTTAGAGAGACCTGTCTCAACAAGTACAAAAGGGCTGCGTGTAGCTCAGGGGTAGAACACCATGGGTTCAATCCCCAGCACCCCCACAATAAAAAAGAAAGAAAGAAAAGAAAAAGAGGAAAGAAAGAAAGAAGGCCCGGGGATGGTTTGTCCAAGTCAGGTTTAAGAGAAACATTGTTGGACTTTAACTCTTCTCACAAACACCAAGCAAGCAGAGTCCAGCAACAAACCTGAGGACCGCCATCCCCACCTCCTAAATCTGTCGTTTAAAATAAAAAGAATCCTCGCTGTGTGCCTGCGCAGCAGCATCACACCCTGCATCCTACGGGTCTGCAGGATGACCTACCAGAAAGTGCATTTCCCTGGTAACTGGCGCCTGCGGACAACCCGGGGGCGGGGGCAGGCCAGTGTGCAAGGCTGTGGTGCTCCATCACCGCTGCCTGCCGTCCTGACTCCTTGCCACATTTCACCCCTCTGCTGACATGTTATGGCAGAAATAGCCATATTCCCGAGAAAGCACCATGTTCCGCCATAAAGGCAGATAAATAGGAGATTAAATTAAAAGTGGAGCACCCGGTTTGTCTTTGTGGCTAATTTATGAGCCCAGTCCCCTGGACCTTCTAAACATGCAGGCGGTAAAGGATGCCTCTGTCCCCAGAAGTGCCCATTAGAGTCAGACTCCCCCGCTCAGTCCTGGCGCTGCCCCTGCTGTGGACACTGTGACTTATCACCCGACTGCAGCACAGCCTGGCAGGCACTGCACCATGTAACTCATGTAACTTCAGTGAGGACTTCCTCCCAGGTACAAGTTCAGCCTCTTCTCAGATTAAGTGGCTGTAAAAAGGAGATACTTAGTGACTTGGGAACTCCACTGCTATGGCTTTCCAGGGCCCCTCAATCACCAGCCATCTCAGGACTCCACACGCTCCCTGAGGATGCTTGTGCTCCTGGGCCCTGCCTCCAAGGTCAAGGGCTCTGACTCCCCCTGAAAGAAGCATTCAGCTCACAGTGGCCAGTCCTGACCCATCCTTCTATCCCAGACAGCAGGCCTCTGGGAGTGTTCTGGGAGCTGCTCCACTTGCTTGGAGGCACAGGTCAGCTTCCTGCCTGAGGCTCCTGCAAATAACGAGGAAGGAGGATCTAACTGCTCCTCCCTGACCAGCAGTGTACCTGCCCCTCTCTCCCTCCTCAGGTGAGAGCGCCCCTCTGTGTCTTAGGATGCAGAGACCCTCTGCTCACACTTGCCATGAGAGAAGGGCTAGCAGGGGAGGGGTGCCTCTTGTTTTAACTCCAGTCCACATGTGACATATACACAGGAGCATGCGGGAGCCACCCCTCCTGGCTCTTGCTCACAGTCCACTTGGGGACTCATCGTTGGCAGGGCCTTTCCAGGCACCCAGGCAGTGCTCGCTGCCCTGACTCTGGCCCTGTGTCTCCTGACTCAGGCTTCGGAGAGCATGTCATCTGATGTGACGTGGGCCAGCCTGGCTTTGCCTGGTCATTTGTGGAGACGCGGGTTGGTTTCTTTGCTTGGCCACGGGCTGCTGCCTCTCATGTCCTGTGGGGTTCACATCATGGTGTTCTGATTCCACTGTCAGTGGGAGAGGTGGAAATTTGAGAGGTTCACAGGCCCTTATGTCCATGCCAAGTGCTGCCTGGAAGCATGTGTGACTCATGGTGGCATGGCCATGCGTCTCTGGACGGGGATGCACCATCCTTGGGAGCCGCCACTCAGCTCAAGTGGACACTGCTAAAAAGTATTCAACGCTATCCTGAGCTTGGCAAAGGCTCTGGGCTCCAGACTGTTCTGTGGCTGCCTCCCCCAGCCACCGCCTCCCCATGGGCAAAAGACTTGGGGTGCAGATTCCCAAGATCCGGAGCTGGGTAGTGAGCGTCCCTCCCCACTGTCCCTGTCTGTGGGCATTAAGCAGTTAAGAGAGGTCATGTGCTCTAGAGGAGGGGTCATGTGCCCTAGTGGAGGCAAGAGAAGCCCAAGGTCAGGACGCGGAGGCCACACAAAGCCACTCGGGTTCCCACACCACCACGAGGGTGATCATGAAAGTCCTGGAGCCCAGTCCCCCAAGCCCCGTGATCACAGCGGATCCAGCACAGGTGGCAATCTGTCCCCAGTCTGTGGGCTGCTGGCCTTGGCGTGTCCTGCTCCACACTCTCATGTCTACCTACCCCGGGACCTGGCCCTGGGTGGCTGCCTGTCAGGAAGAGGCAGGGGAGCTGCCGGCAGTTCCCACAGATGCGTCCTCATGACCAGGATCACAGCTACAAGGACCAAGGCCAAAGCCATTCATCTGACTGAGCCCAGAGTGTGGGGGTCAGTCCCACCCACTGCAGGAAGAAGTGGCAAACCCATGAGGAGGACATACATACAGGGTGAGGACAGAATGGGGGTCCATTTGCCCACCTGCCATGAGTCCCTAGCTATTTAGGGGTTGCTATAGCATCTAGTCTTGTCACCTGTGTCAAGGGGACTGCTCACTCTGGGGTATGCCCAGCTTGGGTGGAGGTCTGAGCCCAGGGGTCTGCTCCTGCAAGGCCAGGGTCCTCCCCCAGTACAACAAAGCACAAAGTAGTAACAGTCCCCCTGGGGAAAGAGATTAGCACTGGGCTGAACAGAGGAGGGGGCAGGAGGAACAGTTGTCTGCAGAGGCCCCTCTGCCAGGGCAAAGGCAGCCTGAAATCAATTCTCTTCCCTCATTTGCATTTCTAAGGTGTATTTCATCCCCACACTTCAAAGTTCCAGGCTCACCATCTCTCCTGTGAGGTTCAAATGGAAAATGTCATATCACAGTTCTCCATCACGTCTAATTAGGGGAGCTGAATGTGAGGCTTGCCTGGCCTGAAAGCAAACAGGCCCCTCTCCTCCTGCCTGCTCCTGGGGGCACGGAGCAGGCTGCCTTCCTGCAGATTCAAAGGAGCAGAAGGCTCAGTGAGCTGGTGATTGGCATCGAGTCCACACACACTGCCAGCTGTCAGGGCTTCCGGACAGCAGCGTGGGGCTGTTCACACTGTGCCACTTGTTGAGACAGAAGAAGGGGCCGCGTGCGCCTGGACATCTATCCTGGAGCCTCGTGGACATGTATGTGGCCTTCCATCGACTCTAGGGCAGATCCCAGTTGAACACCCCGGGAAAGGAGAGAAAGGGGAGGTGGCATTTATTGAGCCCTGCCCCTGCTTCAATTGGTGATTGTGGCCTTTGCTTAAAAACGAGTGTCCCGCAGGCCTGGTTTCATCAATCCCCTCACGTAGAGGACTCCAGCAAGACCTGAGAATTGAGTCAAATGGCCAGGAGTGCTGAGCCTGCTCCCAGCCTGGGCTCCCACAGGTGCCTCCTCCTTATCTGGGGACAGTGGTGGCCCAATGGTAGAACTGTTCTGAGGACAACAACATCATCATCTTAGTCCATTGGACCTGCTTCACTATCCAGGACTGTCCTGTGAACAGCAGAGTGTGTTTCTCACAGTGATGAAGCTCTGGAGTGGGAAGTCTTACTGGGGTGCCAGGATGGCTGGACA
Organism: Ictidomys tridecemlineatus; assembly: GCF_052094955.1. Taxonomy (NCBI): domain Eukaryota; kingdom Metazoa; phylum Chordata; class Mammalia; order Rodentia; family Sciuridae; genus Ictidomys; species Ictidomys tridecemlineatus. The sequence continues at coordinate 42,467,921 of NC_135490.1, forward strand.
CTGGGAGGGCCCTCTTCCAGAACACAGAGTCTCCTTCTCGTTGACTCTCTGAAGACCGTTTGATAAGGACATTACTCCCATTAGAAGGAATCCACACTGTGATCCCCTTCCAGCGGCCCCCTTCCCTAGCAGTCACTTGGGTCCCGGCCCACATCTGACTTTTGGTGGAAGCAGCTCTCCACTCCTCTTACCATCTACCCAGAGAGAGCGCTTGGGCCTTGAAGGAACCCACCTTGGGGATGAGGTCCTCAGTATATGCTCTGCCCACCACATCCCCACAAAAGGCCCTGGAAGGTCTCTGGCCACTGACACTGAGTGAATCCTGGACATGTGGCTTCCACAGTGTGTGCCCTAAGGATGAGAGAGTCTGAGGGCTGGAATCCAGAGCTGGAGACCTGGGGGCCAGGAGAGCACCCTGTGAAAATGGCATTCTCGCCTCTCCTGAGCCAAATCATCCTGCACCAGCATTTGGTGACTCCTCTACCACCCACTGAAATGTGTGTGAGGGCATCAGAGAAGGGAAGGTCAGGGACTCAGGCACACTGAGGATAAGCAAGTGACCACACTCTTGCTAGATCTGGGAGGAATCCCATCAACCACAGCAACTGGAGACAAGATTATGCTTAGGCAAATGACTCATGGCTTTTGCATGCCTTACCCTGGAAAAAGAGTGACCTCAACTGTATGGCCAGGGAGGACCAATGTCCTCCATCTCCTAGATTCCTTTCCTAGATCTGACTTGTGTTCTGATATAGGGAAGTCACCTTGGGACTGGCCCTTTCACTTAGGCTGTGCTTTCTGAGGTGGGCAGGAGGGCAGCTCCTGTTCCCATTTCCCTCAATCCTGACATTTCCTGAGAACACCATGGAGGGATAGGGATCTCAGCAAATCATTCTGCAAGAGGCCTCCACAATGAGGCAGAAGTCTAAAAATAAAGACTATGGAAAGCAGAGCTGGACTGGAGGCTACAGGTTTTCATGTATCATAAGAGTTTGATCTAACAGAGAAAAAGACACTGGATAGTGAAAAACTCCATATTCACACATCCATCTATCCACTTATTCATCATTCATCCATTCACCCACCCATCCTCCATCTATTCATCCATCCTCCATCCACCCATCATCCACCCATCATATACCCACCCATCCATCTATCCATCTGTCATCCACCCATAATCCATTCATCATACATTCACCATCCATCCATCATCCACCCATCATCAACCCATCATCTTTTCATCATCCATCCATCATCCACTCATCATCCACCTATCATCCACCCATCTTTCCTTCTCTTCATCCATTCATTTTTGGCAGTTGGGTGACAACAGAGCAAACAACTGAATTTCCAATGTGGAGATAGAGGAAATAAAGAAACAAGTACAACATAAAGGATGTTAAATGAAACACACAGACACAGACACACACACACACACACACACACACACACACACACACACACACACACACCCTGCTAGAGAGTAAAATAAATGAAATGGAGTTAGAGAGTGCCAGGGATAGGGTCATGGTGGTTTTTAATAGAGGCAATAATGGCGTAGGTCCATGGAGGGGCTGAGGGACTGCACAAGATTTGAGGAGATAGCCAGTGGCCAATACCGGAAAGGAAAGAAAGCAAAGCTTAGGAAAGCAAGGAGGGCAGTGACCGCTCCTGAGCTTTGAGCAGGGTGGGGTCCTGTTCCTCAGTTAAAGAGATAGTGTCAGAGCAGGCTGGAAGAGGAAGGATGACTAGGATTTTGGACTTAAGTGTCCAGTACTATCTAGAGGTCACACTCCTGCTACAGTGGTCACTATGTGCTGTCCTAGTCATGGAACACACAACAAGCCCTTAACACACTTGTTTTTAAGCATCCATCATCCATCCATCCATTCATCTATCCATCTATCCTTCTATCCACCCATGCATCCAACCATGAACCCATTCACCCATCCATACATACATCCAACCATCCTTCTATCCATCCATGCATCCATACATACATACATCTGTCCAACAACCTATCCATCCATACATCTGTCCATCCATCCATCCATCCATCCATCCATCCATCCATCCATTCATTTATCCATCCATCCATCCATTCATTTATCCATCTATCCATCCATCTATCCACCTATCCTTTTATCCACCCATGCATCCAACCACAAACCCATCCACCCATCCATACATACATCCACCTATCCTTCTATCCATCCATCCATCCATACATACATACATACATACTAATACATATATCTACCAACAACCTATACATACATACATATATACATACATCTATCCAACCAACCTATCCATCCATCCATCCATCCATCCATCCATTCTTTTATCCATTCATCCACACATCTATCCTTCTATCCATCCATCCATCCATCCATCCATCCATCCATCCATCCATCCATCCATTCTTTTATCCATTCATCCATCCATCTATCCTTCTATCCATCCATCCATCCATTTATCCTTCTATCCATCCATCCATATATCCTTCCATCCATCCATCTATTCATCCAATACATCCATTTATCATTCTATCCATCTATCCATCCATCCATCCTTCCATCCATCCATCCATCCATCCATCCATCCATCCATCCATCCTATCCTTTATTGTTCCACCGGGGAACAATGATGGATACCTAAAAACAAAAGAGGTGGGGATTTCTGCAAGGAGAATGGCTAAGAATTTACTTTTGAAAGTGATTCAGTGAAAGAAAATAATGAAAAAAATAGGCAATATTTTCATGGAAAAATACTCATGAGAAAAGAACACAGAAAGAGGGGAAGGGAGTGGCAGGGGCCTGGGGTCTTCCAGGGGTTCCCATCTGCTCTGTGCCTTTTGCCCTCTGAGGTCCAGTGACAAGTATGAGAAGGGGCAGTGCTGGCTTTGGCATTTTGAACCAAGAGTAGCAAGAGCCATTCACCATGAGTTTGTTCCCCACAGGAGTGCTGCAGAGCTGGAGGAGAGTGGGAAGGAGCCAGGGTTGGTGCACAGCCCTGTCCCTGGGAACCCTGAAAAGAAGTGAGAGCAGAAGATCCAGCCAGGTGTGAGGGAGACATGGACGCCAATGCCTGGGAGTCCGGGGATCCAAGCTGTGGCTCTCACACCATGCTCTGAGCAGGAGGAGGTGGGTTCTAACCTGGGATTTGCCAAGTTAAAATATGAGAAAAAAACTGAGGAAAACTAAAAGGATTAAGATCATTACAAACAACATCCAAAATGGTAAGCAAAAAGGAGGAAAATAAAGACAAGTTGGTTAAACCAATGTGAGGAAAAATAAAACAAACAACAACATGGCCCACAAGAATGGAAAGGGGGACGTGAACCCTGGATTCCACACCCTAGACACATGCAAAGGGATGGGGCCTTCTGGTGGACACAGTTGGTCTCCACCTCGAGTAAAACACAAGGAGTCCCCGCCCCCCAAAGCAGGTGTGCCCTGTGTGCCGTCCAGGAGTACTGGGGGACCTGGGATGTGGCCACTCAGGCAGCAGGGGGAGAGTGCATCTCCACCAGGACAAAACCAAACTGAAAGTTCAGGTACTGCAGCATGAACCACCCACACCGCACAGAGCAGCCTCTGGCACAGACACCACTGTGAGCCAAGAGGGTGGTTTAGCACAATGGCACTGCTGGCCCTGGAGGACAGAGCAGCAGCACTGAGCAATACCCCCTAGTGCTGGGCCCCCTAATGCTAGGTACCCTTGAGGTAGACACAGCAGATCCAAATGGCACCTCAAGACGCCATGAACCCATCATGGCCAACTGCCCCATGCCACCAGGCGACTCACAGAGCTGACGGAAGGCCCAGTACACACACTCTGCCGCTTTAAACAGCTCTGCTGGACTCAGCCACACCGGCTAGTTCACCATGGCTATGGCAGCCCTCAAGGGGCACTGGAGAGCAGAATCTTCCTAACAGGTCACACGGCCTGCAAAGTAAATCACCAGGGGTGTCATTGACTCCTTGCAGAAGAAGCTCACAGCCTCTGACGCAGAAGACCCCGAGCGTTGTGAGCCTGCTGCACCAGGAGGCATGGGCAGGACCTCCCTTGTGGCTTGGGAGAGTGCCCTGAGCACAAGCGACACCTGCAAACTTGACCACCTTCCAAATCCCCAAGAAGTCTCAGGAGTACTAAAAAAATCAATAAAGTACAGATCATGTTCTCTGACTGCAACTGGATAAAAATTCATTTCCAAATCATTTGTGGGCAAATGGAGATATGCAAATGGGAAAGAGAACATATTTGAAACTAAATATGTAGGGCTGGGGATGTGGCTCAAGCGGTATCGCGCTCGCCTGGCATGCGTGCGGCCCGGGTTCGATCCTCAGCATCACATACCAAAAAAGATGTTGTGTCTGCCGAGAACCAAAAAATAAATATTAAAAAATTCTCTCTCTCTCTCTTCTCTCTCTCTCTCTCTCTCTCTCTCTCTCTCTCTCTCTCTCTCTCTCTCTCCTCTCTAAAAAAAATGTAATGAAAATGCTACTTATCAAAGTGCATGTGATGCTGTTAAAAAAGCACTTGAGAGAAAATTGATACCTTCAGAGTGACTGTTTCTGACAAGGGGAAAAATGGTAAAATTAATGACTGAGATGTCCTCCTCGAAAAATTAGGAAAAGAACAAGATAAAGCCAAGGAAAGGAGAGGGAGATACCATTTTCATAAATAAGTGGATGTGAGTAGAAAATGAGTGGCGGAGTGACGGAAGGCTTGGGCAGGTCTGCCAGTCCAGCGCCTCTTCATCTGAGCCTTCTTCCTCCCAGGCTGTGGGACAGGACCTTCCTGTCTCCTGACCAGGACCAGGCCTCACTGAACTCCAGCTGGGTCTGTGTGCTCTACACATCCTGCTGTTACGGATCGAATTTGTTTCACAGAAAGGACCATGGAGTCCTAACTTGGAGCCCTGTGAAGGTGGCCTCATCTGAGCCTCTAGCAGGGGAGGTCAAGCTGAAAGGAGGCCATTGGCTGGCTCCTGCTTACATGGCTGCTGTCCCCACAGAAGTGAAACTGGATACAGGCGTGCACAGAGTGCAGTGGTCATGCAAAGACCAGGCTCAGGATCTGACCCCACAGGATATATGATAGCTTCAGCCTCAAGAAGCTGGAGCAGGTCTGGCAATATCCTTCCCATGGTTTCAGGGAGTGGGCCTGCTTCTCCCAGCCCCATTCCCAGCCCTAGAGCAATGAGATGGTGCCATAGTTACCGCTGTTGACTGGTGACGAGTCCTTGCTTCCCCAATGTTGAAGAATAACACAAGAGTGCACGCCGAGGCAAGGTCAGAGTAGAAATTAGAAGTTTATTAAAGGACAGCAGAAAAGTCTTCTCCCAGAGAAAGAAGGGGACCCAAGAGGTGGAATCCGTGGAAGTGCGGTTGTTTCTCCTTTTTATAGTTTTGGTTATGGAATGTAAGGGGGAAAGGTTGGGACACAGGTGGGCCAAACAAGTAATCTGGGAAGGAAGGACTTCATTATCACTTCTTTGGGATGGGCTATCTTCAAATCTGTTGGGGCTCTTATGGGGTGGACTTTGGCCTAGGGCCTTTCTGGGACTTCATTAACATTCCATGAGTTGTCCTGTGTTTCCCGGGAATCATTCTCGGCATGGCCTCCATTTTAGATTTCACTCGATATGATATTAGACCCGATTTACCTAACTACACTGAATACCTAATTTTAAATCTGGCTTCATTCCCCCCTCTAATTTTGGGAACTCCTTAATACTGTAGGGAAGAGGGGTGAAGATCTTTATGGCTTCTTCAGGCTGAAAAGGGACAATGTGGGGCGAGCAATTTGGAGTCCCCCTTTAAAAATAGGGTCTATCGATTGGTCCATAATAGAAGTCTGATTGAGAAGTAATAGACTGGAAGGCCATTTGAGTGATGGGTGGTCTATAGGAGAAACAAGAATTCATTAGTACTGGAACCAGATTAATGCAGCAATAAATGTCACAGCACAGGAATATGCAAATGAGTATGATGACAAAGACAGAGACTAACAATGTTTTCCACCAGGCAGTACTAGAGAACCAGGAGCTAAGATATTGTTTCTATGACAAAATTGCTGAGGACATGGCTTCTATCTGAGCATGTAAATGTTTAAGGATATTTGTCACATTACCAGAATTGTCAGGAATGTAAGCACAACATTTAACTTTTAGGGTTACATATGTCCTTTTCCTTAAGATACAGTTTAATAATTTAAAGTCATCTGATTTTGCAAAATTCTTTTATTAGTATGACCTCTGTGTCTAATAGAGAGATCTTTAATTCTGTTACTTAGGGCTTGATAACCATACTAGCAAACACTAAGCCTACCTGTGTAGGTTAGGAATATCTGTAGGCCTCAAACTAAAAACTCTTCTGGCAGTTCCTTTTAATAGTTATCAGGCATTTTTGTCTGAGAATCTCTTTTGCAGCCTCCAGTTTACTTATTCTTGGAAGTTACATTTAACTATTATTATCATTTAAAATGCCCAGGAACAGCTGTGTTTTGGCTTTAACTGTCTTTGCTAGGTGTTTAAGATGAAGTAGTCAAACTGACTTGTTTCTATCTATTGTTAACAGTCAGCTGAGTTTCCCTGGGAGTCCTGGGGGAACTTTACAGCAGCTTTTCAGTTCCACTAGTGCTGTTTGCCCTAAGATGGGTCCAGGCCTTGCTTGACCATGTGGCTTCCCTTGGAAGCATCAGGGATGTCTCCCTTTTCTGATGACCCTCCTCTTCACAGCAAATGCACTGATTGGCTTTCTGTCCTCCAGTGGTCTCATTAATCTCCCTGATTAGGAGGTTATGTGGCCCAGAGTTGCAAAGCTCTTTGGAGACATCCCCTGTTTCCTGGATTCAGACTGACTCAGAAGGCAAGAGCCAAATATTGGTTTTCTTGGCCCTTTTAATTTAACTTTAATTTTAAAACTTAATCTTAAACATCCAGCAATTAAGTTTCAACAGCCTTATATTAAGAGTACTGGGCTTTAATATCTATCTCTCTATCCCATAGGTGATAACTCCTTATCTTAAATTAACCCAGGTTGTGTGTTCTTAAATCAGTACCTCTGCAAAACACTAACAGGCAATCTTTAGACCATTTATAAGAAAACTACAAAATAAAATTAACAAGAGTAAAAACATTTAGTTCAAGCAATAGCTACCTCGATTTTTGGCAGAATTATACATTATAATCCCCTGTTTGAGATCCTAGTAATCTTGACAAAAATCAATTTTTGGACAGAACTTTAAATGTACTGAAATCTGGCCTACTTCTTTCGTAATTGTGAGATGGGACACAGAGTCTTATCTCAGGTAAGGCAGGGCTCTTCATAAATCTTAAGTACTGTAGTTCTGAAACTGATCTTTGCTTTTTAAACATCATTTTACAAAGCCTACATAAATTGTTTAAGTTTACATGAATATTAGCTAACACAATATAATATCACAACTAAAACATGAATTAAAGAAAAGCTGAAAGCTTTTAACCTTTTATAGAAAAGTAGCAAAGTACTTTTGTGTTTTACAATAAAATCTTTACACAGATTAGGCTCTCATTAACTTAAAAATAATTTAAATTGTATCTTAGTATAAAAAGTAACATAGAAATTTACATATCTTATTGATAATAAGTCCAGTTATAGAACACAAATGATATAAATAAATCTCCAACTTGTTTTTCTTTTAAGCCTAAAATTACCATACAACTGTAGGACACCAGCTTGATAAAATGCTCTTTCTAAAGCTTCTACCTTACAGACTTGTATACCTGGAAGATATGAACACATTAATAACACCACAACTACATTGATGTTTTTACATTAACCAAGTTTAGCTTTTAAAGAAATGACATAGCACAATTTTCTAAAACAACAGTATGTGTTTAACCAGCTGTTTAATTTCTTTAAGATTTCTTGCTCAAAAACTTACACTTATAACCAACTTACACAAACCTTCTTTATATCACTTACTTAAACCCTCTTAATTACTTAATTATATAGACTCTTATCCAGAAACACATTTTCCCTCTATTAAATCCATACCTAGAACCTTCTAGTTTCTCTTTTCACCTGTTAACCTCCTTCTGTTCACATTTTGAAACAATACTTGTAAATTTTTGAATTTAGGCAGATTATTTCATAGACATCAACATTTTATTAGGGCCTTTTTTGAACACCTAGAAAAACTTACAAGCTTAACTTTAAAGATGTCTTTACTTTTATCTGTTTACCTCATTTAAATTGAACCATTTGAATCATGTGAATCAAAGATATTTGGATCCATTTTTTAAATTTTTCATGAGCGCTCCTCATATATCTATCAATTGTCATATCACTGCATGATATATGGACATACACACACACAGACATACACAACACGTAACACAAGTGTAACACATAACACAATAGTAAAGGCCTTGTAGCTTTTTATCAGGTGAAATCTCATTGCAATGTTTAAAAAAAACTCCAGTTGATCAAAAATAGAACTTATCAGAAAAACATTAACATGTCTGTAGGATCAAAATCATGAGCTCAAAAAAAAAAAAACAAAAACAAAAAAAATACAGAATCTAAGAAAAGGCAAAAGTCCTAGAAAAAAATGACCGGCCAGTAATTAATAAATGCCATACCATTTACTTTTTGGTTTGGACTAGTTTGAGTTCCCATAAAAAGACACTTTTACTCTTTTTTTTCCTTGGGCCTCAGATCTGTCTCCTACTGAGCTCCAGGCTTCTTCTATTTGCATTTAAACTTAAATCCTGCCTGAGGTCTGGGAGGAGCAAGAAAAACTGGAATTCTGAGGAGAAGCCTTATGCCTAAGGCATTTTAACCTTAAGTCACAATTTTCAGGTTTGGATGTTGAAAATTATGATACAAGTTTAAGATACAATTCTCAAAATTTTATACCTTCACATTTTCCTACACTAGAAAAACCTGCTCACACAAAACTGAAAATAGGATCTCTACCATCAAAAGAAATTTCTTTAGGATAATTAAGCCATATCTTTTGTTCTGAAGTTTCTAAAGTAGTATTAAGTTACATTAAATCTCCTGAAAAAAATTTCAAAAGAGAACCACACGCTACCATGTATATCCAAAATTAAGCTTTAAAAATTTCCAAGACTGTTGCTATTTAATGTCATTTTAATAAGCCAGACCAACGTTCCAATTCAACACTTTTTTTTTTCTAAATCCTACACACTGAGGAGAACAGATACCACATCATAATTTACTATCCTTGCCCAAGTTAATGCACTGGTACACCTAGTGAAATTTTCTCAGGCTACCCTGTTCAAAAACTGATGAAAAAAAAAATAAAACTAAATGATTGGAAGTTACTTGCCAACTTGGAAGTGGAGTTCTTTAATTTTCCATCCTAAGTATTTAGCATGAACTATCTGAAATCACAAACTAAACAATTACCTAAACCCAACTTTTAACTGCAAGTTTATGCAATGCTTCAAACTCATTTAGATATTAGATTGTTACAATGAAAAATCATCTTTTCGATACACATTTAGCCAAGATAATCCCCAAGAAACAATCTATAATAACCTTTAAAACAGACAGAGCAGATAAGAGAAAAATCTCTCCAGGTTTTTAACTCCCATTTAATTATGACTTCTACATCAGTGGCACCATAGATTTCCGCACGAGTGGACCAGATGTATTCACATAGGGGCAACTACAGGTGTAAAATCAAGAGTCTCAGTGTGACGACTTTATTGCATTCAGTGTCCCTTTTTTTTTATTTTTAAGTAGACAGAGATGGAATAATCCTTACAGTTCAGGGAAGGAATGAGGAGGTTCCCCAAAGCAAAATGGCTTTGGCAGCTGCTGGGAGTCCCTCAGTCTCTCCTTTTACTTATAGGATTAGCTCCTTCGGTTAGGTCCAAACCCAGGCAATCTGGCATATCTCCTAACTTTCCAGTAGTCATTTTTTATCTGCCTTAGGTCTTGAAGGGGGAAGGGGTTATGTACTTTGATTGGCCCAAATTCTCCTACTGGCATCTCCTGGAGAGGTAATATATTTGGTTTGACTGTTGGGGCAGACATAGAGAGGCCAGCAGATGGAGATTTTGTGGGTCCTCCTGATTCTTTTTCCTCAGTGAATCCCCAAGATTTTCTCTCTTCATGGCAGACATCATAGGTAAGTCTACTTTACACTGTTGGCATAATTTAGGATTTTCCCTTGGAGCAAAGAAAATCTGAACATACAGCACCTCACACCATTTCCTTTTTTTGTAAATTTTATCAAACTGTAAAATTGTATTAAAATTGATATTTCCCTCTGGTGGCCAGGTTTCACCATCAGAGAGTTTGTATTGAGGCCAGGCCAAGAAAATGAGGCACTTTTTCTTGAGCGTCTGAGGGTCAAATCTATCCCAATTTTTAATACACTTCTAGTGGTGCACCTGGTGTATTGGAGAGAGAGAAGCTCCTATCTGAGTGAGAAGAAAACAGGTCTCAGGCGCCCGTGCTGTGCCAGAGAAAACTATTCTCATTAGGGATGTCTCCCTAAGCTTGGGCTTCCTAAATGATCCAGAAAACCCGTCTCTCACCTTGCTTTGCCAAGGGGTTTCTGGTCCCCTTTAGCAAAGTGCTAGGGTCTCAGTTTGCCCTGTTCCAGAGACCCTGGGAGGATTCAGACTTAAGGGCATTACTGCTTATCCTCCTGGCCACTAAAAACGCATTGCAAAAGAGAATCATGCACTCTTTTATTGCCTTTGTTCTGCAGACTAAAGGAACTACCTAAAGGTTAAGGGATATCTACTGGTTGTAAGGTAGCGCTTTCTATCAGAGTGATTTCCGTAGGAGTTGACTCTAAAAATGCCTCTCTAGCAGCTTAAAGAGAACACATAGGGGCGGTAAAACAGACTAGTGAAAGTTACCTATGAACCTTAGGGAACCTGGGCAGATTTTACTAATTATCTCATGCCTTTCTCTCAGTCCTACAACCTGAATTGCTAAAATTTCAGACCTTCGAAGGAAGGGGAGCATCCAGGAGGGAATGGATGCAGATTTGGGAGTGTTGCATAGCCCATATGGAAGCAAATGTAATCAGGGCTTTCCCTAAGTGCCATTCATCTACTGATCACCTTAGATACCCCTGAGGGCTGTCGGGAGGGGGCTCAAGAGAAAGGAACCTTAGGAATACATCTGAGTGTAGCCCAGACCAGAATTCCTCAGTTGTTCCAAACTCCTTCCTCCACCTCCACCCATCAAGGCAGATCTGGATTCGGGACACTGTGTACTGAGGCCAATTGCTTTGCGGGCCCAGACAGAAAAGTTGGAAGTGGCTTTGGCAGAACCCAACATGCCTGCTCTGTATTGAACAGGTGATTGAGAGCTGCCTAGGCCAGGAAACCTCTTACCCGAGTCTTGAAGAGTGGTGGCTGCACTAATTGCATTTAAGTAGTCGTCGGGTGCCCACCTCACCCTCCAGAAAGAAAGAGAAAGATACACATCAGATAGACATGGGGTGCGTGGAGAGGGCTTACCTCGGTGTAGAAGAATCTCCGAGATTGGACCTCAAATATATTACCGCTGTTGACTGGTGACGAGTCCTTGCTTCCCCAATGTTGAAGAATAACACCAAAGTAGCATGCCGAGGCAAGGTCAGAGTAGAAATTAGAAGTTTATTAAAGGACAGCAGAAAAGATTTCTCCCAAAGGAAGAAGGGGACCCAAGAGGTGGATCCATGGAAGTGCGGTTGTCTCCCCTTCTTATAATTTTGGTGATAAAATGTAGGGGGAAGGGTTGGGACACAGGTAGGCCAAACAAGTAATCTGGGCAGGAAGGACTTCATTATCACTTCTTTGGGATGGGCTATCTCCAAATCTGTTGGGGGCTGTTTCCTGGGTTCCATTAACATTTCTTTGGGGTGGACTTTGATCCACTTTGCATTGAGTTTGCTGTATGGTTGTAGATAGTATATACTTGCTGTTGCTGAGGACAACATTTCTCAGAGATCTCTTTGTCAATGTTAGGCTGTCTGCTCTGCTCTGACCCATGTTGATTCACAAAGTTTGAGTTTCAGAGGTCTCAGCCTATGGGAAGCCAGCTCCATTGCTCTGGTCATGAGGTGAGAAAAACTATCATGGAAGAAGGGTAGTTTGCAAGAAGCCTCTAAACTCATGGCTTCTATGAAGCAGAAAGAAAGGAGGACAAAGTGACAAAATATAGTCTCCAAGGACATGCCCGCAGTGACCTCGTTCTCCCAGACACACACATTCTCCATTTACCAACCAATGCAGCACTTCTTCCAAATTATGAATCCACCCAATGGATTTATTCATGGATTATGGCACAAATCTCATAATGTAATAATTTCACCTCTGATTATTCTCACATTGACTCACTTCAGCTTTTGAGGTACATTGAACTCCAAAATTTTACATGCCACCCATGATCCCCGAAAGCTATTAACATCTCACCCTGGAAATGTGTGCAGTATATTTCCAGTAGATGCCCAAATCTAAATAGTTTTAGCATTGCCCCAAACTGCAAGTTCAGAGTCTCTTCTGGGACTCAAATTAGACTTTTGGTTTTCAGACCTTGTAGGAATCAAAATCAACTCATGTATAACTAAGGTACAGTGGCACAGAGTAGGTATTTGCATTCCAAAGGGAGAAATAGACACACAGAAAGTAAAGCTGGCTATGATCAAAACCTAAATGTAGTTGGGCTAACAACTCCTCTTTCCCCATGCTCAGCATCTGGGCACATGTTGTGGACAGTGGGCTCCAAAGGACTTGGGCAGCCCTGACCCATGTCCTCTCACATAGGCTAACTGTATCCTTAGCCAGAAATCTTCTGACATATAGTCCACATTGCCAGCATCTCTTAGTCCCAGGGTTCACTACTGAAGCTTCAACTTACTTCTACAACTACACACACGACCCTCTCAGGGTCTACTTACATGAATTCTCACTTTGTTACAATTTACCTTCCAGGCCAACCTTTGCAATCTTGTGGAAGCCTTTATGACCATCTAACTCCAGGATCCTTCATTCCTGCAGAACCAGCACCACATGCTTGAAGCCACTGTCTGCCCCCATCTCAAGCAGTAGCCAAGCCTCTGAGGACCATGGAAGGGGCCAGTTTTGTGTGGCTGAGTGAGCATGGAGAACAAACTTCCTAGTAGTTTCTCTTCTCAGTGGAATTTGTATATTCATACCTTGTGAACATGATTTGTGAATCTGGCCAATTCCTGAAATGACCTTAAGCTACTTCTCTACTGTGTCTGTGTAATTTTTTAGAATCTCTTTGGTGACTGTAATGCATTAACAACCACAATTCCTGAGGCCCAGAATTACTTCCCCTTTTCTGACCAAAATGCAAGCTTACACTCTTCCTTGTGCTCCACCTTCTCCATGAATAAAAGCTGCTAGAAACACCTATATTATTGCTTGAATGCTGTGCTTCCTTGACATTTCTTCCATCAGAGTAATGAGTATATCACCTCTAAATTTAACCACAGGAATGCGATAGGACATAAGCATAAAGTAGACAACATCTTTGCCAGAATGTAACATAAATGTCTTCTACTCCCTTTTCCAGCAGAATCCTCCTCCTGTGCAAACTCATGAGCACAGTGTTTCCTAGCAACAATCCTATCAGCATTTAGTTCTTTAGAGCTCCCACCAGAATCACATGATAAGTTCACTAACAATGTTCAGAGCTTTTCCAGCTTACATCTCCAAACTATTCAAAGTATCTATCCCAATTATCAAAGTCCCCACAACTTTCTGAACCAAATATTCAGGCAAGTCACTGCAAACAACTCACCTGTTGACACCTATTTCTATTCTAGGTGGCTTTTTTTTTGTCTGTATGAAAGAGATGACTAGAATAATTAGAGGAGGAAAAATTTATCTTTCTTGGATTCAAAGGTAATTCACAGTCAGCTGTGTTCCTAACTGTGCACAATATGAGGCCAAACATCCTGTCAGAAGAGTGTTGTTTAAGAAAGCAGCTCAGGAATGGCCACTTGGAAGCACAGAGGCCGCAACTCACCAGGCACAAAATGGAAACCCCTCGGCACATTCACATAGAACTACTTCTTCTAGCCAATACCTACCAGCCTACACTTGTCTCTTGTTTAATCCTATGCATGCATTAAAGCTCCTATAACTCTATCTTTTCACCTCAAAAATTTCTTGCAAAAAAAAGTAGAGTCTTGACAATGCATAAAACAATGCAGCAGTGTGACCATTCTTCCTGGTATAGTCTGTCAGAAATTATTCACTTGTTTTGGTTTCAAATGCTTCATTAATATTCAGTCATTTTTTTCTTGTAGAGAAATGTTTTACTTAATCCTATTTAAATTTTCCAATTTGTCTGTGGATACTTCTTTCTAAAACTCATATGAGGTCTTGGCTCAGTGTAAACTAATAGTATTGTCCCTACTCCTGAGTAGAACATGATGAGGTCAGTTAAATTCAATGAAGAAAGTCCATGTGAATTATTCAATTATTTCTTTAGTGGATAATGAAGGCTTGACCTGTGTGCAAGTCCACAGAACTCTAAGTACATTTGATCACCACCTCCTGGGAGAAGCATCATGTTACTGGAAGAAAATAGAGTAGCAATAAAAAGTCGTGAGTGTTGGGTGGTGTGATGTTTGCACTGTGGGAATGTGCCTGAGGAACTTTGATACCAGACAGTTGAGCTAAATAGAGTCATAAACCTATAACGGAGGTTCATGCCAATAAAAAGCAGGTAGGGTACAACCTTATCTGAACATCATCCCTAACACATTGAGAAGCTGTCCGAAAGTGAAAAATGTAATTGCAGATGTGGACTAGTAGTAATGCAAAATAAAACCATTCCATGAGCACCTTCAACTCTTGTCATTGTCCAAAGATCCCTGTGATTGTCTTCTCTGTTTGTTAGTTCCTAACATATGACACATTAAGAGTGAAAGATGGTCGACCACCTCTGTGCAGAAAAATGAGGCCCATGAAATTGTGCTGCTCAGTCTGATGATCTGTGCTGTTCTCCCTGTAACATACAATAGCACCCAACTCTGGCTGTCTTGTACAGAGTTTGCCCAGGATCGTGGGTGCTAGAAACCTTGACTCCTCCATTGCGGAGTTGGCAGGGTGTGTAGCATGAATCTGCAGTGCACGACAGCTCTTAATCTCAAATGAGCAGTGACTGCCAGTTGACCTCTGAGGACATTTGGGTTTATGCTGAGGGCCATTACCAAGTAGGAATGACGCATCAAAATTTCCTTGCCAAGCGTACCCCATGCTGCTTAGAGGACATTCGATGGGACATTGCATGCATGCGTTAATAAGGTGACCTTGCTCAAGGACCAAGGCGAATCCAGGTTTAGAGATGATCAGGTTTGAGGAAGTAACCGGCTCCTTGAGTTTAAGGCATTGCCAGTTTAAGATAATGGGTTTTAGGGAAGTTAGAGGTTGAAGATTATTGCTGGGATTAGGGTGTTCCTGCTGCTTGTTCCCGTTGAGTTCTCGTGAGATTAAAATGGGATTTGGAGATAGCCTCGTGGAGTAGGTGAATTGTGCGGGCAGACGGCAGAACGCGATGGCCCCTGGACCTGTGTGGAGGCGGTGTGAGAGCGGGAATAAAGAATTGCTGTTTGAACCTACAAAGGTGTGTGGTGGCTCGTGATTCTGGTGCCAAGCTGAGACATTGGCATTTTGGTGGCCCGTACGGGGAAACCCGCGACCTTGGCGTTATCAGCACCAAGCTCTAACCGACTGAGCTAATCTTTTTTCTTTCCTGATACCTTGTCTAGCCCTAGTAGTGGGCACATTAGGATTGATGTTATTTGTTAACATCAAACCTAGTTGATCTAGGACATCTCGTCCCCATAAATTAATAGGAAGGTGATCCAAAACATATGGCTGTAGTTCCTTCACATCCTTCAGGATCCTTCCAATCTAATACCATAGCACTTCTATGGGGATTAGTCGCCACTCCTAGGCCTCGAAGCGTTTGAGTGGCTTGTTGTAATGGCCAATGTTTTGGCCATTCTTGAAGAGATATGATGCTAAGGTCAGCACCTGTGTCCAGCAGTCCATTAAATTCATGACCCTGAATATTTAGTTTTAGCATTGGGCGAGAATCTAAATTTAAAGACAACATAGCCCAATCTACACCTGTGGAGCCTAATCCCTTGGAACCTCTTTCTACATTACGACTAGGGAACTTATTATGTAGGCTGGGTATTATTAACAACTGTGCTATTCTATCTCCAGGTGAAATTACTGATATACCTCCTGGAGAACTAGCTATAATTTTTATTTCACCTACATAATTGAGATCAATTACCCCAGGACTTATCATAAGTCCTTTTAATGTAGATGAACTACGTCCCAACAATAAGCCTACTGTTCCTTGGGGAAGAGGTCCTTTTACTCCTGTAGGAATGATTTGAACTCCCATCTCTGGAGTTAATACTGCTCTGGCAGAGGTGCAGATGTCCAACCCTGTGCTCCCTCGGGTTTGTCTGATGAGGGATTTAATGGACAATGTGTCCTGGGCACCACCCTGATGGTGTTGCTGGATTCCTCCACTGCCCCGTATATTTGTGGTTGTGGGCCCCGGAGCATTGGGCCCCCCAGTCCGTTTTTTGGCAATGAAGCCCGATGCCTTTCTCCATGATATCGTGGGTAAATATCTGATCCTTGTCCATTTTTTGATAAGGGAGTACCTTCTATGGTGGTTTGAGAACGGCAGTCTAGTGCCGCAGTATGGCTGGGCACAAAATAACCGAGCTGCCACACAGCCTTGTAGGTTCAAACAGCAACCTTTATTCCCAAACTCTCACCAGCACTCTACCCACACTTCCCAGGAACACACTGCCTCCACTGAGCTCCATGTGCCAATTCTCCCAGAACCCTGGGAGAACTCAACACGGACTCCAAAGTAGCAGGCTTGAAAGGCAGAAGGATCCAACCTAATCCCAGCAGGATTCATCCTAATCACAGAGCCACTCTAATCCTGGAGCAGGGTCACCTTTCAACCATTCCCTCTGGCAAAAATGCCAGGCATCATTCTGACTAAACTGTGGCTCTCAACAGTCTAGTAGGTGACTAGCACCACCATGATAGGAAAATGCAGCCATGTTGTATCCTCTTGTTCCCATTCACAGAAGCCACACAGGGCGGCACATATATCTGGCTTGTTTAGTTCTTGATCTCAGATGCAGAGAGATTCTCTTTCACAGCAGTTAGCCACTGCAGAACTTGGGAGGTCTCCATATAGAGCATGTCTCCACCTTGAATCCTTTGTTACTTTGGGGAAGTTTGAGTTCCCTGATGGGCCAGTCCAGGTGGTGAGTTCATTGCTGTGGCAAAGGAGGTGGAGCCTGCAAATGAGAAGGAGTAGAAAAATCAGAGTAAGAAAGACACTTCCAGGGAAAAAAATATTTTGTTCATAATATTCTCTACTGGGTGCTTCCATCTTGCCCTCTGTCAGAGATAGCTGCTCAGGTATATTTATTCATAGTTCAAAGCTAGTTGAGGGCAAGTATCAACAAATATTCAACAAGCCTTAGCTTAATTCAGCAATCATTAGCTGAGCAAGAACCTCATTCCCTTGGTGCTGCAGTGCTCTGCTTTCAACCTGTGATGGGCTGAGTTCTCTGCTGCTTGGTACTGATCCTCGCCAAGGACAACTGCTGTATTTGATGACAAACACCCCACCTGAGGATCACTAGGCCAGACCCAATGTGACTACTCATGTCCCACATGTTAGAAAGGTCTTCCTCCTATTGAGATGAAATGGAATGTTTTTGAGAAATAGAAAGCTGCTCTACTCCAGGTTCTTCAATATAGAGAATGTGAAGCAAAGCAAAGCATAGAGTACAAAATCATGGAAACAGGCACCTCAGGGTTCTCATGAGGGCACACATCATGGAACAGTTTCATGGTCAAAGTCATGGTGCTATCAAACTGTTGACAACTTACATAACTTCATTGCTGCCCTGTTTCTGGTCTGGTCACATTTCCTCCTGTAAAGCCCAATTCTGCTTTCTATGTAAACACAACATGCACTCTTTCTTACATCAGTTCCAATCCACTGTGCTTTATGCTTTATAGTCATTTTAGATGTTTTCTTTTCATTCTGCAGGATTTTCAAACTTTAGAATTCCATCAGACTGTTAAGAGAATTTTTATAAGGCCTTTCCTAATTGATCTAACCAATCTTATTGAACCAATATTGTTGAGCAACAGCTTTTAAAGATTTTAATATATCACTAATGAGGGAGACAAGTCTATATTATAATAGTTGGAAGATTCATCTATACATGTGAATTATTGAAGTCAGTGTATTTGAAAATGAATGCCAAACTTTTCTTCCTAGTGGGGGAGGGAAGACCACTGAAACTTCCTGGACGAACTTTATTTCCTGTCTCTCCATGAGAGTTATTTGGAATTTCTAGGAGGAGTCACAGACTTTTCACATTTTTCCACATGTACTTTATCTTGCCTTTTCCCTATTTACACTTTTCCCAACAGAAGAAAATACTCCACTCTTAATACTGTCAGGACAATATATTATTGGCCAGCCTCCAAGTGTGCTTCCCAAATTTTGGAGGTTTATATACATTGGTTTGAAAAATATTTCAAAATCCTTTCATATAGGAGGTAGTCAATAAACCATGTTAAACTAATATATCAAGGAATCTGGGGATGGAAAAGAGGCTTCATTTCATGTCTAATCCCTGAAAGTTGCTATGGAAGCTACTGGAAAGACCCTGTTAGAGGCCAAATCGCATGTAAGTGAAAATGTCTTTGAGAGGAAATGTTTCATTTTCAAACTCTAGAATTCATGATAGAGATCAAAGAATCAAGCCTCTGCTACCTAAGTTGTCACATAGAATTAGTGACAACCTAAATCCTTGTGATTGTTTTGTTTCAACTCTTGGGTTAAATTCCCAGATTATATTAGGATGGCATATTGAGTCCCACAAGCTTTATTTCTCACCACTTTTTGATATGAATGAAGAATTTAAAACATTTTAAACTTTTTGCACAGGAAAACAGTGCTTTTCAGGAATTTTTTAAAGGAATTAAATATTCTGTGCTTAGGAAACATCACTCTTCCCTCATGGTGAGTATCCTAGGGAAAGCCTCCAGCACATCTTTCCCCTCTGGGCTACCTGCTTCCAGGCAACATCCCCATTGTATTAGGAATGAGCCCCTTTGAATAAGACTCTCCTACTGACCACCTCCCAATAGCTTAGTGCACTCTTGTAACGCAGGGTGATAACCTATCATGGTCTTCTCATGATACTTTATGAGCTGTCCTGGAACTATTAGCACCCCATGTTTCTTAATCTTCACCATTTTTTTGGTTCCAGCAAACTTTGTCTTGCTGTTTCCTCAACTGCAAATAAGTCAAGTTACTTCTGTCCTCAGAGAATTAACATTTTCTATGGCTTGCATTCAGACTGCTCTTACTTCAGAAATGGACTTCTCCCTCAATCTTTTTAGGTCTTGTGACAAATGTCACCTGAGTTCTCAGTAATGGCACTGACCACCTTATCAAATGCCCTGTCTCTCTCTTTGTTCATACCTTGGTTAACTATTTTTATAGGACTTATTACTGTCTAACATTAGATTATATCTTTGTTCATTTTCAGTCTTCTTCAGCATAAGCAGCTGATTCATAAAAGAAAGACTGTTTCTCTGTCCCCACATGAATGATTTTGCTCATGCAGGAAGAATTCAGCCTCTGTGCAAAGACAATCAAGCACAGGAGTCTTGCCAACAGTGCAAGGTGTTTCTGGGAAACTGAGACAGCACATAGCTCTAACCCTTAGGTCCAGGTTTTATAGAATCCTCTTTGAGGAAACAAGTGAATATAGGTTGTTACAGATTGCTTAATGTGAGAAATACACAAATGGGGAAAATCCAGTTCCTGAAGGAGACCCTTGCTCTTTCACAATAAAAAATCCAGGGGTTTCACTACAAACCTCAAAATGCTTTGATAATACTTTCAATTTGTCATTACTTATTTCTATGCTTTTTACCTTCATAAAAAGCTTTTAAATAGAAAATTAATTTGTGAATATGTGAAAGTTATTGATTATGTCTTGAATAGAAATGGACTTAATGCACTTAAATCCCTTAGAAATTTTGAAGCATTCTATAAAGCTGTGTTTGGCAAGGGGACAGGGTTGGACAACTGAAAATAGAACAACCCAGGGTTTATGTAATAATCTAATGGAAACCCTCAGGTCTGTCCTTCTCCTAGCCCATCATTCTAACATATTATTTCTGAAAAGGGTGATCTATGATCACTGAGCATCCTGAAACTTTTCAGGGAGTCCATAAGATTGCCATGGTAATTTCATGATATCACCAAAGTCTTGTTTACTTCTTTCATTATTTTTGACACAAGTTTATACTGGCATTCACCAGAGGCTAACTGGTTTGTGGTAGTGCAACAGGTTAAATGTAGAAACAGATATGAAAATGGAGCTATCTTCTATTCAGCCAAATGTTAGAGATATTTGCAAATATGAAAAACAATATCACTCTTCTCACTGAATAGTTTTGTCTTGGAAATGTAGTTTGGGTGGAGTTTGTGTAGCATGCACTCTAGTAATTGAACCCAGAGCCTCACCCATGTACAGTATGTGCTCCAACACTGAGTTTTACCTTTAGCCCCAGAAAATGTACTTGTATTTAAAAAGTATTAGTTGATAGACATATAATGAATATATTATTATATTTTTTAAATGAACTAACAATTAACAAATTATTTTTATATTTAATGACTTCTGAATTTTAATTTCTAATAACATAAATATATATAGTCTTCACATAAGCAAACATTTGAGTGCAGAATAACTTTTAAAAGCAGAAGGAAGCTCACAAAGTTTAAAAACTACTGTTCTAAGACATTAAGCTGTCAATGGATACACTCCAAGTGAATATTTTATAAATTAAACTTTAAGACAATGAAGACATAGTGAGACTTTGATAATTTTAATTAGCTGATTAATTTTAATTAGCTATATTTCTCTGGTCTCCAAGATAATTGTGATTCATTTTTTTGTATTCATTATGTCTTCATCTTTCCTCAAAGGTTTTTACTATGAGACTTTTGTTTCAGCTTGTCTGTACATACAGTTAAATAAAGTCTTGCAGATACGGAACCATGGAAATCGGTGGAAATTTTTCTGTCCTAGAATTGTGGCAATGAGCACAGGGTCCTGAACTGAACTGCCTAGATTTATTCAACCCTTGGGCTTCCTTAAAATATGGGTTATATTACTAGTTCATTCAAAGTTCTAGTAATATGATTACATAACTTCATACTTACAAAGAATCCAGAATAGCACTAGACACACTTAACAAGCGTTAGTTAACCTTATAGCTAATTTAGTAACTTCAGCTATCATTATATTCGTTACTGAGAATAATATGAAAATAAGACTTGGAATTCTGGAGGGAAAGGGCTATTAAAACTTAGGAAGTATTGATGAATCAAAGGAATTAGGAATTGAATGGTAAATTAAATCTTCAAATGAGTCAGTTTCCTTTTCTGAGAAAACCTTTATGTTTTTATCCATGAGTGAAGTTCCCCTTCTGGTGCATGAACTAGTAAAAATATAATAAGGCTTCATTATGCAGTTTTAATATAAAAGCAAAGAAAACAAAGACTGCATGTTATGAAGACTAGTAACTATTGTAAAGGCAATCTATTAGCTCCCAAGTATATCATCTCCTAATGACATTGTTTCCCAAGATGGGACACCATATTTAAAATGATATTGCAGGAGGATAAAAGTCCTGACATAGCATGCTGAGAATCAATGAAAACCAGCCTTATAAAAGACAGTCTGTTGAGACCTGTTCTCATTGTTTGCACTAGGACAACAATAGGAATCATTTTAAATAAAATATCCTAGATCTTATAAAATATTCTTATATTTGCATTGTACCCATGATGACCTGTGAAATGATAGTTTTGCAATTTCTCTTTTTCATCATGGAAAACTGAACCCAAGGACTCATGCATGCTAGGCCAGCACTCTACCACTGAGCTATATCCTCAGCCCAGTTGATTTTTAATCCTAATCAGTATATGCAGATGTTTATATTGAATATCTGTTCATATTAAAATTAGAGTCACTAAATATATTTTTCAGAGTATCAGTATTAGGTCCAATGGAAGAATACACTTTCAAATATCTGGTGTGGCCAATCATGTTTGAGGTGGTAAATGCCCCACCATTGGCTGCATAGAACAAAAGTCTACATATCTTCATTAGAAAGAAATTTAAAATCTCATAGATTCATTTAATTCTGCTCTTTACTCTTTCCATTAATGTTCAGCAAACAATTTCACTGCCCTTCTTTTGCCCATGTGAGAAATAAACCTTTCATATGCTGGACAACTCTCATTCAATTATTCAACAAGTTGGCTCTCTGAAATTACTCTCCCTAGATACCATTTTCATTCTATGATATTCTCCTACTCAAAAAAAAAAAAGAAAAAAGAAAAAGAAAAAGAAAAAGACAAAGAAAAGAAAAGAAGGAAAAGAAAAAGAAAGAGGTCACTGAACCATTAATCTTGTTAATATTTTTTATAAGGTCTACCCTGTTTGTTTAGGCCATTATAATCCTGCAAATGTCCAGGGTCTAAGTTGAAGTGACTTGGTTATTTTGTATCATGAGTTCACCCTCTTTGAA
Source organism: Ictidomys tridecemlineatus (assembly GCF_052094955.1). Lineage (NCBI taxonomy): Eukaryota > Metazoa > Chordata > Mammalia > Rodentia > Sciuridae > Ictidomys > Ictidomys tridecemlineatus. The sequence continues at coordinate 42,490,611 of NC_135490.1, forward strand.
AGCAGAAACCACAGATTGTGCCTCCCTCTTCTTTTATCCTCCTATGCCTCTTTTCTGCCCCATATATTGTTTTTTACTTGTAAGAACATGCTTAAAGCATCACAGTGAACTGTAATATGTTGACTATTTCCTTATTTGAGTCATTTAATACAACCTCCATTTCTGCTTGCTGGATATGACCTCTTACATTCAAAACTCTCTCAACTAGATATTTGGACTTGATCCTAAATTGCTGGTTTTGCCTTGATATAGTCATTGTACAGCAATATATCTGTCACTATTTAGCACATTATGAATGTGGGATGGATGATGAGACTGAGAAGAAGAGAAGAATGATCAAAAAAGTTACTTATCCCATGTTGAAAACACAGCAAATTACAAGTGCTTATTATTTAAATAAACTTTGACTTCCAAAAGCTGATATAACCATTAAATTTTAAATTATATTTATTAGACATACTGTTACATAAACTATGATACATCTAGCACTATCCCTTACAAAACATTTATATAATAACCTCAAAATCCATTTTTAAATCTCAATATTTTAAGTAATGATTTATTTTTTGTCATTTCTACAAATGTTACTACAGGGGGAAATGAAACCCAAAAAGATAAATGGTAGAAATTAAACTAGAATCATCTCTCTTATGCTAGACGATGGATTCATAAAGCCACATAAAAATATAAATCATCTTTATGGCAATCATTACAAGAATTACTAGTATTAGTCTTGCTTTAAGTAAGAAAATAAATTGCTTTGCTCAAAATTTAATCCAATTATTTCTTTACATATTCACTAAAGTTAACAATATTTTAATTGCTAGATGGCAGCCAAGGACCTTAAACTCTTTGCAGGGAACAATTGACATGTTTATCATTACAAAATCTCTAAATTTTTACAGTAAAATTAGACTAAGTTGCTATAGAAACTTGTTTGTTTTGATTAACCTGATCTATTAAATTAAGTCAAAACCTTCAAATAATTTTTGACAGGGACTAATAATCACATGCCTAAGAATACCCAGTTTCATAACACATTAGAGTAGGGATATTTAGGTAGCAGTAAATAATAAAGACACTGTATATATCAGTAATAATACTTATCATAACAAGAGTTTCTATTTTCCAAGGCTCATGACATTTTATGATTTGATTTTCAATTTCATAAGAATTAAATTATCTTCTGTTGTTTTCTTGTTTACATACCTTTTTTTTCTTCATTCAGAGTGCTGCCTTTGGATATTGTTCTAGTAATTTACAGTTTGTGTGCTTTTGAGGAAGATTCAGTAAAAGGAAACAAAACACACACAAAAATTGCCTTTGCTTTTTGATATCTGTAAAATGTTGTTAGAGGGGACACATTTATATTTAAATTTAAATTTTGGGATTATAAGAGTTCATTTGCCAATGTTGCAGAATTATCTCAGTAACATATACAATAGTAACTTGGAGTCAAAAAACCACAAGGCTTAAAAATGTATGAAGATGCACTAAAATCATTAGAGGTTGATAATTTTTTTAACTGTTAAATTTTAAAATTTAGGGGATCCAATATGGCGGCTGGTGAGGAGAGATCAAGTCTCTGACCTCTTCAGCTACGCAGGCATAGAGAGTTGTAAACCATCTAAATGCTGTTTGCTCAGGATCACTAAGCAATGCTGAGCTGACGTGGATCTGGGGCGAACAGTCTGGACCTCTTAGAACACACACTGGGCCCGGACCAGCTGAATTCAAGCTCCCTTTCTTCTGAGTCTCGCAGACAAACCGCTGTGACTCAGCACTAAACTATCCCGCTGAAACCACTGGTCAGCCCTTCCGAACCTATGGAGTTTAATACCATCTGAGTCTTTATAGGCAGTGGCCACAAGTTTGAGACGGGGCTTGGGGGAGCCAGTCAGGACCCACACATTGCATTGGTCACCTGTAAAAGGGAACGAACTGTCGCCATTTGCATGGGATACCACCATGGCAGAGAACTGACGTCACCAGAATGCAGCAGAGGAGATAACTACATTGAAACTGGAAGCGACAGGTTTCAATGTAGCTCTCCCTCTCCACACAGCGGGGAAACCTTAAGGGCCCCTCCCAGCTCCCCCGTGAGCATGATAGTGAGACTGAGGGAATCAGGAGTGACTCAGGACTCGTGGTGAGGAACCCCCAGCTACCTTTCCCACCATTGCTGACAACTGAGGTCTCTTGCACAAGTACAAGGGGCATGGCTACCGGAGGGCAAGCAAAATTTGCTGAGGGTTCTCAGCCCCAAGCTCCACAAACTTAGGGTCTGAGGGAATGGCAAACAGGGAGAGTGTGCCCACTTGTTCAAGAAAATAGGGCTCCCGGGAGCAGCAGACCTGGTGTGTAGCCAGTATTGTGGTGAGCGTCACCTGTGAGTGGGGCCTGGCTTGAAGAAAAGTGGGGAAGTGACTAGACACAAGAGAATGCCCTAGGCACTCAGGATTGGAGACTTGCACAGTCTGGTTGTTGGAGCTGCTGCACAGTGATGTGTTCCCGAGAACTGAGAGGAGAAGCTTGGCCCGGTGGGCACAAGAAGTTAATCAAACTCTAAGACTACATTAATTAATTTTTTTAATTTGTTTTTTTTTTGTTTTTTTAGTTTTTAATTTTTTAAATATTTTCCATTATTTTTTAAATTTTAATTTTTTGATTATTTTTGCTAGTTTTTTTCTTTTTTCTTTTCTATTTTTTTCTTTTGTCTTCATTTCTTTTCAATTTTCATATTCCCCCTTCCTTGAATTCTACCTGCTTACTCTCATTGTCTTTAGTGACTTCTTCCCTTACCTTCTAATACCTTTCCTCCCAAGCATCAAATAAATATATAGGAGTAAACAGTAACTCAGCAGTCAAACAGAACAAAAAGTGACATGAGCAGCATGAAAAAGCAAGGAAGAAAAGGAGTTCAAACAATGCAGGACAGTCAAAATATTCAGGAGGACCTAGAGGAATCAGTAAAATGGTCAAATAAAGAACTCAAGGAATACCTTAGACAGATGGAATGGAACCTTAAAGAGGATATGAGACAGCAAATTCAAACAGTGAAAGAACACATTGAGAATGAATTACATAAACAGATAAAAGAAGCAAATAAGCATCTTTATCAGGAGATAGAGATTGTAAAAAAAAAATCAAACAATAATTCTAGAGATGAAGGAAACTATAAACCAAATTAAAAATTCAAATGAGAGTATCACTAACAGAGTGGAACAAGTAGAAGCCAGAACATCAGATAATGAAGATAAAATACATCATCTTGAAAAGAGTCTAGCCAACTCAGAAAGGCTGGTAAAAAATCATGAGAAAAACATCCAAGAGATATGGGATAACATAAAAAAACAAACTTAAGAGTCATCATGATAGATGAAGGTATAGAGGTTCAAACCAAGGGAATGAGCAACCTGCTGAATGAAATAATTATAGAAAACTTTCCAGAATTAAAAAAGGAAATGGATATACAAATTGTTGATTCATACAGGACACAGAGCATACAAAATCACAGTAGACCAACGCCAAGACACATTGTTATGAAGATATCCAATATAAAGAACAAAGAGAAAATATTAAAAGCTACAAGAGAAAGGAGACAGATTACATTCAGGGGTAAACCAATAAGGTTAACAACAAATTTTTCATCACAGACGCTGAAAGCAAGGAGATCCTGGAACAACGTGTTTCAAACACTAAAAGACAATGGATGCCAACCAAGAATTTTGTATCCAGCAAAATTAAGCTTCAGGTACGACAACAAAATAAAAATCTTTCATGATAAACAAAAGCTAAAAGAATTTGCAGCCAGAAAACCATCATCGAAAAGCATCTTGAGCAAAACACTACACGAGGAAGAAATGAAAAACAATAACCAAAACGAACAGTGGGAAGTTCCTCAGTAAAGACAAAGGGTGGGGGAAAAGCTAATCATGGAGAAACAAACTAAATTTTAAAAAAAGATAAATAATCAAACATGGCTGGAAGTACAAACCATATAACAATAGTAACTCTAAACGTTAATGGCTTAAACTCTCCAATAAAGGCTGGTAACATGGATTAAAAAGACAAATCCAACAATATGCTTCCTCTAAGAGACACATCTGATTGGAAAAGACATACATAGGCTGAAGGTGAAAGGATGGGAAAAAATATATCATGCAGACGGTCTTTGTAAGCAAGCAGGGGTGGCCATCCTCATATCAAATAAAATCGACTTCAAGACTAAGTTAATCAAAAGGGATAAGGAAGGACATTATATACTGTTAAAAGGAACCATTCACCAACAAGACATAACAATTATCAATATTTATGCACCAAAGAAGGGTGCTGCGACGTTCATTAAACAAACTCTCCTCAAGTTCAAGAATCAAATAGACCACAACACAATAATTATGGGTGACTTCAACACACCTCTCTCACCATTGAACAGATCCTCCAAACAAAAGTTGAATAAAGAAACCATAGAACTCAATATCACAATCAATAACCTAGAATTAACTGACATATATAGAATATATCAACCATCATCAAGTGGATATACTTTTTTCTCAGTAGCACATGGATCCTTCTCAAAAATAGATCATATATTATGCCATAGGGCAACCCTCAGTAAATATAAAGGGGTGGAGATAATACCATGCATTTTATCTGATCATAATGGAATGAAACTGGAAATCAATGATAAAAGAAGGAAGGAAAAATCCTACATCACATGGAAAATGAACACTATGTTACTGAATGATCAATGGGTTACAGAAGACATAAAGGAGGAAATCAAAAAAATTCTTAGAGATAAATGAAAATACAGACACAACATATGGGAATCTATGGGACACAATGAAAGCAGTTTTAAGAGGGAAATTCATCACCTGGAGGTCATTCCTCAAAAAAAGAAAAAAAAAACTAATAAATAAGCTCACACTTCATCTCAAAGCCCTAGAAAAGGAAGAGCAAAACAACAGCAAATGTAGCAGAAGGCAAGAAATAATTAAAATCAGAGCGGAAATCAATGAAATTGAAACAAAAGAAACTATTGAAAAAATTGACAAAAATAATGTTGATTCTTTGAAAAAATGAATAAGATCAACAGACCATTAGCCATGCTAATGAAGAGATGAAGAGAGAGAACTCAAATTACTAACATATGGGATGAAAAAGGCAATATCACAACAGATGCTACAGAAATACAGAAGACAATTAGAAATTATTTTGAAAACCTATATTTCAATAAAATAGAAGATAGTGAAGACATCTATAAATAAGTCATATGATTTGCCCAGACTGAGTCAGGAGGATACACACAATTTGAATAAACCAATATCAATGGATAAAATAGAAGAAGCAATCAAAAGACTACCAAGCAAGAAAAGCCCAGGACTGGATGGGTATACAGTGGAGTTTTACAAAACCTTTAAAGAAGAATTAATACCAATACTTTTCAAGTTATTTCAGGAAATAGAAAAAGAGGGAGCTCTTCCAAATTCATTCTATGAGTCCAAAATCACCCTGATTCTGAAACCAGACAAAAGACACCTTGAAGAAAGAAAACTACAGACCAATATCTCTAATGAACATAGATGCAAAAATCCTCAATAAAATTCTGGTGAATCTGATACAAAACACATCAAAAAAATTGTGCACCATGATCAAGTAGGATTCATCCCTGGGATGCAAGGATGGTTCAATATACAGAAATCAATAAATGTTACTCACCACATCAATAGACTTAAAGATAAGAACCATATGATCTTCTCGATAGGCGCAGAAATAGCATTTGACAAAGTACAGCATCCCTTTATGTTCAAAACATTAGAAAAACTAGGGATAACACGAACTTACCTCAACATTGTAAAAGCTATCTATGCTAAGCCTCAGGCTAGCATCATTCTGAATGGAGAAAAATTGAAGTCATTCCCTCTAGAATCTGGAACAAAACAGGGATGCCCTCTATCACCACTTCTATTCAATATAGTTCTCGAAACACTGGCTAGAGCAATTAGACAGACAAAAGAAATTAAAGGCATAAACATAGGAAAAAAAGAACTTAAATTATTACTATTTGTGGACCACATGATTCTATAACTAGAAGACCCAAAAGGTTCTACAAAGAAACTATTAGAACTAATAAATGAATTCAGCAAAGTGGCAGGATATAAAATCAACATGCATAAATCAAAGGCATTTCTGTATATCAGTGACAAAACTTTTGAAACAGAAATGAGGAAAAACTCCCCATTCACAATATCCTCAAAAAGAATAAAATACTTCGGAATCAACCTAACAAAAGAGGTGAAAGATTTATACAATGGAAATTACAGAACCCTAAAGAGAGAAATAGAAGAAGATCTTAGACGATGGAAAAATATACCCCAGTTCATGGATAGGCAGAACTAACATCATTAAAATGGCGATATTACCAAAAGTTCTCTATAGGTTTAATGCAATGCCAATCAAAATCCCAACGGCATTTCTTGTAGAAATAGATAAAGCAATAATGAAATCCATATGGAAAAATAAAAGACCCAGAATAGCAAAAGCAACTCTAAGCAGTATGTGTGAATAAGGCGGCACAGCTATACCAGATTTCAAAGTATACTACAGAGCAATAGTAACAAAAATAGGATGGTGCTGGTACCAAAACAGGAGGGTGGACCAATGGTACAGAATAGAGGACACAGAGACTAATCCACAAAGTTACAACTATCTTATATTTGATAAAAGGGCTAAAAGCATGCAATTGAGGAAGAATAGCATCTTCAACAAATGGTGCTGGGAAAACTGGAAATCCATATGCAACAAAATGAAACGAATCCCCTTCTCTCGCCATGCACAAAAGTTAACTCAAAATGGATCAAGGAGCTTGATATCAAATCAGAGACTATGCATCTGATAGAAGACAAAGTTGGCTCCCATCTACATATTGTGGGGTAGGGCTCCAAATTCCTTAATAGGACACCCATAGCACAAGAGTTAATAACAATAATCAACAAATGGGACTTACTTAAACTAAAATATTTTTTCTCAGCAACAGAATCAATAAGAAAGGTAAATAGAGAGCCTACATCATGGGAACAAATTTTTACTCCTCACATTTCAGATAGAGCCCTAATATCCCGAGTATAAAAAGAACTCAAAAAATTAAACAATAAGATAAAAAATAACCCAATGAACAAATGGGCCAAGGACATGAACAGACATTTCTCAGAGGAGGACATACAATCAATCAACAAGTACATGAAAAAATGCTCACTATCTCTAGCAGTCAGAGAAATGCAAATCAAAACCATCCTAAGATACCATCTCACTCCAGTAAGATTGGCAGCCATTATGAAGTCAAACAACAAGTGCTTGCGAGGATGTGGGGAAACAGGTACTCTTCTACATTGCTGGTGGGACTGCAAATTGGTGTGGCCAATTTGGAAAGCAGTATGGAGAATTCTGGGAAAGCTGAGAATAGAACTACCATTTGACCCAGCTATTGCCCTTCTCAGACTATTCCCTGAAGAACTTAAAAGAGTGTACTACAGGGATACTGCCACATTGATGTTCATAGCAGCACAATTCACAATAGTTAGACTGTGGAACCAACCCAGATGCCCTTCTATAGATAAATAAATAAATAAATGTGGCATTTATACACAATGGAGTATTACGCAGCACTAAAAAATGACAAAATCATGGAATTTGCATGGAAATGGATGGCATTAGAGCAGATTATGCTATTCCTAAAAAACAAATGCCAAATGTCTTCTTTGATATAATGAGAGCAACTAAGAACAGAGCAGGGAGGAAGAGCAGGAGGAAAAGATTAACATTTAACAGAGACATGAGGTGGGAGGGAAAGGGAGAGAAAGGGGAAATTGAATGGAAATGGAAGGAGACCCTCATTGTTATACAAAATTACATATAAGAGGTTGTAAGGGGAATGGGAAAAAAACAAGGAGAGAAATGAATTACAGCAGATGGGGTAGAGAGAGAAGTTGGGAGAGGAGGCGAGGGGGGATAGTAGAGGATAGGAAAGGTAGCAGAATACAACAGTTACTAATATGGCATTATGTAAAAATGTGGATGTGTAACCGAGGTGATTCTGCAATCTGTATTTGGGGTAAAAATGGGAGTTCATAACCCACTTGAATCTAATATATGAGATATGACATGTCAAGAGCTTTGTAATGTTTTGAACAACCAATAATATATATAAAAATATATAATAAAGAAAAAAAGACTGGATAGTGGTGTCACTTCTGAGTTGTTTTAAAAACATAAAACACATATGAACATAAAAAAATTAAAATTTAGATATATGCAGCATTTTTAAGTCTTTAAATATCATCTAAAATTAAAACTAATGCTAGTAGGTGACATATGTATGAGAGGTCTTCCAAGTCTTTCAAGAAAAACCTATGGTTTCATTTTCTACTGAAAAAAAAAAAAACTTAGACCATACCATTTGTGCTTAATTGGCTCTGCTATCAGTATTTTGTGTTTGACACAAACTCCATAGTAACACTTTATAATCTGTTATTAAAACCCATCAATTTGTGTCAATCCTTTGCTTTAAAATAAGCCAGCTCTTTATCTACAGAATACATTTTTATAATAGCAATAATCCCCTTCTTATCCTGACCTTAACTAGCTTTAAGTGCCTTGTTTACTTTCCCAATCCTATGGAGTTCAACTTCTAGGCCTTTTCTCAATTGACAATACTCTTCAATATTATTCTTTCTGTTGGAATGCTCTTAATTTCTAATATGTGTGATATATTCCTAAGCATTTGAGAAAACATTTAAAATGTCTCTCTGTCTCTCTGTCTCTCTGTCCCTCTGTCTCTCTCTCTCTCTCTCTCTCTCTCTCTCTCTCTCTCTCTCTCTCTCTCTCTCTCACCCATAGACATACACACACATAACACCCACACACAACTAAAATGAGGTCACAAAATTCTTGAGCCTGGGGAAATGTGAAGTGTGAGACTGCAGTCCCATTGGTCACTGTGACCTGGAATATAGCAATTTTCTGTGATCCCATGATTCCATAAGAATAATAAATAACTTTGGTAAAAGCCTTTACCTTATTATTGTTACTCTTACCTGGAATGAATAAGTGACCGGTTGACACTCTATGTCTTGTGTTTTCTTGACACCCAAGGCATATTATAGCAAGGGAGTTGCTGTAACCTCCTTTGTTTTTATTTTGTTAGCTATAAAGCTTCAGACCACTCCGATGTCATTTCAGAAGCACAAATTCTAGGATGATTAGATGGTTGTCTCCTTGGATGATCATCCTTATGTAGGCCTGAATAAATTCTTTATTCTCATACTCAGCATGCCTTACCTTGCCTTTCAGTTTGACACATCCATGAAAGCCTGGATGATGGTTAATCTTGGTTGTCAACTTGACTCAATTGAGAGATGCCTAAAGATTGGTAGAGCACAGTTTTGGGTGCTTATCTGAGGATGTATCCAGAGAAGATTGTCAAGGGGATCAGCAAGCTCAGTGCAAAGGCCCACCCACATTGTATGGCACTATTCAGTGGGCTGGGAGCCTGGATGGAACAAGAGGAGGAAACAGACTAGGGAGCATTTGTTGTGTGTTGCTGCTGCTGTGGTCCATGGATGGACATCAGATTCCAGATTCTTCAGCCTTTGAATGCAGACTTGCCCTAGTGACTTTCCAAGGAGGTTCCAAGTCTTCAGTCTCAAACTGAGGCTGCATCACTTATTCCTCTTGTTCTGAGACTCCAGCTTCTTGGCCTGGAAGCTACTGGGTCCTCTGGCTCTGCACTCCACAGATGGCCACTGGGGACTATCCACAATCATATAAGGTGTCTAATAAATCCCATCTTCTAATATTACAGATCAATATAAATACAATTTCCTCTGTGAAATCATTACCTACTTCAAGGAGGAGTAGATTATTTCCTCCCTATTTTCTAAACAGATATTTATTCATAATTACTATATCAGGCATCTAATTTGTTCACAAAAATTACAGAAAAAATAATGGGGTATATTGATGATAAATTACCACCTAGATTTGAACCCTGTGACCTCACAGGTTTTTACATCAGATGATGGATAAGTAAGTCCCCAGCCTATTATATCTGTATATGAATGTGTTAAAGCCTTCTATGTCTCAATATGAAATGATAACCCAAAGATACACTTAAAATATAAAAAGCATATTAATTATAAATGAAAGAAAGGATGCACAAGATGGGTTATATATATGACTTGGTGTATTTATATGCTCAAAGTCAATCTCTATAAAGATTCCATATTCCATGGGCTGGGGTTTTAGCTCAGTGGTAGAGTGCTTGCCTAGCACATGTGCGGCACTGGGTTTGATCCTCAGCATCACATAAAAATAAACAAATGAAATAAAGGTGTTATGTCAATGTACACCTTTAGAAATGTATATTTAAAGACTCCATATATTTTCAATATGGCTGCAGAAAATTAAAACTATATCCCCTAATGACTTTTAAATGGATTTTTTATAAGTGGTAAGAATGATTCTTTTGTTTACACTTCTAAATCTTTGTTAAAAATATTTTTGTTCATTTTTACATTTTACCTTTTTTATTTTGGATCCAGTCTTTTTCAAAACCTCTGATTTTGAATAATAGTAAAGGATAAGTTATAAATCTAATAAAATATGTTTCTAGCTGGAGGAGTTCTGGTAATTTCCAAGAGAAACCCCCACAGGTGGCATGTTAAAATGAACCATAAAAGAAGTACAAAAGGGAGAATCAACAGAGAAGATAAAACCCAACCCCTACATTCCCTACCACTAGTAATGAATAAGTCAACAAATCCAAAATAAGCAGGGGAAAAGAAAAACTAAAATAAGCCATGTCATCAAACTAAGCAGATTGATGGGTTACATGCAGAAATTACTGTTAGTTCAGATATTCAAGATGATTTCTTCCACAGATCCAGACTATAATACACTCTTTGTGCAAATTATTTGAGTGTGTCTTTCCTAAACAGTTTAGGAAACTGTTACTCTGATTTGGATTGCTAACTTGCGTAGGCAGCAAAAATAAATTTTCTTTCCAAATCACCTATGAATTAGAGGCATATTATTAAAGCAGTTTTACTCAAAATAAATATCAGAAATCAGATTTTGGTTTCTGCAATAATTTTATGCTAAGTGAAAAGCTACAGAGTTTGTCTCATAATCACTGAGTAGTCCTGGTTAGAGCAGCTGGATTCATTATCTAAACACACAGATCTATACCAGCATATCTCAAATATATTTCTGGCTGTGGTGATTTAGAGGCTGTGTTAAGTAGGTAAATTTTCTGTATCATTTATGATAAAATGTCCTCACAAACAGCATTGCAAATAGGGCCAAAATGAATGTGCACTTACATGTGTATCCTCTCCATGTATGCAACATTTAAAATTGATGACTTGTAAACCATTTAGGGAACACTTCCAATCCCAGATGGCTTCTTAATTTTTATCATGAATTTACTTGAAATTCTCAAACATTAACCAATGATAAGGTATATTGACAAAGATATATGTGATTGATTAAAATTGATGTTTTTAGCAGGTGGCCAAATTATATTAACCTGCTCTGCTGTGAAGCTGTATTAAAAACACCAATCATAAACATAACCTGCCATTTTAAGGAAACAGTTGGATCCAATCTACTAGCTGTTTATTTTTAAAAAAAACTTTACCATTTATGTGACTATGCCCTACCAATACACTAATATCCATCTGGGACATAATCCATAAAAATAATCCAAAGCTGCCAAATGGAATGATTATCAAACTCTCACTCAATCCCCCAAAATAGTAGGCGAAAACACTCCTAAAGTCGTATTTTCTCCTTTTTGTGTGTTTAATTTTATACTATTTAAGGAACTTGTGAGAAAAATGTCACAATGGCCATAAGAAACATCCAAGTTGTCTTTATGCTCTACTTGGATCTATTATACACTCAGTAAGATGGTGAATAATTAGCTTGAAGGGTTTAAAGCTCATATAGGTCTGGTAACAGGTCCCTATCTCATTAGACAGGTAGAATATAGGACTTTGGGGAGAATTTGAACTGACTCCAAAATTCAAAGGTATTATAAGAAACAGTGCTAGCTAAGCTGACTTTGGACCTCAAGAGGTGTCCATGATCAAGTGATAGAGGTAAAAGAAGTCAATGCTGATTTACAGATATATCTATCAATAAACTTGTACTACCTTCTGAAATTTCAGTTCCACAATGTAATGACCCTTAAATAGGGCAAGAAAGGAAATCTTCCTAGTAGTCAGAAACATGTTCATTTTCTTTTCTTTTCCTTAAAAGACCTACACAATGGACAGTGGATAATGATTTTCCCATTTCTCAGAATTTTGAAAGTAACAAAAACTGAGGCATGGATAATAAGTTCTGAATAAGAAGCAATAAACTTCTGGAAATGGCAAAAGTCTGAAAGTATTTGTGTTCTAAGTTAGTACCCAACTGCAAAGCCTTTTTTCAGTAGCAAAGTGGAGATGAAAACCCTTTCTGTGACCATCAGTCAACCTTTCTCCAGTCACTTCAGCTTGAACAATGGGCTCATACACAAGACAATCAAGGCATCAGGTATAGAAGATAAACATGTGGTCATAAAGGATAGTTTTCCCTTCAACAAAACTATTCCAGCTGTCACTGTTGTTAAACATATAACATGCCATCAGTGGTGCTTGATAGTGACTCTTTGTGGCTCCATTCCTACTGGGATCTGCTCGCCATGTTGACTATTTCCATGATGGAAGAAGGAACATCCTTCACCAGAACAAACAGAGTAGATATAAATTGCCTTCCCTGAGTGCTCTGTTTTTTCAATAACTATGAACCATAGGCTAACAGTTACTATGGTTCTCTATAATGATACCTACACAACTCAGCTTCTGGCCAAAGAACATATTTACCAGCAAGAAATGAGGGAGAGGTTCACACCCATGGAAACTCTTAGCCCATACCACATCACCTCAGGTTGGCTTGCTTGAGACAGCAGTGAAATATCCTATTAAAGAGTTATAGTACTGGCTAAGTATTAGTAATACCTCATTAGGGATGTACTGTCCTACAAGATTTGGTGTATTTTCTGAACCAGCAACAAGCATGATACTACCTTTTCCCATAGCCAGAATATATGCATCAGGGAACCAGGAGGTTGGAATGGACATGGTTCTTCTCTCCTGCTATCCTTAAGGGCCAGTCACAAAGCTTTGCATCCTGTTTTCCCCCTTTTGGCTCTGCAGGTTGAGAGGACTGAATTTCTGAGAAATAAATGCATCCATTAGAAGACCTAACAATGAGTCCATGGAACTTACCTAGTCACTTTGACTTCTTTATATCATCAAGGAAATGGGCAAAGGATTTGCATACTAACTGATGCATAATAGTAATATTGGCCTTATAATTCAGCCTTGAATTATTATATCTTTGGCATAATGATTCATAATAGTAACATCAGACTTATAACTCAGCCTAAAGGTTTCACAATATTAATGGAGATTGGAACCAAGTCCAGAAGAAGAATGAATATCACTCAGAAACAGATGCAGTGGTTGACAGAATTTTGTATCCACCCCTCTGTGGAGAGGGTAAACTGGATGGCTATATAAGGCAGAGTTATCATATCCTGTGGAAGATGAAGTCTGGTGGTGGTTTTTGAAGCTCAAATATGCACGGAAGAATATAGGTGGATTCTGAGTTGACAAAATTAGGACCAGTTGAGATTTCAGTTCAAACTGATATCATTACTTTCCCTCTCATATTTTTGTGTGCTTCAAAGGTGAGAAACCTGAAAGTCCACTTTCCAGAGCTCTTTTAACGGGATGATTACAGAATTAGTCTGCAAATGACCAATAGGCATTATGATGCAGAAGGAAGCAAAAAAAAAAAAAAAAAAACTAAGAACATAGTATTGCAGCCTTCTCCCTAAAGAAGGCAAAGAGTACATAAAATTGTAAAGTCTAGAAATCAAGAAAGAAAATTGTAAATTTCTTTTACAGGAAAAAGTATCAGTATTTAGTAAATTTTGATATCTCAAAGGAAACTTAAATATTTTTTGATATTATTTGACACATAATAAGTAGCCTTTGGGGGTATTGCAGAGGAGACATGGAAAAGCACATAGAAACTATTCAAATGATTCATGAACTGAAGTTTGAGTTCCCAGATAAAGAGCTGAAATATATATACATGTTTCCTATAAAGAAACTTCCAGAGATTGGTAAATACTGTTATTGTGTTTACTTGCAATTTGAAACTAAGAATGGAGGCTTCTACAATGCATTCAAGATGATAATTAAGTCATAAACTACCTCTTTATTTGCCCACCTTAGTCAGCTCTCCTTTTTAAAATGTCTTCCATGCTCAACTTTAGTTCATGAAATCTAGGATAACTTTCCCTGGTAACGTAAAGGGAAAAAAAAACATGTAAATAAAGGGTTTCTGTGTCTGTAGGTGACATGAGAGCAAGCCAGAATCTTTTCAGTACCTGCACAAGTTTCAGCAACTCCATAGCCTTATTTGTATCTCATTGTTCTCTAAACCAAGGTAATCGGATTAGAGGATATCTACAAAATTTCCAGGCTGTCTTTCATGATTTTGTGCGTTGAGCTGTTAACCAAGGCTGACTCCAGTGATTAGTTTTCCATGGGAATGTCACCGACCATGTCATGTACCTTAATTTCAACTCTGGTTTATTTTGTTTTGGTATGAACTGCATCACTTTTGTAACAGAAACATCAATACCTATTTGTTTAAACTGATATTGTGATAACTGACATGATGGAATTTTGTTTCTTTGAAACCTCTCATGGAAACTACCCCCTAGGTGTGTTCTAGAAATAATGCCCTGTCCACACATTTTAAATACCTGGCAATGTCCTCTTTTCCTCCTTTAACAAAGGGGATCAGTTTCATTGGTCCTTTTCAATGAGGTAAATAAATAGCTCATTCTTTCCAATCTCTCCTTTTCTTTCCCAACTTCATTTTATATATTTTAACAAGTGACTTTGCTGAGCCTCACACACTATGTGACCAAACTCAGTGTGACTTTAATGTCTGAAAAGAAAGCCCTTGCATTTCTCTTTTGATCATTTGAAGAGTATGTCAATCTTTTTCTTATTCTTGCAAGAATAAATCTGGTCACCACTGCCAGGTGATTATCAAATTTCTCTTGCTTTTGCAATAAGCGTTTGAGATTTCAGCTAACTGAGGGAGGGCTCCCTGAGACTCTTGCTGCAGCTGGATTCCCTGAATTATCTTCATCTGGCCCACATATCAGTACCTCACTTGAGCTAAGGCCTGACAGCTAGATTATAATGTTGCCTTTGTGTAACATGAAAAAGTTTCATATTTGTCTGTCAAATGTAAATTTACCAAGTCTGGCATCTACCAGAGAATTTTGAGAAAAGAATGCTTTTGGAGGTGGTCTCTTTTGAGTTTTGAAGCAGCAGAGGTTTTTTGTTGTTGTTGTTGTTGTTTTATTTCCAAACCAGTAATATAATCCATTCCTTTAAAAAGAACTGTTGTTCAGGTCTAGCAAACTTAGTCTAGAAACTTCCTTTGTAATGGTCTCCATGATAAATCCTGTTTACCAAAACCCATATGATTTTGAAGAGTAATGCAGAATTTGGAGAAATAACGCCACAGACTATGGCCCAGGTTCCCACCTAGGACAGTAACCAGAAAACCATCTCATCTGGGTGGTTCAGTGGAATATGTTGACTGAAAGAGAGACAGGCACCTAGAGAGGATCCCCTCCCCTCACTTGCTCCCCCATCACTCTCCTTCTCTGTGGCCTTATGATAGCAAGTGCTCTTACCTCTGTTCTGCTGACCTACCACCTCTGCAGACCTGCTCTTCAATACTGATTTTACCTCTCATCAAATTACAAACACACTGTTTAGAAGTACTTCATCATAGCCAATCACACTGAGGATGTTCTCCAATGTAAGGGTTATTTTAATCACTGTATTCATTTGTCAGGGCTGCCCTAAAACAAACTACCACAAACTTCTTTGCTTAAAATCACTGAAAGTTATTTCCTTACAGTTCTGAAATCCAGATGTCATAAATCAACATGTCACAGACTATAGTCCCCAAGTCCCTGGTGTCCTGCTTCGCTTCTTCCACCTCTGGTGACTCCCAGCACATCTTGGCTTGGGAGCTCATCATTCCAATCTTTGCCTCTATCATCAGACCACTGCCTCCTCTTCTGTTTGGCTTCTTGTTGGTAGGTTTGCATGGAATCTCCCTCTGCCTCTATTTGATAAGGACTCTTGCGACAGTATTAGAGTCCACCCAGGTAATCCAAGGTAATCTTTTCATCTCAAAATTTAGTCCATCTGCAAATGACCCTTTTTTTCCAAATAAGGTTAAAATATAAAAATTCCAGAGCTTAGGACTTGATATTTGGTGCAGGAATTATTCAACCTACTATAGTTCAACAGAAGTTCAGGGCCATAAAAATTTTAGCTCTTAGGATCCTTAGGCAAAAAACAGAAACAAACAAACAAAAAAAAACCCGATTTACCTCCATGTTCACATATATCACACTATAAATATGTTCACATATATCACACTATTAATATTCTTTATTAACTCTGAATATTTGTCCCAAGATAGGACATTTATCCTATGAAATCCCCTACATCAAAGTAATCTCTGTATTTTATGTCATACCCACATCCTACTTATTCTCTGAAACACTCTTTAATATTTTGCTTAAGAAAAATATTGCTATATTTTAAAACTATATATTTATTTTCAGGCAGGCAGGTTATCTGCCTGGCAATACTAGAGGTAACATTCTTTTCTTCATCAACTATTTCTTGAGTTCCTTACACTGTACCAAGGTCTCTGAGAGAAACTGCCTTTAATGCCCAAACCCCTTACTTTGAATTTACCAAGGTGTCCTAAGGATTCTTAGGAGAACATTCTGGTAGCCTGTATTATCAGAAAAGTCCTCAGTGGAGACAGGCATATTTGTAGTAAGGTGGAGCCAAGTTTTTGAGAAATGAGGCCCACTTGATGTACCCCTTTGACATTCCCAAATTTTAAATGACATTTGGGGCATTCAATATATTACTGGAAAGTCCTAACAGAATTCCTTCAGGAAAGCAGAAAGTCAGCCAGGGTGCCAGTGAGCAAATGAAGGTAGAATGGAATGATTTACATCTCCATCCCAGAATGTATTCAGATTGCCGCAGTCTGGCTGGGCACAAGATCACGAGCCACTCACAGCTTCAAACAGCAATTCTTTATTCCCGAACTCACACCGGTCCTATACAAACACGTTCTGGGGGGAAATCCAAGTTCTGCCGCAAAATACACGTACTCCACCAAAGTTTCCATAATAAAGTGTATGTCTAAAAAGTGTTACGAGGTGAAGTCTGCTTGCTGCCTTTTTCTGACAGAGTGCTTTCTGATGGTTAGAGCCAAAAACGCCACCAAAAACCTGAGAATTCTTTGTTTGTTTGATATTAGGGAATGAACCCAGGGGCACTCTGCCTCTGAGCTACATTCCCTGACCTTTACTTTTCAAATTTTTATTTTGAGAAGGGTTCTCACCAATTTGCTCAGGCTGACCTTGAACTTGCAATCCTCCTGCTTCAGCCTCCATAACAGCTAGGATTACAGGTATGTGCCATGACCTACCAAGACCTGAGACGTTTTTACTGGGGTGAATTGAACAATTAAGATAGAAGGTGGGTCTACAGCATCTCCATAGGGTCCTGCACTGCCCACTCCAGAAAGAAGGAAAAATTCTCTTTATTTTTTCTAAGTCACTTTAGAAGGTTTTTTTAAATCACATACAGTTGAATTAATTCTAACTAAAACAGTGGCTTTGAAAGTTTGCACATTTTTAAGGCTTCCTGTGTAAATTGCCAAATTTGAGTCCAAAAAGGGTGTGCTGATGAATATTCCTACCAATAATGTGTCAGTTGGGGTCCCATTCTCCATTTATCCAGGTAACACAAGGTCTTATAATTCTTTT
The DNA here is from genome assembly GCF_052094955.1 of Ictidomys tridecemlineatus. Taxonomy (NCBI): domain Eukaryota; kingdom Metazoa; phylum Chordata; class Mammalia; order Rodentia; family Sciuridae; genus Ictidomys; species Ictidomys tridecemlineatus. Next base: position 42,508,621 of record NC_135490.1, read on the forward strand.
TAAATTGTTGCCAATTTGGTAGTTGATAAATGATCTCTCTTTGTTTTAATTTGCATTTCCAGGATCATCCTTCTGAACCTTTTCCCCATTCTCTTTTATTCTCCCCTGATACAACCCTCCTTTTGATTAGAGATGCTGAGACATCATCCAGGTTAAAAACATGGCTCTGATGATGAACTACTTGACTTTGTTGTCATTAATATCTTTCTGTCTCCCATTCAAGAAAGCAGGACAAATGCCCCCAAGGCTCTTGCCTTGCTTTTCACTGATGAATTTCCTTTTCTGACCTCCTGTTCTGCCTGGGTGCAGCAAGTTCAGCTGTTTGTTTAAAGTGATCAGGCTGTTTCATAGCTTTAAGAGCAATATTAGGGTACAAGTAGCAGGTAAATTGAGCAAATCCCAAATACACAGAATTTCAGCATTCATGGTTGCATTTATTTCTCCTTGCCTCTTTTTGCCTTTGTCATCTCTTCCTCTCACTTATCTACCTGGCCAGCCTATGGTATCCTCTTATATATACCTCTCTCTCTCTCTCTCTCTCTCTCTCTCTATATATATATATATATATATATATATATATATATATATATATATATATATATATATTTGCAAAAAGTGTGATGTGTGATTTGAGAATTTCAAATGTGAGAATAATTGATTGGAACCTGTGATTGTCTAACTTTTGATTAACGGGTTGACCTAGAAGTATTCAGGGAACTGCAACTGAGGAAAATGTTCTAGCCTTTGATTATTGTTATTCAACAAATTTTGACATCATGGAAAGACATAAACATGTTTGGTCTACCTTAATGACACAACTCACTAATGACACTGGAATAAGTTTTCTTCAGTGATCCATCAAAATTGTTTTCTTTGCATTCAAAGAAAGAACCCCCATTGTATAGCCACTCTAGACTTGTCCTTTAAAACCCCCTTTCTTTTCCTATAATGATCATGACCATAGGGAAAAAACTGATTAAAAGACAACAAAACAAAAATAGCAACTTCAAGAATAAATAATGCTTAAAAAGTAATAGAGAAAAAGTCCTAATACAAAATTTCCGACATTCATAATATATGTCACTCATTCTCTTCTCTCTCTCTCTCTCTCTCTCTCTCTCTCTCTCTCTCTCTCTGTCTCTCACCCTGGTTCTGTTTGTTTGTTTTCCCCAATAGCTATTCTTATCAGCTCTGCTTCCCTCCACAGCATCTTGTTGCAGATACATTGCCCTGGACAGGGTCATTTCTAAATGCACATCTGCACACTGATAGTCACTTCTTATTACCTGCATTGCCATAACATTAGCATCCAGAAAATTCAATTGAGTTTTGAGTAGCATGACCCTGACCCACATGGGCTTCTTCCAGATCCAGTTATGAGTTTTAGTAAAGGTAAATAAAAATAGTGACATACTATTTTTTCCATTATCTCTCTCTTTACAATCATACCACTTAGGATTCCCTATTCCGTTATCTTCCCTAAAGATTTAAGAAACTGCTATGAGTTCATCCTGGAACTTAGGTTCCATCTTCCCTGTTTTACCTGACAGTCTTCATTTTTCTCCTTCTTTTTGGTACTGGGAATTAAATCAAGGATACTTTACCACTGAGTTATATCCCCACATCTTTCTATTCTTTCTATTTCTTTTTCTTTCTTTCTTTCTTTCTTTTTCTTTCTATCTCTTTCTTTCTTTCTTTCTTTCTTTTTCTTTCTTTCTTTCTTTTTTTGGAGACAGGTTCTTGTTAAGCTATTGAGGATCTTGCTAAGTTGCCCAAGCTGGCCACAATTTGTAATCCTCCTGCCTCAGTCTCCTGAGTAGGTGGGTTATAGGCAGGTGTCAAGAGCCCTGCTGATAGTCTTCATTGATTTGCATTACTTCCTCTTAATGTAAGAAGTTATTTGGTATCCACTACCATACTCAATCACTTTGCATGGTCTAATTCTCAAGATAAATTTATGAGGCAAATGGTATTAGTAGCTCCATCTCTTGTCCCTGGTATTAGGGATTGAACTCAGGGGCACTAGACCACTGAGCCACATCCCCAGTCCTATTTTGTCCTTTATTTAAAGACAGGGTCTCACTGAGTTGTTGAGTACCTCATTTTTTGCTGAGACTGGCTTTGAACTTGCAATCCTCCTGCCACAGCTTCTGGAGCTGTTGGGATTACAGGCATGTGCCATTGCTCCCACCAGTAGCCCATCTTAAAGGAGAGTACACTGAGTCTCAAACATCTGCCAGTAGGTGGTGGAAACAGGATTTAAATCCTGAAAACCTAAAATGGTTTGCATATCATCAATGAGACTCTTCTACCTCTTCCTAATTTCCTTCAGCTTTTCCTCTATAAGCCCATTATTCTTCATGTTCATATTGCTCTTTGCCAATCTGACACCTTTGTTGGAAAGACTTTCTGCTATCTACATATCAACTTGCATTAGACTGAACTCTTGACCAGTAAAATCCTGTAAGTTTAACATCAACAAAGCAACAATTTGGTCTTCTCATCCCTTAGGGCAGGTGAGAATCAATGGAGGCCTAAGTGGTATCAATTGCAATAAAAATCAAACTGCAGAAGCAGGTTCTCCAAGAGTCTGCTTTTCTGATGATAATAGCTAACAATAAGGTGTTGTTAATAATGTTATCAGACTGTGCTGAGCTCTGGCCCTGCACCAAGAAGGCACCTTTACTGTTCTCATTTTACAATAAGAAAACTGAGATTAGAAGACTTTCAGTAAATTGCTCACCTAATACAATGAACACCTGGAATATCCATCATTTGAGACCCTGTCTGCTCAAATTCAGAACTTACTTTAACTACTGTACTACAATGTCTTCTCTTTTTAATAAACTTTATGATATCATTTGAAAATATCAGAATCCCATGGGAAAAAATACTCAACAATGTGTCCTAAATCAATTTTTTTTTCATTTATATCATCCAATACATGACTATGCTTATTTACACTACATAACATTATAAATTAAGTTATATTTTTTTCTATATTTTTCATTAACATTCCATCAAGCATGCAACTCTGGCAATAAATTTGAAATCCTGAACAAACTGATGATTTCCTAGCAACATCAGTTGCCAAAATTGAACCAATAAGTATAAAATTTGAATGTCTAGTTATCAATGAAAAGAAAACAAAGGTACTAGGATTAGGTGGGTTTCCAACTGAGTTAAACTAATCTTTAAATAATTGGTATTTCTGTATTATTCAAAAAATTCAGAGATAAAAAGATGGACATTTATCCATCCATTTATGTGTACATTTTAATACTAAAATATAACAAATATGCTATAGCAAAGAAAAGCATTGTATGTTCTTAGTACAATTGCAATATTAGAAAATTGATTCTGCAAAGTTATTAAAATAATAATACATTATAATCACAGAATTTTTATCCCAGGAAAATCAAGGTAGTGAATATCAAGAAATGTATTTGTACAATACACGATGTCAAGAAAATAAAGAATAAAGCATTTGCAAAATGCTGAACTTTTTGGAAATCTTAAGTAGAATTAAAGGTGAAAATAAACTACTAAACAAAGGAGGAAAATATTTATTAAGTGGGTGATATTTAATATTTAAAGTAAAAAATGAGGCAGAAATTTTCTTGATTACTATTATAATTTAACATTAGCTTAGAGGTACTAACAAATAAAAAGACTCTAATACATAATTCTAAAAAAAGAAAAAATTGTTTTTGTTTTCATTTTTGATTTTTGGTACCAGGGATTGAACCCAGGGGCACTTAATGACCATTCAATGACCACATCTTCAGACTTTTTTATTTTATTTTATTTTATTTTGAGATTGGGTCTTTCTGAGTTGCATAGGGCCTCACTAAGTTGCTGAAGATAACTTTGAATTTGTGATTCTCCTGCCTCAGCTTTCCTATCTGCTGTGTTTTCACTGAGGTATGCCACCATGCCTGGATGCAAATATTGATTTTTAAAGATTGTATATTCTTGCTTAAAAAAATTAAATTTACAATAGGACTTATAAGTTAGGAATAGCCAACTATTCATAGAAATAGGAAGAAAATATCCCACACTAATAGAAAAAATAAATTGTAAAAAACTTTAGAAATAAATTGTTAAAATAACATTATATGAGCATGATAAATTATATAAATCTTATTACAATATGTAAACAAATGGAAGACATGCCATCTCTTTGGGTAGAAGACATAAGGTCACAAAATATAAAATCTCCCTAAATTAATAAATAGAATAACATTTCAGTTAAATGTCAAGAGTCTTTCTTATGATCATAAAAACTGATTCTTAAAGTTTATATGGAAAAAATAAGCTTGAGATACTAGTCAAACATTAAAAAGAAGAAAAGAAATAGAAAGGAGAGCTGTTACTGGCCATGGGCATGACTCAGATGATTATAAAACTACAGTAAATAAATCAACATAACATTGGCCAGAAGAAATAATGACATTAAAAGAAGACAATAGAAAATCTAGGAATACATCAAAGTTCATATCAAAATCTTAGCTCAGTTGGAACAGAACATATTTTTAATAAATGGTGTTAGAGCATTGGTTACCCATTTGGAATAAAATAAATTGGACCTTGACTTATATAATATATGAAAAGCTTTCCAAGTAGATTTAAGACTTAAATGTGGAAAATGAAGTAATAGAGCACTTAGAGGTTATCTTGAGGACAATTTTTACAATCCAGGGGCAGGAAAAGCCTTCTGACACAGGCTAGAAACTTCAAAGCTATAAAAGAAAAGATAGTTGCATTTGACTACTGTCTTATACTACTGTCAGGTAAGCATGATTTTAATCTCCACTTGCTGAACAGACACAGACAAGTTATGTCACCCTGCCTTGGGTTCCTATATTGTAGGGCTGAGCTTCCAATTCAGCCTTCCAACTTCAGTATCTGAGCACTTAACCACTAACCCATGAAGCTGCATGATCCAAGGAAAGAATAAGCAAACAAAATATTATAAAAAAATACGTGAGACTGGGTGATTTATGTTCATGGTTCTGGAGGCTGAGAAATCCAAGTTCAAGGTCCCAGCACATGCAGTGTCTGGTGTGGTCTCATTCCCATGGATGGCACCTTCTTGCTGTGTCCTCATGTGGCTGAAAAGGCAAACAAGCTTCCTCATGCAACTTTTATTAGGGCACTAATCCCATGTATGAAGGCTATGGCTTTGTGGGTTAGCCACTTCTCAAAGTTCTCAGCTCTTAATACCAACAGATGGGAGATAAGAATTAAAAATATAAATTTTGGAGGAGCATTAACATTCAAACCATAGCAACTTTGTTAAAAATTGAGCTGGGCCTGGTGGCACACTCCTTTAATCTCAGTAGTTTGGGAGGCTGATGCAGGAAGATTGCAAGTTCAAATCAAGCCTTAGCAAAAGCAAGGTGCTAAGCAACTCAGTGAGACCCTGTCTTTAAATAAAATAGAAAATAGGGCTGGGGATGTGGCTCAGTGGTTGAGTGCTATTGAGTTTAATCCCTAGTAACTCCTCCAAAAAATTGATAGTTTTGAATGACAAATCATATCATTAAGTAAATAGACAAATATTAGATTTAGAGCCCCAAAGCTAAGATCCTCCTATAAATGACACCAGGGTTAAGCAACATGGGAATTCATAAGAATTTTAGCAGACAGTAAACCCCAAACCCAAAAAATTAGAAAAGATGTACAAACTGATTAATAGCCAAGAAATAAAAATTTAAGCAGCAAGCTGTCACTACATTATGGCAAAAAATGGGTTTGATCCTCAGCACCACATAAAAATAAACAAATAAAATAAAACAGATACAAACATTTTTTTGGGGGGTAATCTAGAAAAAGAATAAAAATGGCCAAATCCTATAAATGAATATCTTTCTTAAGGAGAATAGTTGATTATGGTGCATCCACGTTGTACAATTTTTATAGCATTTTTTAAAAAAGATGAATTAGAGTTAGTCCAATTGACTTGGCTTTATTGATACATTCTTTGAAAATGCAAAAACTGAGCACAAAATAACCTATTTTTTAAAGTGAGAAAAGACAAAAACTCTGTATCTGTGATTATGACATAATCATGCAGAAAACTATGGAAGTGTACACATTATATTTTTAACAAGCGATAGGAGAGTATACAGGTGGAGGATTTTATTGACTAAACTGCAGGAAGAGAACAAGTGAGTAAGAGAATAAAAGATTCCACTAAGTTTATTATGTATACTAAGTTTATTTTATTTGTTTTTGTAAAAACTATGCCTATGGGTATATTTATAAAGAAAATATGTAAAGAAAGAATCAAAAATGTATAACACTGATATTTTCCTAACTTGATTTTACTACCATTTCTCTGTTGTGTTTGTATATATGTCTTAGTTCATTTTCTTTCTCCTTCCCAAATAGGTTAAAAACACTGATGGCCCTGAGTGTCAGTCATAATCATTCATCAACTACATTGTTATTTATCATAGTAAAAGTAGAAGAATTAAGACTATAGTCATATAAATTATTGACATTTGCATTATGAAATTGTTAATTTCCTTGAGTCGTATCAATTTCAGGTATCTCTCTTTTAAGTGCTAAAAGTTTTTCTTATTAAAGTCACAGATCCTATTCCTGGTTTTCAAAAGATGTACCATAATATTTGTGAATGAGTAACTCTGAAAGAACCAAATATCAGAATCAAAGTTCAGTATTTGCCAAGCTTTACAGTCAGGGTCCAGTGTTTTTCCTGATCCTGTCTAACTAGAGAGAAGGGAGTGGTGTGGTAGAAATCATTGCACCAGACCTCCAGTGCCAAGAGAGATCTCTTCACACACCAACCTCTTTGTGAGCGAACAGGACACCAGCCCCACCCAAAATACTTTTAACCACTGACTGTGTCCCAGAGAGGACACAGACATCCTGTCAATCTTCTAAAAGTGATATAAGGAGGGCTCATATGGACACTGCTCTTCTTATGTGCCAGGAACTGGGCTAAGTCTTTTACTTAATCAATTCATTGAATCCTCATGATGGCTCTGTCAGGTAAGTATGATTTTAATCTGCATCTGCAGAGGAGATATAGAGAAGTTATGTAATTCTGCCTTGGGTCCTACATGGTAGAGTTGAGCTTCCAACTCAGCCTTCCAACTTCAGTGTTTGGGCACTTAACCCCGACCCATGCTGCTGTGTGATCCAAGGGAAGCATTAAGCAAAAAAAAGATGCAAGTTCAAAAGATGTTTATTTTCAGATGTAGGATGATTGGTTTGAAACATTGTAGCCTGTTTCAGTCCCCCAATGTCCAGCAGTAACTTCCTCCAAATAACTCAATATAACCATTCAGATGGATATTTACTTACCTGAGCAGACTCAGAATAATGAAAATTTGCCCTGTTTGGTGGAACAGATATTCTTTATAACTTCTATTTATTTTTGACATGCATGTATTGAATTGCACTCTTATGGTTTTATCTAATCCTTATTGGCTATAAAGCTGATTTTACCCACAGTAGATTTGTCAGACATGGTTCTCTTAGATTTGGTTGGAGTCATGGTAATGAGATTTCCCCAAAGTTTCTTCATCAGCATTGGTAGGAAAAGAAGAAATTCACTTGGCTGGTAACAAGCTGTGAGGAGCTTCAGGGGAGGTGCTGGAGATTGGAGAAAGAAGTACCCCCATCTGTTCCTACACTACTGTGAGCTCCACTCAAGTAGAACAGATCCCTGTCCTGGGATGGAGTCCTTCCTATACACTCTCAGAATAGCCCTTCTCTCTTACCTTCATTTACATAAAATAAAATTGAGTTTTCACTGAGGCTTTCATAAGAGACACAGTAGAGAGATATTTATAACACCACTCAGAATTTTACTTTTAAATAATTCAAACCTCAGATTTGTCTCTTCTTTCTCAAATTCTTCTCTGGACTTGTTTCTGGGTTTCATATTTTTCTGAAGATCTCTCCCATTAGACCGCCTCCAGTTTCTTCCATGTTTCCAGAAACTTCTCCCTTCCACCACGTTTTCTCATTTCTTACACAGAGCCAACATTTCAGCAGTGAGGATAAGAAGCCATTATACAAAGGTTGGCTTTGAACTCCAAACAAAAGAGAACAAAGATATCCCAAAACTATTTGATTTCATCCTACCTAGAATATGGTAGGGCACAAATGTAATTTTTCCCCACCACAAAATGTATTTCTTGTCACTTTCTAAAAAATATTTATTTTGTTATAGTTATAGGTGGATACATTTATTTTATTTTTATGTGGTGCTGAGGATCACACCCAGTGCCTCATGCATACTAGGTGAGCTCTACCGCTGAGCCATAATCCCAGCCCTTGTCACTTTTTTTTTAATCTTATAAGTATTCATTTATATGTGCTCAACTGGTGGGAAAATAAATTCTATGTGTACAGGTCTTCCACTGTAACTGATACTTTTCTTCAAAGCCCAAATTTTTGAAAAGTAGAATTATCTTAAGAACAGGCCTGATGAGATCTAGCCCCAATTATTATGCAAAGACTGTATCTTAAAGAAACAAATCATGTTTGGCTTCACCAAACTAATCATAATCCAGGCTTTTATTTCCCTGTTTCCTGGGAACATTGACCTGGTTTCAAAGAAAAGTTTCAAATATATTTTAAGTAATAACTACATCATTGCAATAAGTGTAGAGCCTCGGGTAAAGTCTTGATATGCACAACACAAATTTGGATGTATAGATTTCTTTGTGCTTTTTAAAAACACCATCAGTCCTTTTAACTATGGTCACCCCTCAGAGGTTGCACATTCCCTATGGGCAGTGAAATTAAAGAAGAGGTAAAATACATAATCATTTGCTGTTTGGATTTAGAAGGGAACAGAGTAAAGAGTATAAAAGCATGTAAGTATTACCAGGAACAGAAAAAAAAATCATAAAAAAATTCACAACCAATTAGGTGTCTGCATGCACACTAATTGCTATCTGCTAGAGGTGTGCCATTAAGAATGGCAGGCTTGTCTATGTGAATGGGGAAAGTGTGAATGAGTGAGCATGCTTGTTCGTAGGTAGAACAAATTCTTATCTCACAGGTTCAAATTCTCCAGGCTCATAAATATGACACATTAATATTCATTAAGTGGAACACATTATCATTTTAGAAGGAGATTACTAAGGACGCACTATTTTCATTCCATCACATTTTTCAATTAGGAATCCCACTTTTGCAAATAATCAGCTTTCTGTTGCCAAGGGCTTTTCAGCTGCTTTCTGGCAAGGGGGTTTGGAGCTAAGTTCAGCATCCATTTAAGAATGAGGAAAAAAACTGAAGTACAATTATGTGTTTTAATGACAGGTTAATCTTGCTGCCGGGAACCTGATCAGAGAAGAACCAAACTCAGAAAGGAGAAGGCATGAACTCCTTTTGAGGAAAAGGAGCACAGATAATGAAGCTTGAGGAGTTCACAGTTTTACTGGTCGCCTGCAGTTACAGAGAAAAAAAACTCACCCTGTAAAGATCTTGGAACTGTCATTGAGCCAGGAGAAGCCATGTAAAAGGAGACCTGGGGCTATGGAAATGAACCAAGTTCAGGGTTGACAACCATCCCTGAAGGCTGATAACAGCAGGGAAGGAAACAATGAATGAATCTGTGCATTTCCTCCAGATTTGGAGAAAAATTAGACAATTTTGTTAGGCTTTATGATTTTGTTAATGAATTAACCAGAAGAAACAGTAGTCAAAGACCAATTTGATTTTGAAAAAAGCCAAATAAATTTGGGATAAACTGTTTTGATATATCAATGTTTATTAAGCTTTATCTGTAATTGAAACAAACTTTCTAGATAAAGTTACTTGATTTCTATTTAAACTACATGCTCAAGAATTCACTATGAGAAAATCCCTAAAATTTTTTTTCTGATGAAAAATAATCTTAGTTGTTCTACATTTGAATATTTACAAAGAATTATATATATATATATATATATATATATATATATAGATAGATAGATAGATAGATAGATAGATAGATAGATATATATGGCAAGAGGAAAATATATGTAAAAAATTAAAAAAAACGCGAGTTTCCCCAAATAGCCCCCTAGTTCCCAAGCCTTCTTCCCAGAAGCAACCACTTAACTAGTTTCTTGGGTCTTTTTTTCAGAAAGAGAATATGCACACATGAGCAGAAATATATTTGCTTCCTCCTACAAAATTGAGAGCAAGCTCTATGCACTCTGCTTCCATAATTCCACTAAGCATCTATTCTGGAATAACTCTATATCAACATTTATAATGACTCATTGCTGGGGAAATAGACTGCAGGAAGATAATCTAAAAAACATTCTAGTAAATAATAATAACAAGCCCAAAGAGGGATCAGAACTCAGAATCCAGAGTTTTCAAAAAATACTAGCTAAAATATTCAGTTTCCAACAAAAAGAATTTGAAACATGCAAAAAAAAAAAAAAAAACACAGAAGTTTGACTTGTCCATAGGAAAAAAAACTACACAGTAGGTAACATGAACTGAGTGAGTAGCTGTCAGATTTAACAGAAAATGGCCTAAAGAGAACTAGGAAAAACTGTGATTAAAGAAGTAAAAGAAAGTATGAGAGCAAAGTTTCATCAAGCAAGAAATAACAAAAGGAAATATAAGTCATATCTTAAATAATGAAATGGAAATTCCAGTTTTTAAAAAGTACTATATCTAAAATGAAAAGGCACAAAAATGTATCTGAATAGTTGGAAAAGTTAATGAACTTGATTAAAGAAGCAGAAAAAAAAAATTCCTTCAGAGAAATGCAGGACACCAGTCTACAGAGCAACATGCATAAACTGGGAATATTTATTTCATAAATACAGTAAAAATAAAGATATACTCAGGTAAAGAAAAATCTGAGATAATTCGCTGCTAGTGGACCAGCTTCACAACACATATTAAAGGAAGTTTTTCAAGCTGAAGTAACAAAGAAATTGAGGAAATTCACAAGTATATTAAACAACATACTCTGAAATAACCAATTGGTAAAAGATTAAATCGTGAAGGAAATTAGAAAATACTGTAGATGAGTGAAACAAAAACATAATATACACAAATTTATTGGATATAGCATTGAGAAGAAAATTTACAACTGTAAACAACTACATATTAAATAAGGATACAATTCAATAACCTAGTCTTCCACCTTGAGGATACTAGGAAAATAAAAGCAAATGAATATTATAGCAAGAAGAAAGAAAACAATAAAGGTAAGAGCAGAAATAGAGAATAGAAAAGCAATGGATAAAGTCTGTGAAAGTTTACCCTCTGAAAATATCAAATCAATTTTAGGAACAAGTACAACGGATATTGAGACAGAGAGGAAAGACTCAAATTACTAATATTTGAAATAAAAAGGGGACATTATTGCCAAATTTATAGAAATGAAGTGTTATAAGAGAATACTGTGAACAATTGTATGCCAACAAATTAAACAACTGAGATAAAATGAATTGAATCCTAAAAAGACACAAACTACTGAAACTATGTCAAGAAGAAGTAGAAAATCTGAGTAGACCTACAAAAAGTGACAAACTTAAAAGAGTAATCAAAAACTACTTAGAAAGACAAACCCAGGCCTAGATTGTTGCTCTAATAAATTCTGGCAAATATTTTTAAAAGAATTAATATCAATTCCTTACAAACTTTTCTTAAAACACATGAGAGTGTCCTTCTCAATTGTTTCTAACATCAGTATTGCACTGATACCAAAATCAGACAAACATACTGAAAAAAAAATGTAGACTAATATCTCTTATGGTTGTAGATGCACAGAAAAACACGGTCAAGAAAACACTAGAAAACAAAACCCAATCACCTATGACAAGGGTCATTACACTGTGTTTATGTGCATGAAATACAAAGTTAGTTTAACACCCAAAGTCAATAAAATATAACATAGTAATAGAATAAAATATTAATAATGTATCATTATCTCCATAGATTTAGAAAGAAAAAATTAAAAACTTTAACAGACTTTCATAAGAAAAGTATGAAATGCCCTTGAATTCCATAACTAACACCTTGCTCAATAGCAAAAGCCAAATACTTTTCTTTAAGATTAGTAACAAGGATAAGATGCTCATTCTTACCATTTTTTTTCCAATACTGTATTTGGAGTTCCAACCAGACAAATGAAATAAGAAGAATTATTAGACATCCAAATTAAAAAGAGAGATCTTATTCTCTCTATTCACAGATAATGTGTGTGTGTGTGTGTATATATGTGGAAAAAATATAATATACATACATATATACACATAAAGAAGTATAATAAATATATGTGAAAAAAGGCATATATATGTATACACACCAACATATATATAAAGAAATGTAATAAATATATTTAAAGAATTCTTTGTCATTAAAAAATGAAAAGGAATCTATACTTCCACATTTTGTGTGTGTATATGTGTGTGTGTGTATATATATATATATATATATATATATATATATATATATATACACATGGTTGTGTAGTTGTGTATGTATATCTGTATATATACACATACATATATACATGATATATTGTGTGTGTATATATATATATATATATTCTAAGGAATTCACGAAAGTCATAAAGGCATTCAATAACATAGAAGGATACAATTTCAATAAACCCAAATTCATATTCTATATACTCTCAATAAAAAAATCTAAAAATTAAATTAAGAAAACAATTACATTTAAAATAGCATCCAAAAGAATTAAATTTCAAAGGATAAATGTCACAAAATATATACTCTGAGAAATGCAAAAAAATTTGGAAGATATTTAAAATAGCTCAATAAATATAGTGGCATTATTGTTCATGAATCAAAAGACATAATATTGGTAAGATAGCGATATTTCTAGAATTGATCTCTACTTTGAACATAATATCTAAAAGAACCCCAGTTGACTTCTCTGTAGAATTCAGAAGCTGACCCCCAAATTTATGTGGAAACTCAAGCCCTCAGTTTAACAACAACAACAACAAAAACTCTTTTTTAAGAAGATAATATGAAGAACTCAGAGTTTTTGATTCCAAAAGCTACTGAAAGGTAACAATAAACAAGAAAATGTATTTCTGGCAATAATATTGACATATAGTTCAATAGATTAGAACTATAATTCTAAAATAAATCCAGATTATCTGTGCTCAATTGATTTTCAACATTTTATTATGTTAAGTGTGTTTAATGTGAAATGAATAGTAACTTCAATAGTAACTTCAACTGCATATGCACATGGAAAAGAAGGATCTTACACCCCTACCTCACATTGTATAAAAGAGTTAACTCAAAATAGATCAAAGTTCTAAGTAAAAGAGCTAAAGCTATATAACTTTAGGATAAAGCACAGGGGTAAGTCCTCATGACATTTAATTTAGCAATAGATTCTTAGAAACATAACCAAATCACAACAAAAAATTTAAACAATAAACAAATTGGACTGCTTCAAACTCAATCTTTTTCTTTTACTTCAAAGGACACCATCAAGAAAGTGAATACAATTCAAAGAATGAGAGAAAATATAAACCAAATCATATATTCAAATCAAAATCACCATAAGATATAACTTCATGTCCAGAGATGGTTATTATCAAAAAGACATTTGGCTTATATGTAGATAAATTAAAACTCTCACCAGTTGCTGATGGAAATGTGAAATGGTGCAGACACTTAGGAAAAGTGATTAACAATTCCTCGAAAATTTAGATATAAAGCTTCCATTTAACCAAGAAATTCCACTTTCATATGTAAGAGAAGTCAAAACATACCTCTATACCAAAACTTGTACATGAGTATTCCTAACAACATGATTTTTTTTTGGAGGGGAACCAGGGATTGAAGTCAGGGGCACTTGACCACTGAGCCATATTCCCAACCCTAATTTTTAAATTTTATCCTGCCTCAGCCTCCCAGCTCCTGTGATCACAGGACTGCGACATTGCACCTGCCTCAATGTGATTCTTAGTAGCCAAAAGATGGAAACAACCCACACATCCATCAATTGAACAATTAATAAAACATTGCTGAGTTGCTGAATTAATGAATCCATACCATTAAACATTATTCACCGATAAAAAACAAAGTCCTAATAAAATCTACAACATAGAAAAATCTTAAAAACATTATAGTAAGTGAAAAAAATCAATCACAAAAGACCACATGTTGTTTAATTTTATTTATACAAAAGATCCAGAACAGGGATCTACAGTTACAAATCATTAGTGGTTGCCCAGGACAGGGACAGATGGGGTAGAATGAAGAAGTGGGTGAATGTGGAGTTTCCTTTTGGAGTGATTAAAATGTTCTAAAACTGAATGTGATGTTTGTTGTAAAACTGTGAAATACACCAAAAACCATGATTATGTACTTAAATGATCAAATTTTATAGTATATGAATTATACTCCAATAAATGTTATACTAAGCATTTTTGTGTATATATGTATAAATTTATGTTCATATGTTTATATAACACAAATAAATTTATGTTTATTGTATATACATGTATGTACTATAATATATATACACATACATACTATAATATATATACACACTATATATATATGCCTGCTCTATATGCAATTATATATTCTACATAATTCTAAATTGTGCAACTGATTATATAAAAGAGAGATTAAATGAATAAAGCACAAGGAAATAATATGTAGTATATAAAATATACATAAATATTTTATATTAAATATACAAATTATTATTATTATTATTATTAATAGTAGTAGTAGTAGTAGTAGTAGTAGTAGTAGTAGTAGTGCCAGGAATTGAACTCAGGGGCACTCACCATTGAGCCACATCCCCAGCCTTATTTTGTATTTTATTTGGAGACAAGGTCTCACTGAGTGACTTAGCACCTCACCATTGCTGTAGTTTGCTTTGAACTTGAAATCCTCCTGCCTCAGTCTTGCAAGCAACTGGATACAAATGATTTTTATTTCCAGGTAGATTTTCCCCTTGTTAGAATAGTCTATAATTTTTTAGCAAAAGCCTTCTTTTTAACTAGTGTAAGTTTTTATTGTGTGTGTGTATGTGTGTGTGTGTGTGTGTGTGTATGTATGTGTATATATATATGTATATATATATATATATATATATATATATACATATATATTTTTTTTAACTCTGCTCCACCCCAAATTTTCCATCTTTGATCTGCATTTGAATTTTGAGGAGAGAGATGAAATTATCAATTTCATAGGAGGGAAAAATGTCATTATGTGTACCTAGAAAATAATCACTCTTGCTTTCCACCAAATAATACCCTGAAGACATTTTCCCATTGTTTACCAAGTCCAGCACTGTGAATGAAGCGCATTTTAGAATGAAGCGCATTTTAGTGAATGAAATCCTCTTTTTTTTTTTACTCTTTTAGACCTACATGTAAACACTAAGTAGGCTGAGGACACAACTCTAAATTACACAGCTGATTATTTAAGATGGTGTCTAAGTGAATAAAACACAAAGAAAGAATTACAACTATTTATACAGAATCCATCAAAGTTCCCTTGGATAATTAAGAGTTTGCCTACTCCACTGTGGGGAAAGTTGATTAATAGAATCACAGAAAATTAGAGCTGGGAGAAACCCTAGAGATCATCCATTCCAAATGATTAATTTTAGAAAATGAAGATACCCAAAACAAGAAAGGGGCAATGTTCTGCTCAAGGTCATCTGAGCAAAGGTAGGCCACAGTTTCAGACCTTTTTTTTTCCCTGAGATATATTATACAGCTATTAGGTAAGATAAGTTCAAAATTATGTTGATTTAAAAAGGCTTTGGGGAAAGGATTAAAGACTATTCTAACATGGGGAAAAATCTACCTTCAAATAAAAAATCATCTCAATATTTAAAATACTGGCCCATTATTAACAGAAGCCAACTAATTAAATTGTCATTATGTTCTATACAGAATGTTTCAATTCATGTCCATGAAGAGTAGAACGGAAGGAAAAGAAACTTGGTATTAATGACTTTGGCAGGGGACACAGCTGAAACAGAGCCTGGAATATCTAGGGAAAAAAATCCCGATTTATCAAGGAGGTGGGAAGTAGCTCAGGGAAGTTGCCCAGTACCCAATTCTAATGATTAGGAAGGTTGTCCTTACACTGATGAAGAAAACTTATTTGTTGAAACTCTAGGCCATTAATTCTAGTTCTTCCTTCCAGATCAACGTAGAGTAAATTTGTTTCTTTTTCCACAGATTAGCCTTTAATATTTAAATAAAATTTCCTGTATTCTTTCAATTGCATCTACTGATTTAATCAGCTCCAAGTCTGTGTATAAATCCTCATGTAGAAAGACTTTCAGAATATCCACAATTTCAGCCAACCTTCTGTGTTGAAAGAAATTTTTAGCCCATATCTTCCATCCCCTAATTTAAACTCTAAACACACAGACATAGAATCAATGATGTTTCTGATGGGCTTTTTGTTGTTGTTGTTGTTGTTGTTGTTTGGTAAATATAATAAGAAACATAATAAAACTAAAAGTGCTGTTTATTGCAATCCAAGGTCAATTTTCATATGACCAGTGTATGTTCTTTACTTCAGAAAGTCCCTGGAGAGAGAACTCTGGGATTATTCTATATCCTGCAATTATTTTAGCTTATTAGAATGGATTAGAATGAGTGCCTCATGTTTATGAACTGGATGTTCAGAAATGATAATGATCCTGTACATTTGAGGTATCTTGAGAATAACATGGCCATGGCTACTATGTTTCCAATATTAGATATAGAAACTATCAAGACAGAAGTGACAGAAATTGAGAAAAGAGGGAGTCTAAGAAGGTCATAGGGTACAAATTAGGGCTTACAAGGACAGGATCTTGTATGTATGATATTCACAATGGTGTCCTAACGCCAGATGGTTGTTCATGGGCTCTAATCTATGCTCACTTTACATCTGGTCTAACAATTATTTATGGCATAGATATTCTTTTGTCAGAGAATATTTAATTGCTGATAGATTCATAACTAACAGGGGCCAGACTAGGAGTCAAAGCAGCTCTATCTAACCCTAAAACATTACTCTTTCTCCAAGAACATAAGAGTGTCCAGGTACAGCCTCTACCTATATGTGTTAAGAGCATGAAACCATTCTAGGTGCTCTTCAACAGATGAAGGGATAAATAAAATGTGTTATATATACACAATGGAATATTACTTATCCTTAAAGAAGAATAAAATCACAGCATTTGCAGGTATGGATGGAGCTGGAGAATATCATGCTAAGCGAAATAAGCCAATCCCAAATAATCACAGGCCAAATGTTTTCTCTGGTATATGAATGATAATTCACAATAAGGGGAGGTAGCTAGGGAAGAATAGAGTTACTTTAGATTAGGTAGAGGGGAGTGAAAGGAAAGAAGTGGGGACAGGGGTATCAAGGATAGTAGAATGAGTCAGACATTATTAGTCTATGTACATATATGACTACATGATTTGTGTAATTCTACATCATGTATAATCAGAAGAATGAGAAATTATACTCCATTTATGTGTAATGTATCAAAGTGCATTCTATGTCATTTAGAACTAATTAGAACAATAAGAATATAATACATTGATCCTGTATCTTTAGGACAATGGAGAGTTATGAATTACTCCCACCAGTGTGGGCTAGAGACTCATTGAATCTAGGCATGAACCAGTTCTCCCACCACTTCTGTGGCATAAGACAACTATGGCTCTACCTAAAGCCATGGTGATTCCTTGAAGTTACTTTAAACTCACGTTTTGACTAGAAATGGAATGACTTAGTAATGGATCAATTTCATGCCCCTTCAATGAACTTTAAAAATAAACAAATCCCCAAGTCACATTAATAATTTAAGTTTATAATAGACATAGCACAGATAAACTCCTTATTTTTAGTTATGCAATGTTTGTTTGAAAAAAATCAATGTATAATAGTGGGAATGGAAAAAAGAAAGAAAAGAAGGAGGAGAAAATAAAGGAGAGAGGAAGGGAGGGAAGCTAAAAGAAACTAGAGAAAAGACATTTCTGAGGGACCACACAGCAACCAGGACCTCAATATCATCCTCCTGTAAGTTCTGCACACCCATGGCCCATGGAAACACAGCCTTTCTATCCCTGAGTTTACAGAGATGTTATGGTGTGTGATAATTGATATTTGTATAGTATTTTACGATTTTGATTTTTAAAGGCATTTTCATATTATATGCTCCTCATGGAAATCCTGTAATAGGCAGAGTAAAGATTTTGATCCCTGCTTAAAATGTGAATCAGAGTCTCAGAAAGACCTTCTGTCTCTTTATCCTTCTCCCTCCCTCCCTCCCTCTCCTCCCCCCCACCACACACATGCACACACATACATTAAACTGGCATGTACAGAAGGACAAAGACTCAAATCATTAGACTCTGACTCTAGATTGATTCCCCTTACTATTCTATCCAGACAAGTTTTTTGTTTGTTTGTTTTGAAGCATTATTTTTCTATCAGTCATTTATTCATACTTGGACAAATATGTATAAGGAGGTACAAGGTTCCAAGATTACTGTAGTGAAATGGATAAAGTCATTGCTCCATATGCAATAAGTCAGAAGTTAATAAATTTTCTGATGAAGGGGGAAAAAAGCCAGATAAGGGGGACAACGAGAGCAGAGGTCTATAGGAAGATATCATTTTATATATCTAGAAATAGAATCTAGTTTACACGTGGGTAGAATACAATCCCTTTAGTTGGGGAGAGGGTAGAGAAATTTCATTTTCAAGAACAACTTGTGTAATGAAAGAAACTCACATAGGCAGGGTGGGGTATGGTCCTACCATCCCTGCAAAAGGGGTGTGTATTCAGAATGGACCATAGAATTCCAAAGAGATCCTAATTCGGAAAGACCTGTTGCCTCTCTTTGCCTCATTTCTCAAACTTGAAAGAGTACATCAAAGATAAGGAATATCCCTGGAAACTAAGGTTATGTCTAGACAGAGCTTTACAGAGAGAAATAAATTGTACATAGAAGAAGTGCTTGTCATAAGAACAGCAGGCATGGGATTCTAGAACACACCCAGGTTGACATTACTACCATGGCTCCATGTATCATCTGTCACTTTGCAGAGGAAGACAGGCATCAGGGGGTGACAGATTATGGGCCTGGTGAAAGCCCTCCAGATGACCAACATCATCACCCTCAGCCAGCTCTCAGCCATCCCTCAGTGTTCAGAAGCAGGCACCTTGGAGCCTGTGTGGCAGCTTGTTCAGAATGCCTCCCCGGCTTCATCCTGAGCAAGGCATGCTGAAGTCTTCATATGCCCAACAGAGAAGTAGAGAGGCTACTGACAACCATAGCCTATGAACACAGATGTAAGCGATTATATAATCTGGAAGTAAAAAAAAAGAAAAGGAGGGCTGGGATGTAGATCAGTGGCAAAGCGTTTGCCTTGCATTCGCAAAGCCCTGGGTTCAACCCCCAGTTCCAAAAAAAAAAAAAAAATGAAAGAAAAAAGAACCCCACAAAAAAAGATTTTTAAAAAAGGAAAGGAAAAGCTATCTCTTTAAAAAGTACTCAACACATATTTATAAACAGTCCACTAAGCCCAAAAGCACCTACTATGCATTGCATCATCATCTAGATATTTATCACAGGCCTTCTCTACCTTATGACCCTTTAAGGTTGCATATGGCTTCTAAGTTTGTATTCACCAAAGAATTTTATCTTTTAAAACAGAAAAGGAAAATATGTTGTGTGCTCCTGTTGATAGTGATCGATCAATCATGCCTACCTGGAGTACCAGCTGGAAGTGCATCCAGGTGCATTGGGCTCTTTGGAAACTACCACCATGATTGATTAGCAATGTCTGCCATAGCCTCAGGAAAGAAAGGCTTCAGAACCAGCATTGTGATTTAGAAGCATGTTAGAGGAACAGCAACGAAACTGTGGATTCTCACATAGTTTCTAAAGGACTGAGAAACATAGTGGTAATCGTTCCATTTTGAATATGAAATCTAGTTTAGGATTCACAAATAAAGTCAAGATAAAACATCATACATTTGAGACATGAAAATAGTAACTCATCGGGTGATTTTGGTCAAACAGTCTTGGGTTCACATTCTCTTCCTGTACCTTCCTCTGGGTAACTTATTTACTGTCCACACTATTCAATTTACTCTTGTGCTGATAATAATAAAAATACGTACCTGTACTGTTGTGAAGATGAAACGAGGCCATGACTACAACTGAAATGTACAGACAGCACCTGGCAGAAGGTAGGAGGCCTAATAAATGGTAGCTATTACTACACTTAATCATAATTTAAGGCAAAACAAATCATTTTCTTTCTGGTGCTTTTAAAACACTGTTGAAAACTCTGCTGTGGAATTATTGCACTACATCGCGGTTGGGGGTTTTTTGTTTTGTTTTGTTTTTTGCTACTTGTCTTTCTTTTACTGTGAGCTTTATGGGATCAGGAATCATGGCTTGTTCATCATCGATCCTTGGGATATAATTCAGTGTCCAGCAGAGAGTAAGCAGCAAAAAGTGTTGGCCTATGAAAGGAAACAGCAACTGAAATGGGTAAACTATTATTTGCAAATGCATGTTCCTCATTTGCTAGAAAGTTTAACTGAAAAGTATAGCTCGGATACCAAAAGAATTCTTTATTAAGTTTCTTGTTTTTATTTGAAGCTATTCTAGCTATGGCTGGGTAATGGAATAATCCTGCCACAGAGGAAAAAGTTAAAGCAAAGAAACAGATGTTTCAGGGATCCTGTTCCTATATTCCACTTATTGTCACACTGACCTACAAGTTATACTCTAGTTATGATGACCATATGCCCCTTACTTCCTTTGTCAAGCCTAACTTCCAATACTTTGTTGCAACATTGTATAAGTAAATATATACTTGTCACATCCTAAGTTTCAGTCTTAAATTCTGAGTACCTGGTCATTGTAGACATTTGCAAACACCAGAGTCTAGGCCACTTGAATATTCTCTCCCATCTGAAGCAGACCATATTCTGCCTGAAAGTGTTGAGTCATAGATCTTAGATATATGTATAATTTCTATATTTCATGCAGAGAAAGACATTTCTTTCTTCTTCTGTAAAATCCCTATTTGCTTCATTTGTTTTTTAAATTTTCATTGTTTGTCTGAGTCATCTCCTGCATCTTCTTGTTATTATAATCTCTTTATTTTTTAGTTATCTTGGGTTATTTATTTATTTTTTTATAATTTCATTTTTTCAATGTTAGTGTGCAAAAATACAACTGATTTTTTTATTTAGATTTTTTTCTTTTTTTATTGGTTGTTCAAAACATTACAAAGCTCATGACATATCATCTTTCATACATTTGATTCAAGTGAGTTATGATCTCCCGTTTTTACCCCAAATACAAATTGCAGAATCACATCAGTTACACATTCACAATTTTTACATAATGCTATATTAGTGACTGTTGGATTCTGCTACCTTTCCTATCCCCTACTATCCCCCTCCCCTCCTCTCCCATCTTCCCTCTCTACCTCATCTGCTGTTGTTTAATTCTCTCCCTTGTCCCCCACCCTTTCCCCTCACAACCTCTTATATGTAATTTTGTGTTACACTGAGGGTATCCTACCATTTCCATATGCTTTCCCTTCTCTCTCCCTTTCTCTCCCCCCACTGGTCTTCCCTGAGGATCTTAAAAGGGCGTACTATAGGGATACTGCCACATCAATGATCATAGCGGCACAATTCACAATAGCTAGACTGTGGAACCAAACTAGATGCCCTTCAATAGATGAATAGATAAAAAAATGTGGCATCTATACACAATGGAGTATTACACAGCACTAAAAATGACAAAATCATAGAATTTGCAGGGAAATGGATGCCATTAGAATAGATTATGCTAAGCCAAGCTAGCCAATCCTTAAAAAACAAATGCCAAATGTCTTCTTTGATATAAAGAGAGCAACTAAGAACAGAACAGGGAGGAAGAGCATGAGGAAAAGATTAACATCTTGGGTTATTTAAATCGTCATTTAGTTGACTCTTCCAGTTCCCTGATGTCTCCATTCCTTATCTCCTTGTCTCCTGTGTCTCTCTTTCCTCTTCTCTGCTAGTCTTCAGTTCTCATGCATTATCTCTTAGACATTGCTCATTCCCCTCCATTTCTTGATAATGAAATTCAGATAACCACATTTGTCCTATCTTCTTTCATTCAGATCTAGTTTGGTTTGTATATGATTTTTTCCCTCCAAAAACTCAGGTGGAAGTTTAATTTCTATCACAAGGAATTAAGGGTATGGAAATTTAATGTAGCTCTAGTGCTTGGAGGTACAGCCTTTGGGAGATGATTAAGCTAAAATGAAGTCTTTGGGATGGAACGGCCCAGATGGAATCCCAGTGGTCACATGAGAACAAGAGAGACCAGGGCTACACACACGGGTACACTCGGTATCTCTTGGCATGTGACACCCTATGCTACCTTGGAACTCTGCCAAGCAAGAGGGCCATCACATACTGCAAGCCCTCAACACTGGACCAGAACAGAGGGCCACAAAAAACCTTTGTTCTATTAGCAACAGGAAGCAAATGAAGACAAAGTTATTCCAATTATTCCCACAAGTAATTTTCTTTTTATCTCTCTCTTTTTTTTAAATTTATGAGAATGTGCAGTTCTCTGACCTCTCCTCATTGTGCAAGTCTCTTTTCTTCCCTGTGCTTCCTATTTTGCTAAGAGTCCAAAGCACAGCAATTTCCATGCTTTTACCAATTTCCTAAGCTCCCTGTTCCCAGTGACTTTGGATGATGGAAGTCCGGCCACGGTTCTTCTGGATGCCATCAGCTGCCTTGCAGGTTCACCTCTGAACACAGGCAAATGCATGCTGTTGGAGAAAATTCGATGACTGAACACATAAGCATTTGTAGATGTATGGTCACCAATAACTGCTGACACATAATGACCCGCTCTTCCCTTCCCCCATAGCCTTATTTCTAAGCCTCCCACTCTCCCCAAGACAACCGTTTCCTCCTCCCTCTCATCCAGCAGACATCTTCAGCTGCTGTTGCACAGAGAAAAGACATAATTCCAGAAGAGACATTTAACTTCTCACTTCAACTCCTGTGCCAAACCTACTTTTCCTCCTTTATTCCTATGATAAAGGGAAGAGTTAGAGGCAATAAATTCAGCTGCATTTCTAGATCCTGTCAATTCTGATAACCCAGGGGATTTTATTCCTTTAGTTTTTCTTTCTCTTCTGTGATCCATGCCTCAAGCATTACTAGATCCTTCTCACAACCACAGAACCTGCACTAACTCACAACCACAGAACCTGCACTAACTCCTCCCACGCTCCTCTTAAGGTCCATCCACTGCTTCTTATGTTGCTAATTGGCTCTTCTCTTTTATGTAAATCTTACCATAAGGTAGGAGGTAGGAGGCTTAATAAATGGTAGCTATTACTACACTTAATCATAATTTAAAGCAAAATAAAAGGAATTGTCAGCAATTGTGGTTGTTTTGTTCCACCTCCCACTCACCTGTTGAGCAACTATATTTTACTGAGATCATCCACCACCAACGTGTGGGGGAAGCCTGATGCTCACAGTCCTACGCTGGTTGCTCCACAATGCCAGTTCTCTGTATTTCCATACAGAAATACTCCTTTCCCTTCTCTTCAGCGCTGCAAGATTTTGCTGGGTTTCCTTTCATGGTTCTGAGCATTCCTAAGGCTGTCTCTTTTGTGAGATCTCTTTCCCTAACCAGTATTCATATATCCTTGTTCTTTAATGTTTTAATCCTGGTCCTCCAAGAAGCAGATGGATGAGAATAAACATTTTAAAAATACATTTATTTTCAAAATTTTAAAAATAGGGTAGCAGGCTACAAAAAAAAAATTAAGGAGGGAGCCAAGGGACAGAAATCCAAGTCTGACTTTGAGTGATCGGAAGAGGAAAGATAAAAAGAAAGGCAGTGGGGGAGGAAGAAAGACTGAGCAGAAGGGTTTAGGACTGTAGTATGCTTATAAGGAAGCTTGATAAAGGCATTGAAGGGTCTGCAGGTCAAAATCTTCTCTTAGAAAATTCCCACATCACCCAGAAATGGACATGCTTACGTGACCCTGCTGTCACTCATTGCCTGGATGCAGCCTAAGGGATCTGTGGCTTTGTACACCAAGCTATGGATTTCAGAGCACATCAGCAGAAGCCCTCAGCTTCCTGCAATCAGTGATCTGAGTGGTAGATTCACACGGTTTCCACACTCCAGAGTCGTACTAAGTCCTCGTTCATTTTTTATTTTAGAGCGATATGCAGAAAATTCAAGTAGTATGGCAACTTGTTGAATGTGACTAGGTGGGTAATAATTAAGTTATAATTTAAATTAAAATCTCAAGTCTTCACATAAGAGTTGAGGATAACAACAAGCTAAGAAACAAATATCAGGTACAAAACCTATATGATAAGAAGGAGTTTGATTGAACAAAATAATAATAATAATAATAATGCTAATTTTCTTAAATAATACTAAGCAAAAAAGTAAATGGTGTAGTCAGAGAAGAAAGCAGGTGCACAATACTAATGGCTTTAAATTCAGAATCAGAAGTTTGGACTGGATTTTACCAAAAATTTAACATATGAAAAGATGCTTAATACTTTTAGTGAGGAAAATGGGATATTGGAGGCTCATATTTTTAAAATACCATTGAAAAATAAAAACAACATAAATATCCACAACTTTGTGACTTACAGATATATGAATTAGAATATTACACAACTGTTGAACAGATAAGGAGACTATTTACAATGATACAGACTTATCATCAAAATGATAATTTTGGTAGTAAGTAAAAAGTGTAAGATGCAAAATAGTTTGAATAAAGTCATATCACTTTTAAAAACATGAAACATGTATATGCTAACCTCAGAAAGTGGTAGAGACAGGTAATATATTCTTATATTGGTAATATTCAGTATCTGGCCTGAAAGTGTTGAAAAGTGACTCGATTTTTGTGTACACCTTGTACTATTTGGATTTTGAAACCTTCTTCATTTGTTAGTAGATCAATTAAAATTAAATACAATAGAGGAATACACTACTATTCAAGCAAAACACTGAGTCAATATCTCCAACTCAGAGTGATCTCCTAAGCTCAGGCATGTGGATCTGGCTGACTATGGAATATCTCCACTTGGATAATTTCATCAAGTCAACGTGACCGAAGCTGAACTCAGCCTCTCCTTTCCAGCCACCAGGCTTTGGCTTACACATTATCTATCCAAAGGCTTTCTCCCTGGCCTGATGTGTGCTCCTATCTCCTGGGAGGGCATGGCTCCAGTCTTCTGCCAGGGGCCCACACATCCAACATGGTATCAAGCACAGCCCACCTGTTAACCACTGTATCCTCACTGGATAATGGAATCCATCTCCAGGATTATGCGTGATTTAATAAAGACGGTTCTTCACAACAATTACCTCCTAAGATGCCAAACACATCATTAACTGAACTAAATTACCACTTAGAGAAGCACATTTGTAGGTTTGCTACCTGTTGTGGAAAGTAATATAATATTTCCTTTCATTCATTCTTAAATGGCTTCTTTTGATTTTACGATCTGCTTCCTAATTCTGCTCTTCTGAGATCTTATGAACAAGCCATAATTACTGTTTCCATAATGCCAATTATTTTATGGATTTCAAAGTGAAAGATTAATATGGAGAAGTGATATGATTTAAGACACAAGGGATAGATATATATTTAATGTGGCTAAGAAGGAATTCCCCTTACTAGTTTAAATCATAAAACAATCAGCTAACTAAATTTTTGGATGAATAAATAGATACATGCATCTAAGCTATATATTTATGTATAGAAATAATCAAGCAATAAACAGACAGCTGAACCAACACTAAGAAAGGAAAATTCTCATGTTCCTAGTAAAAAGATCTAGTGAAAATAGAGTTGGGACACTGAGCAACTGCTGAATCTGGTGGTCACCTAACATCAGTGAATTTCCTTCTAATCTTGGGGATAGAACTATAGACTCTTGCGTACATGGAGCTGGAACTACTGAGGTACAAGAAACTGGCATTTACAATGTGTCAATGTCACACCTGAAACATGGCTAAGAAAACACACATGCACACACACTGATTTACATGACTTAGATAGGAGGTAGGGATATTTAAAATCTTATAGGAATTGTGCTTAAAAATAATTATCTGTAAAAAAAATGGAGTTAAAGATTACGTATATAACTTTGAGATTCAAATTTATGTTTTCCCCATGAGACATAAACCTGAAGCAGATAAAGTAACTTAAAAAATAGCTTAGGACTTAGAAATTCATAATCTCCTTTCAGTCTTCCACAGTTCACTACCCAAGACATGTAAGACTGACACAGAAAATAACTAAGGCCAGAACTGAGTGTACATTTACAAGCTTTGGTCGTCCATAATTAAAATAAAATAGAATTTTGCCCAAGTAGAATTTTTAGATAAGAAAAATATAATTGCATAATAAAATGAAACAAGGTTTCTGTGATCAATCTGAACAACAGACTAGAGGTAGTTGATGAAAGAAAAAGTGAAAAAACATCAAATTGCTAGACTAATCTGAGAAAATTACCCCAAATGTAAAACATTATCTTCATAAAATTTAACAAAAGTCAAATATATTTTCAATTCTAATTCTCAAACTTAATAGATTTGTGATTCTGAAGATATGATCTCTTGTGTCTCTACTTCTCTCATCTCTAAAATTAGAATTCACAATACATGACTTCAAACTCACTGAGTCAAATTAAATGAGATTATGGTTGTGAATGTCATACTAAAGTGCACATAGAAAGCATTCCATTACTATTATCATAATCAATATGTGTATTAACACATACTTTTATGATACCCTTAATTCAGTTCCTTACTCTACTATAGACCGCCACTAAAAGTAAGATTTTTTAGTTCTTTATTTTTGTAGTTAATGTCTAGAACTTCTGGTTTTAGATTTTAAGGAATACACTAGACTTAGTTTTTAGAAAGATTATTTGTCTAATTTTAATACATGTTTTTGACCCCTTTTGTGCATACTTAGAAAACATTCTACAATGACCTTCAGGATTTAAATTCCCAAAATAGCTCATTTTTTTAATGTTTGAATAGTGCATTATAGTTATACCTAATCGTGGAGCTCATTTTGATATAATTCTAAGGTCCAGAATATAATTTGCTCGATTTCAGTCCCCAGTACTTCCCTTTTCTTTTCACCCCTTGTTTCTCTTCCTCTACCCTACTGGTCTTCCTATATTTATATTTATTTATTTTTTTAAAATTGGTGATTTGTAGATATCCATAAAGGTGGAATTCACTGTGGCACGTTTACGGATGTACACAGTGCAATTTTGTCAACTGATTTTGAATGACACAAATTTATGAGGAGGAGGATAGGGTGCAATATCATGTTGACTTTGTAGAGACATAGGAACATGTTTAGAAGGAGGCAGAAATAACAGAAGGAGTTCTCATTTTTAAAAAAATGGAAAAAATTTAAAAATTTTTTTAAAAAATTAATGCATTAGTGCACAAAATGTTTAATCAAGAAGTTTTCTAAATTCAATCTTCTGTGTACATTAGCATATTAAATTATCTGAAAATCTTTGCAGTAAAGACATTTTTTAAAGAAATTTTACCTCACTATTGTGCAAACTCATTGACCATTGGCCATTCTATAAAATGCTCACTTAACCTCTTTACAGGTTATCTTAGAAATCCCTAACTTGCAGTTTCTCTGTGCACATCGACCCCTCTCCATGGCTTGCTCTGTCTCAGTTCCACTTTTTTGTGTCCACCCTTTGACTTTGAGTGCAGTTAGTTATTCATCATTGTGGCTTGAAGTGCAAAGTCCTGGGAAACGTGCCACTCCCTGAGCTGTCCTATTGGTTTTGGACATTGTTCTGAGGAGACCTAAGCCAAAAGGCTGCCCAGGGGTTGACTGAAAGCCATCTGTCATGTACAGCAAATGTCTTTCTTTGGTCATTAAATGCTAAAAAGCTTAAAAGTTTGTAGCAGTGTGTCAGTGGGCCAAGGGCAATCTACTCTTTTGTTTTATGTTTGGATTGTTAAGTGGGCGGATGGAAACTACCTTCATGCATGCACAAAGCAAAGGAACTTTTGTGTTAGACATCTAACGTTCAAACCTCCACTCTGGCCAAACACCAGTTTCCTGACACCTAGAAAGATAACTTCTAAGTGTCAGGTTCCTTTCCTGCAACACGAGAATGATATGTATTTCTTACACATTTCTGTGAAGCTTCAAGTTAATGTAGAGTGGATTTTTTTTGGAAAATTTTTTTATTTAAAATAAATAGAAAGATATTAAGACATGTATTTGTATATCTTAGTTTCTGTGGGTCAGGAGTTCAGGCACTAGCATGCTATATAAGTCCCCTACAAGTCTGCAGTCAAGGTACTGGGAAGACTGTGGTCTCATTTGAAGGCTCGACTGAGAAAAGCTTCACTTCCGAGCTGCTGTGGTTGCTGGTTTACTTCCTGGCTATCACTTAATGGCTGCCCTCAGTTCCTTGCCATATAGACCATTTCATGTGGTAGCTTATCTCATTAAAGCCAGCAAGGGCAAGTCAACAGACAGAAGTCATAAATCATAAATGACATAATCATGGAAGTGGAATCTCATTACCTTTGTGATGTCTAATTGAGAGAAACAAGTCACAGTTCCACTTCTCAGGATAGAAGATTATACAAGATCAGAATCCCTTCAAAAAAGACCATAACTTGAGGGCCATAATAGAGTCAAATGAAATCAAATCACAAATATTGGGTTTTATTTGTATTTTTGCTTTTTATGCTGTGCTCCCTCCTCTTCCCACATTCCTCTAATTCCATCATCTCCCATTGCTACTCTCAGGTGATCAATTTAAACAAGCTGGTTCATATAATCTGATATTTTTTCTTCAATCAAATACAGAAAGGTAGAATAATTCACAGATGTATATATGAACATATATATGTGTGCATGTACATATTTGTGCATGTTATATATTTAGGGAAATATATAATTTTTCATTTAACAATGAGATTATATTATACCTACCTTTTTGCATCCTGCTTTTTTCACATCATGGGAATTGTTTCATGTCAAGTAATGTAGTACTAAGTTGCATAATGTTCTGTAATATTCTCTGTAGTCAAACATTTCTCTTCTAATCAAAATTCACTTAGCTTCCAGGTTTTCAAAACAAACAATGATGCAATAAATATCCTTGAACATGCATCCTTACCTGCCAATACATTTGTTTCTCTGGGACAGTTTCCCACAATGAAATGTGTGGGTCAATGGATAGTTTTAACTTAATAGATATTGCCAGATTTCTTTCCAAAAAAAAAAGCTATAATAATGCACATTTTCACCAGCAATATATTAAAATAGCTCTTTCCTCTGTATCACCGCCATCAGTAGGTGTTATTGCTCTGCTCAGTGCTTGCCAGTCTGATGCGCATAAAGGTATATCTCATTACTTTAATTTGCACTCACTGATGATTGGTAAGGTTGAGTATTTTAATGTTTGTTGGCCATTTGGAATTGCCTTTTTGTACACTGCTTCTATACAGTCTTTGCTAATTTTTCTATTGGGATGCTTGAAAGAGCTCTTTATATAAAATGGATGTTAATCCGTATCAGTTATATTAATATTTTCCTTCAGATTCATCATTGTTCTCTATTCACATATCTGTAGAATATTTTCACATGCAGAGTTTTTAAAAGTTTGCATGGTCCATAAACACATTTTTTTACACAAATATTAAATAATACATGAGTGTCCTAAATATTCCTTTTCTAATGTACTATGGTTCTATTATTTTTTAAAATTAAATCAATACTCCTTTCAGTATTATTTTGGGTTTTAGGTAAGATAGAGATTAACTGTGTTTTCTTCTTCAGAGAGAGCTAATTATTTTACCACAATTTTTAAATAATTTATGCCTTTATACTGGTCCAAATATTACTTTTATCATGTATTAGAAACTTATTTCTCCTCAGTTCCAGTTCCAAGGTTTCCAGGATGTTTCACTAATGTGTCTAATTTTATGCCAATACTCTAATGAACTGATCTGGATGGATATGTCAGATGATCTTTTATGTGACTCATTTTCCATTTCTGTTCTTTCTTTGCATGACTTTCTGGCATTATTTTTATCCATATAAATTCAGAATAATTTTATTCAATTTCAAAAGGAAAGGTATAGTGGAACTATAATTGGCATTATGTTAAGTAATATGCTGGTTTTAGAAGAATCAAAACTTTTAGAAAATTTATCGACCATTTAATGCCTTTCTCTTTGTTCAGAATTTGATTTATATCTTTTAATTTTGTAGAAATTTTACTTATAAAGCTTTTTATTACGTTATTATGTTTATTCCTAAGATTTTATTGTTCTCTTTTCTGTCATTATGAATATAATTTCGGTTCTATTTTAATTTCTAGGCCCTTATTGTCATATCAGCCATTTTTTTCAAAATGTTATCATGTACAATTGTCTTTATCAATCAAAGGAGAACTTTGCTTTTATTTTAATTACAGGCTCATGGGTTTTCTAGGTATAAATAATTTTATCTAACAGATAAACATTTGCCATTATTTTGATCATGCTTATATTATTCTAATTTCCTTATGTAAGAATTTTAAGAAAATATTGACTGACAATTGTGTTCTTACTCTTGGTTGAAATTGAAATGGTTTTAGTAATTTGTGATTGAAAATATTGGTAAAATTAGCAAATATTTTTATCCCTATTTTGCTTTCTAAGGAATAGCTAATGACTTTTATAATTTTATTTCCTAGAAGAAATGCTACTTCATGGAATATGTTGATACCTTCATGAAATCTATCAGTCTACTTTATTTAAGCCTTTTGCATGTACATTTATAAGAAATGGCATTGATTTTTCTTTTCTGATATCCATTTACTTTAATCAAAAGCATTTCAATGAGATACAATTTATATACTATAAAATTCACCTATTTGCAGCATACAATTCAATGATTTTTAGTAAATTTGCAGTCATACAACTGTGACCACAAAATATCCCTTGTTGGGTGAGATGTGGCTCTTGTGATGGAGTACTGGACTGTGACATGTGAGGCCCTGGGTTCCATCCCCAGCACAGTAGTGGTGGTAACAACAACAATATCCATTGTACCCACAAGTGGCAAATTCCTGCTTTCACTCAAACCTTAGGTTACCATTAATCTGTTTTCTCTGTTTATAGATTTGCTTTCTAGGAACATTTTATATAAATGAATCATATAATATGTGGTTTTATGTCCTGATTCTTTCATTTGAGATACTATTTTGGGTATGTCATACATTTTGAGGTCATGCATTTGTAACATATATCATTATTTCACTTTTTTTTGTACCAGGGATTGAATCCAGGGGTGCCACACTCCAAGCCCTTTTTATTTTGAGGCAGGGCACAGATAAGCTGCTGAGGTTGTCTTTGAACCTGTGATCCTCATGCCCCAGCCTCCTGAGCCACTGGGATTACACCATGTCCAGCTATTTCACTCCTTCCTTCTAAAAGACATATATTTTAATTTAGAAATTAAAGTTAAAAAGACTTCTTAAAATGACTTGGAATTTTTTTTAATCTTTTTGATGCTCTATAAGTAATTTTATAATATTAAAATTAACTTTTCCTTAAAGAAAAGCTAGGATTTAACTGTGAACCCTTTGGTGAATTCCGGTATCAGATGTGTAATTGTTTTTCTATTGTTTTTCTATTCATCAATCAATTTAGGTTTCTATTTCTTCCTGGATAAACTTTAATAAATTTATGGTTTGCTGGGAAATAATTTATTGTTTTCTAGGATTTCAAATGTTTGCTGTGTATTCTTTTATCTTTCTTACTTGTCCTTAACCAGTGTGTTTGTAACAATACTTCTTTTCTTGTCCTTAACCTTATATTTCATTTCTTCTTCTTTCTCTTTTTTTCCTCTCCCTCTTTCTCTGCTTTCCTTTCCATTTTCTCATAAGGCTCATAATGTAGTTTATGGTCTTTTCAAGTAATAGTTTATTTAATTTACGTAATCTTTTTACTAGTTTTAAATGAAGCTTAGCTTTTTTTTTTCTTTCTTCTAACACATTACAGTGTATATATTGATGGGATACCATGGGATGCCTTGACAAATGCATACATTGCATAATATTGAAATCAGGTACATATACACTCATCTCTTCTTGTGAACAGCTATCATTTCTTTGTGGTGCGAACACTCAATATCTTTTTTCTCTAGGATGTGTGTGTGTGTGTGTGTGTGTGTGTGTGTGTGTGTCAGTATTTTCAGCCTGGGGTGCTTAACCCCTAAGCCACTTCCCCAGTCCTTTTGTCAATTTTTATTTACTCTCAGTTACTTAAAGCCTTTCTAAGTTGCTGAATCTGGCTTTGAACTTGAAATCCTCTTGCCTCAGCCTCCTGAACTGCTGGGATTACATGCAAGTGCCACCATGCCTGGCTCTTCTAGCCTTTTTTGAAATATGCATTATTGTTATCAATAGTCACCCTCTCATGCAAAAACCCCCAGAAATTCTCTTATATAACTATGACTTAGTGCCTGTTGAAATACCTTTTCTGTTCCTCCCTCCCATCAGTTCTCCCCAGCTGCTGGTGACCACCCTGTTATTTTCAACTTCTCAGTGATCAACATTTGAGGTTCTTCATATGAATGGGATCAGGCAGTATTTGGCATTTCTTTTTTGTTTTTGATTTTTTCTGGCTAGTGTTTTTGTTTTTTTTGTTGTTGTTGTTGTTTTGTTTGGGTAGTTGTTATTTTGCTGTTCTTTTGATATTCTAATATCATAATCTAAGTAATATCTACTACTTCCATTTTTAATATCTTCATAAATCCACCCTAATGTAAATTGTGCATTATGCTAAGTTTTCTGGTTTTGGTAAATAGCCTTTTCATTTATTTCTGCATAGTTTTTATTATCAGGTTTGAATTACTCCACACCCTTAGCCCTACTAGCAATACTAGGAGTTGAACCCAAGGAGAAGTTATTGCTGAGCTATAGCCTCAGTTCTTTTCATTTTTAATTCTTAATTAAATGCTTAATCACTAAACTTAAATGCTTAATCACTAAACTTCTGAGGCTAGCCTTGAAGGAGCAATCCTCCTGCCTCAGTCTCCAGAATCCCTGGGATTAAAGGCATGTGCTACTACACCTTCATTTTGATTTACTTTTTGATTCAAGGAATACCTATTATTTTTTTTTCACAATTCTAAGCAAAGAGATTATTGTATTAATTTTTAAGGTTACATTTAATTTCATAGATTTTTAATCACAGAATGTGGTCCATCAAATCTTAAATTTGGCAAGGATTTACTTATTAAATATTATATGGATTCACAAAAATATGTTATTTCTTTTAAAAATATTAAAGTCTGTTATTAAATAAAATAATTAATTGTATAACTAAATTCCTTCATGTCTTTAGTTATTCCTGCTTGCTGGATTAATTCAAAATAAATATAAGAAATCTTTTGCTATATTGGATACTTAATCAAATTCTCCTTGATTATCTAGTGGATTCATGTAAGATGTATATATTTAGCTGTTGTGTTATTTAGTATGTATGGGTTTATGATAGTAGTAACTTCTACATTAGTTGAATCTATTATCATTATATTATGTACATTTCAATTTTTTGTTTTTATTCTTAAACTGCACTTTGATTACATTAATGTTGTAGTTTCTTCTCTCATTTTTGCTCTTACTTGTTTAATATCTCTTTTTATCCTTTATTCCTTAAATTTTAAACACATTTTAAATGCACCTTAAAAAAATAAATGGTGTGCATTAAACCAATATTTCATCCTTTCAGTCACTTCCAATGGAAAAATTTAATCCATTCCCAAATATGTATATTAATTTTATTTCTCCCATCTTTATATCTATTACTTAATGCTTCTGGTGACTTCCTAATATTTGGGGGGAGGAGGGTACTGGGGACTGAACTTAGGCCAACTTGACCACTGAGCCACATCCCCAGCCCTATTTTGTATTTTATTTAGAGACAGGGTCTCACTGTGTCTTAGCCTCTCACTTTTGCTGAGGCTGGTTTTGAAATCACAATCCCCCTGCTTCAGCCTCATGAGCTACTGGGATTACAGAAATGCTCCACATTGCCTGGCTTTTCCACCAGTTTGCTAAAGTTGGGATTGATTCCATTTCTCAACTTCTTAATTTGGATATTCCAGTACATTTTCCATATTCTGACTGAAAACCTTTCACTTCCAAAGACTCGTAATCAGACTTCCCTAATTTACTAATAAGATTTCAAGTCTTTCCTAAGCCATATATCAATGAAGCTCCACCTCCTTGCCCTTTTTTGAGATGAGTCCTTAGAATACTTCCATCTTCCCTTTCTCCTTTTATTCTTTTCATTGTTCAACCCTCACTCAGATTGTGCCTTTCAAAAACTCCTTTTTCATTCCCTCTCCCACCTCTGATTTCACAGAGCTAATTAACTCAGTTCAGATGCAAGTTATTATAATTTTCATTGCAGATGCTCCTTCTGTTTTAATAAACCACATTAGTACTCTATTTCGTATTACCAGAGAATCTTTCCTTGTTCATTTAGATATATGTGTGTACACCACAGTCCATTGCTCACCACATGTTCCTCTCTTCTCCCATTTCTCCTACTTTGAGGTCTCTATTCTAATGGATCTGTTCATTGGAATTGGTCATTGCGTATTTTCTTCTGATGGAATAAGTGATCTACTCTGAATCTTAATGTCTTTGCAACTGTATTTCTTTTGTCCTGACAAACAAATAATAATTTGACTAAGCATTGAGTATTTCCATTCTAGCTCTTTTAAAAATTTTTAAATGTTTTCGTACCATCACCTAACCTCTGTTCTTACAGATAATAAGAGCGATGACAGTCTGATTATTTTTCATGATAGTAGAGTGCATTTTGGCATATTGTACATACAAGAAATATTATTTATTCTAATTGGGATTTGGTTCCTTTTCCATTTTAGGTAATGTTATGGACTACATTGTGCCCCACCCAAAATTTACATATTTAAGTCCTAATCCCAAAGTGATTGCACTTGAAGATAGTGTCATTAAAGGGGTACTTACTTGGAAGTGAGGTCATGAGGCTTAGCCATAATCCAAAAGGACTAGTGTTCCTATAAGAAAAGGAAGAGACACAAGAGATCTTCCTCTCAGCTCATCACCCAGAGGAAAAGAGAGGAGACAACTCAGCAGAGAAGTAGCTGTTACAAAACATGGGAGTCTCACCAGAAATCAACCCTGCTTGTACCTCGTCTGGACTTCAGTCACCAGAACTATGAAAAAATAAATTTCCACCACTTCAGCCATCCAGTATCAGGTATTCTGCTGTGATGGTCTCTTTTTCTTTTTATTTGAATGTTTATAAGATTGTCCCTTTAGCATTAGAGCTCTAGAATTTTGTCAGGATGAATCTAAGTGTGCATCTTTTTTCATCAACTCTGTCTGGAACTTGTATCATTTTAATTTCTGGATATATCCCTTACCTCCAACCCTCAGGGAATTTTTCTTTTTGATCACTTATTTCTGCTTTTCTTTCTTTTTTTCCCCTTTGTAAAATCCTATTATTTGCATGTTTGGTGAAGGAGATTTATTCTCCAACCCTTTTATCTTTTATCTCAAGGTGTTTGTTTGTTTTTAATCTATGATGATTTGAGATATTTCTTCTCACTAATATTCCAGTGAATGGATTTGGGTCTTAGTAATGGCTGAATATTCTCTCAATCATTTAATTTATTGCACTTTATTATTTCAAAAATTATGATTTAAGGTATCTAGACAAGTTTATGAGTATTGTGTTAGAATTCTTTTTACCATTTATATTATTCAAGAAATTCTAACATACCTGACAATTTTCTGCTCCCATTAAATAATTTACCTCTACATGATTGACATCATAATACTCGTACAGTCTTCACTGGAAAATGTCTGATGTCACTGCTATGGCCCAGGAAATCTGTGAATAGGCGTAAAGAACATAATTAAGAAAAAATCATTTTTCTTGGCGTGAAACCAAGAAAGCAGCACAGACACTGCCACGGCCAGGCCAAAAGCACCAGCCAGAGAGGTCCCTCCGTGAGCATAGTGGAGGGATAAGGGAATTAAAGGAACATGCATTTTGGGGGAAGCTGAAGGCTTGTCTGCGTACAGAGCATTTAGAGACCAAGGACATTGCCCAACAAACCTGAAAGATGTGCTGCATGATCTCCCTGTGCAGGGAAAGAAGCTGACATCTCTCAAGGCATCGAGCAGAGGGCAAAGGAAGGAACCATTTTGCAGCCTTGGCAAGGGGGCTGGCAGCCGAGGAAGCCAGTTCTTGGCAAATTCAAGTTTGGCCCAAAACACAGGCCCAATAAACACATACTACACAACATAAAGTGTGCTTAAATGATCAGAAGAAAAGTAAACATGGAGGGAGGTTTACAGAGGGCACAAATGGTCATAGAAACCCACCTGGCTCTATTGCCCCCCCTCAAATTTGATCTCTTGCAGGACCTGCTCAGATAGACACATCTGGCC
Source organism: Ictidomys tridecemlineatus (assembly GCF_052094955.1). Taxonomy (NCBI): domain Eukaryota; kingdom Metazoa; phylum Chordata; class Mammalia; order Rodentia; family Sciuridae; genus Ictidomys; species Ictidomys tridecemlineatus. The sequence continues at coordinate 42,545,188 of NC_135490.1, forward strand.
AAGATCTCAGTGGGGCTGGAGTGGGAGAGATTGGACTGAACCCAAGACCAGGAAACAAGGGTGTGCAGGTAATGTAGGGGACTGAGAACTGGCTCACCACCACATGAGTGGAACCCAGGGGACATCACTAGGATAAAGTTTTCTAGTATGAAACAGCAAGTACTGGGCACTGGAGGTGTGCTGACATAAACTCTTCAGACCAACTAGCATTCAGGGAAGAGACTGGAACCTGAATGAATACATTACTGGAAAAAAAGAGAAAAGCTCCAAGTAGAGTTTTCTCATAATAGCACAGAATAATACTTATAGAGAGACAAAGTCACCATGAGACCTGTACAAAAATTCCATAAAATTCAACAAAACTAGAAAACCAATGGATGAGCAAAGCTGAGCACATACTGGTATAAATGTGGGAGATGTGAGCAAAAAGTAAGCAGGCAGAGAACAACACAGGCTGTACTGTACATCCTGAATGAAGAAATACATTACACAAGATCTGGAATGTTACTACCTGTTCTTTGGTTTTGCATTATATTCCAAAATAAAAGTACTGTGCTGGCACAGGAGCTTTCTAAATTTCTTATATATGGATAGGATTTAAGCATGAAAATAGATTTTAAAACATAAGTAAATATTGTAGAATTTCAAGCAAAATCAATTTGTAGAGATGGTAAGCATCATTTAGGGAATTTGCATACTCCTTCAGGAGCCCTGGGTCTCTCTCAATGCCCAAAAGCAACCCTCACTGCTGTCCTTCTCCCTGCTCAGTGCATGCCCAAGGAGATAGAAATTATTCTGGAGCAGCTCCAGAGCATGGATGGCCATGGCTTAAGGTGGCTGATTGCAAAATTATTGTAGAGCCAAGGCTGCAGGCGCAGTTGACTTCAGGGTTTTTCCATGGTGAGATCTCTCCACATTGTTTTTCCCCATCCCTTCCTCCTCCTGTTCCTCTTGTTTCCAGAGTGGACCAGGACACCGTAGCTCCTCACAAAAGCAGTAACAGGATTCCTGGCCTATTCCTTGCTTCTCAACCCATAAGCCTTGCATTTCTTCTGGGCTCCCCATGGACCTTTGGTGCTAGCGTCTTTTTCCCTGGGAGTGCCTTGTCCAGCTGAGAAAACCTATTGCTCTTCACTGAGCTCAACCAGAACAAGACCACCAGCAAGCTGTGACAGTCTAGTTGGGATGCCAAGCTGAGCTAGTTTGTACCCTAACAGCCTGAGGACATTTTCCTGATCCTTGTTGCCCTCTCCAGTTAGGGACATGCCGCTTTCAATGGTGCACCTGGCTTCTTCCTACATTTACAGCTACAGTAGCTGCAGCTGCAGAGACGGCCAGTAACTGGTCTATGTACCTAGCACCCACTGCTGTCTTTCTGGCCTATCTTCAATGGGGACCCTGATTGGCCCCAAGTCTCATCCCACAGTCCCCCATAAGGCAGAAGAATCAATGTAGCCAGTGGTTGGGCCAAAGAGCCTGACTTCCCTGGCTAGGCTGAGGTGCACACCTTGGTTCTTCCCCTACTGGCCAAGCCCTTCCATGGCCAATGGCACAATCCTGGAGGCTAAACTGTGGTGGTAAACAGGGGCTCTGGCAGCACGAGAGGCAGTGGCAGGTACACCCTGGCGCCCATGAGCAGCCAGGAGCACAAGTACAGCTCAGTGTCTATGGCATAGCTCCTGAACCAGACATACCACTATTACCACCACCTATTACCACCACCAATACTGAGTCCATACTCACTCTACATGAGTGCACCACTGATACCTGCCTAGCTCCTGGAGCCCTATTCCAGTTCCTGAGTAACCCAGTGCAGACCTGCTGGAGAACCTGGCAGAGAGCCCCTAGTGTGTGAATTGTAGCTTCTGTGGACATCTGGAGGACACTGGCCATTGCCCGCACAAAGTTTGTGGTAGCTAATCCCATACTAAAAGTCTTTACAACAAGATTAATGGCCTCAGCTGACCCCTCATCAGCCAGAAGCATGTGCCTTCACCATGAAGGCTTAGACTGTCTGTGCCAACTGGCACACCACAACCACCTTATGGTGCAGAAACCTTCAGGGTGAAACTGTATGCAATGCTTTTGGACTCTACTTGAAACTCATGGGGTGCTTTGACCACTTGATATGAAAAAAAGAAGTTTAAACCAGGAAACAAAGTAAATAAGTAAATAAGTCAAAGACTTGCTCTGCTCATAACAATAAATGCATTTCTGTGACTCCAACTGCCACCTCTTCTAAGAGGATTGCAGCAAAAATATTTCTTCTACAACGCATCCAACAGCCTCAAGTGCAGGTGCCCCAGTAATGGCTGGTGCAGGAGGGGCACCAACCCAGAACAGCAAGCTCAGGGATTCCAGTCAAGATGGGCGGGCTCTACATAGACATCAATCTGGCCTTGCTTGCTGGTGTCGCATCCTCAGAGCAACAGGATTTCAGGTATGCTCTGGCCCTGGCCTGAGTCCCTGCTGCCAGGAGGCAGGGAGAACACCACTGAAGAAGGCCTTGCACCTCTTATGTCTGATTTTGTCTAGTAGCCCCGACAGTGGTCAATGCCAACAGAACATTGCTCCAACGTGTGATTTCTGTGCCTTTGAGTCTGAAAGAGATGTATTTCCCCAGGAGGCTTGCTGAAGAGTAAAAGAAGATGAGGCTCCTCTGGAGAAGGGTCAGTGCAGCAGGAACGTGGCAAGCTTCATCCACCCAGGGCCACCTCCAGTCAGTCTGCCTCTGGGTTGACTCCTGCACTCCTTGCAGAAAATGGGATTGGGACCAGGGCATTGCCTGCTAAGGAAGATGGAGAGAGATCCTATATCCTCAAGTCTTTTGTTTCTTCTGATTGATTCTGGTTATTCCAGAATTTCTGCATATCTGTTCCATAAGCAGATTAACAAGCATTCAGGGAGAAGATCATTGAAGGCCACTTGGGACACATCTTAGAAAATGAGTGAGTTCCTGGATCTTTTGTAAAAATATTTCTCAGTTTCCAAAACTTCATAGATACTCTAACATACACTGTGATTGGTGTTTCTCAAAGTTCATCTTGCCTGACTGATCAGTTGGAATTTGAACACAGGTAGCAAACAAGATATTTTTCTTCCATGTATACAACATATTTTTAAAGGGTAATTTTCATTGCAGAAATATTTTTCATATGTTATATTATTTGCATAAGATTTAAGAGTGGTTTTATAATGAATATAAACCTTTTACCTTAATGGTTCTTACAATAATGTAAAAGAAAAATGCTAACTTACACATTGTTATAATTCTTTTATATCTACAACCTTTTCTATATTCCTAATTGTTTAAGAAAACTATTTCAAGAACAAATCTTCTCTCTGGAAAATTGCCATTTTCCATTTGTTAGGAATTTTTATAGAAGAACACCAATATATGCCCTTTATTTTACTATGGAATATGTTCTGGAAAAATTGCAGCAAACCGTTACTACCTAATGAATAATACTTGTAAATCTTCTAGCATCTGTAAACATATTGTGCAATTCTGTATATCTTGAGTAACCCACAGGTTGGTTTACATTAAATTTTTAAATGGGATGTCATATGGAATACAATTTCACGAGAGTTTTTAAAATAAAATGAGTATTATTTTTTTCTGTCTGGAAAAAAATGAAGAGTAAGTTTCTTGGCAGTCACTTTTTTATTACTGTGACCCAAATACCTGACAAAAACAATTTAGAGCAGAAAAAGTCATTTTCATAGTTACAGAAGAATCAGTCCATGGTCAGTTGGTGCCATTGCTCTGGGCCTGAGCAGAGGCAGAAGATCATGGCAGAAGGATACATCAAAGGAAAGCTCTCTAGTACATGACAGCAGGAAAGGAGAGAGAGAGAGAGAGAGAGAGAGAGAGAGAGAGAGAGAGAGAGAGAGAGAGAGAGAGAACACAAACTCATAGGGAGTAAATATAGCCACTAAGGACATGCCCCCAGTGACCTCTGTCTTCCTGAGTCACATCACCTGCTAGCAGTTACCACATAGTACCTTAGTCATCTCAAATGATTAAGCCATCCGGATTAGTGCCCTGTTAGGACACAGCTCTCATAATCTAATTACTTCACTGTGAGCATTACTGCATTGTCTCCCATGAGCTATGGGAAAACTTATACCCAAGGCATAACACATTTAATTGCCAAACAGTAAGAATTATTTGCCCCATATCTAAGTAGGTTGATCATCACCAATACATACAGGGAGAAATTCTGTCCATCTTTAGCCTGGTGAAACTGCTTTCCAATACTCCTTTGCAAACTCCGTCAGATAGATACATCCAGGACAGCAACACTTTGGATAATATTTAAAAACAGTTAGGTCCCATCCCAAGTTACACTCCCAAAGCACCATGACTTACTGAATGCAGCAGTCGTTCCTATGCTCACTGGAGCCCTTAAAGCATGGCTGCATTTTTAGTTCATGCTTCTCCAAATATGAGAGTTGTTTGCTATTCAGAGTCCCACACTGCCTTTGTCTTAGGGATGGCGCTGCATCTTCATACTTCACTCCACCATCAATTAATGCTAAAGCACCCAGCACTGGAGCTCTCCCAAGGTTCAAATGCAACAAGCAGTAATGAAACAGCCATGTGGTTCATGGAAGTTAATTGTTCAAACTTAATGGGTCAACAGTGATCTGGCTGGAGGATGGTACAACATCCTCAACAGTGCAATCAAGCATATTGGTGCCTCTTTTCTCCACAAGAAGAGTGTCCTCAGTGCTTACTCTTAGGGTAACTCCACACTTCTTAACTTCCTCTGCAAATTGGTTCAAGCTCACATTGGCTGCATTGTGTGTAGTAAGGCAATTTCCTTCTTTCATACGACACTCGAACAAGGCAGTTTTTTAGATCCATTGGAAATAAGGTAAAAAGCACTCAAAGGGGCTAAGAATGAAATTGTAATAACTGAATGAAGAAATGATATCCACTGGAGATCCTCAGTGATTACTTATGAAGGTGGGCATGAAGGGACGTGAAATGCAGTTCCTCTCAAGAAGCAGCAATTCTGCAGTCCAGGGACACTGAGGCAATAGTAAGGAGGAGCAGGCACTGAGGTTCACCCTGTCCAGGCTAGAACTCCTGTGACATGCTCTGTGGGTTCAGTTTGACCCTTCCACATCGAGGTGAAATACTTTTATGGGTCATCCTGTTAGAGTAGAGATGAATTTCTACAGTTCATTTATCTGCATCGATGTCATTATTTTCCTGGCAATAATGTCCACTGACTTTGAGGCACTCATAAACCTGTGAGGAACTGAGGAATAGGTTTGCCCCTTGAAGACTGTGACATCCTCATGCAGCATGCAGTGGTTTCCTAGGGGAGACCACACAGGTGGTGTTGGTGTTGGTGGCTGCAAGGCAGGGATTGCTGTATTGTTACTGGGCAGTGGCAGCAGTGATGCTATGAAGCAAATAACACCGACTTGGGAGATGGAGAACCTTGATTCTGGTCCTGGTTTGGCCACCAGATCACTGTGTGGCAATTTCAAAGCCTCTTACTTCTCTGGGCCTTACTTGCCACATCTGGAAATTAATGATTAGATTTGATGGGACCTCCCCAAGCAATAGACAGGATCTGCTCATCACAATGGCAGGAAGACTGAGGGGTTTCCATGCCCGGGAGTGGGAGAAGCACAGGTTGGCTGTATTCCCTTCTTACTCACCCAGGGGGGCTTTGATTTTCAGTGAGTTCAATAGGCCCAGAGCAAGGGCAAGGTTTTGGAGAAAACCTCTTTGGGAGAGGGCATGGATCCCTAGACTGTGCAGCCCCAGCCTCCTCATGTCCCTTTAACTCCTCCTCCAGCTAAAACCTCCAGCTTATCCACTTCCTAAAGATCATCACAGAGGCTCCACAACCTTCCCTTTTTAAAAACTCTTGCTGATGGAAAATTCTTCCTCATACCTGCTGCAATTTCAGTCTATTTTCTCTCGTTCAATCCTTACTGGAGATGGAGAACAGCTGGTCGCCATCCTCCATTTAACATCCCCTCCTAAACCAAAATCAGTTATGACATCACCCCTCAGCCTGTTTTTCTTCTGGCATAACATACACCATTCCTTCCGACCTGCCTTCATGGATTCTAACTCTGAAAGCATCGCCGGTCACTGTGGCCCAAACTGAAGGTAGCTCTGCAAGCTCCACATCTTTCTAAAGCTGTGGCATCCACAGAGAGCTATAGGGCTCTGTAGCAAGATTGAGAGAGATGGTCAGAGTACAATGAGAACATAGTCCAAGCCCCTGGCTTTATCCATAGAGGGAAACTGAAGGTCAAAAAGGGTAAGTAAATTCAGTGTCCAAGGTCAAGTCTCAGGGATCAGGCTCCAGGCATGAGACATCAAATACTGCCACAAAGCCCTGAGTGGCCACAGTGTGTCCTTAATGTGGGTAACTACCTTTAATTGAAAAGCAAAGAGCCACGGTCTCCCAGTGTGCTGTCTACTCAAACCATCTTCCCAGTCCCACTAGCAGATGTCTGAATTTCTACTACGCACATCTTTGATTTCCATGAAAAATACAAATACTGGACTGGGGGTGTAGCTCAGTGGTAGAACACTTGCTCAGCATGAGTGGGCCCTTGTTTTAATCTCCAGCATCCCAAAATTGTAAAAAATTTAAAAATTTAAAAGATTTCAAATACCTCTCTAATTGGCAATACTGTTCACTGTTCACACCTTAGTATGAATGAGTGGATTTAATCTTTTCCAACTATTGATAGACAAGAAAACAGAGAACAAAGAACCTGGGAGAATGATAGACCAGTGGAGCTGCTTGCTAATGTTTCCAAGGTCAGTCGGGGCTGGGTGTGGGGCTGTGGGAGGACATAGGCCTCAGGAGGGTGGAGCAGCAGAGCCTTGTGCTGGTAGGAATTCCCCAGGCTTTGATATATCTGCCCTGTCTGCCTCACACAGGTCACCTACAAGGCCCCAGGTACTCTTGCAAGATCTGCAGTAGAACAGAACTTGGTGAAAAGTTTACCTCATTGCTCCCACTAGGCTGGATCCTATGAATATTCCCCAATTCCTAAAGTATTCTGCTGAACTCTTTTCCCAAGTAAGGTGAGCAGGGCACCTAAAAGCAAATCTCAACCTGATGGTGCCCTTACATGACAGGAAAGAAGAACCAGAGGGAAGGAGGAACAAGCGGTGTATGAATGAATATGATTATTCAGATACCTGCATCAAGGTGAAAGGAAGGGGCAGAGGAAGGAAGGGGCACGTGAGTATACGGAAGCATGAGTCAGATGAACTATTTGCTTAAAACTCTGCCCATAAAATTTTCCTAAGTGAAGAATGTGGGGGACAATAACAGAGTGTGTTGAATACATTGCAGAGCCTAGATTTCAAAACAGCCTTTTACCCACTTTGAATAAATAGGAGCACATTGTGCTCCAATCTCATCAACTTTCAGGGATGTTCCAGACTGCTTCAATCCTCCAGACACACCCTCCCTGAGGATCAGTGGGGGAGTCAGACGTCCACAAAAGAAAAAGGAAACATTGTGACAGCATTTATCAAAACACCTAAGCCAATCAATGTGCTTATTTGATTTCCCCAAAACCACAAAATTAGATTTTAAAAGAGAAGACAAAAAGGCACTTTTCTGATAAAAATTACAATATGTTTTCCATCTTATTCAGGGGACAGTTTTCTTTAACAGCAAAATTGGCACAAAATGACAAGAGCAAATCAGGTTGGCAAAGAGGTTATTTATTAATGTGTGTAGGACAAAAAGACATGACAGAGAGGATGATGAAGACAGAAGGTCAGGAAAGTAGGGATCAGACATTTACTTGCCAGGTAAATTGCACTGGGCTTGGAAAAGCAGGAGATGCAACCTCCCTACCTACACCACAGTGGTCAAATGAGAGAAATCCCAGTTGGGCTAGTTGGGGAAAGGAAAAAAAATGCTAGATTTCTGAATGGTGCTTATATACAGGGTCCTGGCTAAAGCTATCATGTTTGATAAAATGAGAAGTAATAAATTTAATTTCCTGAACATCAGTCGGTCCCTTCATACACAGACAGGCACCCAGCTTCACAAGGAGTTAATCAGCCCGACACCAGCAATTAAATTCTCCAAACTGGATCACAGCAGAGACACAGGATCCTGGTTTTTCACACCCCAACCCACCCAAGGTGAAATGGCAATGATGGTGTTTTATGTTTTGTCAATTATTCTTCAGCTCCTATATATATATGTATGTATTTCTTTAGTGTAAGTTGTTATTTTAATGATCTCTGTTCCAAATGGGGAAATACAAGGAAAAGGAATGAGGAGGAGGAGAGGGAGAAAAAGCAAGTGCGCCAGCGTGTCCCACTTGTACTTTTCAAAGCTCCCTCTGCTCCCACCCCCCAGCCCAGCCTTTTTCCTCAGTGCATGAGTCACCGCTCAGGAGCTGTTTTAAATGCCTTACTTTTAATGTTCTCTATCACTGTAGAAATCCAGCAGATCAGGATCACTTGAAGGGGTCACTGGTTCGGCTCCTGCTTCCTGGTCCTAGACACCCCTCAAACTCAAAAGCATTTTCTAATTTATTACTGTCTTCATGAAAACCAAGGGGTCTGCCATCAAGACCACCGTGGGCTAGTGTTGCCTCTTCTGGGCTCCCTGGGGGTCGCATGCCCTAGAAAGACCACAGAGGATGAAGTCCTTGACCAAATGTTAGTTTCCACTCCAGGTCCCCAGAACACAAAGGAATCACACTGTGCAGGCCTGCAAGTTGGTTTTGTTTACTGTCAGACAGCATGTGCAGAAGAGAAAGCTGAGTGCATCCTGACCCACAACAAAAAGTCAGACAGCTATTTTTTCAAACCATTGTGAAAACAGGAGCTGTGTGAGCAAAGGCAGGAAAGAAGTTCAAACCCAAGTGCATCACCTTCTCCCTCACAGGGACACCACTTCCTAAAGGTTTGCTTTCCTAACATCTCCCACTGGCAGAAGCTGGAGAAAAAGAGTTTTCCACAGGACCCAAAGTAGGTCTCAGAGCAAGGGAGGCCCTTATGGTCCTACAATGTAGAATGCTCAGAGATGATGCTGGACTGAACCACTACCTGCCATGGTGAGTTTTCTACTTGAAGACCAGTTATTAGCAGCAGTATGGATGGTGACTTCAGCACCATCTTTCTGCACCTGCGTACCTAAACAACCTGCGCACCCATAAAGAGGCAGCCCTGAACCACTTGTCCCTCCCACCAGCCTCAGCTCACAGAGCTGTCAGGATGCTCAAGGATGGACACTTCTCTGGTAAGGGTGTAAGCCACACATGGGATAAAATTTAGCTCCATCCCCATTTTGGGGGGACACACCAAACCTGGAAAGTCTGTCAGAGTTTCCCGGAGCTAATCAATGAAGCAATTCTCCTCCTCTGACAAAGATTGTGTTGGTTTCTCACCAAGTTGTGTGACATGCACATGCTCACCAGGTCAAACAGGACAGGCCCCCAGACCCCAGGAAATGTATCTTCTCATGGAATAAAATGAATGGAGACAGAGTGGGCAAGGAGCAGAAGTGAGAAGGAGACAGAAGTTTGAGAAAAGACTGAACCTGAAGGTCACAATAGTTTGGGGAAGGCAGGTCAAGGTAATGTAGACGGGGTAGACCCTATGGCAGAACACCCAACCAACCAATCACATTTATCAGAACCATCCTTCCAATGATATGTCACAGAATCGTCCGTGGTGGGGGGCGGGGGTCAGAAAACTGCACATCCTGGGGTCTAGCTTCCTTCACCCAGCGAACCGGAGTCTACACCTGAATCCTGCAGGCTCCCTAGCCCAAGATCAGACCGATTCCCACAGATCTGAGTGCAGCTAATTAAGAGTAGTAAACAAGCCCAGTTCTTGACAGCGCAGAAGTTTTCCAAATTGTCAGCTTGTTTTCCTCCCAACAAAAGACAGTGGATTCCTACCTTTGTCACATTTCCTCCCCTAAACTTTTCTTTCTGCAATCCCTGCGCCTCTGCTAAACTGCAAGCCACTGAGAACCGACATGCAGGAGCGCCCCCCCACCCCACCCCACGCAGACAGAGGTACCTTTTCCGCGGAGCAGAGGGGCTGCTGCCTAGAGGCTTGCTGCCCTGCCAAGTGGTGGAAGGATGCTCTAGGGATGGAGCACGCTGAGGATTACGCGTTCCTGTCTCTGCAGCCAGACCTTTCAGCAGCTCGGACCAACTGTGCTAGGGATGCACTTAGCAATTATCTGCTGGTACCGAAGCCCCGCCCTCTGCTCTTGTGATTGGCTCTCCAGTCCCGGGCAGGACTGCATTGGTCTCAGCCAACCTCACTCATTGCTTTGGTTGCTACTATTATCTAAGCCATCAAAGGAAATAATTCCATGTTTCATTGACAACCTGTAAGGCTCTCTCTGGCCTGGTGTGGGGGCAGAACTGGGAGTCCAGTGGAGGGATGGGAGGAGAGTAGGAAAAGGTAGGGGTTGGGGGAGAGAGAGAACTGAGAAGGGGAGTGGATTGGGCAGAGAGAGAGGAGGAGAGAGACAGAGAGGGAGGGAGAGAGGTGGAGCTATGAAGCAATCAGATTCTCACTCTAGCATTTTAACTTCCACAAAACAGAGCTCATAGCAACAATTTTCTGGCCTTATTTTCCCCCTTACTGGTAAATGTTCCTGAGGGCAGAGAGAATTATAACCATGGGGTTTCTGCTGGTGTCAGACAAGCTTTGGAAAGCAGAGCAAGATTGAGGGCTGAAGGAATATAGTGATATTTTTACATCCTGGAGGGCATGTGAAGGTCATTTTAGATCGTTTGGGAACATATTATGTACCTAAACTAGAGTTTACCTGTCAGTTCTTTCCCTGCAAGTCCACTCAACACCCCAACATAAGTAGGCAATTTCCCTTTGCACCCTATTCAAAGAATCTCCAAAGAGCTGTTCTTGAAGTCTATAATAGTCTAGAGTTTTTCACTGTCCTCATGGAAATGTCCAAGGGACAGGCATCCTTGATCTAAGCATTCTGCTGGGACTCTTGGTTTTGCTTATTCTGATCTGGCTTCAGTTAATTGCTTAAACTCACATTATCAGTCAAAACAAGAAGAGAGTGGAGAACCAACCTACCAAGAAGTGGAAACAGCTTTTCCTTATTCATCAGAGAATCATAAAGCCCATGTTTTGATCTCCCCCCTTTAAATATATTTGTTCACTACATAGAAAGGACATTATTTAGCAGCTGAACTTAAGAGGAAAAAAATAATTTAGAAAGGGTCTTTGAAATAAAGCTGTTAGGTAATCAAGTTCTGGGGCTGAAGGTGTAGCTCAGTGGCAAAGCCCTTGACTAGAATGTATGAGGCCCTAGAGTTCATCAAATAGAAAATCAAGTTCCAGATCAATCAGAAATTAGTCCTCCAAGCTTCTCGAACTCGGACCCTACTTCTTTGACAGGCTACAGTTCCAGCCTGTCATACAACTGTAATTCTTTCCCTCCTCTGCATCCTCAGTAGCATGTCCTCCACCACCTGGTACATCGAGTCTCTATTTCATGTGTACATGCCTGGCTTGTCTAAGTACATTCCAAGCTCTGGAAGGACAGAGATAGTATCATGTATATCTTTATAACTCCACAGACAGCACCTAGCTCTCAATAAGCAGGCTGACTGATAAAACGTAATTCAAAACAATAAAGTGTGCACAGCTCTGAGCTTCATGGAATCATGATCTCACTATGATGCTCACCCAACTGGGTGGAGTGGGGAGGGGGTCCACCCTTGAGTCTGGGAGCCAGAGATTCAACACTGAACACTAGGAAATGCTGCAGGTACAGAAGTCACACCAGGCTCTCAGCACCACTGTTTTCTCTCAGGAAAATGAGGCAGCTCTTCACTCCATGTCTTTCTTCTCCCTCAGGCGTTTGAAGGAAAGGAAAGAATGGGGATACATGCTTTTCTTGAGAGGTCTCACCTCCAACATTCAGTTACTTCCACAGTGTCTTTCTAAATCACGGCCTGTCAGAGAGTGACAGTATATTAGGAATCAAAAACTAGGACAAGGAATGTATCAAAATAATTGTTTTCTACCTTACTACTTTATCTAGGTAAACTTCCTACAAATGTACAATGATAGAATTTTAACAATTTAAATTTAAATGAAACATTGAAAATTGACATAGTCCCAGAAAAATTGGTCCATTTAGTCATGGCATAAAAATCATAAATTACACTTCTATAATGGAAGTAGTATTATTTCCAATTCCAAGAGGAGTTTTGTTCATACTGGCCCTCCCCTCATGCCAAAATAAAGAAATAAATAAATTATAGAAACTCCCTTGGGCAACTATCAAAGGTTTGGTTGTCCCTAAAGAAAAAGGAAAACATATCAAATGATTTTCTAAAATGCTTTGTCTGAAACAGCATGTCCTTATGTGTACCTTTTTCTTTTTGAAGATGAGAGAGAGGAAAGAGAAAGAGCGAGAGAGAGAAAGAGGAAAGAGAGAGAGAGTTGCAAACAGTTGTTTATGTCAGTGCCTTTTTAACTGCCTGGTCATAAAATATTCTCTTTGAGAGAAGGATGATCCCTTTGTGTCCCATAGATCAACTGTTTAATTCTGAGAGTTAGAGGATGCATATTAAGTATGCAAATTCCACTGGTACTTGCATTTGTATTAAATATTAGCTCCATACAATTTAAATTCATTTGGCTATGAAATGTACAGAATTCCATTTTGTGGGCAGTACTCTGACAAAGTAGCCTATTTTGAGTTAACAGTTTGAGTGCACTAGTAGTCTGAAAGGATTTGGGGGGTTCTCCTTCCTTTTTTAGTGACATAATTAAAGAAACAAAAAGAAGTGTTTTTTATTATTAAATTCAAACTGAATAACATCCATCAAAACCACCATCTTTCTTGTGGGTAACTGCTTGTTATAACAAGTTATCTCCTATCCTACGGTAGGAGACTAGAGAAACTGACATTTACTCATCAGCTTATACCATTTTCTCAGTTATCATTTATTTATACCAAATTCTGTTCCTAAAAGGGAGAAAAGGAGAATAAATCTAGGCAATGCCAAGAAAGAAAGAAATGTGTGAAAACGGGAGGAAAAAAAAAGGAGGGTGATTTTCAACACTACATCTTTGCTTATTGACTTGAGCCACCCAATATCATTTAAGTAGAACGACGACATTAGCAGTATTTCTTTTTTAAAAAATCTTCTTATTAGCATTGGATATATGAAAGAATTTTCAGAAAACTTCTCCCAGCAGTTTCCTAAGTAAAGAAACTTGGAGGAATATACTCACAGCTTTCCCTTCTCACTGAGGGTTGTTGTAAAACTGTATGTAATCAAACTCCCTCCCTCTCCACCTCCCCAACCCATTCCCCCAAATCAAACCTACGGAGCCAATAGCATTTCAACAAAGTGTAAGAGGAGATTCGGCTGCCAAGAGGGTGTCAGTCACCATGGACCATTCTTAGTGATTTCATTAATTACTAATGAGTCTTTCAGGAAGTTGGTGTCAGATAGACAGGGCTTCGTGAAGTTTCAAGACTGTAAGGAATATTTTATTATATAAAACACTCTGTTAGATAAAACCATGTGATTCTGTTCATTCAAATCATGATTGTGTTTATTAGTGAGCCAGCATTGTAAATAACCTGAAAGAGAAAGACAGAGACTGAGAGACAGAAAGAGATTTGCAAGGCTAAATTGCCCATCTAAATTCTGTTTTGCTTCAGTTAAATTCTTCATAAGAAATACAGCTGAAAGCTGTCATGAAATATTGTCCAGCAAAGCACCAATTGACAGGAGTTGGAGAATTGAATTAAGAAGGTCAGCATCCCTCCCATGAGGCTGGCAGATCACGTGTGACATGAAGCACTCTTCCAAGACAAAGGGCTGCACACATGATTGTGGCTGTTGGAACTCCTGCCAGCCAGGACCCATGTCCTAACAGAGACACTTTCTTCAAAGAACTCATCAAACATATTTACAATGCCTGCCACATGTCATTGCATTTATAAAAACAGGTGATAATACTATTTCTAAGGCTATTAAGAGAATAATGGCAAATCAACCTACAAAGGACTACACAAATGCCCTATCATGGGATATTAAGCCTAGTGATAAAGCAATAATGTCTTGGCATGGGCCAATATAAATGTGATGCATAACCATCTGGATCTATTAGACCAGATGTCAGATAAGCTTTCAGAGTGATACCTAAAGATACTCAGAGCACCAGAAAGATGCTCCACTCAAAGGGCCACAGCTTAGGGCAATGAGGCCTCACTTCTTGTTGTCTAATGAATAGGCAAACTCTTCCACCAGTACACACCAGGCTGGAAAAAAGGATCTGGGTGTGTGAAGGTGTCAAATTTCAGCCCAAATTTCTTCAGATATACATATTTTATTACTCCAATCATGCAAACTATAAACTACATGCATGTTTGTTTTAGGGCATGACTTAAAAAATAATTTGCCCCAAATATTTTTGTAATACTAACTCTTCAGGAGGATGCCCCAAATTTGTGGAGCATGAGGTTTGAGCAGCACAAGGTTAATACCTCTACACTGCCCTTCTATCTGACTTCCAGAGGTAGCTGAAATCGGACTCCAATCCATCTACCCAACTTCATTCCACTCTCATCTCCTCTGCTCCCATCCATTACAGTCCTCCCATGGTCACATACTGTCCAACTGCCTGACTTTCCCATGGCTTCCCCAGGTTTTGCTTGCCCCACCTCCACCTTCTTCTAGTGCTATTACACTCACTCTTCAAGGCTCAACCCACACCTCTTCCTTTCTCACCATTTCTGTCTGCCAGGCCATTTTAATTTTACCCACTCAAGTTAAAATTAATTATATTCCTGTTTGTATTTTCATTATTTTTTTCATAATAACCCACATTACCACCCAATCAACAATGCTGACAGCAGCCAGCACCATGTTGGACACACATTTAGAAACAACAGAAATGAAAAGCTCAGGACAAAGGAGAAGGATCTACTTCCTTCATGGCCAAAGGCAATGGACTGCTTTCACAAAAGGAAGGATATCAGGTCGCCCTGGCCTGTTCAAGATGTTCAGGGGAGAATGAAGTGACCCATCTTTGCATCTTTGGTCATCCATACACAAATCTCTCAGCATCAGAAAGTCCGGAAATATCACAATGGTGGCAGCACCGAATTTTCCCTCCTTTCTACTCCCTCATTCTTTCCCCAGCAGGGAAGGAGTCTTAGCAGGGCCTTAGAGATTTGTTTTTCAGCAAAAGACTGTGTTTAAGTTACCTAGGAAAGTGATAAACATAAGCAAAGAAACATTGATCTGTCTAGAAGATGTATTTGCAGAAAGTCCTTTCTATCTTAGTGTTTTGGAGCTAATATATTTGCTCCCTTTGAAAGGATAAGAGAAAAACCAAAAGCTGAATATTCTCTCTGATATGCAGATGCTAACCACAATAAGCGGGGAGGGAATAGAAGTTCAGTGGATTAGACAAAGGAGAATGAAGGGAAGGGAAGGAGGATGGCACAGTAGAATGAATCAGACATCACTTTTCCATGTTCATATATGAATCCATGACCAGTGTAACTCCACATCATGTACAACCACAAGAAAAGGATCCTAATTAGAATAAGTTATACTCTGTGTAGGTATATTATGTCAAAATACACTCTACTGTCATGTATATCTAAAAAGAACAATTTTTAAAAAAATTAACAACAAAAAACAGAATGAGAGGGTGCTGTAGGGAGACCAGAGGTAGAAAAGCTGAAGGGAGGTGAGAGATGAATTGAAGAGGAAGGTAAAGGAGGGAAGAGTTCCTAAGTGCTCCTCTGAGTAGTCGCTGTTAAATTTAAATGTGATTGATGGAAAAAGATAACCAACCCTTTTATATAATCCTCTGCACTCTACTATACTCAAGATTGGCTAATAGTGAGTGTCTTCAGATTTGTAATTAACTGTGCATCTTTCCCATCACTGTGGCACAACCAATAAATTACATTATAATGCAACAGGAGCAAATAGTAGATGTTACAGTGATACTCTGAAATTATTAAGATGAGATTATGCTTAAGTACACTCTCTTTTAAGGCAGCATCAAGTGTCTAGAAAAGAGCTCTCAAGAATAACATCCCCCAAGGGTTTTGTCTTAGAAGCTACCTCAATAATCTGTATTTCAAAAGCTAAAAAAAAAAAAAAAAAAACCTAAGTAGAAATTAACTATACATGATCATCATGTGCTTTGGTTATCTAAATGGTTAGCTGAGTTTGCCTTTAGAGGACACTTACTTCCCCTGGCTCAGATTCATGCAAGGACCATGACTCAGTACCTGGGTTATCTCTTCTGGGCATGTGATTTTCAAGGTGGGGTTTCCCCCATAACAACTCCAGAACTCCAGTTTCCCTTGATTTTTCCCCACAAAGGCCCTCTCCTTGCTGGTAGATCTCTGAGTCTTTGATCCTCTGTCTTTGCCAAAGGCTCTGAACTGCTCTTCCTAAAAGAGAGCTGATAAGATCCCATCAGATGCTCCTTAGCCACCCTCTCCCCACTAACAAAACCTCCCTCCTGCTTAGTGAGAGAGGCTTCTATTTTAACACCTAGTTTATTAAAGGGCCAGACACTTTCTCTTTGAACTTCATTTTATGATCCTAAGAAAAACAGGATTTATTTAAACTAGGTCTCTTCACATATGTGAAGGGTAGGGAATGACCCATTATTAGCAGTTTCCATAGGGACAGGGTTGGGGGGGGCAACGTTAGGGGGGAGTGTTGGTTTGGTGCTGCTTCTATGAAGAAACATCCTGGATCCTACACTGGAGGACAGTGTCAGTTTTTGTAGTGATCTCAGGCAACAAGAAGACCCTCCTTTCTTATTGGAATAGTTGAAAACAGAGTCTTCCTGAAGGCTCCCCATTGGGTTTCCTCTTTCCTCTACATCTAGCAGTTGATCTCTGTTAATTCCACCTTCCTTCTCCACACGTCCCTTTCTCTCATGGCTTCCCTTTTTTATGACTCTGACTTTCCTTTTCTGTTTGCACTATTAGACCTTCATGATAAATATTCCCCAAATTAACTTCTTTCTCTTGTAAATCAAATATGCTGATTAGTGAGCCTGTTAGAGGAAAAGGAAAAAATCTAACTAAATAGAGGGAATAAAATCTCACTTATTTGTCCAGATTGGTTAGGGAGGAAAATACAAAACCGCAAGTAGTTTTTTAAAGATTTTAAGCTAAAAGGTGTTTATGAGGGCAGAGTGACATCAAGTCATAGCATAATGGTTTTATAAGCTTTTTATCGATTTTTCTCAAGAGTTGAGTTGGGAGATTATTCTCGGGTAATCTCAACAAATGACTCCACAGTGCTGAGATTCATTCAGATCAGTCCCATTCTGGATCGATCGTGACATGAGTGTCTGTGGGGGCTAGAGAATCAAGCAGGGTGGCAGATGAAGAAGAAAAGAATGGCGGTGCCAACATTTTGGCTTAAATCTTCATAACTTCAGTTTTACAAAATGTCTGAGTGATGGAGTTTCGGAATCCAACTCCGCTTTCCAGCTATTAAAGAACTGTTAAGAAGGGCTTAAGCTTCCAGAGGAAAGCTTTGAAATTGACACAAGCGCCTTAAGACAGTCTCCATAGCCCAAGACACTGAAGAGCTGGAAAAGGACAGATCTGCCAATGTATTTATAGCAATGCCACTGCCATTATTGGGGGGTGGTCTTTAATCTTTTCTCCAATTTTCAAGGCACTGTTGGGCTTTCATGAATTATAGCATCTATGAACTGGTATTCCTTTCATGATTCTCCCCTCTCAGCTCCAATCAGAGCAGCATTTGTGTAAGAAAATATGGTCCTTCTGCCCTTGTAATGAGCACAGTGGAATACCTGATCGGCACAAATGTTACAGAGTCATAAAGGGAAGTTTCAATAAAGCTTATCATCAGTGGCGCAGAGAGACCCAGCTGGGATTCTCCATCCTGACTGGTTACAAAAATACTTCCTGAGGTTATGAAGCAAAGGTGAAGCTTTTTGGAGACTACTGCTGGGCCCCTCACTTTGATAGTGAAGATCTTAAGGGGCACCATAAACGAGGTTTTATCAAAGAGCTCTGGCCAATACAACCCAAGAGAATCAGAAACCCAAGAAGATCAACCAAAAGGTTTGCAATTTGAGAGGTAAAGATGATGTAAGTTAGAGAATCTAAGTGATCAGCTTCCTGACCTAACCAGAGCCCAAGGCCTGGCACACACTAGGGCTTCATAAATATTTGGGGAGTCCAAAATGGATGGATGAATGAATGAATGAATGAATGAATGAATGAATGAATGAATGAATGAATGAATTTTATTATGGCCCTAAACCTTTGGCCTACTTATGACCTTGTGTTTCCAGGATGATATGTGTGTAGGAAGGATTTTCTTTCTTGACATCACATTTAAAGATGGCTAATGTCTCCTAACAATCACATCTTTGTAAGTCTGTATGCCACATACAACTCCACACAAAGATATCCTTAATTTATCTTTTAATTTGTCTTGTCAAATATCTTCATTAAATTTCCAGAGGTTCCTTAACACTGACTAAAACTGCACTCTGAACAATGGGTACATGAGATCAATAAAGAGCTTGCTTACTGATTTAGTGAGACTCTCTGAAAGACCTCCTCACCTCATTGCTCACCTTTCCTTTGTTTATAGCTGGTCACAGCCAAAGCCACTGGTGCTTAGAAGGGATTAGTGAATAGTTCTAATTTTAGGAAACTATTCTTTTTTAGCATTATTTATTTATGTGATTTATATCATCTATGAACTGGTTGTTACTATTATTATTATATTTTTAAATTTTTTGTTCTAATTAGTTTTATGAAACTATTCTAAAATATGAAGTGCTTGCATCTGTCAGCTCAAACTGCCACCACAACATACTGCAAATGGAGTACCCTAAGCAAAGGAAATGTGTTCCCACAGTTCTGGAGACTGGAAGTCCCAGATCAAGGTCTGTCCATGTCAGGTTCAGGCTTTTCCTATTGGTTTTCTCATGGTGTCCTCAGTTGGTGGAGTGAGAGTAGGATCACTGATATCTCTACATATGAGGACATTAGTTCTATAGAATCAGGATGTAGTTTATCCTATGATCTCGATTAACCTTATTTATATCCCTGTCTTCCAATACAGTCACATTGGGGGTTAGGGCATCAATATATGAAACTGTGGGTGGTGAGAAGACATAATTACACCCATAGAAGTGGTATTTTATCTTATTAGAATAGTTTGAGAATTATTCTCCCTAGCGATGAAGAAGTAGAGTGAATGGGATAATACCTCAATATCTCATATCCCCTAATAGTAAATGTTTGTGGCTTCTGAAAACTACCTTCCTTTCCTTTCCTTTTATTTTGCCTCTGCCTTTTCTTCTCATCAGTGTTGCCATTAAGTCCACTAGTTTTCAATTGCAGAATATTAAAGTAAAACATAATAAAACAAAACCTCCATTATATGCATAATTGTTGATATCCTGAACCATTCACCATCTCTCCCCCTGCCTGCTGTGACTGCTTTTCGTAGCCTCCAACTACATCTTGGAGAACCCTCCAGAATCCTAGGTTAGATGTTTCTCAAGTGATTTCTTCCTGATTCCTGGGGTGCTCTGCTGCTCTAAGCCCTATCACCTGCCCTCTAGTCAAGTGAGCAGACCCACTGCAGAGCACGTGCCATTTAGCAAGAGCCAGAGTAGGTGTCAGTGGCTCTGGTATTGATTCTCACCTATGTCCCTTTTTACCTAGAAGAAGGACATAACTCCTTTGAGGTTCAACTTCCACAAATTTAGAAGGCCAGTCAACACCTATCTTAGCCATTGTTAGGAGTATTACCACATGAGCTAATGTAGATGAATTAGCACAGGGCTGGATATGTAACTGTTCTCTATAAATGTATTTTGAACTTGAATAACAATACATGAGAACAATGCACTACTTCTTATTAATGTATCTTCAAACATTTGCCAAACTATTTAATGCCTATCAGGTAAATGCTCAGTTGAAATACATTGCCACAAAGTAAACTATGGTTTCTCCCTTATGAATGTTAAAATAGTCAGCTTCTCTTAAAATTGCTGTTGAAAGGACTTTTGGAGGCCAAAGATAACAGTGATTTTCTTTTATATTTTTTCTTTTTTTAGGAACAACATGTGGTAAAAGGTTACATCAATCCTTTTAAGCATAGCTATTAGTTCAAAAGACAGTGTTCAGAAACAATGTGTTGAAGATATCAAACAATATATACAATGTGGTACTTTTTTAAACACTTACCCAACTTATATTAATTTGACCTGATTTCCTCCCCTAAATACTTGATATAATATTCTTCCAAATAAATTTATGAGTCTAAATCTTTGTCCTTTTAATAATGATATTAACTATGGCATTACAGGTACATGTGTCTAGCAGTGATAGTCCTAAGCACTACTTAACAGAAGCTACTGGATACAACTCAAGCAGTGCTTCAAAGAAAATTTCCTAAGAATGAATTAATAAAAACAATCACTTAATTGTTTGTCCAGTACCATGAATTTAACACAGGGATGATTTACTACTGAGCTACATCTGCAGCCCTTTTTATTTATTACTTTTTTGTGAGACAGAGTCTTACTAAGCTGCTCAGGGCCTTGCTAAATTGCTGAGCCTGGACGTGAATTAGTGATCTTCCCATCTCAGCTTTCCAAGTCAATGGGATTACAGGCCTGCACCTCTATGCTCAACCAAGTACTTTGATTAACAATTAAAAAGAATGAAAACTGAGTTTAGAGGCACAGGCCTGTAATTCCAGCAGTTTAGGAGGCTAAAGCAGGAGAATCACAAGTTCAAAGCCAGCCTAAGCAATTTAGCGAGGCTGTAAGTAACTTCATGAGACCCTGTCTCAAAATAAAAAATTAAAAATTAAAGAGGAAATAAAGGGATGGAGATACAGCTTACTGGTTAAGCACCCCTGGGTTCAATCCCCATAACAAAAAGAAAAAAAATTAAATACCATTTATGCAAATATATTAGATGTAACCAATATGTACCTGAAGTAACCCAAAACAATCTTTAATTAAAATAAAATCAAAAATTAATAAACTAGAAAACTACAAATGGAAGGATTAACATAAGTTAAATGGTTCTTTGTCAAATGCAAAGACTGAAATTAATAAATAGCTAACTCAATGAGGAAAAATTGACTAGAGCTATCTGGGGGCAATCAATGGTGGTTTGACTCTGGACGGGTACAGTCATGTCCAGTAGAACCCTGGAGAGATTTTTGGAGCCAAGTGGAATGACTGCCTAAGTAACCCAGAGGAAAGCAGCCTCAGGATGACCCTCTGGAGGGTGAGAATAACTGTGCGGTGGGTGTGGGAGAAGAAGCAGCGCAGAGTCAGGAGGAGCCTAAGCTCAGACCAAGTGGGGGTGGGGGTCTCTTCACCCTGGAGCCTCCCTTTGACCAACTGCCTTGGCCCAAGTCCTTTCTGCGTCACAGGTTCCATCCACACGTCACAAAGGCTGAACTCCAGTTCAGCCTTTGGTCCAAGGAGGAGCTGGCTTCTCAGCCAAGCTGCTCTGTGCTGACCAGCGTTGGACTAGTGTGGACTTGTGCCTAGTGACGAGCCCCCGTGCCCTCCATGGGCAGTCTTCTCACCAAGTGCGGTCGCAGGCTGCGCCACAGGGCCCTGGTGGCCCGTCAAACTCCCATGCGCCTCGCCCGGGAGGCTCCCTCTCCTCACAGGGCCCACCCGGCTGCACCTGCCGCTCCCCCCAGCCCTGCCAGCAGGCGCTTCCTCCAGGATCCCCGACCTCGGGGGCCTCCTGCTGCTGGCAGAGACAGAGGCCCGCTCCTCTGTCGGGGGATCCTGCTGCCCGCGTCCTGGGGGCCGTTCCCCAAAAAGCCGGTGCTATCGAGGAACAACTCCCGGATGTTCGGCCCCTGGACAGCAGTAAGGGTCCCCCCTCCTGGGCGCTGGCCACGCCTCCTGCCTTCAGTTCCTCAGCTCATCCACCAAGCTGAGGGGCCCATGACAGCTGCTCACTGCCCTCTTGGTGCGGCTAAGGAAGCTGAGCTCAGGGCCCAGGAACATCCAGAAAAGAGCAAGATCCATCAGGACCAGGAGGAGGAGAAGGAGGAGGAGAAGGAGGAGAAGGAAGAGGAGGAGGAGGAGGAGGAGAAGGAGGAGGAGGAGGAAGAGGAGGAGGAGGAGGAGGAGGAAGAGGAGGAGGAGGAGGAGGAGGAGGAGGAGGAGGAAGAGGAGGAGGAGGAGGAGGAGGAGGAGGAGGAGGAGAAGCTGAAGGAGGAGGAGAAGGAGGAGGAGGAGAAGGACGAGGAGGAGAAGAAGACGGAGGAGGTCACTCGGGGAGACCTCAGTACCCTGGAGGCCAGTTCTTGGCCCCCAGAGAGAAATAGTGTTCTCGAGAGGCCCCCCGTGTCGCCCAAGAAGTGGATCTGCCTGTCTGCCTCCCCATCCATCCAGGGAGAGCAGGGCCTGAAGCCCACCTGTGTTCTATCCCAGGGTTGGCCCCCACTAACTGCTGCTTCCAGGAGGCCGCATAAAAGAAAGCTGCTCATGCCAGTGGCCCTGCCATCACTGATTGCCTGGCATCAGGATGGGCTGCCCCCACCTGCAAAGCGGCCACTTTTATCTTCAAAAGGCACCCTGAGGAGGGTTCAGAGTGCCAGAAGTAACCACGTGAAGCCTGAGGCACAGGTCGCCCTGGGCGGAAGAGAGGCTCTGGAGGACTGCACCACCACTGTCCATTCATCCTCCCCACCTGCAGGCCCTACCTGGAATGCAGGCCCCCTCCCCCCACCCACTGACCCCTCCCCCATCCCAATGGAATTCGAGCCTGCTGGGCCCCTGAACCTACCCATCCCTCCACCTTCCCCCTCATCTAATATTCCACTGCCTCTTCCCAGGAAACCTCCTTCTCCCTTGAGCCCCAGTCCCTATGTTGGAATTACCCCTAATGTGTTTCACCTTCCCATACCTCCTACCCAGGGCCCTTTCCCCTCCAATCCTACCTCTTCCAGAATGGAATCCCCAACCCCCATGTGCATAGATCCTCCTCCCCCTCCCCCTCCTTCTCCTTGTCCTCCTCCTCCTCCTCTTCCATTTCCTTCTCCTCTTCCTTCACTTTTTTCTCCTGCTCCTCCTCCCCCTCCTCCTCCTCCCCCTCCTCCTTCTCCTCCTCCTACTCCCTCTCTTCTTCCTCATTCCCCTCCTCCTCCTCCTCCTCCTCCTCCTACTCCTCCTCCTCCTCCTCCTCCTCCTCCTCCTTTTCCCTCTCCCCCTTCTCCATTTCCACTTCCTCCTGCTCCTATTCCTCCTCCTCCTTTTCCCCTTCCTGCTCCTCCTCCTAGTGTTCCCTCTTCTTTGGCTGCTCCTCCTGCTGCTCCTCTTCCTCCTCCTCCTCATTCCTTCCCAAGACCCACTCCTGTCCCTTCCACCCCAAACCCCAATACCCAGGGCCAGCACTCCACTAGGAGTGTCCTTCCCACCCTAATAGCCATGTCATTGGCTCACCTTCCCCAGAATCCCGCTGTGCTGCCTGAGGACATGGCCATGGACACCACTCCCCCTTCCATGGTGGTCATTTTGTCCTCTCCTGCATCCAGTGACAGCAATGTCCATGGCCATAGGCAGCACAGGCAGCCAGCAAAGGGACCAGTCCTCCCCAGCCCTGCTGCTCCTCTTCCTCCTCCTCCTCATTCCTTCCCAAGACCCACTCCTGTCCCTTCCACCCCAAACCCCAATACCCAGGGCCAGCACTCCACTAGGAGTGTCCCTCCCACCCTAATAGCCATGTCATCGGCTCACCTTTCCCAGAATCCCGCTGTGCTGCCTGAGGACATGGCCATGGACACCACTCCCACTTCCATGGTGGTCATTTTGTCCTCTCCTGCATCCAGTGACAGCAATGTCCATGGCCATAGGCAGCACAGGCAGCCAGCAAAGGGACCAGTCCTCCCCAGCCCCTCAACCCGTCAGTTCTCCCAACCCAACCCCAATCTGTCCAATTCCATTGTCCCACCACCCACCCCTCAGCCTGCTTCTAGGAACCCTGCTGGACAGCAAAGAGCCTCTCTTCCCAATGCCCCCACGGTTACCACGCTGCCAGTGCAGGACCACTCACCGGCCTCCACCCTGGCACAGAGGGCATCAGCATCACCAACCTCCCAGGCTGCCAGTGAAGAGCCCATGGATATGACCCCTCCTTCAAAGGCTGTCAAGTTCTAGTCACCTCCTGCCTGCCAAGTTCTTAGACTGACTCAATTTGGTAAGCAGGGCAGACACGTTGACAGCTATTTCTATATTGTATGCCTGGTGCCACATATTTGTGATTTGTTGGCTTTTCACATAATAGCTGAAGACATAATCACCAATGAAGCAGTGCATATGTGTACGTGCACACACACACACACACACACTCACACACACACATACACAGAAATGCCACAGTGTTTATCTCTAAGTTTCAGAAGTAGACAAACTTGAAAATTTTCTGAAACTATAAAGGAGACTAAAGAGATGTGATAAGTGTATGAACTGTGGGAGCCTGGACTTAAACCAAGCATGGAGGATGACAACAGGACAACTAAGAATTTGGGCTATAGACTAGAGGAAAGTATTGTGTCAATGTTAGTTTCCTGAATGTAGGAATTTTCCAGGGTTATGGGAGAGAATGTGCTGTCCTGGACAATTCACAGCACAGTAAAGGCATCAAGTGCACAGGGGTAGGAGACACAAATACTCTTCTCAAACTGTTCAGAAAGGTTGAATTAGGGAAAGAGGCAAGATAAAGTACATGTGGCAAAATGTGAAAAGTCTGTGACTCCTCCTAGACATTCCAAAGAACTCTCATGGAGAGACAGGAAATAAAGTTTGTCCAGGCAGTTTCAGTGGTCTTCCCTCCCCCACTAGGAAGAAAAGTTTGGCATTCATTTGCAAACACACTTCAGTATTTCACATGTATAGATGAAACTTTCAACTATTATAATATAGGCCTGTCTCCCTCATTAATGATGTGTTAAAAATCTGTAAAAGCTGTTTGCTCAACAAGATTAGTTCAACAAGATTGATTAGATCAATTACGAAAGAATTCCCATATGGAATTCTCTTAACAGTATTTCTAAAGTTTGAAAATCCTGCAGAGTAAAAAATATCTAAAATTACTATAAAGAGTAAATGACAATGGATTGGAACTGATGTAACAATGACTGCAGATTGTGTTTACATAGAAAAACAGAATTGGGCTTTACAGGAGGAAATGTGAGCAGGCCAGAAACAGGGCAGCAATGAAGTTACGTAAGTTGTCAAGAGTTTGATAGCACCATGACGTTGATCATAAAACTGTTCCATGACGTGTGTCCTCATGAGAACCCTGAGGTGCCCGTTTCCATGACTCTGTACACTATGCTTTGCTTTGCTTCACATTCTCTATATTGAAGAAGCTGGAGTAGAGCAGCTTTCTATTTCTCAAAAAGATTAAATTTAATCTCAATTAAAGGAAGACCTTTCTAACATGTGGGACATGAGTAGTCACATTGGGCCTGGCCTTGTGATCCTCAGGTGGCGTATTTGTCATCAAATATAGCAGTTGACCTTGTGGGGAGGATCAGTATTCAGGGTCAGTGTCAAGCAGCAGAGAACTCAGCCCATCACAGGTTGAAAGCAGAGCACTGCAGCACCTAGGGAATGAGGTTCTTCACTCAGCTAACCATTGGTGAATTAGGCTAAGGCTTGTTGAATATTTGTTGATACTTGCCCTCAACTAGCTTTCAACTATGAATAAATATAACTGAGCAGCTGGCTCCGACAGAGGGCAACATGGAAGCTCCCAATAGAGAATACTATGAACCAATGTTCTATTCCCTGGAAGTGTCTTTCTTACTCTGATTTTTCTACTCCTTCCCATTTGCAGGCCCCACCTCCTTGGCCATAAAACTGAACTCACCACCTGGACTGGCCCATCAGGAAACTCAAACTTCCCCAAAGAAACAAAGCATTTATGGTGGAGAGGTGTTCCATATGGAGACCACCCATTTGGAGGAAGGGGAAAAGAAAATCAGACACACTGGCCTGAGAACTGGTCCACACTGTTTATTTTTTGCATTAGCTTCAACCAAAGGAGGAATGGTAGTTTAATTGTCTCAGTGAGACCCTCGATATCATTCATTGTCTTCTGAAGAGACTACTGGTCACTGCGGAATAGAAGAAAAGATACTCATGCTCAAATTCCATTCCACTGTAAACTGCACAAAAAGAGTACTACCACATGAAAAATTCATGTGTCACGAAAAAGAATTCTGGAAAGAATGATCACAATTTTTATTAGATGTTTTGGCCATGAGTCATTTATTCCCTTTATGATTTTTTTTTATTTCTGGGGAACTAAAGCAGAACTTGCAAATGAGAAATGTTAACATTCTTCACTTTTAATAAAATATGGGTGTGTTTTATAAACTAATTCATAGATCTTACATCTTATTAGCTTCATCTCTTTAATTCCAGTCTGACAACAAGAATAACTGCTCAATAAACTTAAGATAATACTACTAAACTGAATAAAAAACAGATTAATAATAAGATTTCATCAGTTCATCTGTCAAATCAATACTTCGGAATTAATTGTGGATTGTAAATTTCATTTTAGTTTACTTAGTACTATATATTTGGGTGCTTCCCTATGATTTTGATCTAAATATATAAGGAAATAATATTTTTAGATTGCTATAATAAAATCTGTCAAAGTTATGTTTATTTTTATGGTAATGTCTTTCTCTTCCATTTCAAAGTGTGAGGGAAAAGAAATTTATCTGTTCAAACTCTATTTTATGTTTTGTATTAACAATTACCAAAAGTATTTCTTGAATATATCATTTTTCGAAGAGGGTGATTATGATAAAATGTGAGGATACAACTAGTGTAGTAGTTACAACACTAACTCCATATGCAATGTGAAGGTCAAGAGTAATTACTCATTCATAAGTATTTATTGAGTATATTCTCTGCATGGTACTACCTATAAATTGGTGATGAGCAAAATAAATATGGCCATTACTTTCAAGTAATTTCAGACCAATGGGAGGGTAATGCTTCTAGGAAACAAAAGTCTGAAAGAATTGCAGTGTTTAAGCACTCTATCATAATTCCCTTGGTGACAGGGACAGAGACTGGAGACAATAAAGATCTTTTTTGTCTTGGTTTGGAGGAAGTAACTAATTTTCATATATAAAAGTGTGGTTATGTTAGGAGACATCAGAGGACAATAAGGTAATAAAGGATATAGAAATACTGTGGTTTTCCTAACTTATGGGGTGATTTCCATCAGGAAGGATAGAAAGTATGTAAAGTTTGAGGTGTAACCTAAAAACTTAACCTCCAGTTATAAAGAATGCTCTGGGAGAGCAGTAAATTGAATGTAACTAAAAGAGATCACTTTATGGAAAAATACTAGACAATACAAGAAAAGAAAATGCTACAAGGGAGAAAGGAATATAAACAGACATACAAATATCTGAAAACTTCCAAAAGATCACAAATCATGCCTGTGGACCTTGGGAACCTAAAACTTAGAAAGAATTCAGAAAGAACTTGTTAACACAATTATGGGATGTTAAGAGCATATAACGAAAGTAGTTTTCACTGTATATATGTTATAGTCTCTTAAGTTAACTCCTCCTAAGTGGAGTCATCATTCACTGCATTGTCTATGTTGAGTTTGTGTGTATAAATACAATCCAAACAAAGTGACATAACACATTCAATTAGTGTAACCCACCCAGGAAGCTCAGCCCAGGCTGTGGGCTTGAACTCACCAACCCTTCAACCCTGAATAGCAGCAATGGGCTGCTTGGTCTTGTGGATATGATGTCAACCCAGATGCCCTTGTGCACATCACTCAACGGCTGGCTAGGCTTTCCTATAGTGCAGTGCAGGGGTTTAGAGTCTCCAGGACAGGCTTGGACTTTGTCACATGTGGGCTGGATATTGGATATCATATCCAGACTTCCCATTTGCCAGCTTCCCTCTCAGGCATGAAGTGGTCTTGAAACCTGCACTGCTGGGCCTGGAGGGAAAGCTGGTTTTGAAGTGCTCATTCAAGTCCTGGGGTCCACACTGAAGCCCAGGGTTAAACACTGTGTATCTAAAACACTCACTATGGAGCATAGGGGAGATCTGCATGTATGCCTGACCTGACACCATCACAAAACCCACACTCTGGTTTGATGGTAACCTGCTTGATCTGAGCTGGGCAATTTTCCTGACCTTCAACCTGGCTAAGATATTCATTGCTAGCTAAAGGGGCTTCCTAAAAACTCACGTGCTTGCCTCCATGGCCTTGCTCTTGCCCGGTCCCGAAGTCTGGCTTAGCACAAATCAGGAGCCACTTGTCAAAAAGAAACTAACTTTATTTTTAGAACTACAAATGCCAAACAAAACAGCTCCAGGGAAAAACCCTCAGAGCCCAACTGCCACCACCGGCTTCCACAAGCCTCTCCTCACACCCACCTCACCACCTCCCACAATCCTCCTGCTCTTGAGGCCGATTGGCTGGGTCGCGTGGGCGGAGCCAAAGAAGTCCCCCAATGAGCAGCTCCATGGAGGAGCCAATCAGCTAGATGTTGCTGGGGCTGCTGTGAGCCAATCATCAGCTGGCAGTCTGAATGGCAGGGAAACAGCCCAATGAACATCACCGCAGAGGAGCCAATCAGCTAGATGTTGCTGGGGCCACTGTGAGCCAATCATCAGCTGGCAGTCTGAAGCTTGCTGGCAGCTGGAAGTTTGCTGGGGCCCCTTTGGCTGTGGCTCTCAACATCTCCCTCTCTCTGTTTAAACAACAAGCATGTGGCTTAGGGACCGTGCCTGCCTTAGGTTGTCCAATACTACATATGGTCCTTACCCGTCTTCGGATGAGCTGACCTCAGGGCGTCAGCCTCCTGTCTTAGGTTGGTACCATTGAAATTGGATCTTACCCGTCATTGACTACCGGTCCAGTATACAGCCACACCTGTGGAGAGGTCTCAGCGGGGGGGGGGGGTGAGGTTCTTTGCCTCACCTCTGTTGACCCCCAAATTTTAGCTGAATGATCATGACAAGCAGAAGGGAGGAAGATATACCAAGTCAATTGACGGCTCCTTTTGGGAAAATTGTACCACCGATGATATCATCAGCAAAAATACCCCAACACTACCACAAGTCGCTGAACCAACAGATAGTTCACAATGCATACAAGTGACACATAGTTCTGTAAGCAGTTCAGTGCAAGTTCTGTAAGCAGTTCAGTGATGGCTATTGCAGAAACTGTAGATTAGTTTTATCTTTGTCTTCACCGGCACAGGGATGAAGATAGGAATTCTGGCAATAATGGCTAAAGAAAAAATTAGGTAACATTCCAGAAGACACTAAAAGAAAACAATTTTCTTAACAATTTGTATTATCTTCATCGGCACTGGGATGAAGATAGAAATTCTGGCAATAATGGGTAAAGAAAAAATTAGGTAACATTCCAGAAGGCACTAAAAGAAAACAATTTTCTTAACAATTTATATTATCTTCATCGGCACTGGGATGAAGATAGAAATTCTGGCAATAATGGCTAAAGAAAAAATTAGGTAACATTCCAGAAGGCACTAAAAGAAAACAATTTTCTTAACAATTTACATTATAGTGAAGAGAATTATTAAATATAATGAAAACGAAAGGTGAGAGTAAACAAACAGATCTGTTAACCTCCTTTTTTGTTTACATATTAAAACAATTCTTAACAGTTATTTACCCAATTTAAATTAAACCATTTAAATCACGTGAATAAAAAAAAAATATTTGGATCCATCTTTTCATGAGCGCTCATCATATATGATATATGGAAATACGTACATTGGACATACGTACATTCAAACATATAACACAAAACACAAGTGTGCACACATAATATAATACATACAACACATAACATAATAGTAAAGGCCTTATAACTTTTTACAGGTAAAATCTCTATTGCAATGTTTAAAAACTCTATAGTCAAAAAAAAAAATAGAACTGATCAGCAAAACATTAACCTAGGTCTGTATGAGCTCAAAAAAATAAAATAGAACTTCATGATATGGGAAAGGGCAATAATAAAATAGATATTGAAAAAAGCATCCTGGTTCTGTGGCAGATGTAAGGATAGCCAAATTGGAGTTTTGGATATCAGCTATTATGGATTTGAGCTAAATCATCTTCTTTTTGGTCTGTAGAAATCGCTTTAGTTAATCTCTCTGGAATCCAAATCGGCTGCTGTTCTCCCTGTGGAAACACAAAAACAGACCCCCGACTCCAGACAATCACTGGGTCAGGATTTTAGTTAATCTCTCCGGAATCCAAATTGGCTGCTGTTCTTCCTGTGGAAACACACAAACAGACCCCCGATTCCAGACAATTACTGGGTCAGGACCTTTCCATTGTCCTGTTAGAATATCTTTCCAAAGTACCTTGGGCTTATGTACATTTTTTGGACACATATGCCTTTCTGCAGCACTAAGTCCTGATGAATCCAAATTTAAAAAGTTTAGAGTAAAAAGGGTTATTTTAAGTTTATCTTTGGGGAATATGTACCCCTTCCCAATTCCATCTTTTTGCTTTAATAAGTACATTTTAATAGTTTGATGAGCTCTTTCAACTATGCCTTGTCCCTGTGGATTGTATGGGATTCCTGTTATATGAGTAATGCCAAATGATGAGCAAAATTGTTTAAAAGAAGTAGACGTATAACCAGGGGCATTATCTGTTTTTAACTGTTTTGGAACGCCCACAGTGGCAAAATTTTGTAAGCAATGAGCTATAACATCTTTAGTTTTTTCGCCGGCATGAAGGGAGCCCATCAAAAATCCAGAAGAAGTATCAACTGTAACATGCAAATATTTTAATTTTCCAAATTCTGGCAAGTGTGTGACGTCCATCTGCCAAATACGGTTAGGCATCAATCCTCTAGGATTGACTCCAAAATTAACTTGTGGTAAAAAGGTCACACAATTTTGACATTGTTTTATTATTTGTCTAGCTTGTTCCTTAGTTATTTTAAAACGCTTTTGTAAAGTATTAGCATTGACATGGAATCTTTCATGAAAATTTATAGCTTCTTCTAGTGTAGAGAAAATATGTATGTCATGTGTAGTTTTATCTGCTAAATCATTGCCCAAACTAAGGGCTTCAGGCAATCCTGTATGTGCCCTGATATGTCCTATAAAGAATGGATATTTTCTGTCCCAGATTAAACTTTGTATAGTGGAAAACAAAGAGAAAACAGTAGAAGAAGGGGAAATCCTACCAGTATCTTCAAGGGATACTATAGCATTAACTATATACTGGCTATCAGAAAATAAATTAAATACAGAATCTTTAAACATCACAAAAGTTTGTAATACTGCATTAAGCTCTACCTTTTGAGCTGATTGTTTGGGTACTAAAAATGTAAAAGTTTGATCAGGTGTAACTATTGCTGCTGTACCATTATTTGACCCATCAGTGAATATATTTGGAGCATTCATGATAGGTGTTTTTCTTGTCATTTTTGGAAAAATTACAGGATGCAATGACCAAAAAGACAATAAAGGATTAGATGGTAAGTGGTTATCAAATGAAACATTAGGTTTGCACATTATTATTGCCCAAGTATTTAACTCATTAGCTAATTCATCAATTTGATTCATAGTATATGGAGTAATAATTTTATGGGGAGAAATTCCAAACACTGCCTTTGCTGTTTTTATTCCTTTGAGTATTAATTGTCCTACAGCCTCAGGATACCTAGTAAGAATAGTGTTAGGAGAATAAGATAAATGTATCCATAATAATGGACCTTCTTGCCAAAATACTCCTGTAGGAATATTTTTTGTTGGTAGTACAATAAATAATAAAGGCAAACTTATATCAATTCTATCCAAATGCATATTTTCCATATATGTTTCAATGATTTTTAATGCCTTTCTTGCTTCAGGCGTTAACATTCGGGGTGAATTTGGATCTGATGGACCTTTTAGGATATCAAATAAAGGTCCCAATTCTCCTGTTGGAATACCTAGATAAGGCCTTATTCAATTTATGTCTCCTAATAACTTTTGAAAGTCATTAAGTGATTTGAGTTGATCTACTCGTATTTGAATTTTTGGTGGACGGACCATGGTTGAGGATAATAGAACTCCTAAATAATTATTTGGAAAATTTAATTGTACTTTATCTATTGCTATCTCTAGATTATAATTTTTTAATAAGTTTGTAAGTGTGGCATAACATTCTAGCAATGTGTTTTTAGCTTTGTGTGCTAATAATACATCATCCATATAATGAAATATTTGTAGTTCAGGATTTTGATTTCTAAGTGGCTGGATTACTTTGTTAACATAAATTTGACACATAGTTGGGCTGTTAGCCATCCCTTGAGGGAGTACTTTCCATTCATATCTCTGATCAGGACCTTCATGATTTAGTGCAGGGATAGTAAATGCAAAACGTGGACTATTCTCAGGATGAATTGGAATTGAAAAAAAAATCTTAAATATCTATAACTAAAACATACCAAGTTTTTGGCAAAGCAGACAATTGAGGAATCCCCGATTGAGCAGGTCCCATAATGACCATTTCATTGTTAATGGCTCTTAAATCTTGCAGTAATCTCCATTTACCAGATTTCTTTTTGATGACAAAAATGGGAGTATTATGGGGAGATACAGAAGGTTGTATATGTCCTTCCGCTAATTGTTGTTTGACCAGATCATGGGCTACTTGTGTCTTTTCTTTAGTCAAGGGCCACTGAGGAACCCATACTGGTCTTTCTGATTTCCATGTAATTTTTATTGTCTCAGTGGCCCTTTGTGAAAATCCAACCCATGTCTGTCTGTTCCTTGATCTATTTGTATTGGTGCTGCTATACCTTGTTCTTGTTTTTCTAATCTTTTTCCTTTCCTAAAACCTTGTCTAGCCATAATAGTGGGTGCATTTTGATTGATATTATTTGTTAATGTCAAACCTAATTGATCTAGGACATCTCGTCCCCATAAATTTATGGGAAGATGATCCAATACATATGGCTGTATAGTTCCTTCACATCCTTCAGGATCCTTCCAATCTAATAGCATTGCACTTCTATTGGGATTAGTCGCCACTCCTAGGCCTCGAAGCGATTGAGTGGCTTGTTGTAATGGCCAATGTTTTGGCCATTCTTGACGAGAGATGATGCTAAGGTCTGCACCTGTATCCAGTAGCCCATTAAATTCATGTCCTTGAATATTTAGTTTTAGCATGGGGCGAGAATCTAAATTTAAAGAAAGCATAGCCCAATCTACACCTGTGGAGCCTAATCCCTTGGAACCTCTTTCTACAACATGACTGGAAAATTTATCATGTAGGCTTGGTATTATTAGTAACTGTGCTATTCTATCTCCTGGTGAAATTACTGATATACCCTTTGGAGAACTGGCTATAATTTTTATTTCACCTTCATAATCGGAATCAATTACCCCAGGACTTATCAAAAGTCCTTTTAGAGTAGAAGAGCTGCGTCCCAATAATAAGCCTACTGTTCCTTTGGGAAGAGGTCCTTTTACCCCTGTGGGAATGATTTGAACTCCCATCTCTGGAGTTAGTACTGATTTGGTGGAGGCGCAGATGTCCAACCCTGCGCTCCCTCTGGTTTGTCTGATGAGGGATCTGATGTGCTGGGCACTACCCTGATGGGGTTGCTGGGGTTGCTGGGTTCCTCCAGTGCTCCGTATATTTGTGGTTTGGGGCCCCGGAGCATTGGGGCCCCCTGTCCATTTTTTGGCAACGGAGCCCGATGCCTTTGTCCACGATATTGTGGATAAACACCTTGTCCTTGTTCGTTTTTTGATAATGGAGTACCCTCTATGGTGGTTTGAGAACGGCATTCATTAGCCCAATGAAATGGAGTACCCTCTATGGTGGTTTGAGAACGGCATTCATTAGCCCAATGTCTCCCTCTACGGCATCGTGGGCAAATACCCGGTATTCTACTTGTTTGATACCTAGTTTTGTTAAACCCTCCTCCTATGGGGCAATTCCTTTTAAAATGTCCTGTTTGTTGACAATTGTAGCATGTTCTTTGCCTGGCATCTAAAGCCTGTTTTACTGCAGCTGCCACAATTTGCCCTTGTTCATTAATGTCTCTGGCATCTAAAACCTGTTTTACTGCAGCTGCCACAATTTGCCCTTGTTCATTAATGTCTCTGGCATCTAAAACCTGTTTTACTGCAGCTGCCACAATTTGCCCTTGTTCATTAATGTCTCTGGCATCTAAAGCCTGTTTTACTGCAGCTGCCACAATTTGCCCTTGTTCATTAATGTCTCTACATAATTTAATATATGTGTTTAAATCTTCCTGTTTCCATGGTCTAATGATATATCTACACCAACGATTCGCTTGGTCATAAGCCAGTTGTTTTATTAATGGCATTGCTTGTTCTGTATTCCCAAAAACTCTGGTAGCTGTTTGAATAAGCCTATCTACAAATTCAGCGTAAGGTTCATTAGCTCCTTGTATTATCTTAGATAATTGACCTTGTAAACCTCCATGTTCTTGTAAAGTCTTCCATGCCCTAACTGCATCTACAGCAATTTGTGAATATACACCAGGATCATATGCATTTTGTTGCTGCTGATCCTCATAAGGTCCCTTTCCTAACAACATATGTAGATTTCTCTGAGGATAACCAGCTGCTGCATTTCGACTAGCCGTCTCCTTGCAAAATTCCTCATTGGCAACCTTCCATAACAGGTATTGTCCTCCATTTAGCACAGCTTTACACATACTAGCCCAATCTGCTGGCGTCATGCTTAAGTTGGTAATGGATTCGACCAAGCTTACAGTGAAGGGTGCTTGAGGACCATAGGTTGTTACAGCCTCTTTTAGCTCCTTCACTGATTTGAAATTTAAACCCTGGTAAGTTCGCTGCCCTCCTACCTCAAATACAGGGCATACTTGAGATCCTGTCTCAGGATCCCAACTATCAACTGCGGGGGTTGGGAGTCTCCTAGCATATGGAGGTGGTGCTGTTGATTGGACACTTATGCCCTCTGGTGATAGAGTGCTGTTAGTAGCAGTCTCCTGTAGAGGTGGCGCTGTTGGTTGAACACTTACGCCCTCTGGTGATAGAATGCTGTTAGTAGCAGTCTCCTGTAGAGGTGGTGCTGTTGGTTGGACACTTACGCTCTCTAATAAAAAGGTCTTATTAGCAGTCTCCTGTTTTAACTTTTTCCCTGATAGATTTTTCTGCTCTAAACTTCCTTCCTCTGTCTCACTATCTCGAAAGACCTTCTCTTTTACTTGAATCTTTTCCTCTTTCTGACTAACTTGAGAGACTTCCTCTTCTACTTGAATCAATATGTCTTCTTCTTCCTCTACCTCTGTCTGAACTGAAGGCTTTGGACTAAGCAAACCAGATACCAACGTCCACAATGACAATGTGCCAACTGGCAGAGTCCCTGGGTTGTTCTTTTCTATACTTTTTAAATCTTCACCATGATGGTTCCATTGTGATATATCTAACAACTCCTCCTTAAAAAGCCATGGGCTATATTTTTGTATTATATCAACGTATGCCCTGACTGCTCTTGATTTTACTGGGAAGCTTCCTTCCTCTAACAATTTACTTAACACTCTTTCGGTTTGTTTTTTACTAATTGCTGATCCCGTATTACTACTATAATACAACCCAACAAGATGATGCCAAACAAAACCGAGACAGAATCCAATAAAAATGGAACCACACAAAATCATTATAACAGCCTTTCTATCCTCCTGACATATGCATCCGTCCTTTCTCCCTATCTGTTCCTCAGACGCAAATAGTTTTTCCTCAGATGTGAGTGGTTTTTCTTCCCTCTCACTCATCTCCAGGGACAGGCAACTTAAAACAAAAATGAAGCAAAACAAAAGAGGAATCTTAGAATGGCTCCCCATCCTCTCGCCCTGCCCTCAGGGGCGAGCAGTTTACTTACCCTCAGTTGTTCCCCATGCGAGCCACCAAATGCCGAAGTCTGGCTTAGCACAAATCAGGAGCCACTTGTCAAAAAGAAACTAACTTTATTTTTAGAACTACAAACGCCAAACAAAACAGCTCCAGGGAAAAATCCTCAGAGCCCAACTGCCACCACCGGGTTCCACAAGCCTCTCCTCACACCCACCTCACCACCTCCCACAATCCTCCTGCTCTTGAGGCCGATTGGCTGGGTCACGTGGGCGGAGCCAAAGAAGTCCCCCAATGAGCAGCTCCGTGGAGGAGCCAATCAGCTAGATGTTGCTGGGGCTGCTGTGAGCCAATCATCAGCTGGAAGTCTGAAGGGCAGGGAAACAGCCCAATGAACATCACCACAGAGGAGCCAATCAGCTAGATGTTGCTGGGGCCACTGTGAGCCAATCATCAGCTGGCAGTCTGAAGCTTGCTGGCAGCTGGAAGTTTGCTGGGGCCCCTTTGGCTGTGGCTCTCAACAGCCTGGCAAATGTATGCAAATTTTATTGTTTCTAGTTTTTCTGACTCTTTTTATGCACCTATCTTGCTTTCTGATTAGATGTCAAAGAAAGATGTGACATATGTTCATGGTAATGTGTGGAGCTAGACATTATGCAAATTTGGAATAACAACATGTTTTGTGTGTGCAGAAGATTGAGCCAAAGGTGCTCTTCCATTGGGCTTTACAAAACTCTTTTACTTTTTATTCTAAGACAGGGTCTCACTACTTTTGGGATACTGCCCTAGAACTCAACAACTTCTTGCCTCAGCCCCTGAATTACAGGGATTATAGGAATGCACCACCACACCTGGATTGACTAATAATTTTTAAGTCCCTTTCCCTTATTTCTTAAATTTGAACCACATATTTTAGAGGAAAGCCTCATCTTCACCATGGTATGGAATGTAATCTCCCATCGAACAGCATGGTCCAGTGCTGCCTGAGAATCTGGGCTAAGCACTATATGTCCTGGGCTCACTAGGTCACTTCTGGTCATCATTACTGGGGGATGGATATAAGAACATGTATAGATTGGGACCTGGAAGATAATGTAGCTTTCCATGTCTGTTTAAGACAAGCGAGTGGCCAATGAGCCAGGAGGCCCTTGTGACTCTCAAGATCCTACCTCTGTGGTTAGGTCACTTATCATCCTTTGTGCTCTGTCTATCCCTCCAGTTGCCAGCATAGCACCAGCCCATGGAGGAGAACCAGTTACTACCCAGGAGCCCTGCCTTTCACCTTGAACCCTCCCATCACATGCCCCAGGACAGTGTTCAGACAAGCCATTGACCTTCCCTCTCCACAGCTTTTGCAGCACTACTCAGTGGTGAAAATCACCTACTACAGCACTGGTCAATCTCTTTCCTCCTCTGTGGCTCCAGAACTCCAGGTTCACAGGCAGGTTTCTATCCAAATGTGACAGATGAATCCCTTCCCTTCAAGGCAATGGAATGTGTGAGAGGAAGGTGATTCTGGTACCAGGGGGTCAGCCCATATGAGAAGACAGAGAGCCTGATAGTGACTTGTCTTCAGACACAAGGAAATGGTAACTGAAACAGTGGGAGAGGTCCTGGGTGTGTGGGAGAAAGAATGCTATGAAACCATGGCTACCTCTCCCTGAAATCTGAAAAGTTAGAACAGCAGAGCATCTCCATGCCCAGATAAATAAAGGTTGACCCCAGGTACTTCCCCTATTTAAGGGATACTGGGCTCCTTAGGTGACCCAAAGCCTGAAACTAAGGGACATACAATCCAATTCATGAACCATCACACATGGAACTCCCTGACAGTGCCAAAAAATGACTAGCATAGGAGGGTAGAGGTGCTTTGATCCTCAGACAAGGGCCAGTGGTCCCCCCAAACAGGGCACTATCCCCCAACCCAGCAGGACTGACAATGTATCAGCTAGATTCGAGGAGCCCACTGCCCCTTCTAGCCACACCAGCCCATGATTTCCCAAACACATTCGTACCATCCCCAATACAGCAATCCTATGTACCAAGTGCCCACTGGGATACAGCCAGCTAAGTGGATCCACCCTTCCTTTCACTGTGACAGGAGCCTGCATCCTTGGAGATACACAGCTTAAAGGCGTAATTGCCATTATTGAATCTCTTGGACAGATGAAGATAGTGGGGTTGGAGGTTTGGTAGAAAACAACCTGCAGCCCTCCAAGTCCAGACAAGACCAGCAAAGAGACGGACTGCAGCTCACAATACAATCCCTTGTAGATCTTTCAGGCTTTCAGGGTAGCCTGCCCTCCACAACATTGGCCAACTATGGTAGGGCATGGGGGTGCAGGTCTGGGAGATGTCTTTGGAGGGACCAGCCTCCTCCATGTGCAGGTTCTCACTAGGCCACCCCTCTCCGACCTGCCACCAATAGCCAGGCAGTTCATGACAGGGGAGTTGCGATTCTTCCCCTGTCTGGTCCCACTGGTTCTCTTCCTTGTCCCTCCATATCTGATCAGGCTTTGGGCACTAGATGGGGTCACCAGCCTCTTGACCCTGAGACATCTACCTCCTAGTCCAGGTGAGTTCAGTTTGCACCCCCCCCTGGAGGGCAGATTACTTGGCCAGTGAGGACAGTGTTTGGGTAAGAGGGTGTCACCTGGTCATGCAGCATACATGAGATGGGACTCTAGCATACATGGGATGGGGCTCTCCAACAGGGTCATGTTCCATCTTCTACATCCGGCTTGTGGCTTTTGCCAAAGTTGCCATGAATTTAGGCACTGGAGTTGGGTTTTCAAAATAAAAGGAGCTTTCTGTCTGCTCAGGACCGCAGAATGAACAAGGGGAAATGTAGAAATAGCTCACCATGCCCTTTGAGAGCCCTGCATTTTGTCCAGGAGATGTACTAAAAGCTGCTTGCTGTGGCCATTATGCCAGGTGCATGGGGCATAAAGAGGTATGGGGTTGGGGACAGGAACAGAATTCAGGTGCTACCCAGTGGGTGTCCCTTCCCCACCAAGCACCAGTTTCCAATCCTGATGCCTCTTCCTTCCATGCACAGGCTCATCTCCAGTGCTGGTTAGATCTTTTCCTACCTGCAGTTCTCAGCAGCAAGTGCTCATCTCTGCCTGTGGAGGTGAGAGGGCCCCTAGGCTTTGGGAGCCACAAAGGCCACTGCCTGGCTGAGTGGTAGTGTTCAGGCCTGTAGGCCTGGAGGGGTCCACAGCTTCCTTGGGAGGCAAGTTCTGGCTTCTGCTTTTCAGGATCCTTGGGCACCAAAGCCATGAGAGTGACTCTAAAGTCTGCAGAGGAGGAGTCCAGCTCCTTACCTGAGTGACCAGGTCCACCACTGGGCAGAAAAGATCACTGTGGCCAGGCTCTTGTACTCTGACTTCTCAGACTAAGAGATGCCACCGCAGCTGTCCAACCCTCCAGGAGATTGCAAAGTCTGCACACTTCCTTGGCAAGAGGGTATGTCCCTGCCGTGCTGCAAAGGTCATCAGAGACATTATTGGAGAGCTGGATCCTAACTACTAGAGGGGCATGGGACTGAGTGGGGAAATTTTCCCAAACCAGGAACCTACCCAGAGCGTGGGTACCCAGCCCACAGATGAATTCAGAGTTTAAGCACAGCCAACCCTGGTCAGCAATCTCTGAACCTCTAGTTGTAGGTTTTAATGATGAAAATAGAATATAAACATTAATAACACCCTCATCCTTAAGATGAATAAGCTCTCACTTGATATTCAAAGGAAAAAATAACTTTAGAGAAGTTCAATTCCATAGAATTTATCTGAGCAAGCAGAAATACAAAAATCAACAACTGGCATGACTGGATTCTCTGAAAGCCCTCACAATCAC
Organism: Ictidomys tridecemlineatus; assembly: GCF_052094955.1. NCBI lineage: Eukaryota > Metazoa > Chordata > Mammalia > Rodentia > Sciuridae > Ictidomys > Ictidomys tridecemlineatus. The sequence goes on from NC_135490.1 coordinate 42,584,995, forward strand.
AAAATGTCCATGGAACTAATGTGTGCAGTGCCATGTGGCAGTATTTACGAACTGAAGTGAGGCACAAAATCCTTTCCTTGCTTACAACAATATTACGACTCTGCACTGGCCAAGTTCAGCTGCTGTACTTGCCTGAGCCAAGGCTATTCAAGAAACGAGGCTGTCAGTCAGTCAAACTACTAAATTGTATTGCAGTTTTCAAAAGGACTCAGTTTGAGTCTCTACATAGGTTTGCCACTGATGTCTGCCTGGACAGCTGGACCCTTGGAGACTCTACTGCTGCACAGTCTGAACAGCCAAGCCTGAGGCTTGCTTGCAGTGCCTCTGGGCCCCACTGCAAACCTACTGGAGGACCTGCCAGAGAGCGCACCAAATTCATAAACTGTGGCTCCATCTAGACACTACTTGGTGGTAGGAGGGAACTGGCCCCTACCTGTGCAAAGCCTGCAGCCTCTACACTAAGATGAATGACCTCAGTGTGCCCCGCATCAAGCAGCAGAAGCACGTGCCTTCATCTTGGTGGCTAGGACTGTCCCATGACAACTGGCACACCACCATCATGACCTTCTGGTGCAGAAACACTGAAGGCAAACCTGCGTGCAATGCCTGTGGACTCTATCAGAAACTCCATGCAGTGCCTCAATCTCTTCCTACGAAAAAACAGGGAATTCAAACCAGAAAACCAAAACCTAAAAACAATGAAGTCAAAGACTTGTTCTCCTAACAGCAATAATTTGGTTCTTGTGACTCCAACTTCTCTATCTTCTAACTCAGAGGATTACAGCAGAACTACTTCCCCTCCAACAGTTCCAATAGCCTCAGGGACAGGAGCCCCTGTGAGGTCTGCTGCAGGAGAGGGCACCAACCCTGAATACAGCAAGCTCCATTATTCAGGTCAAATGGGCTCCACATAGGCTTCAGTCTGGCCTTGCCAGCTGAAGTCACGTCCTCAGTGGGACAGGATTCCTATTGTGCTCTGGCCCTGGCCTCAGCCCTTGTGACAACGAGGTGGGGAGGGATCCACCCAAGAAGGCCTTGCACCTCTTGTGTCTGAATTTGTCCAGCAGCCCAGACTGTGGGGACCGTGTAGACAGTGCATCCCACCCATGTGTGATTTCCCCAGGAGGCTTGCTAAAGAGAAAAAGAAGATGAAGCTCCTCTAGGAAAGGGCCAGTGTGTGAAAACATGGCCTGCTCCATTGGGCCAGGGACACTTCCAGCCAGTCTGCCACAGGTTGGCTCCTAAACTGCTTGCAGAAACTGGGACTAGGAACAGGGCCAATTGCCGGCTAAGGAAAATGCAGAGATTCTTTCCAACAAAGTTCTATGTGAATTGCCCCAAATCATGTGTTTCTTCTGATCAATTATTTTGATCAATCAATATTGGTTATTCCAGAATTTCTGCACACCTCTTCCACATGCACATTTCACAAGCATTCGTGGAGAAGATCATTAGAGGCTGTTTGGCACAGTCTTGAAGACTCAGTGAGTTCCTGGCTCTCTTGTCAAAATATTGTTCAGTTTGCAAGACTGAGTAGTGACTCCAACAGACTCTGCGACTGATGTTTCTCAAAGGTCATCTTGCCTGACTAGTCTGAGGTCAGCTGGAATTTGTGCATAGGTAGCAAGCAAGATATTATTCTTCCATGTATATATTTTTTTAAATAAGTGAAATTTCCATTGCAGCAATCAGAGTTAAATCATTTGCAGAAGGTGGGACAACATTTTTATAATGAATGTAAAAATTTACCTTAATGTTACTTTAAATAATTTAAAAGAATAACATGAACTTAAACCTTCTTATTCTTCTTTACATTTATTTTGCACTTCTATATTCCTGATTGTTGAAGAGAACTATTTCAAGAAAAATCTTCTTTCAGAAAATTTTGCTTTTTTCCATTTGTTAAGAATTTTTAAACAAGAATTCCAACATATGCCCTTTCTTTTACTGTGGAAGATGTACTGGAAAAATAGCAACAGAACTTTACCACCTAGTGAACAACACTTGTAAATATTCTAAGCATCTATGAATGCTCTGATGAAGTCTGTATAGTCTGCTAACCCACAGGCTGGTTAACATTAATTTTTTTTTAAATGCAGTGTCATATGGAAAACTATTTTGATAGAATTTTTAAAATAAAAGGATATTGTTTTTTCTGTAAAAAATGATATAAATTTTTTTATTGTGGTCCTTTTTTTTTTTTTTTGTTACTGTGACCAAAATACCTAACAAGAACATCGTAGAAGAAGAAAAGATATTTTCACAATATCAGAGGTTTCAGTCCACGATCAGTTGGCACCATTGCTTTGGGCCAGAGCAGAGGCAGAATATCATGGTGAAAGCCCATGACAGAGGAAAACTACCCTGTCCCATGGCAGCAGGAATGCAGAGAGACAGAGCAAGCTCCCAGGGAGAAAATGTAACCCACAAGGGCGTGCGCCCATGACTTCCTTCCTGCTGACTCACATCACCTGCTGGCAGTTACCACCAAATACCTAGTCCTCTCAAATCATCCACTCAAAATCATCAAGATTTGGAGGTCTGGGGTTATGGCTCAGTGGTAGTGCACTTGCCTGGCATGTGTGAGGCACTGGGTTTGAATCTCAACACGACATATAATAAAAATAAATATCTATCAACAATTTAAAAAATTAATAAATAAAAATAAAAGTATTTTAAAAACTCAGGATTTGTTAGGTCTACTGTTAGGCCACAGCACTCACAATCTAATCACTTCACTGTGAGCATTTCTGCATTGTCACCCGTGAGCTTTGGGGGACAACTCACACCCAAAGCATAACGCATTTTAATTACCAAACAGAAAGTGGTTTTTGCTCAGTGTCTACGTAGGTTGATCATCACCAGATCATTGATGATGTAATTCTGTCTACCTTGTGGCCTGGTGAAACTCCTTTCCAGTATTCCCATGGAAGTTCCATCAGACCCATCCAGCACACCAGCACACTAGCTAATATCTACACCCAATTAGGTCCCATCACACGTCCCATTTCCAAGGCAGTAGCATCAGGCACCACGACTTACTGAACGCAGGAGTTGTTCCTGTGCCCCCTGGAACCTTTAAAGCACAGCTGCATTTTTGGATGATGCTTCTCTGAATACAAGAGTTGTTTGCTGTTCAAAGCCCCACACTGTTTTTGTCTTAGGGACTGTGGTGCATCTTCATGCCGCAGCGCCCCTTCAACTAATGCTAGAGCAACCCACACTGGAGTCTCCCAAGGCCTTCAGGGCCACAGACAGCAATGAAACAGCCAGGTGCTGCATGAAAGGTAATTTTCCAAAGACTTAAGAGCAAAAAAAATCTGTTGGAGGGTGGTGCAACATCAGTAAAAGGCCAGTCGAGCACATGGTTGCCTTCTTTCTCCACAAGAGGAGTGTCTAGAGTGGCTTCACATAATCTTACCCTTGATGTAACTCCAAACCTCTTAAATTCTTCTGCCAATTTGTCTGCATTTGCATTGGCTAGATCCTGTGTAGGAAGGAATCTTCTTTCATACACGTGACATTCATTGGAGAAAAGATAGTTTCTTCAACAAATGATGCTGAGAAAACCGAAAATCCATATGTAGAAAATTAAAATGAAACCCCTATCTCTCACCCTGGTTGAAATTCAACTCAAAGTACATCAAAGACTTAGGCACTAGAACAGAGACCCTGGGTCTAGTAGAAGAAAAAGTAGTCCCATGTTGGCCGAGGAACTGACTTCCTTAACAAGACTCCTAATGCACAAGAAGTAAAATCCAGAATCAATAAATGGGATATATTCAAACTAAACTGTCTCCTCAGTAAAGAAAACAATCAATAATCTGAAGATAGAGCCTACAGAATGGGATAAAATCTTTACCACATGCACCTCAGATAGAGAATTTCAGGAATATATAAAGAACTCAAAAAACTCGACACCAAAAAAAACAAATAACTCAATTAATAAATGGGCTAAGGAACAGAACAGACACTTAACTAAGAAGATATACAATCAACCAACAAATATATGAAAAAATGTTTAACACCTCTAGTGGTTATAAAAATGCAAGTCAAAACTACTCTAATATTTTATCTCACTCCATTCAGAATGACAATTATCAAGAATACAAGCAATATTAAATGTTGATGAGGCTGTGGGAGAAAAGGTACAGTCATACATTGCCCGTGGCCTTGCAGATTGGTGCAAACATTATAGAAAGTGGTATTGAGATTCCTCAGAAAACTGGGAACGAAACCACCATTTGACCCAGCTATCCCACTCTTAGGTTTATACTCAAAGCACTTAATATCAGCAGACTACAGTAATGTAATCACATCAAAGTTCATCAATATTGATCAATTCACAATAGATAAACTATTTAACAAACCTAGGTTCCCTTCAACAGATGAATGGATAAAAACATGAGGCATATGCACACAATGAAATATTACTCAGCTTTAAAGAAGAATGAAATTATGGCTTATGATTTCATGACCAGTATGATTCTACATCACATACAAACCAAAGAATGAGAGGCTATACTCCATTTATGAGTCATGTGTCAAAATGCATTCCATTCTCATGCATAACTAATTAGAAAAAAATTAGAAAAAGTAAAACAAAGAAAAAAACTGACTATGTTTATATTATTTGATTCTCAGTCACAAAAGGGGGAAAAAGGAAGTTAAGTAACCACAATCCTGATCTTCCACATGAGTACTGCATTGAAATGAATAGGTATTGGACTTGGTTGAATGTGGCATATGTGCAAAAAGTGATATATATCTTGACACACCACGTCCTTCAATCCTCAGATTGAGAAATGTGTCCCAAGTCCTAGGAGGCTTCACAGCAGCTGAGGGATTCCAGGACTGGGATGTGTCCCACTCGTCCTTGAAGCCATACTGTCCCTGCTTGAGGCCAGGACTGCTTGCCCACAGGGCTGCAAATCTGGGTGCAGTGGGTGGTCCTGCCTGCATGAGGAGCCTGGGAGACTCTGAAGGCCAGGTGTTCCCAGTCCTTCCACACCCAGTGACTCACTGACCATGGCCCTGATGAGTTGGGGTTGGACAGGCAGAGTGGTTGTCAGTCCCTGCAGAGTAAGAGATTGAACCTCTCTAGTGGCATCTCCATCAGGGACATAGTGGGCAGCCCCCCACCCCAGTCACACACCCTGGTGCCAGCAGCACCTGCAGCCTCTGCGTCTGGATAAAGGAGACACGGAGCCTCATCCTGGCAGCAGGAGGAGCAGCTATGGAGTGGTGATGGATTCCCTGGGAGAGTGTTCTGGGGCTGCTTCAATGAAATACGTGGATTGTCCCATGGGACAATTGTCCAATGGGTTAAAACATAATAAACGCACTGTACAATTCAAAGGCAGCATCTCCATCTCGCCACTCCTCCTGCCCATTGTGGAGTCCTGTCAAGTCCCCACTGTTCTTTCTCAATATTTTATGATCATTTGGCTTCCTTGTATCTCCATGTGCTTCTAGAGAGCTTTAAAATTCTTTTTTTTTGTAGTTTGCTGATTTATTTTTAAATTAAGTAATTAATTTTAATTAGATGTATATGACAGCAGAATGCATTGTGATTTACCGTACACAATTGCAGCACAACTTTTCATTTTTCTGGTTGTACACGATGCACCATTTGTGCATTCATACATGGACCTAGGGTAATGATGTCCATCTCATCCCACCATCTTTCCAGCCTCCATTTCCCCCTTCCCACTCCTCCTTCCCTTTGCCCCATCAAAGTTCCTCCATCCCCCCCTTCTCCAATTATGGATAAGCATCCACTTATCAGAGAGAACATTCAGCCTTTGATTTGAAATAGCTGCAGAGTCCTGCCCTTTCCTTGGCGGCTTGGCGGCTGAGTGGCCGACCGGCCAGCAGGGGGCGCACTGTCCGCCGCGCTCCCTCCCAGCGCCCGCTTCCGCTAACGGAAGCCTGGACGGCTGGAGGCTGCGGGATGGCGGTGCCTCTCAGGTCCCGCTCTGGTCGCTACCTGCGCTGCCCGGGCACGGCATCCACTGGCCCGGCCTCACGCTCCGCCCGTCGCCGGCAGGTGTGCAAAGCCGGACCGGCCGAGGCGGCCATTTCCGCGGCCTGAGACCCGCGGCCCGCGGCAGCTCAACCAGAACTTCGGGCGCCTCTTTCCCGCTAGGACGCTGCCTGCCCCGCGCGCCAGGGCGGCGGGCAGGTGTCCTCCGGGAGGAGCCTCTGGGACCCGCGGCGGGCGGGCGGGCGGGGATGGCGCGCAGCAACCCGTGTCTCTCTTACCTTTGTGCCTGTGGTGTCCGCTGATTGGGACTGGGTGCCGCCTGGGGCGCTCTGGAGCTGGGTAGGGGCGGTGGTTGAGCACCTGAGGAAACCTGCACCCACCTGTCCGCTGGCGCGGGGTGGGGGCCAGGTGAGTGGTCAGTGAGCATGCGTGGGCTTCAGGTGGTGCAGAGGGAACACCGCGGGCTGTGCCAGTTGTGCCTCCAGGCAGGAGCACCAGAGGATGAACCACAGGCCTTGCTTGGCTGCCTCCTAGCTTTCCCTGAGGATGACCACTCACTCTGAAAGCTCCTTTTTCCACTGCTTCCTTTTGTACCTGGGCAAACACTTTGTCATGTGCCATGCTCTGTGATTTGTGTTTCTAAGTTTGATTATTCACTTTCTATAGATCAATTATGAATCTCTCCAATTAGGACTTTAATGTTTTTCTCAAAACTCAGTTTTTGTTTTTGACCTACAAGCAACCAAAAACTTAGCATGTAATGTATGCCTTTTTCTTCATTAATTCAGCTAAGAAATATGTATGGAACACCCACTGTGTGCATTGTGCTGGGCACTGTACTGGACACCCTCCATGCATATTTGATTAAGGCATAGGCTTTTGCTTCACATGTCCTTTCAGTTTGGTGGAAAAAAGAAGAGAATCAATGGCTCATTATCTTTCTTGCTTGGAATAATCTCAGCCAATACTCTCAAATTTCACTTTTGTTCAAGGATTCTGATTCTTGCAAGAACATTTTAATTTCTTTGGGGAGTTCATTTAGTATCTGAAATTTTGTGTGTATTTTATGCTGCCTTTCTATAATATGCCTTTACTGGCTTTTTAAAGTGCACATATGTTAACTTTTCTGAAGACAAAAATGAGGCCTTTACCTATAATGGAGTCCTGTTTGGTTTTTAACACAGTACGCAGTGTGGTTACTGCTGAAGCTGAGAACCTGCTATTCTTTCTCAGTAGTGGTAATGTTTTTCTGGCAATTGCCATACTAGGCCTTTCACATTCTTGGAGTATATTGGAACTTTACGAATATAGAAATGTTTAAGAGGCTTCTGACTTTATCCCATGTAACACTTCAATTGAGAGTCTCTTGTTTTCTTTGTATATACTCATACCCCAAATTCACTACTTAATTTTGAAGTTTATCTTTCATTTGATGAACTTTTCCCCCTCACAGAGAAACCAAGTTTTTGTCAACTCATGAAGCCGATGATACATAAACAACTGTAAAGAGAACCACAAACTGAGATGTGTTTTCTTTGTTATCTTCATCTAGACACAGTTATGTCTGTCTCCTATCCTACCCCACCTTGGCCTTATGATAAAAATTCATAACCCAGCAGAATTACAAAGTGTTAAGTCCACAAATAATTGCCAAGTCCTGTTCAAAGTCATTCTTTCTCACCTGCCTTTACCTGTGCTTTGATTTTGAATAGCTTGTGCTGTTTTGGAGCCTTCGTTTCTTAAAAGTTAAAATGGACTGGTAGAGAATAAATACAGCACAGGAGGAGTGATTTCAGTGACTTAGTCACGAACCAACACAAAATATTTTAATGAATGAATGGGATTCAATTGTCATTTTGTAAATGATCATCTTTCTTCCTTTTCTGGTAGGGTTTTTAGACCCTGAGGAGGAATTGGAGCTGATCCACATTATGGGAATGGAAACCACGGAACCTGAGCCAGACAGTGCAGTGCAGCCTGCCTCTTGTTCTGATGACCTTTCATGCCAAATGAGACTCTGAGAAGATCACTCCATTGAAGACTGTTCTAAGAAAAAGCAGGATCAGAAGAGATTGGGAACTCAAAGAGGTCTTGAGACCAATGTTGAACACTTTGCTAGAATCTGGATCAGTTCATGGGGATTTTAGATCTAGAGACGAGAGTGGTGATGAGAGCAGTTTAGTTTCCATGAACCTATGGAAATGAAACCTCTGGAAATTAATCCATCATGTCCAACAGAAGAAAATGATGTATCTGTCCTGATTCCTGTGGGGGACCAACTACCAGAAGCCCATCTTTCCACTGATGTTCCAGAAAAAACGGTTCCAATCCAAATCACAGCTTTCCACCAGAAACCACCGGTGAGACAGTGGTCCATTCGACCGCAGGACACTTCCAGACTGAACTTTTTAAAAAATTTATTTATTTGTTCTAATTAGTCATACATGACAGCAGAATTCATTTTGATTCATAGTACACAAATGGAGCACAACTTTTTATTTCTCTGGTTGTACACAAAGTAGAGTCACATCATTCGTGTCTTCCTATATGTATCTAGGGTAATGATGTCCATCTCATTCCACCATCTTTCCTACCCCCATGGCCCTCCCTTTCCATCCCTCTTCTTTGCCCTATCCAAAATTCATCCATTCCTCCCTTGCCCCCTCCCCCATTATGGATCAGTATCTACTTATCAGAGGAAATATTCACATTCAGTTTCAAGTGATATTCCTACTAGCCCCGACTACATATACATTGTAATGGATTGATTATATTCCAGGGATTTTTCAAGACAACAGATTTGGACATCAGTGATAAATTGAGTACTGAGCTCTTCCAGGACAAAAGTGAGGAGGCTTCCCTTGACCTAGTGTTTGAGCTGGTAAGTCAGCTACAGTGTCACACTCATAAAGAGAATGGAATTGAAATTTGCATGGAGTTTCTGCAAGGCACTTGTGTTTATGGCAGGAATTATTATTCATGCTTAGAGCACTGTATATTATTTTTCCTATTTCAAGAAAATTTACCATTTGTAAAAGAAACCAACTTCCCATTTAAAAGTGTCTGTTAACTATGAAAGCTGTATACTTGAGTCATTTGTATATCTCTTCATACTGTAGTGGTCTTTCCTTTGTTATTGACTGATACAGTACCCTGATTACAAGGTTATTTTGTACTTGTCTTAATACATTAGTATAATAACAACTGCTTAAAAATAAAATAAAATAAAAGTACCATGTGACATACATGTATCTTGCACATTGATGATTACTGTAATCAAGCTAATTAACATATCCACCCACTCACATATGTGTGTGTGTCTGTGTGTGTTTGTGTTTGTGTGTGTGTGTAGTGAGAACACTTTCAAGCAGAACAATTTAAAAAATTTTTAGTTGTAGTTGGACACAATACCTTTCTTTTATTTATTTTTGTGTGGTGCTAAAGATTGAACCCAGGACCTCACATGTGCCAAGCAAGTGCTCTGCAACTGAGCCATAACCCCAGCTCACAGAGCAGTAAATTTAAGCATACAACAGAGTGTTTTTCACTGTGGGGACCAAGTTGTAGGACAGATGTCCAGAATTGGCTCATGCTGCATCACTGAAGTTTTGTACTCTTTGGGTAACAGCTCCTGTTTTCCTAAACCCCGAGCTCCTGGGAACCACCATCCTGCTCTCTGCTTTTACAGAGCAACTGGTTTTGATTCCACACTTCATTGAGGTCATAGAGCACGACCTTCTACATTTGCTTTTTTTCACTTAGAATAATGTCTCTTAAAGCTCATTAGGGTTTCAAATAACAAGATTTCCTGCATTTTGAAGGCAGAATATTGTTCTGGGTGTCAAATGGTTGACATGTTTTTGTATGTGGACATAATCTTAAAACACAGTTAAGAAAATTAACGAGATTTTTTTCAGAAGTGATTTCTGAAACATTATTTTTATTTGTTTTAGTACCAGGAATTGAACCCATGGGGGGTTAACACTGAGCCATATCCCAGCGCTTTTTGTTTGTTTGTTTGTTTGTTTGTTTGTTTTCAAATTTTGAGACAGAGTCTTGCAAAGTTGTTTAGGGCCTTGCTAAATTGCTGAGACTGGATTTGAACTTGCAATTCTCCTGCTTCAACCTCCCAAGCTCTGGAAAGTAGTATAGAAATCCCTTAGAAATCTTGCAATGAAACAAGCATTTGAACTAGTTATCCCACTCTTTGGCATATACCCAAAGTACTTAAAATTGGCATACCATAAGGATGCACCCACATCAATATTTTTTGCACCTTAATTTACAATAGCTAAGCTCTGGAACCAACCTAGATGGCATTCAACACATGAATGGAAAAAAATACACACACATACACATACATACACACAAAAATACACACACACACAGGAATATTACTCAGCCATAAAGGATGAAATTATGACATTTGCTGGTAAGCACATGGAACTGGAGATGGAGACTATCATGCTAAATGAAATAAGCCAATCCCAAAAAACAAAGATTGAATGTTCTCTGATATGTGGATGCCAATGCACAATAAAGGGGTGGGGAGGAAAGAATAGACGTTCATTGGATAAGACAAACGGGAATGAAGGGAAGGGAAAAGGGATGAGAAAAGGAAAGACAGTAGAATGAACCAGATGCAAACTTTCCTATGTTCACGTATGGATTCGTGGCCAGTGTAAATTCTCATCATGCACAGCCAAAATATGGGGAGTTAGACTCCATGTACCTATAATGTGTCAAAATGCATTCCACTGGCATGTATAAGTAAAAAGAACATAAAACATTTAAAATCCATCTGCCAGAGGCTTTACCAGGGCCTATTCTGGATCACAGGGTGGGCAGTACATGGAACAGCGGTGTCAGAATGGCCCAATGAGCGCAGGAGGAATTGTGTGGTCCATGACAGGAGGGTGGGTCTGTGCACATAGTCAGTTGCCTGCCTGCTGGACCCCATTTTGCACTGTTGCAGTGGTCAAGCAGAGTCTTCTGGGCAACCAAGACACCTGCAGGGACCGAAGGAGGGGGTGACAGAAGCAGCATTGGGTGGTGGGGTGGGACATGGTTTCCACAGATAATCTTACTTCCAATAGTCCCAAAGGTGTGGACAAGTGTCCCAGCAAGAATGCAGGGTGGTGGCAGCTGCCACATCTAAGCCCTGTCAAGGTTCCACAGGATGATAGCAGCTGGCTACCTGGCTGTGTGACAGGGTGTTGGCCACTGTAAGTCCAGCATGTGGACCACTGTACCCGACAGGAGAAGATGGGGAGCGTGTTGTGGCAGTGACAAACAGACACCTGTCCCTTTGTTTCCCGCCTTTCCAGAGGGAATGGGGTGTGTGCCCTCTGATCCTTAGCCTGCCTTCTCCATTTCCTGATCCCAAGGTGGAAGCAATATGGATCTTTGCAGTGCAGGTTCCAGCAGAGGTCACAGCTGGGTGTGGTCACAGTGATGCAATAGGCAGCAGGGACAGCAGACTACCATGCACCATGGGGCACCTAGAAGAGCATGTCCCTACAATGGTCCACAGTGGAAGCAGCCAATGTGAGTGTCAAAGTCAGAATTGTGCCTTTTCCACTGTTTCTTAATTAGAAAACACAAGGATGTTGGACTTGCTTTATCTTTGGATATGGAGTGACCAGGAGAGAAAAGCAAACACAAAACCATCAATTGCAAAATGAAACCCACCTATCCCACTCCTCGAGTTATGCCTGAATGACTTAATGTGACACAGCCACATTAATGCTTATAGCAGCTCAACTCACAATAGCTAAACTATGGAAGAAACCTAGGTGCCCTTTCACAGATGAAATGGAAAAGAAAATGTGGTGTATATATATAAATATATATACAATGGACTATTACTCAGTCATAAAAAAGAACAAAGTTATGACATTGGCAAAATAAGCTAATCCCAAAGAACCAGAGGCTGAATGTTTTCTCTGATTTGTGGATGCTAATTCAAAAAAACGGGGGAGGGTGCCTAAGGAAGAATAGAAGGGCTTTGGATTAGACAAAGGGAGGGGAGGTGGCATGGGAATAGGAGGGATAGTAGAATGAATCAGACATTATGAGCTTATGTGCATATATGATTACATGACCAGTGTAATTCTACAACACGTACAGCTGGAAGAATGAGAAGTTATACTCCATTTATGTATGATGTATCCAAATACCATCTACTGTCATATAAAACTAATCGACTCTGGATGGGTACAGTCATGTCCAGTAGAACCGTGGAGAGATTTTTGGAGCCAAGAGGAATGACTGCCTAAGTAACCCAGAGGAAAGCAGCCTCGGGATGACCCTCTGGAGGGTGAGAATAACTGTGCGGTGGGTGTGGGAGAAGAAGCAGCGCAGAGTCAGGAGGAGCCTAAGCTCAGACCAAGTGGGGGTCGGGGTCTCTTCACCCTGGAGCCTCCCTTTGACCAACCGCCTTGGCCCAAGTCCTTTCTGCGTCACAGGTTCCATCCACACGTCACAAAGGCTAAACTCCAGTTCAGCCTTTGGTCCAAGGAGGAGCTGGCTTCTCAGCCAAGCTGCTCTGTGCTGACCAGCGTTGGACTAGTGTGGACTTGTGCCTAGTGACGAGCCCCCGTGCCCTCCATGGGCAGTCTTCTCACCAAGTGCGGTCGCAGGCTGCGCCGCAGGGCCCTGGTGGCCCGTCAAACTCCCCTGCGCCTCGCCCGGGAGGCTCCCTCTCCTCACAGGGCCCACCCGGCTGCACCTGCCGCTCCCCCCAGCCCTGCCAGCAGGCGCTTCCTCCAGGATCCCCGACCTTGGGGCCTCCTGCTGCTGGCAGAGACAGGAGGCGCCGCTCCTCTGTCGGGGATCCTGCTGCCCGCGTCCTGGGGCCGTTCCCCAAAAAGCCGGTGCTATCGAGGAACAACTCCCGATGTTCGGCCCCTGGACAGCAGTAAGGGTCCCCCCTCCTGGGCGCTGGCCACGCCTCCTGCCTCCAGTTCCTCAGCTCATCCACCAAAGCTGAGGGGCCCATGACAGCTGCTCGCTGCCCTCTTGGTGGCGGCTAAGGAGCCGCCCAGGAACAGCCAGGCTCCAGAAAACCGCAAGACCCATCAGGAGGAAGGAGGAGGAGGAGGAGGGAGGAGGAGGAGGAGGAGGAGGAGGAGGAGGAGGAGGAGGAGGAGGAGGAGGAGGAGGAGGAGGAGGAGGAGGAGGAAGAGGAGGAGGAGGAGGAAGAGGAGGGAGGAGGAGGAGGAGGAGGAGGAGAAGGAGGAGGAGAAGGAGGAGAAGGAAGAAAAGGAGGAGCAGGAGGAGGAGGAGGAGGAGGAGGAGGAGGAAGAGGAGGAGGAGGAGGAAGAGGAGGAGGAGGAGGAGGAGGAGGAGGAGAAGGAGGAGGAGGAGAAGAAGACGGAGGAGGTCACTCGGGGAGACCTCAGTACCCTGGAGGCCAGTTCTTGGCCCCCAGAGAGAAATAGTGTTCTCGAGAGGCCCCCCGTGTCGCCCAAGAAGTGGATCTGCCTGTCTGCCTCCCCATCCATCCAGGGAGAGCAGGGCCTGAAGCCCACCTGTGTTCTATCCCAGGGTTGGCCCCCACTAACTGCTGCTTCCAGGAGGCCGCATAAAAGAAAGCTGCTCATGCCAGTGGCCCTGCCATCACTGATTGCCTGGCATCAGGATGGGCTGCCCCCACCTGCAAAGCGGCCACTTTTATCTTCAAAAGGCACCCTGAGGAGGGTTCAGAGTGCCAGAAGTAACCACGTGAAGCCTGAGACACAGGTCGCCCAGGGCGGAAGAGAGGCTCTGGAGGACTGCACCACCACTGTCCATTCATCCTCCCCACCTGCAGGCCCTACCTGGAATGCAGGCCCCCTCCCCCCACCCACTGACCCCTCCCCCATCTCAATGGAATTCGAGCCTGCTGGGCCCCTGAACCTACCCATCCCTCCACCTTCCCCCTCATCTAATATTCCACTGCCTCTTCCCAGGAAACCTCCTTCTCCCTTCAGCCCCAGTCCCCATGTTGGAATTACCCCGAATGTGTTTCACCTTTCCACACCTCCTACCCAGGACCCTTTCCCCTCCAATCCTACCTCTTCCAGAATGGAATCCCCAACCCCCATGTGCATAGATCCTCCTCCCCCTCCCCCTCCTTCTCCTTGTCCTCCTCCTCCTCCTCTTCCATTTCCTTCTCCTCTTCCTTCAATTTTTTCTCCTGCTCCTCCTCCCCCTCCTCCTCCTCCCCCTCCTCCTTCTCCTCCTCCTACTCCCTCTCTTCTTCCTCATTCCCCTCCTCCTCCTCCTCCTCCTCCTCCTACTCCTCCTCCTCCTCCTCCTCCTCCTTTTCCCTCTCCCCCTTCTCCATTTCCACTTCCTCCTGCTCCTATTCCTCCTCATCCTTTTCCCCTTCCTGCTCCTCCTCCTAGTGTTCCCTCTTCTTTGGCTGCTCCTCCTGCTGCTCCTCTTCCTCCTCCTCCTCATTCCTTCCCAAGACCCACTCCTGTCCCTTCCACCCCAAACCCCAATACCCAGGGCCAGCACTCCACTAGGAGTGTCCCTACCACCCTAGTAACCATGTCATCGGCTCACCTTCCCCAGAATCCCGCTGTGCTGCCTGAGGACATGGCCATGGACACCACTGCCCCTTCCATGGCGGTCATTTTGTCCTCTCCTGCATCCAGTGACAGCAATGTCCATGGCCATAGGCAGCACAGGCAGCCAGCAAAGGGACCAGTCCTCCCCAGCCCTGCTGCTCCTCTTCCTCCTCCTCCTCATTCCTTCCCAAGACCCACTCCTGTCCCTTCCACCCCAAACCCCAATACCCAGGGCCAGCACTCCACTAGGAGTGTCCCTCCCACCCTAATAGCCATGTCATCGGCTCACCTTTCCCAGAATCCCGCTGTGCTGCCTGAGGACATGGCCATGGACACCACTTCCCCTTCCATGGCGGTCATTTTGTCCTCTCCTGCATCCAGTGACAGCAATGTCCATGGCCATAGGCAGCACAGGCAGCAAGCAAAGGGACCAGTCCTCCCCAGCCCCCCAACCCGTCAGTTCTCCCAACCCAACCCCAATCTGGCCCATTCCATTGTCCCACCACCCACCCCTCAGCCTGCTTCTAGGAACCCTGCTGGACAGCAAAGAGCCTCTCTTCCCAATGCCCCCACGGTTACCACGCTGCCAGTGCAGGACCACTCACCGGCCTCCACCCTGGCACAGAGGGCATCAGCACCACCAACCTCCCAGGCTGCCAGTGAAGAGCCCATGGATACGACCCCTCCTTCGAAGGCTGTCAAGTTCTAGTCACCTCCTGCCTGCCAAGTTCTTAGACTGACTCAATTTGGTAAGCAGGGCAGACACGTTGACAGCTATTTCTATATTGTATGCCTGGTGCCACATATTTGTGATTTGTTGGCTTTTCACATAATAGCTGAAGACATAATCACCAATGAAGCAGTGCATATGTGTACGTGCACACACACACACACACACACTCACACACACACATACACAGAAATGCCACAGTGTTTATCTCTAAGTTTCAGAAGTAGACAAACTTGAAAATTTTCTGAAACTATAAAGGAGACTAAAGAGATGTGATAAGTGTATGAACTGTGGGAGCCTGGACTTAAACCAAGCATGGAGGATGACAACAGGACAACTAAGAATTTGGGCTATAGACTAGAGGAAAGTATTGTGTCAATGTTAGTTTCCTGAATGTAGGAATTTTCCAGGGTTATGGGAGAGAATGTGCTGTCCTGGACAATTCACAGCACAGTAAAGGCATCAAGTGCACAGGGGTAGGAGACACAAATACTCTTCTCAAACTGTTCAGAAAGGTTGAATTAGGGAAAGAGGCAAGATAAAGTACATGTGGCAAAATGTGAAAAGTCTGTGACTCCTCCTAGACATTCCAAAGAACTCTCATGGAGAGACAGGAAATAAAGTTTGTCCAGGCAGTTTCAGTGGTCTTCCCTCCCCCACTAGGAAGAAAAGTTTGGCATTCATTTGCAAACACACTTCAGTATTTCACATGTATAGATGAAACTTTCAACTATTATAATATAGGCCTGTCTCCCTCATTAATGATGTGTTAAAAATCTGTAAAAGCTGTTTGCTCAACAAGATTAGTTTAACAAGATTGATTAGATCAATTACGAAAGAATTCCCATATGGAATTCTCTTAACAGTATTTCTAAAGTTTGAAAATCCTGCAGAGTAAAAAATATCTAAAATTACTATAAAGAGTAAATGACAATGGATTGGAACTGATGTAACAATGACTGCAGATTGTGTTTACATAGAAAAACAGAATTGGGCTTTACAGGAGGAAATGTGAGCAGGCCAGAAACAGGGCAGCAATGAAGTTACGTAAGTTGTCAAGAGTTTGATAGCACCATGACGTTGATCATAAAACTGTTCCATGACGTGTGTCCTCATGAGAACCCTGAGGTGCCCGTTTCCATGACTCTGTACACTATGCTTTGCTTTGCTTCACATTCTCTATATTGAAGAAGCTGGAGTAGAGCAGCTTTCTATTTCTCAAAAAGATTAAATTTAATCTCAATTAAAGGAAGACCTTTCTAACATGTGGGACATGAGTAGTCACATTGGGCCTGGCCTTGTGATCCTCAGGTGGCGTATTTGTCATCAAATATAGCAGTTGACCTTGTGGGGAGAATCAGTATTCAGGGTCAGTGCCAAGCAGCAGAGAACTCAGCCCATCACAGGTTGAAAGCAGAGCACTGCAGCACCAAGGGAATGAGGTTCTTGACTCAGCTAACCATTGGTGAATTAGGCTAAGGCTTGTTGAATATTTGTTGATACTTGCCCTCAACTAGCTTTCAACTATGAATAAATATAACTGAGCAGCTGGCTCCGACAGAGGGCAACATGGAAGCACCCAATAGATTATACTATGAACCAATGTTCTATTCCCTGGAAGTGTCTTTCTTACTCTGATTTTTCTACTCCTTCCCATTTGCAGGCCCCACCTCCCTGGCCATAAAACTGAACTCACCACCTGGATTGGCCCATCAGGAAACTCAAACTTCCCCAAAGAAACAAAGCATTCATGGTGGAGAGGTGTTCCATATGGAGACCACCCAAGTGGAGGAAGGGGAAAAGAAAATCAGACACACTGGCCTGAGAACTGGTCCACACTGTTTATTTTTTGCATTAGCTTCTACCAAAGGAGGAACTGTAGTTTTATTGTCTCAGTGAGACCCTCGATATCATTCATTGTCTTCTGCAGAGACTACTGGTCACTGCGGAATAGAAGAAAAGATACTCATGCTCAAATTCCATTCCACTGTAAAGTGCACAAAAAGAGTACTACCACATGAAAAATTCATGTGTCAGGAAAAAGAATTCTGGAAACAATGATCACAATTTTTATTAGATGTTTTGGCCATGAGTCATTTATTCCCTTTATGATTTTTTTTTTTATTTCTGGGGAACTAAAGCAGAACTTGCAAATGAGAAATGTTAACATTCTTCACTTTTAATAAAATATGGGTGTGTTTTATAAACTAATTCATAGATCTTACATCTTATTAGCTTCATCTCTTTAATTCCAGTCTGACAACAAGAATAACTGCTCAATAAACTTAAGATAATACTACTAAACTGAATAAAAAACAGATTAATAATAAAATTTCATCAGTTCATCTGTCAAATCAATACTTCGGAATTAATTGTGGATTGTAAATTTCATTTTAGTTTACTTAGTACTATATATTTGGGTGCTTCCCTATGATCTTGATCTAAATATATAAGGAAATAATATTTTTAGATTGCTATAATAAAATCTGTCAAAGTTATGTTTATTTTTATGGTAATGTCTTTCTCTTCCATTTCAAAGTGTGAGGGAAAAGAAATTTATCTGTTCAAACTCTATTTTATGTTTTGTATTAACAATTACCAAAAGTATTTCTTGAATATATCATTTCTGGAAGAGGGTGATTATGATAAAATGTGAGGATACAACTAGAGTAGTAGTTACAACACTAACTCCATATGCAATGTGAAGGTCAAGAGTAATTACTCATTCATAAGTATTTATTGAGTATATTCTCTGCATGGTACTACCTATAAATTGGTGATGAGCAAAATAAATATGGCCATTACTTTCAAGTAATTTCAGACTAATGGGAGGGTAATGCTTCTAGGAAACAAAAGTCTGAAAGAATTGCAGTGTTTAAGCACTCTATCATAATTCCCTTGGTGACAGGGACAGAGACTGGAGACAATAAAGATCTTTTTTGTCTTGGTTTGGAGGAAGTAACTAATTTTCATATATAAAAGTGTGGTTATATTAGGAGACATCAGAGGACAATAAGGTAATAAAGCAAATAGAAATACTGTGGTTTTCCTAACTAATGGGGTGATTTCCATCAGGAAGGATAGAAAGTATGTAAAGTTTGAGGTGTAACCTAAAAACTTAACCTCCAGTTATAAAGAATGCTCTGGGAGAGCAGTAAATTGAATGTAACTAAAAGAGATCACTTTATGGAAAAATACTAGACAATACAAGAAAAGAAAATGCTACAAGGGAGAAAGGAATATAAACAGACATACAAATATCTGAAAACTTCCAAAAGATCACAAATCATGCCTGTGGACCTTGGGAACCTAAAACTTAGAAAGAATTCAGAAAGAACTTGTTAACACAATTATGGGATGTTAAGAGCGTATAACGAAAGTAGTTTTCACTGTATATATGTTATAGTCTCTTAAGTTAACTCCTCCTAAGTGGAGTCATCATTCACTGCATTGTCTATGTTGAGTTTGTGTGTATAAATACAATCCAAACAAAGTGACATAACACATTCAATTAGTGTAACCCACCCAGGAAGCTCAGCCCAGGCTGTGGGCTTGAACTCACCAACCCTTCAACCCTGAATAGCAGCAATGGGCTGCTTGGTCTTGTGGATATGATGTCAACCCAGATGCCCTTGTGCACATCACTCAACAGCTGGTTAGGCTTTTTTATAGTGCAGTGCAGGGGTTTAGAGTCTCCAGGACAGGCTTGGACTTTGTCACAGGTGGGCTGGATATGGGACATCATATCCAGACTTCCCATTTGCCAGCTTC
This sequence comes from Ictidomys tridecemlineatus, assembly GCF_052094955.1. NCBI lineage: Eukaryota > Metazoa > Chordata > Mammalia > Rodentia > Sciuridae > Ictidomys > Ictidomys tridecemlineatus. The sequence continues at coordinate 42,604,040 of NC_135490.1, forward strand.
CCTCTCAGGCATGAAGTGGTCTTGAAACCTGCACTGCTGGGCCTGGAGGGAAAGCTGGTTTTGAAGTGCTCATTCAAGTCCTGGGGTCCACACTGAAGCCCAGGGTTAAACACTGTGCATCTAAAACTCTCACTATGGAGCATAGGGGAGATCTGCATGTATGCCTGACCTGACACCATCACAAAACCCACACTCTGGTTTGATGGTAACCTGCTTGATCTGAGCTGGGCAATTTTCCTGACCTTCAACCTGGCAAAGATATTCATTGCTAGCTAAAGGGGCTTCCTAAAAACTCACGTGTTTGCCTCCATGGCCTTGCTCTTGCCCGGCAAATGTATGTAAATTTTATTGTTTCTAGTTTTTCTGACTCTTTTTATGCACCTATCTTGCTTTCTGATTAGATGTCAAAGAAAGAAGTGACATATGTTCATGGTAATGTGTGGAGCTAGACATTATGCAAATTTGGAATAACAACATGTTTTGTGTGTGCAGAAGATTGAGCCAAAGATGCTCTTCCATTGGGCTTTACAAAACTCTTTTACTTTTTATTCTAAGACAGGGTCTCACTACTTTTGGGATACTGCCCTAGAACTCAACAACTTCTTGCCTCAGCCTCTGAATTACTGGGATTATAGGAATGCACCACCACACCTGGATTGACTAATAATTTTTAAGTCCCTTTCCCTTATTTCTTAAATTTTAACCACATATTTTAGAGGAAAGCCTCATCTTCACCATGGTATGGAATATAATCTCCCATCGAACAGCATGGTCCAGTGCTGCCTGAGAATCTGGGCTAAGCACTGTGTGTCCTGGGCTCACTAGGTCACTTCTGGTCATCATTACTGGGGGGTGGATGTGGGAACATGTATAGATTGGGACCTGGAAGATAATGTAGCTTTCCATGTCTGTTTAAGACAAGCGAGTGGCCAATGAGCCAGGAGGCCCTTGTGACTCTCAAGATCCTACCTCTGTGGTTAGGTCACTTATCATCCTTTGTGCTCTGTCTATCCCTCCAGTTGCCAGCATAGCACCAGCCCGTGGAGGAGAACCAGTTGCTACCCAGGAGCCCTGCCTTTCACCTTGAACCCTCCCATCAAGTGCCCCAGGACAGTGTTCAGACAAGCCATTGAATATTTGTTGGTACTTGCCCTCAACTAGCTTTGAACTATGAATAAATATATCTGAGCAGCTGGCTCCGACAGAGGGCAAGATGGAAGCACCCAATATAGAATACTATGAACCAATATTCTATTCCCTGAAGTGTCTTTCTTACTCTGATTTTTCTACTCCTTCCCCAAAGAAAAAAAGGATTCAAGGTGGAGAGGTGTTCCATATGGAGACCACCCAAGTGGAGGAAGGGGAAAAGAAAATCAGACACACTGGCCTGAGAACTGGTCCACACTGTTTATTTTTTGCATTAGCTTCTACCAAAGGAGGAACGGTAGTTTTATTGTCTCAGTGAGACCCTCGATATCATTCATTGTCTTCTGAAGAGACTACTGGTCACTGCAGAATAGAAGAAAAGATACTCATGCTCAAATTCCATTCCACTGTAAAGTGCACAAAAAGAGTACTACCACATGAAAAATTCATGTGTCAGGAAAAAGAATTCTTGAAAGAATGATCACAATTTTTATTAGATGTTTTGGCCATGAGTCATTTATTCCCTTTATGATTTTTTTTTTATTTCTGGGGAACTAAAGCAGAACTTGCAAATGAGAAATGTTAACATTCTTCACTTTTAATAAAATATGGGTGTGTTTTATAAACTAATTCATAGATCTTACATCTTATTAGCTTCATCTCTTTAATTCCAGTCTGACAACAAGAATAACTGCTCAATAAACTTAAGATAATACTACCAAACTGAATAAAAAAACAGATTAATAATAAGATTTCATCAGTTCATCTGTCAAATCAATACTTAGGAATTAGTTGTGAATTGTAAATTTCATTTTAGTTTATTTAGTACTATATATTTGGGTGCTTACCTATGATTTTTATCTAAATATATAAGGAAATAATATTTTTAGATTGCTATAATAAAATCTGTCAAAGTTATGTTTATTTTTATGGTAATGTCTTTCTCTTCCATTTCAAAGTGTGAGAGAAAAGAAATTTATCTGTTCAAATTCTATTTTATGTTTTGTGGCAAAATGTGAAAAGTCTGTGACTCCTCCTATACATTCCAAATAACTGTCATGGAGAGACAGGAAATAAAGTTTGTCCAGGCAATTTCAGTCTTCTTCCCTCCCCCACTAGGAAGAAAAGTTTTGCATTCATTTGCAAATACACTGACTTCAATATTTCACATGTGTCTATGAATATTTCAACTATTATAATATAGATCTCTCTCTCATTAATGATGTGTTAAAATCTTAAAAAGCTGTTAGCTCAATAAGATTGGTCAACAAGATTTGTTAGATCAATAAGAAAGGCTGTATTGTGATTCTCTTAAGAGTCTTATGACATTTCCAAAGTTTAAAAATCCTGCAGAATAAAAGACATCTAAATTTCGTATAAAGAATAAATAACTGTGGATTCGAACTAATGTAAGAATGAATGAAAGTAGAATTGGGCTTTACAGGAGGAAATGTGACCAGTCCAGAAACAGGGCAGCAATGAAGTTATGTAAGTTGTCAAGAGTTTGATAGCACCATGACTTTGACCATGAAACTGTTCCATGATGCGTGCTCTAATGAGAACCCTGAGGTGCCCGTTTCCATGACACTGTACACTATGTTTTGCTTTGCTTCACATTCTCTACATTGAAGAACCTGGAGTAGAGCAGCTTTCTATTTCTCAAAAACATTCCATTTAATTTCAATTGGAGGAAGACCTTTCTAACATGTGGACATGAGTAGTCACATTGGGTTTGGCCTTCTGATCCTCACGTGCAATGTTTGTTATCAAATATTGCAGTTGTCCTTGGAGACAATCAGTATTCAGGGTCAATACCAAGCAGCAGAGAACTCAGCCCATCACAGGTTGAAAGTAGAGCACTGCAGCATCAAGGGAATAAGGACGCTGCTCTTTTACATCCACTCTCCAACAGTTTTCATTTTCAATCAGAGTACTTAAGTAGGATTGATTGTTCTTCCAATGGTAATGTCCAGTTCTTTGTTCTCTCAAGAGCAATGCGTACCAATTGTAGCATAAAATATTTTGCTTAGAGTTTTTCTATTACATTGAGCCTTTATAGTGTCATACACTCTGTGCAAAACATCACATCATTTCATGTAAATTTCACAATTCTCTGAACTAGACATTATGAGTCCCATTTTACATGTTCATAAAATGAGCTTTACGGAGGGAAGCTTCGTTACTTTTCTTCCAAAGACACTCAGTGGTAAGAAAGAGCAGAGGTGATTACAAATCTGATTCCAATCCATAATGATTAACCTGTATACTCAACAAACTTTACAACATGGACTTGCTGAAAAGAGGCTTATAAACTGCTTTATGAAGAGTTTGTAATTAGGCATTCAAAATATGCTACCATCCATTCAGTAACCATGTGTGCCAAATGTCTTATAGGACCATGACAATGAAATAACTTGTTGAAATTAATCATGGAATAAATATAGAGCAAAAATGCAAAGAAGAGATATTTTCACCGATTATTTAAAATTAATATGAAAAGCACATTTTAAAAGGAACTAACAAAGTGTAATAATATTCAAAATGCAATATTTGAGTCCTATTTGTGCTTAGCAAAAAACTAAATCAACACTGTCTCCAAATCCTACGACTTCTCTGAGGATAAATTTAAATTTATTATTGTGAATGTTATTCAAACCACAGCTCCATTAGGCATCAGATATTTCAAAATCTCTGATTTCCTCTTAAACACTAACCCTGTGCCTTCCATTTTTGATTTCATCTTCAGCACTAACCCCGTCCCTTCATTTAAAGGAAGTTCAGTGAAGTTCAATGCCCCCCAAATTACTGAAAAATATCAAATTCAATTTTTTAAAGGTCTGAAAGAAACAAGAGTTTAATAAGATGCCGACCTTGGTTTCTGTCCCTCTCATCATTTCCTTGAAGGATCTTAACTCAGCTAACCATTTTTAATTAGGCTAAGGCTTGAGAGTATTTGTTGATACTTGCCCTCAACTAGCTTTGAACTATGAATAAATATACCTGAGCAGCTAGCTATGACAGAGGGCAAGATGGAAGCCCCCAACAGAGAATAATATGAACCAATGTTCTTTTTCCTGGAAGTGTCTTACTCTGATTTTTCTACTCCTTCTCATTTGCAGGCCCCACCTCCTTTGCCATAGGAATGAACTCACCAACTGGACTGGCCCATCAGAAAACTAAAACTTCCCCAAAGTACCAAAGGATTCAAGGTGGAGACTTGTTCCATATGGGGACCACCCAAGTCCTGCCGTGGCTGACTACTGTGAAAGAGAAATGTCTCTCCATCTGACATCAAGAACTAAACAAGTCAGGTGTATATGCCAAATGTCTTCTTTGATATAAGGAGGGCAACAAAGAACAGAATAGGGAGGAAGAGCATGAGAAGAAGACCACCATTATATAGGGATAAGAACGGGGAGGGAAAGGGGGAGAGAAGGGAAATTGCATGGAAATGGAAGGAGACCCTCATTGTTATACAAAATTACATATAAGAGGAAGTGAGGGGGAATTGAAAAGAAAACAAGGAAGAGAAATGAATTACAGTAGATGGGTTGGAGAGAGAAGATGGGAGGGGAGGAAAGTGGGGATAGTAGAGGATAGGAAAGGCAACCCATATAATCCCTTGGTGCATGGATGGCAAGTGCTCATAAATGGAGTGACCATGGTTCTGGAAGATGATACTTTCATTACAGGCTGCCATCCTGCTTCATGAGCACCAAGTGAAAATGCCGTTGCCTAGTCTGTGCACATTTGGGGAGGAAAGGGAATTTTGTATTGTCATTCTCTAAATGAATACATTACCTTGCCAAATTGTCTGACCACCTTTTGATCAAGGATCTCATGAAACTAATGATGTAGAAAAGAATCCTTTGGTAGCTGCTACTACTATCCCTATATTCCTTGTGATTATACACCTCATATGCATACTATGTGGCTTTCACCTGCAGTGTCTTAGGCATATCTGTTCTTGAACAATAGATCTGGTGCTGCAGAAAGGGAAACAATGAGACTGTTAATGCCCTGGGGTGCAGCTCAGTGGTAGAGCACCTGCCTGCCTTGCACAAGGCCCAGGTTTCAGTTCCCAACCCCATGAAATAGAATGTTATTCTTATTGTAGACTAATAACTTGAAAATATATTTTCAAAGAGTAGATGAAAGTCTGATCAGGGCCAATCACTCACCCCTTCCCATCCCAACTTCCTTCTTCAACTGTGCCCATTCTTCAACTGTGGACTGTGTCATATGTATATACTTTTTTTTTCCCCCAGGGCTGGGGATGGAACCCAAGACCTCGTGCATGCTAGGCAAGCACTCTGTCACTGAGATACATCCTCTGCCCTGTACATACTTTTATTATCAAGCATTCTCCACATCTGTGATACCTAATTCTAGGAAATAATTTTCATTTCATTGCTTCACATGAGCTCAGAGAGTCTTTCAAGAATAACCAAAACTTAAGTTTCAATAGGTGAGGGCTTGGTAGACTTGGGCATATAATTCTTGAAGTCTCCAAGGAAACATCAGTTCCCAACTCTTTGCAGACATGGGATCATTCTGTAGTCCCACTTCTTGCCTGGAGACCATAAACAAGAACATGGTTCCTAAGCTATAGAACTCAATGTGGTTCTGTTACAAAACACAGAGACTTGATTGGCCTTTGTCTTGGCACAGTAGCTCCAAGCTTGGAAGAAATACACCACAAGGAGACATTAGATCTTGCAGCATTATTTCATCTCATGTGTACGTTTTCTCTGTGATTTTGCAATCTTAGAGCATCTGAATAAGAGGTGGTAAAAGTCAGGGTTATAGATTTCCTGCTGGCATTGTTACAAATTATGAAAATGGAAAAACAATAGAGGCTAATACAATATGGCCTAGAATTGCAACATTTTCAAAAATACCATACTTTAAACATTTCTGTAAGGCCCCAAATGAAAATTGTTTAATATGGTTTGGGTTTCAATTTGAGATGTCACATTGATGGACTGATATGGGTGGGAGGTTTGGGACTGAGGGTTATTTTGTTATTTACTAATAAGTGAGATTACTTCATCACAAAAATATATCACAGCATTTCATTTTAATATTTGGCTTAGAAAATAATCGGTTCTCCCCAAAAGATGACAAAGTCCAATTTCTCATGCCATTGTAAAGATTGTTTTTTTTTTCATTTGTTTTCAAACAGAAAGGAGACTGTTCTGAGCTGCTCCCCACATAGAAACTGAGTTGCTTTTTGTGTCCATATGGAGTATTGTTTTCCTCTCGGTGACATATGCAATGTTCAAGTGAATTGGCTACTGAGACATGAAGTGATTCATGAGGTCCCCTGAACCATTTGCTCTGAGGACACATCATGTCCTCCTGCTGATCCAGAAAGTGCCCAGAAATCCACAAAAAATGTGCTGAAACCAAGCAGCTTCATTATAAATGGCACTACCTAGTCACCAAGCTGTGTCATCTCTTGCCATTTAAAATGAACAGATGTTATTTTTGCTCTGAACTGGATTGCAAAACATCTAATTTTTTTAGCTCTTTTTTGCCAGTGAAAATCACATGAACAACAATACCTGAGCTACTTGCCAGAGTGCCAGAAATATTTGTTCTCTAAATCAAGCATGTAAGGATCTCAGAAGGTGAAGGATTTAGTTTGGCAGCATTGAAAGAATGGACTGGAAGGAGGGCCAGAGTTTCAAGGTGTTGGTCACTAAGAACCAACCTGTTGTGGCCACTCTGCTTTCTCAGGGTGGGCCTGCAGTTAGAGAAGGCAGCTGTAAAAGGGTAATGGAGGTGTCGTAGTTTCTGAGTGACAGATTAGTATATATATATTTTTTACCCAGGTAACTCCCTGCTCCTGAATTCTGCCATGCAACCAGACCTGACAGTGAGCCGAACATACAGTGGTCCCATCTGTCTACAGGACCTGCTGGACAAGGTACTCCTGACACAGTCCTCCCTCTTCAACCCTTTGTCGGACATCAAAGTCAAAGTGCAGAGCTCAATCATGGTTTCTCTGGGAGTGTCTGAGAGAGCCGAGTGCCACTGCAAGAATCACTCTGGGACATTTCCCCATGGAAACAATCGCAGCTTTAGTACAATGCATCCCCAAAATAAAACGCCATACATCCAAAATCTGGCATCACTCCCCACAAGGACAGAACTGAGGACAACTGGTGTCTTTGGCCATTTAGGAGGGCACTTAGTAATGCCAAATACAGGTGGGTGGTAAGTGTGTGCCTGTGTACTTTCCAGAGTTTGTTTAAATACTTCATATAATTATATCCTGTCAAAGTCATTTTAGGATGTTTATCATCCCTTTGTCAGAACAGAAATGCCACCACTCTACAGGTCTATTGCATTAACACCATGACCAAGGCTAAGATTAGGCTTTGTGGTTGTTATCTCAGAAAATTTTAAATGCCTGTTAGAGTTGGTAGACATATTAGCTGGAAGTGTCTAGGTAGATCCCTGGGTTTAAGCCCCTTTGAAATATGTTACCTAGGGCATGATAAGGTAGCCCCCAAATCATTATTTGGCATGACCACAACAAGTACCATGTTTATAGCTTTGCATGGCTTATATGCAAGTAGATAATTTAATGCAATGCCAGTCTCATTTCATCAGTAAATGACCTAATAAACACCCTCAGTGTTCATAGACCTTGCTAAGCGTGTTACTTCATGATGAGCGATGATGAATAGTCATTGCAAAGCTGCTCCTTTGAATTACCACTTCAGTTACTGGGCTGTGTTGTAAGAGCAATTAAGTTCCAAGTATTTTCTTTCTTTCTTTGGGTTGGAAGAGTGGAGATTTTCTTGATGATTTGCAGAACACATAAGGTGCCCAGCTCTGCTCACTTTTAAAATGACGTCCTAACTGTGGATTAGTTTTTGGAGTTGCAGCCTGGGACTTAAGTGGGTGGCAGAATTTCACTTTGTCCCCTGAGTCCTAAGCAATGAGAATTGGGTAGTGTGCTGGGTCACAGGATGTCTGGCTGAGAGGGATGGGGCCATTGGATCTGCAAGCATCGTTAGATTAGCACAGATTCAAGGCTGTGGCAGGTTTCTCTCTAAAGTAAAGCTAACTAAAATTTTATCTCATAATATAAAATCTGTAATAGGACTAGTCCAATATTATTGTTCTAGCCAACTGAACTCTCTAACAGTTTACTAACTTGAAACTCAACTTTTCCTTAAGTTGATGAATATTGACTTGTTTATTCTCTCCCAAATTAATTACTTTCTTTAAACGTCATTTCAAAATCTGTTTTACTTCTTTTAAATAACCCTCTTATGCCACCCTAATGATTATATTTGGATAAAATTCCAATCCTTCATACCTTTCTTGGTTAGCGTTTTAAGACATGAAAGGATCTTGGTTGAAATATGTGTGAGCATCAGTGTATAAATGTTTGCATAGGATGTCACTCTTCTTTTGATGACTCAATGTAGAGTGAATCAGTCAACCATATTTACCAAGTACTCTCCCTTTAAGGTTTCATAAGTTACAACGGTGTGTTCTGGATGAAGAAATGTAAAAGACACATCCCCTACCCTCTCAAAGAACAAGATACACACATCATAACTCATACAAAGTCATGCATTGAATCATTGTGCTTTCACCTTATGTCCTCTTCCTAGCTCATGATTGGCATTGTTTCAGTAGTTATGAATTAAATAGGTTGCAAGTACTCCTCCTTTCTCTTCCCTTTGTCATTTTATAATGTGTGTGTGTGTGTGTGTGTGTGTGTGTGTGTGTGTGTGTACACATGTATCTTCTACACATATGGAAGGAATGCCAGGACCAACCCACTCATTAGCTGTGTTTATTTTATGTTCATTAAAGAAAGTGAGGAGATTAAATCATAACGAACCCAAAGAGCTTTCTTTTCCTCCCCCTCTGACTTAACAAAGACCCAAGTTGAAAACTAAGAACTCTGATAGCTCTGTCAATGATTCCCACACACCTATTCTGTGAAAGGGGAATTTTCAAAGTTCTTGACAAGGAGCACTGAACAAGAGTCTCTGAATGTGTTTGGGGAAAAATAAATGTGGGGAGTTGAAACATATCTCCTGTTATTTGCAGGATATAAATGCAAAATATGCCCTGGGGATAAAGAAAGCAACACATAGAAATCAGATTGCTCTAATGCCATCCATCCCCAATTGTCATATACCACATGCTAGAAATGATTTATATTATGCAAAATATAAAACAGGAAACTCAGACAGGTGGTTGGTTCTGTTGTCATATTAAATAAAAGGCTGTCAGAGTAGCAGGTGGATTTGGGGGGGAATATATTTTTCTTTGATCAGAGTTGATTAGTGAATGACATACTGAAAATGAATACTTCTTTAAGAACCATAGGCATAAAACTTTCCCACAGTGTCTCTCATTCTTCATAATATAACTTGCCAAAAATACCACCTCCATCTACAACCCTTGCTTTGATTGACTGTCTTCAGACTCTGCATACAATTTGCATGTTTGGGTATGAGGAAGGAAATGTGTTTGACAGATAATAATAATAATACAATTTCTGATTGAAGAAGAGGAAAAATAGTTTAAAGCTCCAATTATCCTGTAGATTCTGGTTGAATTTAGGAGTATCATGAATAATATTTCAATCTAAACCCAGGGAATTAAGCTGACTTGAAAGACAAAAGATATGCTGTGCTGCCTAATAGCCCCTTTTCAGATAGCTTCATTTATATTTCTTCTCTTTGGATCTGGAAGTAAATCATTAAGCCATGATGATCTACACCAGACAACAAGATTTACAGCCTGGCATTTTTACTAGGAATTTTTAATCCTCTTCATTTATTCATATGTGTATGATCTGTTTAGTGTGTTGCTGCTCTGTGCAAGGCATTCTGCTAAGTGTTGTTGATATGATTTGGCATTATTAAGAATAGGGGTTGCCTGTGTCTTTGTCATCATGGGCTAGAGAGCCTGAAGGGAAGGCAGCAGCAGAGAAAGTGATACGTCAAACTAAGACAAGGCACAATAACTAGGGCATGTTCAGGTTGACAACCAAACACACCAAATATCCTCTGCATTGCAACTTGTGTTCAACAGCAGGAAAGGATATCATGGAGGCCCCTTCTTTTGGCAACTCTGTTTGAGGAAAACTAGAAAATGCAAGGAGGCACATTCCTGACTGGAGGTCCCTAAGTGTGTTGGTTAGAGTTCTCCTATGACTGAAATTAAGGTCCAGAATATAAATGGGTCTCCTTGTTGTAAGACTGTGAGCAAGATTTAAATGTGCCTCATTCTTAGTGCTACTGAAAGATACTAATGATAACTAGCATGTTACTAAATATTGTTCATACATGTGAATCACAAATAACTTGTTTTGCAATGAGTCTTGCATTCCTCTACTGTATAGCTGCTAATATAGGCACATAGAAGGCTAACAAAAAACAAAACAACAGTAATAAAAAAAAAACTTGCCATCTCTAGATTTAAATTAGCAGCAGCAGCCTGAAAGCTTTTTGTGTGATTAACTCTAATGAAAGAGAGAAATAAAAAGATGAGGAGAAAAAATGAGGAGATGCATTATTCATAAAACAGGATGCCTTGAGATTTTATTATGTAAAGATTATATTATTACTCCATTTCATTTCTTTTTATAACAATAAACTACATTAAAAAGAATCTCAGCTCTCCCTAGACCTCTCTCTTGGCCAATGTGAAATATTTTCCTCACTGCATTCAAGAGAAGAGAGTGGACATTTAAAATGCAGTGTGATGTGACTTCCTATGCCTTTCCTCCTTGCATTATGTGATTTCGCTCATAACACTGCTGGGTTTTTTTGCAATTTCACATTAATATGAATGTGGTTAAGGCACTTTTAGGTTAACTCTTTTAGCTTCTGTTTGCAAATTTGGGACCATATTCGTTACACAATAACCTAAAAGGTTCCTCAGCTTATCAGATGCTTTCATTTTTCCTAGTTTTCTTGGCAAATTGTGTAGGCCTCTGAGTACTACCTCATCTTGCTTTCTCATAACAGATTCACACAAATCTTAGCTCCCCCATCATTCCAGGTACATTTCTAGAAGTGAGTGAATACAAACAAGATAAATACATTTTAAAATTTGGGAGCAGATAAACTTATGTATCAATATTCTCAGATATGTTTTATATTATATATATATATATATATATATATATATATATATATATATATATTTCCCAGATATGTATGTGTGTGTTTGTGTGTGTGTATGAATACAAGTGACAATAAATGGGACTGCAAATTGATGCAACTACACTGGACCAATTGAAGATTCCTTTAAAAACTAGGAATGGAAACACCATTTGACCCAGTTATCCCACTCCTTAGTATATATCCACAGGATAAAATCAGTCTACTACAGTGACATAGCCACATCAATGTTCACAGAAGCTCAATTCACAATAGCTAAAGTATGGAACCAACCTAGGTACCCATCAACAGATGATTGGATAAAGAAAATGTGTTATATATACACAATGGAATATTACTCAGCACAAAGAAGAATGACTTTATAACATTTGATGGTAAATGAATGGATCTGGAGACTATCATACTAACTGAAATAAGCCAATCCCAAAAAACCAGAGATTGAATATTCTAACATGTGGATGCTAGCACACAATGGGTAGGTGGGGGTGGGCCATGAAAGTTCAGTGGATTAGACAAAGGAGAATGAAAGGCAAGGAGAGGGGATAGGAATAGGAAAGACAGTAGAATGAATCTGACATAACATTCCTTGTACATATGTGAATATACCACAGTGAATCTCGGCATTGTGTACATCCACAAGACTGGGATTAAAATGCAATATATTCTGTGATTGTACAAATACATCAAATAGGTTCTACTGCTATGTATAGCTAAAAAAAACAAATGAATTTTTTTAAGAAGAGAAAAAGAAGAAAGAAAAACAAAATTCCTTTTCCTAGCATGTTAATGGAGTTGTGGTTGGATGTGAAGATTTTCTCAATCTGCCATATTTCACTTTTGGTTCAGCTCCTGTGACTATACCTTTATCAGAGATTTCCCAGCAGACTTTCCCTTTCATCTCAACCCTCAGAACTAAGTTCCACTCCCAATCTCAAACTGACTCAAACAAGGAGAACAGACTGTCATGCTGATTTGGCGGGGTATGAATGTTTGAGACCACCACAGCAGTCCCTTCTGAGGTTTGGATGTGGTTGTCCTCCTAGGTACATGTGTTGGGATCCTCAGGGGGGCAGGATTGAGAAGGGGTGGATCCTATAAAAGGTGAGACCAAGAGGGAGGCCTAAGGTCATTGGGAGAGTGACCTCAGAAGCACACTCTGAGCACAGAAAAAACTTGGTTTTTGTCTGGCTTTCTGTCTGATGATGAGATTTCTTCTTCACTATGTCACATCAAGTCACAGGATGTTTAGGTGATAAGGGGAGAATGAGCTCTTCTCCTGACAATGGTCAACTTTCCATGTAAGGCTAGAAAACGTGGTTACAAACACAGCACACTCCAAGTCATGGCATCAGATCTCTTGACACAAGGTCTTTAAGATATGAAAAATATAAAGATCCTTCCACTCAGACTCCATCCCCAGGTTCAAAAGAAGCAGTGTCCTCCAGCTGTTATACAGACCTGCTTCTATAGTGTCCTACCTTCAGTGTGACTGTCTAGTGGGTCATCCAATTCACTGCTGAAAACAAAGATGCTCTTTGGCATCCAACCATACAAAACAGAGACATAAACACAGGGTGGCTACAGAGTGGCTCTGACATTGCTCCTACCTCTGAGTCCATGCTGTGTGGACAGCATCTTCTTGCTCTGACTTCTGTTGCCAGGCTCTGACTGGGTTCTGTGCAATCGGAACAAAGCCTCTTCCACTTGGAGTTTCAGGAATGTATGCCTCTAATTTGGAAGCTCTTCAGCGGAATCTACAGGATGTTCTAAAAGAACATAGAGTAAGTGTCAGTACATGGGTCTGGCTGAAGATTTCTCAGGCAGCAGGGCTGGAGTGGTTGGAGATGGTTGAAATTCACCCGGAGATAGAGTTGCTGCTGGGACATGATCTATGGTGGACAAAGAAAGGTAAAGGCATGGATCAGTAGTGCATGAGAAGGAGAGCCTCGGCTTCTCCAGCTAAAGTCCTGCTAATCAACCTGGGATGGTGAATTTACCAATGGCTTAAAACATAATAAATGTTGGGCTGGGGATGTGGCTCAAGCGGTAGCGTGCTCGCCTGGCATGCGTGCGGCCCGGGTTCGATCCTCAGCACCACATACCAACAAAGATGTTGTGTCCGCGGAGAACTAAAAAATAAAATATTAAAAATTCTCTCTCTCTCTCTCTCTCTCTCTCTCTCTCTCTCTCTCTCTCTCTCTCTCTCTCTCTCTCCCCCCCCCTCTCTCACTCTCCCTTTAAAAAAAAAAACATAATAAATGCACTGTACAATTCCATGGCAGCATCTTACCACTCCTCCTGGCTTGTGGAGTCCTGTCAACTCCCCGCTGTTCTCTTTCAATGTTTCATGATCATTCGTCTTCCTTGTATCTCCATGTGCTTCTATTGTATAAATCCTCTCTCTATGAGAGCTTTAATATTCTTGAAATAGGTGCTGTGTCTTGTGCTCTCTTTGGCTGGATGGCGTGCACGCGACCCACTGCATTGCCTACAGACCCAAGGCCCCAGATGCAGGTGCAGATCCCGCCGGCAGGGCGCCTACTGTCTGCCCTGCTCCTCCGCAGCGCCCGCTCCCGCTGAGAGAGTTTGAGGCAGTACCTGGCGGGAGAGCGGCGCCATTCAGGTCGCGCTCTAGTGGTGCCCGGGCTCCCCCTGGCGTGGCGTCCGTGGGCCTGACCGGCGCTCAGCCCGTGGCAGGCAGCTGTGCAAAAGCGGACGCGCTGAGGCCGCCCTTTCCACGAAGTTGGCCGCCGCCCCCAGAACTTCGGTCGCCTCCGGCTTCCCAGGACGCGGCGCGGGCTCCAGGCCATCCTGAGGGCGGCAGGTGAGTTGCTTAATGGAGGCGCCATTCGGACCCACTAATGGTGGGGATGGCGCGCAGCGGCGACTGTGACCAACTGATGGTCCCTGTGGTGCGGGCTGATGGGAGCCGGGTGCCCCGCCCACCCAGGCCGGCCTACCGCCAGGGGGCGCCCTCAAGCTGGGTAGGGGCGGCGGTTGGGCGGTTGGGCGCCTGAGTGAGTGTGGCCCCACAGGTCCCTGGGATGGGCTTCCAGTTGGGGGCGGGGGGGGGGGGACGGGGAGAATCCCTGGAGCTGTGACAGTTGTGCCTGGAGGCAGAAGCACCAGAGGATCAATAATAACCCCTGGTTTGGCTGCCTTCCAGTTGATTCAGGCCACCTGTTGGGTCCTTGCTTCCTGAAGCTTTCCCTAACAATGCCAGCTCACACCTAAAGCTCCTTTGTCCATCTCTTCATTTTGTACTTAGGCTAACTTTTTGTCACTCTGTGTTTTATGTTTCTAAGTTGGATTATTCGCTTTCTACAGATAGATTAAGACTGTCTCCAATGAGGCCTTTTATATTTATTTCTCTTGAAACTCAGTTTTTATTTTTGACCTACCAGCAACCAAGAACTGAGCCTTTAAGTGTGCATTTTCTTCCTTAATTCAGCTAACGAAACAGTTATAGAACACCTACTGTGTGCATTCATTGTGCTTGGTGCTGTACTGGACACTTACCATGCCACTTGTGGTCTAGCAAACGTCCTTAGTGCCCTTAACAGTTCCAGTGGTCAAGCAGAGTCCTCAGGGAAACCAAGACACCAGCAGGGACTGAATCATGGTCTAATAGAATCAGCAGTTGGCACTGTGGTGGGACAAGCTTTTCATAGATGACATAGTCCCAAAGTTGTGGGTAAGTGTCCTATCAGGGATGCAGGAGTGGCAGCAACTGCCATAACCCATCCATACCAGGGATGCAAAGGGGTGACAACAGCTGGCTTGACTACCTGGCTGTGTGACAGGGTGATTGGTGACTTTCAGTCGAGCCTGTGGACCACTGTACCTGACTTGAACAGTTGGGAACATGTTGTGGCAGTGACCTAAACAGACACCCAGTTGTCCTTTGCAAGGATCAATACCAAGCAGCAGAGAACTCAGCTCATCTCAGGTTGAAAGCAGAGCACTGCAGCACCAAGGGAATAAGGACATTGCTCTTTTACATCTACTCTGCAACAGTTTTTATTTTGAATCTGAGTACTTAAGAAGGATTGATTATTCTTCCAATGGTAATGTCCAGTTCTTTGTTCTTAGAAGAGCAATATGTACATATTGTAGTATAAAAATAACTATGTTGCCAAGAGTTTTTCTATTACATGGAGCCTTTATAGTGTCATACACTCTGTGCAAAACATCACATCATGTTATGTAAGTTTCACAATTCTCTGAACTAGATATTATGATATCTAGATATTATCCCATTTTACAGGTTCATAAACTGAACTTTATGGAGGGAAGCTTCATTACTTTTCTTCCGAAGACACTCAGTGGTAAGAAATAGCAGAGGTGATTTCAAATCTGATTCCAAATCCATAATGATTAACCTGTATACTCAACAAATTTTACAACATGGACTTGCTGAAAAGAGGCTTACAAACTGCTTTATGAAGAGTTTGTTATAGGAAACTTCAAAAATTAGGCATTCAAAATATGCTACCATCCATTCAGTAACCTGTGTGCCAACTGTCTTGTAGGACTCTTACAATGAAATAACTAGTTGAAATTAATCATGGCATAAACATAGAGCAAAAAATGCAAAGAAGAGATATTTTCACCGATTATTTAAAATTAGTATGAAAAGTACATTTTAAAAGGAACTAACAAATTGTAATACAATTCAAAATGCAAGATTTGAGTCCTGTTTGTACTTAGCAATGCCGAAAAAACTATATGAACACATTCTTTCCAAATTTTATGACTTTTCTGAGGATAAATTTAAATTTATTATTGTGAATGTTATTCAAACTATAGTTCCATTAGGCGTCAGATATTTCCAAATATCTGATTTCCTCTTAAACACTAACCCTGTGCCTTCCATTTCTGATTTCATCTTCAGCACTAACCCCGTCCCTTCACTTAAAGAAAGTTCAGTGAAGTTCAATTCCCCCTAAATTACTGAAAAATATCAAATTCAATTTTTGAAAAGGTCTGAAAGAAACAAGGGTTTAATAAGATGCTGACCTTGGTTTCTGTTCCTCTCATCATCTCCTTGAAGGATCTTGACTCAGCTAACCATTTTTAATTAGGCTAAGGCTTGAGAGTATTTGTTGATACTTGCCGTCAACTAGCTTTGAACTATGAATAAATATACCTGAGCAGCTAGCTCTTACAGAGGACAAGATGGAATCACTAAATAGAAAATATTAGGAAAAAAATGTTCTTTTCTCTGGAAGTGTCTTTCTTACTCTGATTTTTCTACTCCTCCTCATTTGTAGGCCCCACCTCCTTTGCCACAGGAATGAACTCACCACCTGGACTGGCCCATCAGGGAACTCAAACTTCCCCAAAGTCATAACGGATTCAAAGTGGAGATGTGTTCCACATGGAGACCACCCAAGTCCTGCAGTGGCTGACTTCTGTGAAAGAGAATCTCCATCTGAGATCAAGAACTAAACAAGCCAGATATATGTGCCGCCCTGTGTGGCTTCTGTGAATGGGAACAGGAGGATGCAACATGGATGCATATTCCTCTCATGGTGGTGTTAGTCACCTTCTAGACTGCTGTTTGTAAGCCCAGACAATCTCTCCACCTCAGCTGCTTCCTTCTTGTTCAGTAAACAAAGACCATCCCTGCTCAGGGAATGGAGGGTGGGTATGGAGTTTTCACTCTGATCCAACCCTTGTTACAGCCTCCATTACCATGACCAAGAAGGTGACTGAACATTCAAGAGCCAGACTGGATTTCCACACAACCTTGTTCTCACTTTTGTTCTATCAAGCACTGATGCACGAGTTAGTTCCATGTCACAAAGTTGGATGACATCTACCTTTCTGCATGCGTTTCCTTCACTTTTGATTTCTTTACTTCTATCTTAATATACTGATTTCAAGGGCTAAGTCTACTGACCAATAGGCAAAACTTTTTTAGATGAATAGAATATTTTATGCATTCATAGAATAAATCAAGAGTTTGGGCCTTCCTGTTTTCTTAATATTTTTGGATTACAAATGCCAAGTCACAGATACCTTGTCTAGGATTTTCAGTGGGTCCTCAAGCATAGCTTATTAACTAGCCATTATACAGATAATTGTTGACTAACAAGGGAGTGAAGAGTAGTTTCAGCATTATGAAGGCTCTCAGATGTCTATTCTATTCATCTTTAAATCACAAGATTCTCCTAGCTTTTTAAAGTTTACTTCATATGATATTCTGCAAGCTAAGTTTCTGTAAGAGAAAGAAATTAGGAAGAATTATATTTGATACAGAATCTATAAATCACAGAAAATTTATGCTTAAGGAAACCAGGTGAGATATTTAAAATGTTATTTAAATTATTGTAATTTACTTCTTTATTAAAGAGCAATTATATGATTCAGATTCAAAGTATGGTTTCTCAAAGAAATATGAAACCTGAATTGGAAAGTGACAAGACCCATCACAGAGCTATTTTGTACACTAGTAATGCAACTCCTGGTCAGTTTACTAAAATCCCAAGTGGCAGATTAATTATTTAGCAGTGGAATAAATTGAAAAGTTGGCCCCATCTACTTCAATACAAATTGAAACAGCCGACTCTGCAAAACTCTCAGCAATAATCACAGAAAAATGCAAGTGCATTTGAAATCAGATTTTGCATTTGGTCTAACATTATTGTCTCCCATTTTTTCCCACTGAAAAACCCTCAAATCCATTCGCACCCCCCCCAGCTCATCCATTTTTCAGCCTCCAGTCCCACCCTTGACACTAACCAAATCCCTAATGCAGTATTTCTTGCCTGCATCTTCCCTCCTTCCCTGCTTCTCCCTTCCTTCCTACACATAATGTATACAGGGCACTGAGGGGTAGGTGAGAGAGCACAGGACCATATATTTCCAAGAGGATAAGTTACCATCTAATGGTGAGTGTGGGGGACAGTGAGAATGACATGAAAAAAAGAATTAGGAATAAATGCAACAACAATAGGCACAATTGAGGTACCAACTGCTGTGAAGACACAGATGAAGGAGTAATTAATTTCTGTCATTCTCAAGCAGGGATAGGTGACAAATATCTTCACTCTGCTTATTCCCTTCCCATCACTTCTAATGAGGACAATTTGGAATCTGGCTTGTCAGGTTCTGCTACCAAAATATGAAATTGGAATATAAAATTTATTCTGATGTGAACCACAGAAGATAATGGATTTCACTTAATACAATGAAGGAACAGTTTATCGATGAGGTCTCTGAAAGGAGCAACAATCCTTAGTCCCTGTAGACCTCAAACCCCAATGCGGGTTGCTTTCTGCCACTCTCTCCTTTATCCCTCTCTGCCCATTTCTCAACTCTTCTTGGGATTTAGAAATAAGTGGGAGGAAGAAAGAAGCCTAATCATTAGAGACATTCTTATTCAGCTGCTAATTCTCCTTAGGCTGCAACTTTGCATATGAGCTCTTAACCCCACAAAATGTATTATTGAATGCATGGTCTATTTAATTAGTTTTAAGACATCCTCCTTCCTGGATTTTCTGAAATAACAAACACAAAATATCTCAGGATAATGCACACATTCAAACTTGAAGAATTTAAATAGGGTTCAATGGGATGCTGTATAGCAGGTGCCTTTTATACCCCTTTTTTTCCATCTAGTATATCTGGAAAATCAAAATACATTTGGTGGGAAGGGGGTATGGAAAAATACTCACTGGTATAAAGAGAGAATAAAGTATGATGTAATGTCATAGAAAAATAATTTAGCAAATTCATAGTAGGTTAGTGTAAAGTCAAACATTCTTTTTTCCCTCAAAACTAAATCTCTTAGTAATATCACTGGACTAAACATTCTAAAAATGGGGAAAGCTCTCAAGTGAGAGTATATCAGCTCTGCAAGTGACTGTCACTTTCCCATTCCTCTACCTCAATCCAACTCACACTTTTATGATTGGCTTCTTTTTTGACCCAAGTTTGTTAATCATGTCCATCTGTGCTGAAAGCCATAGCCAAGTAGGAAAATGGCGTCATTCCTACTTGGCTATGGCTTTCAGCACATCTGTAGGCAAATTGCTCTTCCAAATTGGCAACACTCAAATTGCTCTTCCAAATTGAGCTCTCAAGCTGCTCACATTTTTTTTCCTTCCCTTGATAAAATCTTTAGAGCATGCATTTTCTTGACACTTGTTTCTGAAATAATCCCCAATTATGGATATTTTAAAGGGTTCAAGGGGCTCACAAAATAAATCTGGTTTGGCATATAGTGTATTGCTTTTCATCTGATCCAAAATTGCCTAGAGAAGAGAATTTCCTTAGAGACACAGGCACATTGCCTTCAATATTCCTCTACTTTCTAGAGACTGGTGGTGAGATCTAAGTAGTAACTGGCAAGGGATTAGGGTTTCCTCTATTCCACCAGGCCAACACACTTCCAGAACAACAGCTTCCAAGGGTGTAACAAACTCCTTGTCTCCTTTCTGGATCTTCCTGATCTATCCAAGGGCTTTATTGTCAGAAATTCTCCATTATATTCTCTTTCCTGGGCACTCTATGACAACACACAAACACTTGAAAGAATTTTACCATAGGAAACTGTTTTTAATTTAGTGGGTTTTTTTTTCTTTCACATTTCAAATATAAAATAGACCTGAATTTCCATATCCAATCCAAGGGGCTTTGCCTAATTAATTGGCATTGAATAGGAGAACTAAGTACATAGGGATTGGGGTGGGGAATGAGGTGTAGAGCCAGAAAACCCAAGTCAGAGTTACAGTTTTAGGATTATCAAGCTGCATAACCTTGGGCAAGTATTTTAATCCCTCTGAGCTGTGGCTTTCTTCATCAGTTAAGTGGAATTAATAACACTACTTGACTTTCCTGATTCCCAGGACTGGAGTGAAGCTAGATTGAAATCACATGGGTGAATATGCTAAACAAACTGAAAAGCATAATAGAACTAATTAGTTCCTAATTAATTATGCTGAGAATATTATCTATTTGCTTATAAATGCATGTTGCTTGTACACTCACACTGTCATTGGGTAAATAAAACCTTGCTTCTGCTGAGCACAGGTTTGTGCATATAACCCTTCAGTGAAGAAAATTACATTTACTTTTAAGCAACTATTTCATACTCACATCTGTTGCCAAGTTTACATCTCCAAGAAAAACACGTCTCTCATTCAATCCTCTGAAAAATCAGATTCAGGAATCTCATTTTTCTCTGCAGGAAATTGAGATATAAAGATACTAATTGTTGTTGAAGGGAAGGCTTCCCATATTTTCTTTCCTGTAACTCTAGTCCTGAGTGATATCCTTGTCACAGATGGGATCTTAAATGTCAACAAAAAATTCATCTGGTGAGATTTGGTCCTCAACCTACGGTTCTATTGGAAGTGGTGGGACCTTAAGGTGGGGAACTGAGGTAGCAAGGTAGGCCACTGGGTTGTGTCCATAAAGGGAATATTGGGACCTCAGCCTTCCTCTCTTGGCTGCCATGAGTTCTACAGTTTCTCTCAGCATGTACTTTCCACTGATGTACTATTTCTCCATAGGTCCTGAGGCAATGAGGCCAACTGATCATGGACTGCAACCTCTTTAACCATGAGCCAGATTATCTTTTCTCCTTATAGGTTGATTATCTCAGCAACAGAAAGCTAACTAACACACTTGTTTATTAGTGTTCTGTTGTCTACAACTTTGAGATATGTTGTGTTCTTTTCCTTTCAAATAGATTTCCAGTGCATAATCCCATACTGGTAGGTAAGGGAAAGTTTCTATAGTAAAGAAATCTAGCTACCTTGGCTCAGTTCAGAGTTCTCTTAAGTTGATCTTAAGACCTTATTTTTCAATTACACATGTTAAAATGTGGTACAATTAGATTCTAGAAAAAGACTTTTTTTTGACAAGTGCAGGTTTAAGTTGATGACTGGAGTTACTATGTAGTAACTCTGTAAGAATGTAAATCTGTGCTCTTTTAAAAGGCTATTACTAAACAGGCCACACAAATAGGAAAACAGAATGGTAGATATAAAGATTTGTAATTCCATCTCTACTGCTAATTACTTTAATACACATATTAATATATTGTTGTACACTTCCATCCTTCTCTAGAAGTTACATCTTCCTACACTAAAATTCTGTGTTCTTTTTTACCCAGCATTCTATCATAATCATTCTTCCATTTCACAATTTACTTTCTTCATGATTTTCATTTGTAGTGATCATGAGTTATTCTCTCATATAGTGCTCACAAATATACCTATTTACTGGATATTTATATTATTATTTTCAAATTTTGGAATATGTCCCTAGAATATTCTGCCTACTAAATTAAATGTTATTAGTGATTTTAATGTACGTTATAAAGTCATTTCTCAAAGTTATAGAAAAATTTTAATTGATCTATTGATTGGTATATTCTTTTAGTCTTTCAAATAAACACAAACTTAGTAAGTTTCTAAAATTTGCCAGACACTTTGGTATATGGAAGAAACACATGATCTTCATTCAAATGATTTTAATTCCTATGGTCCAGCATTACTTAAGGACCCCAAGGACAAAAGGACTGACTTGTTCAAATTTTAATTGAGAAGACATCATTGTTAGTTTGCTAATTCCCTTTGAGAATTTCCCTCTTTCTCTTCCTTTCCCTCCTCTACTTCTCACTTGATTAGGTGTCCTGGAGTCAGTTCCTTATTTCCTCCTTTGTCAAATGAGAATAATTGTACTATGCCAAGGGATTGTTTCCTTAAATCAGAATTGTATGTCCCAAGACAGTGCCTAATATATAGTAAGCACTCTCTACACATTACTTTTTATTGTTGTTATTTCTATGACAGAGAAAGTGAAATAAATCCTCTCAATTGTCCCAAGGAATGGACAAGTAAGAACTGTGGCATCATGTTCATCTTTAAAGAAGCTGTTTGTGTTTTTAAACAAACAAATCACATAGCAGTAAATTTCATCTTTCTTGCAAGTATAGAGGTACAAATGAATTAGTACACAGATAGTAGGGTTTTGTTTGTTCTTACTGTGGCAAATTGTTGCTAAATGGTACAAAGATCTGCTAAGTCCCTAAAAAGAAAATATATGTCTTTCAGTTTTTGGTTACTTGTAACCTAGGAAAGTTTCTAAATTTAAGATATGGGAATGGTGACAGTGTGCTCAAAGTTATATGTGTTAAAACATCTACATTGTACCCTAAGATAAACTTAACTATGCTGAATTGAACTGATAGTGGTCTGATAGGTGTGCTGAATGATCAAGCCACACAACTCAACATGCTGTTTAATCAAACTTGTGCTCTAATCAGATTTTTAAAGAAGTCCATTCTTCCTTACATGTATGTATAATATACATATAAGCAACATGTCTGTATATACATGTGGTATTTATTTTCATTTATATTTCTAGGCTTTGTTCTAAGCCTTGTCATTAACAGCATATATTTGATTAAAAAAACATGTGGCTAGGTAAGTCCTATGAATGGTATATATTGAAATTCACATTGTCTTGATTTAAAAAGGCTAACTCAACAAGGATGCATACCTTAAGATGTCTGACATATGTCAATCAACAAACTATTGTTAGAAATTACATATGACACAAAAATTCTGAGTAAGTTTTAATGATTCCATTGTGATCATACATATTTTTTCGAGCTGCTACATATAAAAGTATGTACCATACGTTCTTACCACAGAAGCAAGTCAGGGTGGTATATGGCAAAATTATTCCAAGCTGCCAAAGGAGTAAAATACTTCACTGTCGTAGCTTTACTTTCCTACAGATCGGTCCATACAACACTATTTTCATTGTTGGGCTAAAGTCGCTTTCTTAAATACTTACATCTTAAATAGCTACAATATATTTTTTAAAAATCCAAAAATCTTTTCTACTCCATTAGACCTGTATGAAAGGAAAGAATACACCAAGTCCTGATGCAATTCTTAGGTGATAGAGAAGTGGGAAAAGGCCAGAAGGTCTCAGAACAAGCAGGGAAGTCAGTGAAGCAGAAAGTAAATTCAAATATTTGGCCAATGACAAGTAAACCAGAAAGGAGACACGCCAGCCGTTCACCCTGGAAAGTTACCGAACATTTATTCTGGTCCAAGTTTTATTTATTATTCGAAAAAGGAACAAGTTTTCTATGGGGGTGGAGTGTCTTACTCCTTATTGGATAAATAAGGAACTAAATTTCCCTGTAGATCGATATTGCCTTAGGGGTTGCGTCTACAGCCCCCTTTCTTCCTAGGAATAATAATGTAATGCCCATTGGCAAATGCTCTGGTGGGATCGCCGCCTTGGGGACATAACCCCCAGACACCTCTCCTCCAGCGGCTGTGGTCTGTCCCCTGTGCTCAACCTTTGTAGTCCGGCCACACTGTTGGCAAACTCTCCTCTCAAACTCCATCTTCTGGAGCAGGGCAGTGAGCTGTGCCGCATCCTCTTTCTTGCTTGCTATCTCTGAGTGGCTGCGGATGGTGAGGCTTAGGCGGCCAACACAGGCAGCAAGTGGCGCTGGGCACTGAGCACCCAGCCAATGCTGTTGTGCCTCTTTCCTTCAGAAGGCAGCGGTGCAGAGCCCAAGCCCGAGCCTGAGCCCCAGCCGAGCAGGAGCAGGAGCTCCAGATCAAGCTGGAGTCCAAACCCCAGCCTGAGCCAGAGCCCAAGCCCCAACCAGCATTTGAGCCCGAGCCCGAGCCCGAGCCCCAACAGGAGCCCAAGCCAGAGCCAGAGACCGAGCCGAGCCCGAGCCCGAGTCGAGCCCGAGCGGAGCCCCAGCCGAGCCCGAGCCCGAGCCCGAGCCCGAGACTCAACACGAGCTGAGCCCAAGCCCCAACCGGAGTTTGAGCCCGAGCCCGAGCCCCAACAGGAGCCGGAGCCAGAGTCAGAGCCAGAGCCGGAGACGGAGCCCGAGCCTGAGCCGAGCCTGAGCCCGAGCTTAGCCCGAGCCCGAGCCGGAGCCTGAGCCCGAGCCCGAGCCCGAGCCCGAGCCCGAGCCGAGCCCGAGCCGAGCCTGAGCCCGAGTCGAGCCCGAGCCGAGCCCGAGCCCGAGTCGAGCCCGAGCCCGAGCCTAGTCCGAGCCCGAGCGGAGCCCCAGCCGAGCCCGAGCCCGAGCCCGAGCCGGAGACTCAACGCGAGCTGAGCCCAAGCCCCAATGGGAGTTTGAGCCCGAGCCCGAGCCCCAACAGGAGCCGGAGCCAGAGTCAGAGCCAGAGCCGGAGACGGAGCCCGAGCCCGAGCCCGAGCCCAAGCCCGGGCCCTCCTTTCTTGGAAGCCTTCTGAGTCCACAGGGTGACATCGCCCGAGGCTCCGCCGCCGCTCCTCCCCAAGCAAAGTAACTCAAGACTAAGGAGCAGCCTCTGCGGAGCCAGCAGAGCTCTGGCTGTGGCCAGCCAGAGGCACAGAAGACCCTTTGGGCCCCAAGGTAGCTTGGTTTCTGTGAAGAGGAAAGAGGGTTGGCGGGCAGCTGTGGAGGCTCCGCCCTGAGCCTGGGAGGCCCAGCTTGCTACTCCCTGGTGGATTCCACAGCCACCCCTCTGCAGCTCTTTGCAAAGCTGCTTGAAAAAGCCTCCTAATC
The DNA here is from genome assembly GCF_052094955.1 of Ictidomys tridecemlineatus. Classification (NCBI taxonomy): domain Eukaryota; kingdom Metazoa; phylum Chordata; class Mammalia; order Rodentia; family Sciuridae; genus Ictidomys; species Ictidomys tridecemlineatus. The sequence continues at coordinate 42,628,907 of NC_135490.1, forward strand.
TCCACAGGGGTTTGGCAGCGGTGGTGGCACTGCCTGCTTTTGTTGCGCTCTTGCTCCTCTCCCTTTGGTCACTTCTGGGGCCGGACCAAGGCCAGTTCTCTGAAGCTGAGTGTCCCTGATGGCTTGCTGGTAAGTTGGGCGTCCGGAGCCCCGACGAATGACCCCAGCCCCAGGATTGTGCGATGTGGAGCTGGCTCCTTGTCTGGGCGGAGAGCAAGGATTTGGGGGAAACTTTCGTGGCCCTCTGCGGTGAGGTGGTCACAGGGTAGAAGAAGAGATGACCTGGAGTTTGTGCCACATGGGATGCGGGACACTGAGCTGGGCTCCACTTGGCGCAGGTAACTTTGGTCTTTGCGACCCAGTGTTCTTCCCTGAGGCTCTCTCAGGGAACAGTGTATGGAGACATTGCTTTTTCTGGGGGAACTAGTGGCCTTGGTGTCCAGCGCAGGCTGCACTAGGTTAGTGGGGAAGAGAGAAAGAAAGAAGAGTTAGGTTTCTGGGGACAACTGCTCTGTTGCTCGCGGTGCTGGCTTGTTGCTGTCTGCCACCAGAGTGTTCCCAAAATTCTCAGGGAAGCCATTGTCAGAAACGCTTGGCGCTCTTTGTCGGTGCTTTTTGTCCTGGGAATAACCTTCCTTGACTCTTGTCCAACTACTTCCCCATCTTTCCCCTAGTCCCCATTCTCCTCTCCCAGCGCTGCATTGCTCCTGGGTTGGTCTTGTGGGTTAGGGCACTGCTTGGAATATGTGCTTGTTGGCAGAGTCTTTTAAGATGTTTTGATTCTAAGGATCTCTGCAGAATTGTCCTGTGCAGCCAGGTCTGGGCGCCCAGTCCCAGGATCCTGAGCCACCAGTGGGAGCCAGCTCTTCTGCAAAGCCAAGGTGAAGCTGGCTCTGCACCTCTCAGAGCCAGCCTGCTTGATGGTGGCTCTAAACAACTACTCTTCACTGGGGAACCCTAAAAGAGGGATGAGAGTGGTCTTTCATATTAGCCCTTTGGGTTCTAAGGAAAGTCATTCAAATGAGTCCATGACCTCTGTTTTCCTGGACCCATCCTCTGTTCTCTTCCAGTTTTGTTATTCTTTCTATAGGTTGGTTGCTTCTATCCTTCTCTCCTCATGGAGGTGGGGGCTCTGAAATTTCACCAGGTGGACGCTGGGGAGTGGGCTCCAGGGCGCTTCTCTGCTGAGGGCCATTACCAAGTAGGAATGACGCATCGAAATTTCCTTGCCAAGCGTACCCCATGCTGCTTAGAGGACATTTGATGGAACATTGCATGCTTTAATAAGGTGACCTTGCTCAAGGACCAAGGCGGATTTGGGTTTAGAGCTGATCAGGTTTGAGGAAGTAACCGGCTCCTTGAGTTTAAGGCGTTGCCAGTTTAAGATAATGGGTTTTAGGGAAGTTGGAAGTTGAAGATTATTGCTGGGATTAGGGTGTTCCTGCTGCTTGTTCCCGTGGAGTTCTCGTGAGATTAAAAGGGGATTTGGAGATAGCCTCGTGGAGTAGGTGGATTGTGCGGGAGACGGCAGAACGCGTTTGCCCCTGGACCTGTGTGGAGGCGGTGTGAGAGCTGGAATAAAGAATTGCTGTTTGAACCTACAAAGGTGTGGTGGCTCGTGATTCTGGTGCCAAGCGGAGACATTGGCCTTTGGCACTTCTCTGCCTCCCACTGATTATGACAGGTTTTCTGGCTAGCCCACCCAGCTCAGTTTAGCTGGTGGGTGCATCTGTTGCCTTGGTTCCAGGTGCAGATGGAAATGCAGCAGTGTCCAAGAGCTGATGGTGAAGAAGGGAAAAGTGACAGCCACACTCCTGGCTGAGCCTGCAGGATACAGAGAAAGAACTTATTTTGTCCTTGACAATTTCTCTCATTGTTGTGGCTACCTGTTTTCCTGGAAATAAATTCACATTGTTTTCCAGAGCCATCATTTATTTACTTTCCATCCCCCCCTCCCAGTAGAAAAGGAGTAAGACCACAACCTGAGTCTGATCAAGTGGCAGCATGTACTGTCCACCCAGGCAGCAGTTATGAAATGATAGCACGCAGAAGGAAAGCCATGTATATATTCGATGGGCATAGAGGGCAACAGCGCTATGCAATAAGTGATCCGGTGGTTTAATTAAATTCTCTTTGGACTAAGCGTTACTGCATGCATCATTATTCAATACCATGTTTGGAACCATGCTTGATGTGACTCATTATATGTGACTCATTATATGCAGGCAAATTGGAGAGAACATTGATTTATGCACACCGTTTGTCCCTCCATGGAGAGCCTAACTTGAATGGGCATGTAGTGTGTTAATTGAAAGTTTGAACTCTACCAGTTATATGATTAAACTCACATGTATTCAAGAGTTGTAACTTAATGCCCCAACAGCTGATGGACACTTTTTTGTAAAGAAACTTTTTAAAAGTGTTATTAATCCTTTCATGAACAAGTAAATATTAAACTTCCTCCAGCACAAAATGCAGATGTGCTTTTCTAATACCTGCAGGTTAGATTTCTCAAATAAACAACCAGATTCTTAGACCTTCAGTTCTAAGTGATTTAGCTAATATGACTGGATTTTCTTTAGTGGCAAAACATAACATTTGACTTTAAGTTAAATTTTATGCACAGAATGTACAGTCCTAACAAATGCAATTCTCACAGGATTTGCCAATAGTATATACATATAGATCTGTATATGAGTTAAGCCTGTAGAAGGTTCATGGCAAATTTTCCTATTATTATAACTATGGAAAAAAATTAAATCACTTCTTTGGCCTTTTGTTCAACTGTTGATCCAGCTTTTTCATCTTTGTGTGGAGAATAAAATGCAGCTTTTAGATGCAGTCTTCTCAATGACCTAGAGAGGGACTATTGTCTCTTTAGTGTGATGCAAGTCTGGAAATGCAGCTCAAGATCAGCCTTAGATGCCAGTTCCTGGCTCATCCCAATGCTGATCCCTGAGAACCTTGCAACTCATTTAAGCAGTGCCACTTCCCTTGTTCCTGACTCCTTGTTATCTCTGACACAAAATTAATTGCTCTTATGATTATTTCCTATTAGGGAGAGTCACTGTAGCTTGTTTGTTTTAAGGTTTGCCTTTTACTTTTCTGGTTTTGATTGGCCAGTATCCTTGGTGCCTCCATGCCTTCAAACTCCAAGTTCTAATCACTAGTAATGATATGTAACTGCACATTTCTGAGACTGGTTTTCCTCTCCCTAGTTCCCTTATATCTGACTGCTGATTTTCCTAGATTGTGAGATGTCATTTGTGTCTGGTCTGCCCAAATGGAAAGAGGCAGGTTGGGCTGCTCTTTGGGCATTGGCATGTGTGCAGTTGACAGCTCTTCTCTTTGTGAACTTGAAAAATAAATCAACCCCTCTGCTACTCCACCCCTCTCCCACACTTTCTCCTCTAGCAACAAAAAGTTCCACATACATCTATACAAACTTACAACTTTTGTGTTTTCTTTTGGAGCCAGATATATCTTAAAAATTGGCAATAGGACTGTCCACTACCCAAAGCCAATACCAATTCTCCCACCCAATTCATATGTTCAGCAATGATGGTCAATTACATATTTTTATAGCCTTAAATATGTAGTCATGCAGCATAATTTCATATAGAGGAAGTGTGCTGGTTCCTACTAATATTTTTGAAGTGCATTGTACTAGTTTACTCCAGGTGTTATTAAAGAGAGTGAATCACACTAAATTTGGATCTGTGCTGTTCCCATTTCTCTTCTCTTCTTCGCTCTTCATGAAGGTCAGGAAGAGGAATGTTGGAAGGTTGAAAACAGTAAACATCAAGGGAGTTTACAGTTTATCCTTACAGACAAAAGAAAGAGCACGGGGAATGTGTGTGTATATGTGTATTTTTGATCTCTTAATTTTTGTTAAGAGGGGAAAAAGTCCTATTTTTGACTTGTGTATTGGGATCAGCCTTTGCCTTTGTCCAAACAGATTTATTTCTTATTCTGTCAATGTAAAAATTTCCCTCTGTGTATTCCTTTCAGACTCTCCCCTTTGATCATATGTATTTGGTCTGTGTTCTCTTATCAAATGATGTTTCTCTACCTAACAATGTTGTAATTGCCTTTGAAACTGACTTGTTTTTTTCATCAGAATTCATGCTGTTTGTCATAGTTACTGAAAAAGAGTACAAGACATGTCAATTTATGATAAATCTTTAAATGGTATTTGATAACAAAGTGAATAATACATCAGACAGGCTACTTTTTATTTCAGCTGAAGTTAAAAGCAAATTCCACATCTATGAAATAATCTTTTAATGTCATAGAACGTTTATTTGTTATGCTTACCTATTTGTAAATGAAAGAGATACTTTATGTTTCATTCTTTAAATGGGAGTGGAAAACTAGAGTACTACATTGGCTGATTATTTTTGAAATAAGTGAAATAAATTACATTAAATGAAATAAATTACATAAAACTACATTTTGGAAAACTTCTTTAAACGTTTTTATAATATTTACAGTGAATTCTGAGGTAGACAGTTCACAAACTTGATACTTCATCTCAGTGCCAATGTGTTTTATGAAAACATTCTTAAGCAGTGTAGGTGCACATAAAAAGTCTTGTAAGTTCTGTGAAGATTTTGCTTTCAGATGTGTGTTTATTTTCCTTTTAGATTCTTGAAGCAATTCTTTTGATTTGCAGTTAATATTTTGGTAATAAAAACTGAATTTACATAATTAAAAACTTGGTTCTTTGAGATTTTCCAGATTGTTCAGACCAGGCCTGGAATGTGAGGCTTGCATTGATTCTGTGGTGGAACATTGGCGCTTCTCCACTTCACTCTGGTTGAACATTTTGGTGCTCTTCTTTGTGTGTTGATAATCCATAAAAATTCCAAGTGGCTTATTTTGCCACTTACAGTTGTTTTAGGAGCAAATTATGTCACCCTAAAGAAATTAATTGTGTTTCTGCTTGAATTGTTGAGTTCTGTTGATAAAAATGATGTGAGCAGTGCTGAGTCAATTCTTCAGGTGTCATTCTAGCAATTTTAATAAGAGAAATTTGGAAATAAACCCAATAATACAGCATATAGTTATTGCTTACATTTATTTTGTTGGGAAAGCTGAAAATTGATTGTATCTTAACAGTGATAGTATTTCATTGTCCCAAGTCTAGGTTTGAAAGGAGCTACAGGCATTGAGGAATAGGATTCAAACTTTGAATTTATATTATTGGGAAGACTATGGAAAACAGCTCATTATTTTTCTACAGTTGGAGAAACTGAAGTGGAAAATAAACTGTATAGAATCTATATAGTCATCCTTCCCTACTACAGTCTATCTTCTGCTTTTTTAAAAAAATTAGTTGTAAATGGACACAATGTCTTTATTTTTCATTTATGTATTTTTATATGTTCCTGAGGATTGAATCCAGTGCCTCAAGCATGCTATTCGAGGGCTCTACCACTGAGCCACTACCCCAGTCATCTCCTCTGCATTTTAATGAGCGAACAATCTTCTTTCAGATTCGGATCTATTTATATAAAACCTTCCAAATTAATCCTATTCCTTAACCAGCTGCTCAGGCTGATTCCCAAACCCTGTTCAAGGCAGCAGCTGATCAGCCATAGAAATCCTCCTGATCCTAGCTGGATAGTGAGTGACCCAGCAGCTTCTTAGGTGGTGTTCTTGTCACAGCTTCTTGTAGTGATTTGCCTTGGGTCATTCAGCAAATTCAAAAGGAGAGAGGAAGCCTTTCTAGGGTCCCTCCTATCACCCAGGGAATGATGGCTGACTGCATTATGGCCATTGGGTTCCTGTGCTGCAAGGTGCCCTAGGGTTTTGCTACTTGGAATTTGGTCATGGACCAACAGCAGTAGCAGCACCTGGGAACTTGTGATGATTTGTGATCAGAACCAATGCCAGACCTACTGTCTCCAAATTTTCTGCTTTTATTGACACCTTCTCTAAAATGGCATCCTTTAAAGATGACTCTAAGCCTTTATCCTCTCTTTGGACAAGGCTAACTTTTTCAAGTAGTTCACATTTTTCTTCAATTAGTCCAGAAAGTTTTAGAGCAAGCTTTTTTTCTTTTCTTTTCATCTAACGCCTGCTTCTCACAGACTGATAACTTCTCCACAAAAACAAGAGAACAACAGAAAATCCAATAGCTGTACATATCACCAATTCCCATGGACAGCCATAAGGACTAGGGTGTGTTTCCATGTCTGCAAACAAGGCAGACCACAATCCTGCTTACTTCTTCCAGAACCACACCAAGTAGGGCTGAAGAGCAGCTGTTGCCTCTCCTTCACACTAAGGCTACTTTGGCTATTCCCTCCACAACCACACCATGCTCAGGCACACCAAAACTGTCTGTGAACACTCAGGCCTTTGTTCAGGAAAAAACCTGCAACAGGCAATAGAGCAGACCATTGTGAACCAGTGAGTAGGTGAGGGAGCATGGGCATGGGGAGCCCTGGTCATGGGTTCCCAGGGGCCTAGCACATTCAAGCTGCCTTCAGAGAAGTCTTGGCCCCTTCACTATGCTGTGAATCTGGTAGCATCACAGGTTCAAGCCTATCTCAATCAACCAGAGAGAAATCTTCTCCAGGTCACCCACCCTTTGGTTTGGCTTCGGCCAGATCAAGGCAGAACTTATTATGTGCCATTCTGTACAGTCATAATATCATCCACTTTGATGTCACTAAAATTCTAAAGCTCTGTAAAATTTTAAAGAGATAATACATCATATATTTATATTTGTACAACTTATCCTTTTGTTTTAATGACTCATTCCTTTCCCTCCCCTCCTGTCCCCTTTTTCTTTCCTTCCTTCCTTCCTTCCTTCCTTTCTTCCTTCCTTCCTTCTCCTGTTCCTTTTCTTACAGTTTTGGTGGTTAAATTTCAAGGCCTAGTATATGCTGGGCAAGCTCTCTAGCACTTAGCTACATCTCCAGGCCTGTTGACATTTTCTATAGAAGCCATGTGAATTATTGCCATAGAAAACCTCTTGTGTTAGACTATTTTAAAAGTAATTTTAGAAGAGTGCAAACATGGGCACAAATCAGTTTTGATAAGTTATTTTTAAGTAGTACAGCATATGTAATGTTTCTAAAAAGAAAGATCTTAAAACTTGAGTGGGTTTTCATGTCAGTTTTTGTAGACTACTATTTATTTAAGAGTCATCAAAATCTTTTTTCAAAGGTTCTTTTCACTTATCATAGGATGTAAATACTTCTAAGCAACCTGGTCATTATAAATATATACCAATGAGAAGGATAAGATAAGTGATTTTTTGGATCAAAGAAAACAGAATAAAATGTTGCATGGGATTCTCACACAGAGACAATGGACACCAGAGTATTCAATAGGAAGCAGTGTTTATTTGTGTGCATCCAGCCTCAGTGAATTATTATCCAAAGGCTGAGCATTTAGTGTAGGGAGTGATCCCTTATATATTCTGGTTAGTTTTCTTTTACATACTAGCCTTTGTCTTCATATAAGGTAATACACATTCCTGTTTGGGAATCCTATTTCTAAACTACAAAATAGCAAGAATGTTCAAAACTGATTTCCAGAGGGCTCACAATGATACAGATGGCATCATATTCTCTTTCCTTTGTTCTGAGAAATATGTACCACAAAATGTAGCTCAGTGTTAAAGCACCCCTGTCTTCTATTCTCAGTACCAAACCAAACAAATGGCAGATGCACTTCATTTAGGGCAGATAATTTAATATTAATATTATAATGAGTTAGAGTGAGCAAAGTTTACCCCAGATCACTTAAAAGAAGAGCTGTATATCTTGATTGGTTTAAGTTGGTTTTTCTGGACCTTTACTAAAGAGCAGTTTCTGAAACAAAGAAATAACTTTAAGTGATTAGCAATGAGCAGCTTTCTACCTGCAATCTGGTGGGGAGAAAAGTTTGAAGAAGGGGAGAACTTGACATCTGGATCCCTTGGTGGATCTCCTTTCTCTTAGGCTATTCTAACCAATTCCCTGGCAGCACCTTGAGTATCTAAGATGCAGAGAGTTTGAATGGCCTTGGAAAGTAGGGCATTGAGCCCTGATCCCAGGCCCTCACCTTATCTCATATCTCTGGGTTGTGGTTGTTCTCTAGGGCACCTCAAGGCCCTGATTTTGGAGGATTTCACTTCCATCCCACCTCTATGCCCTCAAGTTCAATGAGGGCTTTGATTGCAGTACCTGGAATTGGGAAGGAGTTTCTTCAGGCAGGAGATTCAGCCTTACAAGCAGGCTGTCTTGACACTGACCCTACAGAAGGCAGTGCCCTTGTAGCTACCCAGTAGACCACCTTTGGGCTATAACTTATGGGGTTGAGTCTTAGCATTTTTTTCCAGACAGGTGTTTCTCCCTGGTGCCCAGGATCTCCCTCCCTGAGGTCATAGTTACACTTTGATGGAGGCTGAAGGCTATCTAGGTGCCAGCCACTCACTTTTCTCACTTCCTCTGCCCACTGATATCAGAATCAGCTTTATCTATCATGTCTATTGTCCAAGGCCCAGGGGACTCAGGAGGCTTTAAAGGTTAGTTGAATTCTGCAAAGGGACACCTTTGTTTTGAGAGGCTGCAGTGATAGGAATCACCTGCACATTTTTTTTTAGACCATCTTGACAGTGGAGTTGTGATGGGTGCAGTCAGGAATTCCTTTAGATCCACTGTCCTTTGTGGCTAGAGACTGACACAGAAGCCTGTTGTCCTGGGTAGAGAAAGCATATTTGGCACATTGTAGAGAAATTGTTGGTTAGGGGTACAAAAGGTGTGGGGAAGCTTGAAAACACCTCTGAAGACTTTCCGGGACACTTGGTGAGAGGTGGCAAGATGAGAGGCAGGGCTCCTGACCCGCCAGCTCATGAGCCATCACTGCTCAATAGCCATAGATTAAAAGCCATATCCTCATGCAGTGGCAACTGCTAAGTGGTGACTGAAGCAGAGAAGGCCAGAGCAGTTCAGGTCTTGGTGGATCCAGCTGTGGTATCAATCTTGCTGGCCACTGGCTGGTATAAATCAAGAGGTGGTAGCTAAGCTCTCCAGGCCCTGAGTGTGGATAAGGGCAGAGATATAATCTGATACAAATAGCTCCTTCTTATTCTATGATTTCTGACCTTTTCTGAGAATCACACCTAGATTCTGGCATGAGCAGAATCATATGTAATAGAAGAGAAATTGTCACCAAGAGACAACTTGTGAGTTGTCCAAGTCACACATCTCAGAAGTGGGTCAACCTGGTTGAATTCAGGCCCAGTCCCTCACACCTCAGCTCAGGGAGCTGCCGTCAGTGGTGGATCAACAGCTCTAAGGGATGGTCCTGGTGACCACTGTGTGCTGTCCCTAGTGGCAGGATTTTGCATTCACTGTGCTCTGCCATCCTCCTAAGGATTTGGGGTAAAGGTGATTTGCATTTTATAGGAGAGAAAATAGAAAACCCAAGGTGTGCTGGGGTTTTGCAATGAGGACACAATTAGTAAGCAGCAAGAGGGGATAGACCAGGGCATCTACAAGCTCTTTGTTCATGGCCCTGGCCTCATGACTTTTTATTGATGAGAAAGCTTTTGGAAATCAGGAGTAGACCTGCCTGTGTGGGAGGGAGATGGAGGTGGAAAGTGGAATCTGACCCACTTCCTGTGTCTGTAGCACCTGTGAGGTTGGCTTTGACTCCTATGAGTCATGTTCTGGGGCCAGATGGGGGATCCAGTATAATCTTTTGTTTCCCTTTGGATAGTACCATAATGGGAAGTTTCTTAAAATTAAATTTTTAATAAATATTTACTGCTGTTGGGGTCAAATTCAGGGTCCTTCTGCATGCTATGTGCAGACTCACCACTGAGCTACTTCCCTAGCTCCTTATCAGATTTCAGAGGAAGTTTTCCTATTTCCAGAGGTTATCCAAGATGAACTTAATAAATACCATGAATTTCTGGGACTTATTGGAAAACTATTTTCAAAGAGAAAGATATGCAAGTTTTCTCTATCACTGCCAATTTCTGTCTTCAGAAGGCTAGTGTTGATATACATCATGGCAGTGTGAGTGTAGAAGAAGGAGTCTTGAGTGCTGTGAATGAGCTAGAAAGAGTTGCTGTTCCTAATGTCTTGCTGTAGGAAACACCCAGTTGCTGTGTAGTGACAGGACAACTAGTCCAGGGCTTCCCCTGTCTCCAGGCTGAAGGATGACTTTTAAGCCTGTCCAATCTGTTGCACACCAACACTTTTTCACATACAATGGAAGTGAGTAACTAAGTAAATGAAGTGGAAGAAGCCAAGGACACTCTCAGACCAAGCCTGTGGGGGCCATGTGCTGGATGGTATGTCCGTGAGGCTAGGAAGAATGTTCTGCTCTAAAATGGTTTGTCTGATTGGTCTGGACCATGAGGGTACTCTTCATAAGATCAAGTTGTTGGTAGCTCTTTCTGTGAAGTCCCCTCACCACACTATCAGATGAGTGTTTGGTGAAGCAGGAGATGGGATTCTTAGAGAGCAAGCAGTTCATCTTTAGAATTCTATCTACTGAAGTATGCATCATGTCATTGAATTAATGGGACAGTTTTTCAATAATATTATTTATTATTCTCAATTTAGACAAATAAACTAAAGAATGGACAGGTGAAGCCACAAGTTCACAGAACTTCAAGTGGGAAAACCACTTAAAGTGAATGAAGCCTCATTCCAGTGCTCATACTCTTAATCTCTGCACTGTGTCCATAAAAAATGGTTAACATCCACTAGCAGGGGGACTGCAAAAGAGGAACACAAGAATGAACAGGAATAATATGGGGATGGAAAACAGCTATAGTCAATGCCAGATCTCATGCCAGCTGCATCTGTCATCTCGCTGCATCCCCACAACTAATCTAGGAGATGTTAATATTAAAGTGTGAGTGAGTCCCAAGTCAGATTTATCTGAACCTCAAGCACCCACCACTGTGGAAGCCACCAAAATCCTCTAGCCCTTGATCTGGCTCAGCTCTGTGTCTGAGATCACAATCTGCAAGAGACAATGACCTCTACCTCCCAGTTTGCTGGTGAATGAAATTCACTATTGTGTCCAGTTTACTTTTTTATTATTTTTTAAGTTGTAGATGGACACAGCTTATTTTGTTTGTTTATTTTTATGTGGTGCTGGGAATCGAACCCAGTGCCTCATGCATGCTAGGCAAGTGCTCTACCACTGAGTCACAACCAAGGCCTCGCCACTTTACTCTTCATTTTCTTCCCATTCACAAAAATTGAAGTCACCATTGTTGAAAACCTGTGGGAAGGAGAGAGAAAAGGAGATGCACCAGCCAGAAAAATACAAATAAAACCTAACAACAGAAAATCATGTGAGCTGTGACAGCTCTGATTTATTAGACACCAGTATGACCACAAGAACATGATTCCCATAAAAGGAAATTTGCAGGCACTAATTAGTTGCAAATACTGATAAACCGATGCCATAAAAAACATTTTGATACAAAATTGTGACAAGTAAACCTGTAAACATAATTTAATAAAGCCACATAACCTTGCAATGTGGTTTTTCTTCTCCTTACCTTTTCCCATTAATTTAAACCACCAGTAATCAAACCCCAGGTGCAATTTATTTCACTCTGGCACCATATTAGAAGATTCACAAAAGGTTTTTGTTACATAAAAACATATTTAACTCAAGCCATAAAGAGGATCTTCTGAAAAAACCAAAAGAGATTTGCACTAGATTAAAATCCTGGTAAATCCATGAGGCAAAGCACTCATGAAATGTGCTAGAGACATAGATGCAATTATTTTTGCCCATTAAACTATAATTTTGCAGAATAGTGGTAAGAATGTAACACTTTAGCCTGGTCTTTTGACTCAGCATTTGGAGGCAACCCTTTAATTTATCCATTCACAGATTCAGACTTAGGCAATATAAGGCTCCATTTCAATTTTCATCTTCAGGATAAGCAAATAAAGTGTTACTTCTTTGCTCTCCTGGCCCAACAGGAAAATGTATAGATGAGCAAAAAAGAAAGAGTAGACATCATGTCATGAAGAGACATCAAGAAATAAACCACCAATTCACAACACAATCAAAAAACTGCAAAGGGGACATGTTCTCATTTTTGCAGAGGAAGGAACTGAGGCTAGCAATATGACATAATTGGATAAAGGTCACAGATTACAATTTTTCATTTTTTAAGTTGTAGTTGGACACAATGGCTTTATTTTATTTATTTTTATGTGGTTCTGAGGATCAAACCTATCGCCCTGCATGTGGTAGACGAGTGATCTACCACTGAGCCACAACCCCTGCCTCACTGACTAATTCTTTTAAAGCTTAAAATAAGTTTATTATCTTGAAGTGCCAGAAGTCAAAAGTCCAAAAATTAGTCTTGGTTAAAATTGGCAGAGCTATTTTCTTAAAAGTCTGTGTCAGGCTGGGACATATGGCAAGGCTCACAACTCAACCAGTGATGCCTCCACACAGCCAGTTTGACAAGCCACTAACTAGAACCTGACACTTCCCTTCATCCCCTCTTCACCTGGATCTGGAGCTGAAGCTCAGACCTCTCCTCCAAGTCTCCAACCAGGACCCCACCTGCCTGCTAAGGATCATCAGGTGAATGGCTCAAGAGTGATACCGGAAATACAAACTTCCACACCCACAGAAAACCTCCAGGTCTTATGAGACATGTTAACACCTTCCTCAGCAAAATGGTACCATTACAAATGTAGTCCATGAGTAGGAAGTGGTGGCTTCCACTACCCAGCAGTCATGTTTCTGGATGCAGTAGTTGACCATTGATTAAAACCAAACTCTCACCTTCATCCCAGTCACAGAGGAGGACCTTTGGCATTTCCACTTCACAACATCAGTATCATCTTAAGGAATCTTAGGGAATTTGTAACCCCAAAAGCAACAACCTGAGATATTTTTGGTCATTGGTGGAGATGTACACTGCAGTGAAAACTTTGAGTCACTTGTCCCACACACACTCCCCAACTGAGGAGGTCCATGGGCATGGACACTGCCTTCTTCTTTCATCTCTTGCAGAGAAGACCAGATCAGGGAAGGGCAGCAGGGAAGGGCAGTACAGCACGGGTCAGGAGGCTCATTCCATTAGGACAGGGTTTTTTAATCCTGACTCTGGCACACAGTAGTGGGCAGCATCAAGCAACTCACCTAATACTTCTGAATTGTCTCCTGGGTAAAGAAAACAGAATCTAATAGAACAGGCTGTTTCTAGGATTGAGATTAAAGCCTATGGGATGGGTGTGTGTACTCTCTACACAGTGGTTCAGAGAACACATAATCATCTTCATTTTCTATTCAGGAGAGCAGCAGGAATATCATCTGTATTACCCATGCTCTGTGTTTGCCAAACCGTTGACCCAACTGTTTGAAACGGGAGATTGTGCATTAAACTTCTTCCTTATGACACCTTCTAAACTTTAGAAGTGTGCCCCTAAGTTAGAAGGAAAGAACACTACAGAATCAGGTAGTATGTTTCTCACAAAATTCACAGAATATATTGAAATTTCATATCAAGACAACAACAACAAAAAAAACCTACTCAATTGAAATCTGAACACTTTTTATGTATTACTGTTTAGCAAAGTTGACTCTAAGGTACAATAGATCCCAAACTATTTATTTTACCTTGAATTTTTGCCAAATAATAAAAAAACTAATAATAATACCTATCATGTATTTTTATTGCATAACAATTGTTTTCAAAGTTTACCTAGAATCATACCAATTACAGTCTCCAAATATTATGTATATTAGGTGTTGTGTCCCGATGTTATGGATGGGAAAACTGAGGCTCAGGTTAGGCTGCTTCTCCAGTGATCACAGCTGGGAGATGCAGACTGTGTGTTCACACTGGGGCTCTGTGTCAGAGGACTCCTGGGTGCAATGCTTTGCTACCTTGGTGCAGCCCACACAAGGAAGACGTGGCCTTGGCTTTAGAGGACCATAGGCTAATGGGGAAAGGTTAATGCACACATGGGATCTTTTAACCAACCTTGCTGAGATATAATTTATAATTAATGTATAATTAATATGATGCATATATTTAAAGGGTACAGGTCTGTGAATTTGATACTGTGTATATCTATGAATCCACCCTACACTCAGAACATTAATGTCGCCCAGAATGCCTCTTTTCCATCCATCACTCCCTGAGTTCCTGGCTCCATGTAACTGCTGATGAGATTTTTCCTACTGTAGACTGCTCTGCATTCTCTAGAATTTTATCTAGATGGAATCACATGTGCACTCTCTGTGCTTAGGAGATGCCCAGGGCTTGCTGGCTACATTCAGTCCATCCAAACAAGGGGCTGCTGCTTACCTTAACTTGAGATGCCCATAACATCTCCTGCTGAAAGAGACTCTCTGTCCCTCATCGCCCACTGCTGAACCACCTCTATAGAGGAAAAAAATGGACAAAAAGCCAGTCTTTTTCTTCTAAAGAAATCCCTGCCCAAATTGCATTCAGCAAAGTTCAATTCTACATTTTTAGACAAGCACTACCAAAATGGTGCCCCTTATCAAGACTATGCCAGCCACCAAAGCCCAAGGTTATGATTTTGGTGCAAACCTTATCATATGCTTATCTATGAGATGTCTTCATTTAAGCACTTTATCCATTCACAGGGAAGACATAAAATGTACCACCAGCACTTACAGGTTTTTATAATAGTCCTATGCTTCACATGCCTGGAAGGACAGAGTGTGCACCTGATGAGCCCAGAAGTACATGGTGTTGCCAGAATCCTGCACAGTTGTAATCAGGATACAGGCTTCTGGGGAGTATCTCTGGAGCATAGGTACCCTGTGCCACATGCACAGGTGTTGGGACTATGAGCTTAAGTCTTCATGGTGGGTTTATAAATCCTTCATATAAAAGACAAATATTTTGCAGGATTAGCATAGTCTCAAAAGTATAGGAATCCTGAAGGATAGAATTATGTGTGTTTTTCAAACTTGTTTTGAAACTACTTTTCGTGAGGAGATATTAGGGATTGAACCCAGGAGTGCTCAACCACATCCCCACACATGTTCTTTTTTTTTTTTTCATTTTTTTATTCTGAGACAAGGTCTTCTAAGTTGCTAAGGCTACCTTTGAACTTGTGATCCTCCTGCCTCAGTCTCTGAAGCCACTGGGTTTACAGATGTGTACCACTACAATGAAAAATAATTTTTTAAAGAAGATAAAGTTTTACAAAAAGAATGGTGTAAATGTGTAAATGGTGTGAACTGTAAACTTTTTTTACAAAAATCAGAAGCTAAGAATTTTTATCTCTGAGATCTTAGGAAAAGGAGAAAAGTAGCCTCCCACTGCCTACTACAATTCATAGAAAGGTCCATGCTGAACACCTGGAAGAGGCAAGACTCATTTTCTGCTGCCAAGAGAAGTCTGGACACCCATTCTCACATGGTGAAGATTTGGGGGAGGTCCAGGAAACCAGAACCCAACCAAGGTCAGAGAGGAAAGCCTGGTGCTAGGGCAGGCCTTGGTGGCCCAGTTAGTCACCAGAATCCACCCCTTGATTGACTCTTTCCTTTCTAGCATGGCAATTGCTGGTTGAATCCTGGCTACAATTCTGGTGTGGGCTGGCCTGAGAAGTAGCCCCCCGGGGTGAAATTACAGGGATTCTTACTGTAAAGGATTTGCATGCCTTCTACCATCCCTTGAGATACAGCCCCCAAAACACCTGCTCCAGGAAGTCACTACTGCCTGTCAGCCATGACTCTCCTGTCCCCATATCAGTTCGCACACAGCTTTAAAGGAGCATTTCTCAATTGTGACCACTGAGGCTAAGAGTCAGGCCTTAATCATCTGTGCAGCTCTAGCACCTGGCAGCACAATATGTGTTTTTAAAGTAACAAAAATAATGGAGATTTAAGTTCCTGTGAAGTTTCAGCCAATGGCTTCTCAGGCCAAGTCTCCCAAAGTTTGGTTATCTATATGGCATGGTCACAGGCTCTGCCATGTCTTCGCTTCATAAACAACTTTCATTTCCACTGGGAAAGACAGTCCAGTGGAGCTTTGAATGCTTTCAAATGAGAGCAGTAGGAACACTGCTGGTGATTCATACCCTCAGTCTCTCCATCTCTCCAACAATCCTAGTAGGAAGTCACTTGCTGTAGGATCATAATTTTCACAGATACCACCTGTTCCTGTCCCTCCAGGTCATAGTTTGGGAATGATCAGTAATAGCTCAGTTTTGCCCATGCAGCTCAGCCCCCAATAAAATGCATTCATGAGGAATGGACTCCTTGCACTAAATACATCATTTCCTGAGGTACATTAAAAACAATCTGATAGCTACTTGTTTTAAGTCCCACCAAGTCTCATGTTATGTACCAGAAGGGCACATATGCCATGCTTGAAGAAACTCTGAAGCAATATCTGTAGATTGATTTGCAAGGCCAGAATTTGAATTTTAGACTGCTTAGCAGAGACTTCAAGTACTAGGCAGTGGAAGAGCACTGCTTACCCCATTGTCCTACCAGAAGGCAATGAGCATGACCAAGGCTGTGCCCTCTGAGGAGCAGCAAGAGCCCCACACAGGAGGGAAGAGAGGCTCTAAATACAGACCCTAAATAAACAAGCCAACAACAACAACAAAAGCATGGAGTATGGCTCAGTGAAGCCTATCACCCCAAATAGCAAGTTACCAGAAAAAAAGGGGGAAAGATAATTATCAACCTGGGCAGACTTGCATAGGTGTCTCCTCTGTTGATCTAATTAAGTGAGCGAGGTCTGCACACAGGCTGCTTCCTCATTACAGATGATTGACCTCAGGTTCACTGTAGCCAAGAACCACCCAAGCACATTTTCCCCACTGTGTTGTCTGTAGGCCAAGATTTGCTCTCCCTCACATTGCCAACCACTGCTCCCCTCCCCTCACACAGCTCTGAACACATCCTTTTTCCATAGGGTCCAAAGGGGGTGAGAAGGCATGAGAGTCTCAGGAGTGTCTGTCACAGAGCCTCACTCATGTGACCTGGCTATAAGCTCATGAGACCAAAATTATGATTTGGGGGGCAAAACTTGCCCCCCAAGCCAGGCATGACATTCCATAGTGCTCTTCCCTGTTTATGGCACCCACTTCAGGGAGGAAAACTTTCCTTCTCCCGGGTGGGTGCTCTTGGGAGATGTCCTGTCACATCATGGGTTCCTGGCAAGATGAAAATCATGCCTCATGATCACTTGACCAGACATTTGCTTAGTAATTTAGACACACTGTCATTTCACAAAATGATGTGGGACATGGGGCAGCAAATTTTCAAATGCCAATGATAAATACAGCAAATAAATATCACAATGCCAACCAGAGCTAAATGGTATGGAAGACAATAAGGAGATGGCATAGAGAGAGACTGGGTGGGACTGGGTGGAGGTGTAGGAAAGTGTGGACCATGAGGATGGCAAGGTCCTCTTCACCCTGAATCCACTCAGCTTCATTGCCCTGTTTCTTGCTGGTCTGAACCATTCCTGGGTTCTTATTGGAGAAATAGAAGGGTATTCTTCAAGGGCTTTTCCCTACCTCTCACCCATCCCTCACCCTATTGCCAAAATCACCTTTATTTTCAGTTTACTTTCTAAAATTCTCACTTAATAAAATAACATCCTCTAGTGATGTCAGGACAGAAGCTGGAATGGCCATCACAACCCAGCTGCTGCCTGCCTCCCAGGCTCTCTGCGATCTTATGTCCTACTGTTCCTCATCTCTGCCTTTGCCAGCTTCTCCTGCCAGGAGGACCTGGGTGTTCTTGGACTACCTGGTGAACTGCTTAGTCACCATCAAGAACAAAGTTCCCAACAGAGGGCTCACAGCTCTGGTGCTAAGCTTGCTTTTCTTCCACACATGAATTCTGAGGGCAGCCATTGGTAACTTAGAATATCACCTGCATTTCTGGATTTCCCAGACCCAACAGTTAGGTCTGGAAACACACTTGAATTTTTAACTTCTAAAGCAGAAATCTTTGCAGAGGGGCTCTTGTCTTATTCATCTGCCTAGCAACTCTAGCCTCTTCCTATGTCCTAAGATTCTGCTTGCCAGATAAACATGTAACCCAAGCATGCTCAATCGGCTCCCTGAGCATGCCCACAATACTTGGCCCCCATCCCCACCACAGCCAAGTTCCCACCACCGGCCCCAGCACAAAGTTGAGGATTTGGATTATTCTCAATTGTCCAGGAGACTTCCTCAAAAGTTTTTGAATAGGAGGGTAAAAGATTCTTCTCTTCTCTTTTACAATGATACATACATGTGACTTGAGACTAAAACAGCTATGATCCTGAAAGTTGGTAAAAGTTGAAGAAAGTTGGTGCATGGTTACAAGAACAGAAAGTATAGTGAACAGATCCATTCTCTGGCTGCTGCCATCACCAAGACCCCATACCTCCCACTGTCTGCTATGTCACCCTCACACCCCTCTACTGGGGGAACTCAGTAGTTGGACCTTGCCACTCAGATCCACAGTCCTGATTAACACATCTTTGCCTCGGCCTCCAGAAATACAGAGCTCAGCTCCTTCACTGGGGACAGTGACCAGGCCAACCTCACAACACACCCAGCCCCACCCCACAACACACCCAGCTTACCAAGGCAAAGTGCACATCTCAAAAGAAGCATTTTTTGTGGGATTCTCCTATATTGTTTTGGTTCTATTCTTAATGGATGTGCCAGTTCCATCTTTGAGGACTCTTCTCAAGCTCTATACCCATCTGCCCTGACTCAAATACAAGACTCCATAAAGAATCCGTTCTTAGGCAGGCTGCAGGTGTGCACCTCTTGGTTTGCCCTGGAAGGGCCTCCTTTGGCCAGGACACCATGGCTGTGCTGTGCTGTGCCATGAGCCACCTCTGCTGTCTGATGGGCCTGGGCCCTGAAATGCTGTGGGTTGGGGATGGTCATTAATTTCTTAATGATCCACATTTTTAATTTCAGGCATCAGGTGTCACCTCCAATTTCATCCTCACGGTCTCCTCAAGAGCAGTGGCTTTCCCGATGCCACACAGCTGTGCAGCCTGCATGCTCTTCCCACCTTCAACAGACCAGTGGCCTGGGCTTCACACAGGACTGCAGTCTGCTCACTCAGTGCTGCTGACATCTCTCCAGACTGCAGTTTCCTTCTAGGGCTCTGACTCACCACAACACCCTTCATCAAAATGTCCTCCAGTCTCACTGTGCCCTCCCACACCCTGCACACCAGACATCCCACCCCAAATCAGAATCCTCCAGATTCACTAAATCTTCTTCAAATTCTACAGATCACATGTACGTTGGCAGCACATCATCAGTGAAGTGCAGATTCTGGAGTAACCTGAACCTGGGCTCCAGCTTCCTGTGCCTTCCTTCACACATGCATGGGCCTGGACAGTTTACCTCTAGGAACATTCATCTCTTCATGTCTGCAGTGGAGGTGAGAAATAGAAAGTCCAGCAGTCCATTATGAAAATGCAACATTTAGTCTTAAATGCAAAATTACTATAAATCAGCCAAAGAGGAAACCAAACAAATGGTTACCAGTAGTTAACACTTGAGTGAGGAAAAAAAGACAAACTTAACACACAGGAGGTGAGGAAAAAGGGCCCAGCCTGACCAACAGAGAAAAACCTCACACAGGACAGACCAAACCCAGAAAGGCCCTCCTGCCCAGGAAAACAAAGGGAGGTGGAGAAACTCCAGGTATATCCCTTTAAATAACCAATAGGGGAGAGTAAAACCTGGGTGACATTCAGGAAGACTGCACCCCATAGTTCTCAGGCACTGAGGAGCTGGGGAGGGACCTTGCATCTCTAGAGGATAAAATGCTGGTTTTAATAGTAGGGGTGTGCTTGTGTTCCCAGAAACCCAGGCTTTCAGGGTTGTCAGTAAAGCCTGGCTTTTTGTGATACTTTGTGACTCTTAGTCCATTCTTTGGGTTGCGACAGGAGGACACATTTCTCACAGAGGTAAAATTCCTGTTATAAAAGGGGTTACTGTGACCTCTACTTGAAATAGCAAGTTTTCAATGTGTGCTTTTTGTCTCTGGCTACATGAATTCAGAACTCTGCTGGCAAGAAGGTCATTATCAGATGGAGTCCTTTGACCTTGGACCTCCAGAACCATGAGGCAAAATTAAACCTCTTCTCCTTATAAAGCTATCCAGTCTCAGGTCTTTCATTATTGTAAGTAGAAGATGGTTGAGAGAACCAAGAGCATGTGAGAGACAATATAATCAGAGAAGGATGAGAAGATTGTGTGTGTGGGAAAAAGGATCTCTCACTGCTAGGAGTCCATTCCTCTTGACAACAGAATGCACATGACAATCCCTTGTCTTTTGAACTGCAGACCATGCAATCCCCTCTGCCTGCTCCCCAAGGAAGCTCATAACCTTGTTTTATTCTGAGATAGAATTCATATTTTACCAGCTGAACAGGCAGCGATCACTTCCAAGAGTCCATAACATTCTAGTCAGAATCATCAACACAGCACTAATAAATTGCTCCTGCTAATCTCCCTGTATTTGGGGAAAACATGCGAGAATCTCTGAATCTCTCATCTAAGTTCATCATGTCTCCTTGGTGCCAGGACCTTGGCTGCAAAAGGAGTTCCAGTCTTTCATTCTTTTGATGTTCGTTAGTTCCTAACATGATTGAATTTCTCTGTATACATTTGAGATATTTAAGAGAAAAAAAGGACACACCTTTATCTGTAGACAGTAATAATCATAACCTCTCAAGGTAGGTTCAAAATGGCCAATGTGCAATCTAAGAGTAGGGAGAGAACAGCCCACCCCAAAGATCAGCAGCTAGACCAGGCCCAGGGCACATTCAGTGTGAAGTCAAGGAGCACCAAAGAAAGCAGCCTGAAAGCCTAGCTCAGAGGCAAGACCCTGCACTGTGCTTGCTTCATTTGGGGATAACTGACTACCCCATGTGGTGACATCCTTGTAAGATGTGGATTCTATAGCCAGGCCATGTGAGGTTTAGGCACTGTGAGCACATTATTGCATGAACTCATGCATGTAAAATGCATGGGTTCCCAGTAGCTCCAAAGCTTTACATAGTCCAACTCTGAGGCTCACTTAAAATGTTCAACATCTGCAGCAAGTAGAGAGATGAAAATTAAAACCACACTGAGATTTATCTCACTTCAGTCAAAATGGCAATTATCAAGAACAGAAGTAATAAATGTTGGCAAGGATGTGGGAAAAAGTCACACTCATAAACTGCTGGTGGAACTGCAAACTGGTGCAACCACTCTGGAAAGCAGTATGGAGATTCCTTGGAAAATTTCTAATGGAACCCTCATTTGACCTAGATATTCCACTCCTTTATCTATATTTAAAGTGTTTAAAATCATCATATTACAGTGATGCAGCCACATCAATGTTTACAGCCAGTCCACCAGGACCTGTCAGAATGGGGCCTCACAGCAGCACTGCACATGGGAGAGAGCTGAGCAGAAAGCACTGCATCTCAGGAGAGGGCCACACCAAACTCCTGTTGCATGTTCCTTTGGCACACCCGCAGTGCCATTCACACACTCCTCCAGCAGTGCTTGCTCCCCAGGTGACAGGGGAGGAGCTGGAACAGGGTGTGTCAGCTGAACAAGGCTGCTGCCCTCGGGAGCTCAGGAGCTCATCAGCTCACCAAAGAACCTCTCACAGAGCGTTTCCTTCTCAGTGTTGTTAAATAACCAAAGATAGTTCTGGTGCAACTTCCCCACCCTTCTATGGAATTAGAGAACAAACAAGCAAAAAATTAACTTAAATTTTAAAATTAAAACATGATCCCAAAAGAGGTGGTCCACAGTGCTGTCATCTCCCACTTTGTGAACAAAAAAAAAATTCAAAATACTTCAAAACTCTTTTTCTCTATAACGACACATAGAATAAAGGACAAAAACCATGCAGTCATCTCAACAGACACACAAACATACAGACAAGCAGGAATGGAAGGGAAATTCCTCAAACTTAATGAAAGTCACTTGAAGAGCAACAGAAACAGCTGGAGTTAAACATACTGGAGCAAGGTAAACGTAAATTTCTGTTGTTTAAGTCACCATATTTGTAATAACTTGTGACACAAGCCTTAGGAAAGCAACATATGTAGCAAAGGAATGTCACAGATGCCTTTAAGAACCTTGACTGGGGCAGCTGTTGGGCAGGTCTTCCTGAGGGGAGAAGGAGAGCTACAGCCAAAGAGGATGTGGTGGTGGGATCAGAAGCCATGGAGACACACTGCTAATTTTGAGATGAAGCAGGGACATGAGCTGGGAAAGTAGCCTATTTCTGAAGCTAGAAAAGGCAGTGAACAGGTGTCCCCTGGGCTTCTAGGAGGAGGTGGCTCTACTGGCCTCTCCCATGCTTCCCACATCCAGAACCATAGGCAGCCACCAAGTTTATGGTAATCTGCTATAGCAACCACAGGAAACTAACATACATGCCTTCCAGGTGCTGTTGGTGGAAAATAAGTCCTTTGCAGATCCAGAGAAAGTCATCATCAAGTGACTCCCTGATGGTCACTGCCACCTCCCATCTGTGTGTCTGGCTGGCTGCCTGCCCCAGTGGCCCTGGCCGCCAGCCCAACTCCTTCCCAGCAGTCTCCCAGCCCATGGTGTAGCTGTGGCCATTGATTATCAACAAAGTACGATTTTTTATCAATTGCTTTTTTCTTTTTGGAATTGTAATTCTGTAATCTAAGAAATCACATATAACCCAAGGTCACAACATTTTCTCCTATGAGGTTTATAAATGTATGTTTCTTTTGCTCTGACCTGCACATGTGAGAGAACATTCAGCCTTGATATCCTGGGTCCAACTCACTTCAATTAGCATGATGTTCTCCAGTTCCACCCAGTAAATACCGCAACTTCAGTCTTCTTTTTGGCTGATTAAACTCCATTGTGTATATATACCACATTTTCTTTATCCATTTGTCTATTTGTGGGCATCTGGCCTGGTCCCATAATTTATCTATTGTGAATTATGCTTTTATAAACATTGGCCACATCCCTACTGTGTGCTTATTTCAGATCTCATGGATATACACGGGGGATGGGATAGCTGGGTCATATTTCATTCCATCCCTCATTTTTTAAGGAATCTCCATTCTGTTTTCCAGAGTGTACTAATTTGCAGTTCTATCAACAGTGTATGAGTGGACGTCTTCACCTACATCCTCACCAGCAGTTGTTATTATTTGTATTCTTGATAATTGCCATTCTGATTGGAGTGAGAAATCTTGGGGTAGTGTAGATTTGCATTTCCCTGAATGCTAGAGATGTTGAACATATTTTCACATTTTTTTGCCATTTGTATTTATTCTTTTGAGAAGTGTCTACTTAGTCCCTTTGCCCACTTATTAATTGGATTATTTGATTTTGGGTGTTAAATTTACTGAGTTCTTTTTATATTCTGGCTATCAATCCCCTGTTGGAAGAGCAGATGGCAAAGATCTTCTCCTGCTCTGTGTCCATCCTCTTCATTGTCAAATGCCAATGTCTCGGCTTGGCACAGAATCACGAGCCACCACACACCTTGTAGATTCAAACAGCAATT
Organism: Ictidomys tridecemlineatus; assembly: GCF_052094955.1. Taxonomy (NCBI): domain Eukaryota; kingdom Metazoa; phylum Chordata; class Mammalia; order Rodentia; family Sciuridae; genus Ictidomys; species Ictidomys tridecemlineatus. Next base: position 42,652,430 of record NC_135490.1, read on the forward strand.
CTTTATTCCGAACTCACACTGCCTCCACACAGGTCCAGGGGCAATCCCCATCTCCCGCACAATTCAAGTCCTAAATACTTTCTCTCCAGGAGAACTCAGTGGGAACTCAGGCAGCAGGCATGCCCTACTCCCAGCAGGAATAATCTTCAACCTCCAACTTCCCTAAAACTCCTATTGTCACGCCCTAAACCCAAGGACGGGGATACTTCCTGCAAGATACACCCTAATCCTGGATCCACCCTGGTGATTGAGCAGGGTCACCTTTCTCAAACACATAAGCAAGGTCGCAGCAAATTTCCAAGGCAAGTCTATTTAACATGGGGTACACTGGCAAGGATTTCAATGCGTCATTCCTACTTGGTAATGGCCCTCAGCACTTCATGATCTTAATCCTCTACTTTCCTTTGCAGAAGCTTTGTAATTTCATGTCATCTACTTATTGAGTTTTGGTTTTGTTTACATGTTCGTAAGTAGTTTTGAAAGCAGTAATGTCTCCTACTTCTTTATTAGCTTTTCTAGGTCTTTGAATTTCCATTTGGACTTAGAATAAGCTTATCAATTTCTTTTAAAAGTTTTATTTGTCCTTTGTTTGAGATTTCTTTGAGTACATTGGTTTACTTGGGGAAAGTGTATGTTAACAGTGTTGATTATTCAAATCTTTGAATAAATATGTCACTCAATTAATTTAGTTTTTTTTAAAATTCTCTAAGCAGCATTTTGTTGTTTTCAATTTACTGATATTTATCCATAAGCATTTTTTTATTTTGATGTCATTTTAAATAATATTGCATTCTAAATTTTCAGGGAAACTACACATTAGATATATCACTCACTTTAATTTTCAATGCTTTATATTCCACTCCTCATTAATTCAAATTTCCTCCCACATTTCCTCTCCCATACAAGACATTGTATGGCCCCCTTTCGAAGTTCTAATAAATGTATCAAAGGAAAATCCTACTTTCCTGCACACAGGAATTCCTGTTCTTCTGATGAGCTAACTATAGTAAAAATTTGGAAAAGGTACTTAGAAAGAAACCAGATGAGATGATTTATTAAATTGATAGGTAGCTTTAGGAAATTTCCGCTTTATGAATTACTAAGGGGAGTTCATCTAACAGTAATGCCCAGGAATGGGGTTTCTTCCAAGGTGGAACAGAAAGTAAGAACATTTTGTTTCAGTTTTCCTCAAGGACAATAATAAAAGGAGAACAAGTGCTTGTTCACCTGTATTACCTTAATTTCTGGAGACCAGAGCCTTACTGGGAAGTGCTTTTCCAGAATGCTGCATGGTGTTTGGGTCTCTGAGGGGATTGAGGTGACCCACACAGGTGACAGTCAACTCACCCCTGGGGACGTTTTCACCTACCCTCACTTTCCACTGGATTAAGTAAAGAGCAGGCACATTTCTCCCCTATAAGTGTGTCTGTTTGGCATCACTCCTTTCGTAATTTGACAGCATTTAAGAGACAGAATGAGTTAAGGAAAACATTGATTATGGACTTTGGCAGAAGCCGTAAAGCTATTTAGGAAAAGTTCAGAATGTAGTTTATTTCTAAAACCACAGCCGAATGTGGTCTTAAGACCTACTGTACCACCATTAGAAATGTGGGTCTTGGAAAAGCAGAACTCTATTAAAATTAACTGGGAATCTGAAAATAGAACCACTTTTGTGTGAATATTTATATACAATATGTCATATTCCTTTGTTCAGTCTTAGAGCCATTTTTATAGACTGGTGACATAAATTTGAAGTAACTTGGTAGTCAGTTAAACATTATTTATGAAAATATTGCTTGGTATGATTTTTCTGAATCTCCTAAGAGATGTGTTTGTGTGTGTGTGTGTGTGTGTGTGCATTTGTACACAAATATATAAATATACATATATAGAACACAAATACATATAGATCTCATATATATATATATATCATGAATATACATAACAAGAATATAAATTCTATATATGCATGTAGATATATATCTGTGTGTATGTGTGTATATATGTATGTGTATGTGTGTATATATGAGTGTGTGTGTGTGTGTGTGTGTGTGTGTGTGTATTTTACTGCCACACATACGCATCAGCACAAGAACTAGATTGGAACTGCTTATTTGGACTGGAGTCCTACTTTCACCATAACTGACTGTTTGATGTTGAACAACCAACCTTTACATTAGTTTTCTTGGTCGGCTACAGCAGGGTGCCACAGCAGACTGGGGGGCTTAAGCCACAATGCTTGTCATCTCACAGCTGTGCAGGCTGGTGTCTTCTGGGGGTGGAGGGGCTGGTGTCTGCAGAGGTTTCATGTGGCTGCTCTCTGGCTGTGCGTTCCAGTGTTCAACCGTGTGTGTGTGCGTGTGTGTGTGTGCGCGCGCGCGTGCGTGTCCACGGTCTTTCCTGTCTGCGTCCTGACCTCTTCTTATGAAGACATCAGTCATGTTGAACCAGGCCAGCCCTAGGGACCCCATTTTACCTTCATTTCTCTAAGGGCCTCATCCAGGTGAACTTGGGGAGGACACAGTTCAACCCCTCATACCTTTGAAGCTTTTGTTTCTTCACTTGGAAATTGTTCGGATTGATTAAAACATGATGAAACTGTTCAAGGTCAGGAAAAGTTGCCATGTCTTTTTTATAACAAAATTTTGTGATTTTCATTGTTCTCAATTGCAAGCATAAGAAAATGAGCCTGGGTAATCAAAGAGATTCATCAACCGACTGGGGGTTCTGAGAGCCAAGAGAGCCCAGGGGACCTGAGTAGTGAAGAGGAGAGAGCCCGGGAGCAGCAAAGGTGAAGGCCAGGTTCCCCACTGCTCTGTGCCGCCCTGCACACAGGGTGGGTGGCATCTGGCACCAACACTCCAAAACCACACAGTGGGGTCAAGGGTGCAGGGCAGCGCTGGAAGGAGGGTGAGGAGTCACAGCAAGATGCGTGAATGACAGAAAACGCCCCCTCCACAACATGACAGATGCCCGCCCGCTTGTCATGGGAGCATCTTCAATGCTAAAGAAAATGCATTTGGAAGAGTCAAGAAACAAGGAAGCAAATAGCTTCCTGACGTTTTGAATGGCTCCTGCCCATCACGTTTAACAACAGGTTTCCTAAATAAATTTCAGACTAGAAGTAGAAGTGGAAAGAGCCACATTAGAAAACTATACTTTTTTTTTCATTTAGAATTCTCTCTAAACTTTAGTGATTTTTGTCTATAAAATGGGAACAAATTCTGCTTAACTGCTTAAAATCAAGATAAATTTAAGATAAATTTGGGGCTTACACCTTATGGCTGTAAGTTTGTGACTACTTACTGAAGACTCATGTTTTCCCTCCATCTCCCACTGGCTCCAGTATTCAGCTCTCACTGTTTCCAAACAGAAATATGAATTCTCCCAAGAAAGGAAAACTGTTCCTGATAAATTGATGTTGTTATTGATTTCTGTAACCCCAGTGTTTTCACAAATATTCTCTTGTGATCAATTCTGCTATGCATTTTTTCTAACAGTCTTCCTGAGAATTTCTGTTTAGTTATTAAAATGCTAATAATCACATTTACTTGCTTCCTCCTTGGTGGATTTTGTTATATCTCTTTCCTTACTCTGCTCTGAAAAAGAGAATGTTTTGTTCCTGTTGTTTTCTTAAATTTTAAAATATGGCATCTGCTTTTAGCCCAAACCCTACATCTACAACAAAGTCACTATGATACTCTAGCCTATTCAAAACTTCTCTTTATCCTGAGAATTTCAAGTTTGTATCAAACTCAGAAATACAGCTTTTGCATTTAATCTTCAAATATTTTTAACTTTTAATATTGTCTTATCATATTTATTTTAAGTCAAATAAACCCACACTAGAAACTTGATAGCTGTGTACTTGACCTTTCCTTTCCAGTTCCACTAGGAACGTACTATCTGAAGTTCCCCTAGAGAGTCCAAGGATTGGTTCCAGGTTCAGCAGTGTTCAGAGGCAGGGCTTTGAATTATCCATTGACGGGTTCATAATTGAATAGACTGATGACAGGTGATGGCAGCTGTAGCAGGGCTGGTTGGAGGCAGTAGGTCACTGAGGGCATGTCTAGGAAAGGCACATGGTCTCCTCAGCCTCTCCTCTGCTTCGTGACCACCTTGATGTGAACAGCCTCGCTCCACCACAGCCTCCCCACCATGATGTTCTGCTGCCCCACCAGCCCTCAGCAGCAGGCCAAGGAGCCATGTCCCCAGTCCTCTGAAACCGCCAGCCAAAATAAATCTTGCCTCTTTTAAATTGATTTTTTTTCAATCATTTTGACACATGATGAAAAGCTTATTAACACAGAATATCCATAAATGCTCATTCATTCAACAAATTGTCAACGAGCAACCTCTATGGGTATTGCTCTGGATACATATAGCAGCTCATTAATATTCCTTCATAAACCAGGATTGCTGTGCTGTTTCTGTGTCTCACTTTTTGGTTACTAAGATTTAGTAGTGAAAACAAAACCCTATCTTGTTCTACTGTTTTCATTTTATTCCAAATAATAACAATGACCTTTTCTCATCACTTCTTACCTATACCCACGAAGAGGGAGTTCTTTGAAATCTGAAGAGATCATTAAATCATCTATTTGGAAGAGACCTCATGGAAACTGTGACATCAAACTTTGACATCAGTACTTTCTCCTAATGAAATCATACCTAGGACTTCAGTTAATGTAAAACAACCAGAATTGATATTTTACTAGGACAAAGATATTGTGTGTATCAAATTTGCAACTTTTAAAATTCTAACATCTTTAAATAGAACAATAAGCCCACTATTGGTAAACCCAAGAAGCTGAAAATTCAAATGATGTCAAGGGTGTTATTTTCAATGACATTAACCCCAGTGTCTCATTTACTTTTGTGCATTTACACTTTCACAGAGACATGCATGGCATATCTCGTTTAGCATGGAAGCTGGAAAGAGGAAGTTGTTGGAGGTTGTCACTTACAACACCAACCATCTGCCCACTTTCCTCTTCAAAAATGACAAGTCAGACAAGTAGGCACACAAACACGCTTCAGGTGGACCCAGGAAGGCGCTAAGTACCTCTGTGTCTGTGTTTGCTAGTGCATTCTCTTTTAATTGCATATGGCTATGCACTTTGAGCCTGTCCTGCTGCCCGCTCACCTGCAATTGTGCAAGGGCTGCCTGAGCATAGCAGAGCCAGCCCAGCCCCAACACGAAATTGGACTTGGCACAGGGGTGCTATGGCAGGGTGCTCACTCCTGCATTTTTATGTGAAAGAACAAGCACAGGCCTGAGTTTTGTTTTGTTTTTTTAAGAAAAGGGATAGAAAACAAACCTCCTTAATCTATGCACATTTGCAAGAAGCTTAAAACTAACAAATACAAGGACTGCCCCCTCCAGAAAGTTCACCCAAAAGAGCCATTTCACAGGTTAGCTGTGTTTCCAGAAACTCCTCCTGCAAGACCTCAGCCCTTTGCACTACCTTCTCTTCACAGTAAGACACGGAGAGCAGGGTGCTATGCTGTGTCCTTTACTGAGACTCCACATATCTCCAGTCCTAACTGGTGGAATGTGCCAGGTTTGAATAGCCTTTCTCAGACATAGGGCTCCATGGAACTTTTCTTCTCCCTCAAATATCTTCTCTCTCCCTCTCTCAACTCATCTTAAGTTTTACATTTTAAATTTTAAATGTTGAAATGCACTTGATGCACTCTCCCAGACCCTTTGTTCTTGGTTGTCGGTGACCCCAGCTGTCTGGGACAGCAGACCTTGCACACTGGGCTTTGATCGAGTGGGACCCTGGGATGCCTGCTCCTTCCAGGCTTACTCACATCACATGGCTCAGAGGGTGCTTGATCCAGTGTAGTCTGCAAACCTTTTCATATTCTTAGAATTCTCCATTTTTCTTCCAAGCTTTCCACGTTGCAATGTTTTCTCAGCTGCTTTACATCCTTTTAATCCCATTCTTTTAAAAACATTGATGTTTAAATTGGCAACTTTTACAGTAAGCAAAAAGTGCTACAAGAGATGTAGAAATGTGTCCACAGTGCCTGTGTGCTTTGACTGAATTCTAAGGAAGATTAAACAGCTGACATGAGAACTGTGCTCCACAGCTCTGTGTCTGTGTTTCCTAATGCATTAAAATTTTTAATATTTATTTTTTAATATTTATTTTTAATTGCACATGGCTGTGCCCTTTCAGAATTCCCTCAAACCAACACAAGATGCCACAGATCTCAGAAGGTCACTGGATCTTTGTAGAAGTTCCATTTCTATATCAGAGAAGGAGTTTGGCTATCAGCTTTTATCAGGAACTGACATTTTTGGAAGGGAAGGGCAGGAAACAGGACAGGAGTCTCCAGGAGAGGGTTACTGGTGGCTGTGGCCCATCAGGTTGAGTGTCTTTACCTGTCTCCATTGGTCACCTGATGTGTCCTGCCTGAGAAGGATGTGTTCTCCTGCAAGGTGCTCTCTGCAGATGAGTCCAGCCCAGATAAATTTGTCAACTGGGGCATCTTCAGAGGTGGGAAATACCTCCTTCAGGGGTGATCTGGGTGACACACATATCCACATTCCTCTCCCCAAACAGGAACAGAGATTACTTCCTTTAATTGTTTGAGGTTTAAAGACAGAGAAACAGTTGACCACCATCTAACATTCTGTCTCCCGGTGAGGCTTTTGATTCATGAGCCCGTGACTCCATTGGCAGGTATTGGGGACTCTTCATTGTGATTTCACAGCATCAATTACATTCTGGGGTCACAGTTCTTCACAGTGAATCCTAGATCACATGACATTGGTCACACCAAAATTCCCAAACCCCTAATGCCAGAGTGTCAGGCTTATTCTATAGAATTATAATGTACTATAAAAAATAAATTTTAAAAAGATATCAGCTTTTGAGATAAGTAGAACTGGCTAATTAGTGAGACCTCTAGAGGATTTACTCAGTTTCTCTGAGGATATCAACCATTTTGGGGGACTTGGGGATTTGTATCATTTTTCTTTGAAATGTGGCAATGAGACAGAAGTGATGAAAAATTAAAGTTATAAACCACTTGGAAGAATTTCAAATTAATCTAACTGGTAATGAGTTTGTCCCTAATAACAGTTTCTTGACACTTGTATTTGAATGCTGTCAGATGTCAAAGCCTAAATAAGAAAAGTCGACAGGATTTTAATAACCCAAGTATCACATTAATTGTGTGGTATTCATCTGTGTAGCTGGAAATTCTTGTTCCAAAGTTCTTCTTGAACATTGCTGACACCACAACGAACAATTTCTTTCTTTGGCTTTTAACGTGTATTTACATTTTAAAATTAAAAGAGTGAATCCTTCACAAAGAGGTAGTTATTGTATGTAAATCATCACCTTACAATAATAATCCTGTTAATCAAAGTTTGGGTTCTTCTTTTCTAATTACCTATAAGACATTCCTTTGAGAGTTCTCAGTGATGAATGCTCTTGAACCCAAGATCACATGATAACCAAGAAGTGATGAAGGTTTCTCTGGACTGGCCAGAGGGCAACAGGAAGAGCATTTCTGAAGTCTGGGATGTGACCTTGACCTCCTGACTCACAGCCTTTTCCTGGAGTGAACTTGGAAGTAAGGTTCTTTGAGTCATGGGTATTTTCTTGTTCAGGATTCTTTATCTCTTTCTATCAACAAAACCGCTTTTTTTTTTAAGAGAGAGAGAAATAATTTTTTAATATTTATTTTTTAGTTTTTCGGTGGATACAACATCTTTATTTTATTTGTATGTGGTGCTGAGGATCGAACCCAGTGCCCTGCGCATGCCAGGTGAGCGCGCTACCACTTGAGCCATATCCCCAGCCCAATCAACAAAACCTTTTAAAAAATACATTCTTATGAGCAGATCTTGATATGTGTGATGACAATGTGACTACACACTCTCCAAGCCTAAGATCTCCCTAGGCAGCTTTCCAACTGGTTTTAATCTCACAGGGATTATTCCTTGTCTTATCTTCTGTGTTTAATGATCTTTAAATGAATGAATTTGTGAATAAATTTGTAAATGATAAACAAATGAATAAACATGGCCCTGGTTGTCATCTGGACAATGTGGGGTGAACTCATGCACCTATGAATAGTCAATAGTTTTCACCGAAACCCTGCACATCTTCAGAGACATCCAAAATAAATTCCCTATCCTGACCATGAACTATGCTCAGATGATTGCTCTTGCTTCATCTACAAGCTCAATGTTCTTGAACTTAAAAATTTGAAACACACTTTTTTTAAAAAAATAAGCAGTATTTCAAAGAGATATGGAAGGAGATATTTCAAGTTAAAATATTTCATTGGCTGTATTATTCCATCCTTGTATCTCTAATAAAGAAATTTTAAAACTCCTTTTCCCATTTCAATTTCTGACTTTATTGGTCTGGAGCCATGGTGCCCAGATAATTTTCTAAAGGAGTGATATTTTTAATATGGTTACAAATATAAATCCTTTGCCTGGGTGAATAGTTGTGTGCATCTGTGTGTATTTAATCTGCTTTATTGAGAAAGAGGATTGAAAGCAAAGACTGAAGAATACAATGACTCACTGAATTGCAGGAAATGCTCAAAGAAAAACTTTTTTAGGAAAAAAAATATGGCAAAATAGAAAGATCCATTTCAGGCACTGAGGAATGTTGTTGGCCAGGAAGGTCCATGTGTGTTCTGTGACTACAAGAAAAAGATAAATTGAGCTTCGACAGATGTTCAGTCCAGAGAGCAAAGGCACAACCTCAGAGTGGAGCCCATGTGGTGGCACATTTTGGTTCAGTGTTCTGCACTCCACAGTTGTGGGATGTGGGTTCACTGCTACAGTGATGGTTAAAGAAGTTTTGGAAAGAAATTTGTAAAAGCATTAGAGGAAGAAGGGGAAAAACCAATAGAACTCAAGTTTGCTCAGAAATCCAGGATAAGGCTCTGTCAATGTGGTAGAAAAGGTGACCCAGAAATTAAAACTTGTCCATTGGGCTTGGTGATGCAGAGATGGATGGTAGCCTTTGTTAAAACAATATTAGAGGAGAGAAAAGAAGGAGTTCAGACTGCACTGAATTTTAGAGAGTGAGTGTGGGCAGAGAGAAGAGTAAATAACTAGGAAGTGATCAATACCATGGATGAGAATGAAAAGAAAGAGTCTGGATAGCCCCCGATGGTAATGAAGAAAAAACCAAATTTATCTGATGAGCAAATGGGAGACAAAGAGCTAGGAAGTAAGGAGGAGCTAACAAGAGGAACGTAATTCAGTGCTGGGCTCCGGGCTCAGCCTTAGGATATAAATCTACAGGGCCAGTGCTGGCACCAATAAAATACTTTCTGCTGGACTCCTGGATGCCCTGTTTCTCTGTGTGAGAATCCAACCACAGTTGGTTCTTCTAAATTTTGTTCTTTGAACACACCTTTATTATCAACTCTCAAAGGAATGTCTTACAGGAATGTCTTATGCATCTTTATTATCATTATTTTTATCAATAATAATAAGCCTCTATTATTATTATTATTATTACTATTGTTACATCCAAACCCATCTTTGTTGTAGCTACTTCCCTCTTTTAGATTGAGGTCAATCTTTTCTTGTTTCAGGTGAGATCTTGGGTCTTAGACCCTATATAACTGGAAGGGCTAGAGAAGAAAATCTATGATCCTTTACCATGTAGAAAAAATATGAGAAAAAAATAAGGCAACAAAAAAGATTGATTGATGGGTTCCATTAACCAGCTAATAATAATCCTACAACAAGCAAATCTAAAATGGAATAAAGAAAATTTTTTTAAAGAAAAAAAAGAGCCTGTCACTGTGGTTCACACCTGTAATCCCTGCCATTCGCCATTCAGGGGGCTGAGGCAAGAGGATTGCAAGTTCAAGGTCAGCCTCAGCAATTTAACTACACCCTAAGCAAGTTAGTGAGAACCTGTCTTAAAAATTTAAAAGTGGTAGAGTAATCCTGAGTTCAATCCCCAGTACAAAAATAAGAAGAAAAAAAAAAGGAGAGAGAGAAGAAAAGTAGAAAAGAAATGGAAGAAATTTCCAGGCTAAGAAAGGACTTAAAAATTCAAATCAAAAGACTGAATTTTGAAAAAAATAGAATATGCTATGAAGGTATGGTGGAAATACAATTGAAAAATTCAAATTGATTTATAGTCATAGTAAATCAATTATAATAAATATGAACAGATCAAAAATGCACATGGATAACTGATATTGTGTTTAGATTGTTTTAATAGCCAGATATGGTTCATAAGAGTCATACCTAGAAGGTGAAAAATTAGAATTAAGCAATTATAAAAAGGTAAATCATACAATTCTGAGCAGAAAAAAAAAGTTAATGACTCTATTAGTGTCAAAAATTAAGATAACTGAAAGGAATAAAGGCAACTACCACATAATTAAAAAATAAATAATCAAATAAAAATAACCATAACCTTGAATGCACTTGAATAAATAATCTCAAAATGTAGAATCTAAAATAAACCTCTTTAATTAAAAGTAAAGTAGGTCTAATGTATAATCATTGTGGAAGCATTTAACTTGACTCTGTTTAAAAGTGAGAGATCAGCAAAACTAAAAACAGAATATAGAGACTGTGACCAGCAAAATTAGAAAGTCTGGGCAAGTGCGGGCGGCATAGGCCAGTAATTCCACCCCTTCAGGGACGCCAAGGCTGGGGATAAGGCCAACCTGGGGAGCAGCAAACAGTGTCCTCATCAGGCCACTCACTGAAATTGATGCAAGAAGAAATAGAAAATATTAATAAATTGGTAGTTAATGAAGAATCCCTCTGCATTTTACTAAGGAACAGACATCATGTATAAAAATAGTAAGCCAGGGCACACGAAAAGGCCACCACTGCCTCTGTTCAAGACCACAGTGGATGTCCTAGCCCAGGCAATAAAAAAAAGCAAAGGAAACAAAGTATATGAACATTGGAAAGGAAAGGGTAAGACTGTGAATGACTCACTTCATTGACTAAATCTATGAGCTCTACAAACCAGGAGATGCCTGAGAATTAAGTACTAACTGAAAAATACAATAGGAGAAGAGATAGCAGATGACAGCAAAATGTGAACAACCTGGGGAAAACAATGTTTTCTATATATAAAGTATTTAGAAGTGAAACTAAAAATAATCCTTGGGCTAGGGATATAGCTCAGTTGGTAGAGTGCTTGCCTTGCATGCACAAGGCCCTGGGTTCAATCCCCAGCACCAAAAAAAAAAAAAAAAAAAAAAAAAAAGTCCTGAAGCAAATAACTTCAAAAGTGAGACAGATAGTATGTTTTTTTGTTGGTTGGTTTGTTTGTTTTTATTTTTTTATTGGTTGTTCAAAACATTACAAAGCTCTTGACATATCATATTTCATACATTAGATTCAAGTGGGTTATGTATGTTTTAAGCATCATGCTTCATATAAGGCTTAAAAGTATTTGAAGCAATGGTGCTGCGGGTTCCTCTGGTATATGTATGTCTGTGGTAAAAGTATCTGGGAAACTGAGAATGTGGAAGGTGGGGAAGGAAAGGAGAGGGGGCAGGATAGGGAAGGGGCAGCTAGTTTCTCTGGCAGACACTCCCAGAGCTCTTCCATCACAGGATTGGTAGGAATATGGAAAGGTGTGGTGTTGCTGCCCACAACTTCACATTTATTTCATGCATCTTATAATGTAAACATATTCCTGGGAACGATGTGTTCCTTTCAAAGAGTTTGAAACATAGAAGCAAAAAACATGAGTTATTGTAAACATTTTTAAAGTCTAATAGATTGACAGGTTCATTATACTGAATTTTTTTCTTGTACTGCATATTCGAGGCCTAAATTTACTGAGTGTTCAGGTACAATACGCCCTGTTTTATATATGTCGACTGCATCGATTCTTTGAGTAATACTCACTCTTTAATGGGGGAAAATCACCCCATCTCTTTTTGTACCAACACTCTCAGTCTTGGAGGTGCACTTCACCCAGCAGCCATGGGGGGTGTCTGATTGTCACTTGGTCTGAAGGGAAGCATGAAGCCTGTCTAAGTGCTCAGGTTGTAAATTTACTGAGGCATTAAGTGCAGCCTGCAAACTTAACTAATGCACAAAACAGTCACTGCAGTAAAACTATCATTGCAACTAAAGATTGGAAAACTGCATTTCCCACTTAAAACTCCCCAGGGAAAGAGGAAGAAATATTGGGAAGGATCAAGCATAATCAGAAGGATATTTTTTTTTCCATTTTTGTCTTATTTTTCAAATGTTTGATTTTATAGCACATGGAACAGCCTGGAATCCCACTGTCTGAAGAGCAAGTGATATAAGAAAAACTCTGGTTTTCTAACTCTACCAAAGTGAAAAAAATATTTATTAGAATAATTTAAAGAATAATTCCCAGTGTTGATTTTAAATATTTGGTATAACAATAAATTTCAAGTCACTCATACATTTGTGAATCAGTTTGACTATACCACTCTGATTTTAGAAACTTAGCAATCACAGGCTACCCAAAGGGAGCTAGGATTTCGTGTATGTAATTCACTCTAGAAAAAGAAAGAAAATAAAGGTGTGTGTGTGTGGGGGAATTGAAAGAGGGGAAGATCTCAAGAAAATAGAAGCAAGACCAAAAGAGCAGAGGAAAGGGACTAAGAGAGAGGGAGGAGGAGACATGGGGAAAAACTGGGGAATGAAATTTACCAAATCATGCCATGTTCATAAACAGATAGACCACAGTGAACCCCAGCGCAGCCTGCAGTTACAGGGCTCTGAACAAACTATAAAGGATTCAGTACTTGGTGAGTCTGGCCTATCAAGATATGACCAGGAGGCATGTTCTTCACGGTCTTCTTTCACAGAATACTGGATTTTTTTCAGCATTGTTCATTCTGGCAATTAATTGCTTCACTCTCTAATTTCAGCATTTATGTCACCCTACATCATTTTCTTGTGGTCGTGTGGGCCTCAGTGTTACATCCTCAAATGAGAACTGCCTGCCAGAGCTCTGCCAAGCCCCTGCGTGAATAGACATGATCAATGCCCCACAAGCCCAGAGGTGAGCCTTGTCACCACCCCCACTTCACAGATGAAGACATGGAGCCATCACGAGGTCACTCAACCCGGTAATAAGCACAATGGCCAGAATTGGAGCTCAGACAGGTTGTCACTACAACAGTGGATGTTGACCATTTCACCAAAGCTAGGACCAGGTGTGTGTGCATCGGGTCTCTCCCGGGTGGTGGTGGGGTGCAGAACAGTGGAAGATGTGTGGCTTTGTTTCCAGTTCTGCCTTTCATATATCATGGAATTAAATTCACCGTGAATAACTGCCCCTTCTCACATCATATGGCTGGTAGGTGTCTGAGCTGGGACCTAACTCAGGTGTGTCGAATGCCAGGTCTAGTGATGATCTCCCACCTCAACGCTACCTGGACAGCATGACCAGGAAACTGCCCAAGGTCTCACCTCTTCCTGGGAGCACATGAAGGCACTGGTCATGGAAGCCAAGTTGAAGGTTAATGCTAAAAACTGTAGAGGTAACAATTTGGGAGAAGAAAATGTTTTTCTCTTCATGTATTTGAGCTGATACATAAAAACACAAAATTGTACCCATTAATTGGCTACCACACGATGTTTTTATACATATACAAAAATGTAATATTTAAATAGACTTAAACATATCTCCTCAAACATTGATTATCTGTATAATCTGTATATTGATTATCCAAATCCTTTCTTCTAGCTTTTTAAACTAGACAGTGCATCTTTGCTGTCCTTGGTCCCCCTCTGTGCAGTCACCCAGAACCTTTTTCTGCTCTCCAGCTGCAAGGTGGTCCCACTGATCGACTTTTCCTAACCCTCTCTCAACATTTTTCCAAGCCACATAGAGGACACTTTATTTACATAGTTCTAATTCAGGAAACTGATCTAAGGGGTTACGAATACAAAATAGGTGTCAAAGAAAGAATAAGAAAAATAACAAATGAAGAAAAGTCAAGCATTTGACCATCAGTTGCCAATAGTCACCAGAATCTAGGCATGAGGGACGCAGTTTCTTCTCCATAGACATTTCCAAGATAAGATGTTATAGTAGCTCTTTCAAATAACTATAAATACAGCAAGTTTTATTGAACATTGACTGTGTGCCACACCTTGTTGTAAGTAACTTACATGAATTGACTTACCTTTCTTTAATTCTCCAAAGAGCTTTTGAGGTGGGTACTATTATTATCACAGTCTCCAGACAAGCAAAGAAGGAGAGGAAAGCTCAACGCCTATGTGAGGTTGCAGAGCTGGTCTGGTGGAGCCAGGGCATCACTGCGAGGGCCAGCTGTTGCCACGGGGTTTAGGGACACTATTGCGAGGCTTTGCCGTGACATCAGCATTGCAAAACAAAGGCTCACCCCACTCTGCACACTGGAACATAAGGTCAGCAGTTAGGTAACCTGCCCAAAATCATCCAGCAAGATTTAGAGCTTATATTAAGAGTCGAACCCAGAGCCACCTCAATTGGAAAGACTCACTCTGTCCTCTGTACAACACACCTCCCCAACCCCAAGTCTACCTGGGCAAAAGCAGTGATAGTTTGTCACACTTCACTACTCCAGCCGTCCTCATGACACGCAATCCACTGCACAGAGAGGCCACTGACACATGATTTAGGGGACTTTTATTTTAAAAACAACCATCTGGTAAATAATTTAGTTATGCTTTACATTTTGTGGGATTTAATAATATAGGGAAAACATTAGGGTCACACTACCAAAGAAACTATTTCAAAGACAAACTTAGACCCTATTATGGAGAATCTACCACAGTGACTCGACATCAGGTACAGCCACAAGACACTAATTAAAAAAAAAGAAAGCAAATAAGTAAATAGCAGAAGATCAGAAAAGTAGAGGGAAGAGAACTAGGGGTGGGAGGAGGAGAGGGAAAATGCAAGTTCTGGAGGGCTGGGGATGTGGCTCAAGCATTAGTGAGCTCGTGTGGTATGCGTGCGGCCCGGGTTCTATCCTCAGCACCACATACAAAGATGTTGTGTCCACCGAAAATTAAAAAATAAATATTAAAAAATTCTCACTCTCTCACTCTCTCTCATTCTCACTCTCTCTTTAAAAAAAGAAAGAAAAAAAAGAAAATGCAAGTTCTAGGGACTGAATCAGAGAAAATTATATTCCCATGCTTTTATAATTATGTCAAAATGAATCCTAATGTTATTGTAACTAAAAATACAACTTAAAAAAAAAAGACAGACAAGTACCAAAGGTTGATGAGTATGCAGAAAAATGAGACCCTCATCCACTGGTAATAGAAATGCAAACTGGAGCACCTGCTTTGGGAACAGCAGGTTGTCCTCAGGAAAACACAGGAGCCACGTGCCAACTGCTCCACCTAGCATGCACCCCAGAGACTGAAAACAGGCTGACATCAAAACAGAGTATGCCAACCACAGCTCAATCGACAGTCGTAATAAAGGAAGTGTTCCATGTCCACAACCAATGAATTAATAAAGAAAATGTGGTCTATTCACACACAGGGGTTGGATTCAGCCATGAAGGAGTGGGGGCCAGCATGGGTTGCAATACACCTAGAAAACATCATCCCACGGGGAAGGAGCCAGACACCAAACACTACCCATTGCATGATAAGATCTAGATGAAATTTTTGGAATGGGTAAGACCATAACACAGCAGATTATCAGTGGTTAGGAACCAGGGGACAGGGAGGTAAGGAATAACTGCTCATTGACTTGTGGTTTCTTTTCAGGGTGACAACATTCTGGAATCACATAGTGACCATTCTCCAGTCTTGTAAAGTATAAAAACCACCCAGTTGCACACTTTGAAAGATTAACTTTATGGTGATGGGCTATCTCAATCGAGGAACACATTGTGTCAATTCCACAGGAGTGGAATTTAGAAGGTATTTAGAAGACAGCGTTCATCACTGCACGTGACAGAGAAGTCACACTGCACACGGGCACTAAGCTCTAGCAAGCTGGCGGGGTGCTCCTGGAGGCACCCCTGTGAGCATGGCTAGTCACATAACACCTGCACGTCTTGTCACCATGGGAAAGGAACATTCCTCTTTGTTGAGTCCCATAAGTGAAAACTCAGGTGATGGAGATGAGCTGAACCTTCCCTATGAATGTCTCTTTAGCTGGGACCCCACAGGGCCTTCAACGGGCAAAGAGCCAGGGGCGTGCCTCTCAGCCTTATTTGAAGAACGTTTATACAGTAACATGAGCAGCAAGAAATCTGTTCTGCTCCAGCTGGAAGAGTCACGCTGAGCTGGTCTATTTAATAACCACTGGCTAAATATTTACAATGAGTTGCTTTTGTTTTAAAGCTGAGAGTCAAGATATTTAGAAACTAAGATGGGTTTGTTTCCAGTGGTTACATTCATGAGTTACATTCTTGCCTTGAGGGAGAGATAACCTTATATGGTATAACATTTTGTTCTCCTTTTTTATTATTTTATAGGGGAGAGGTCCCGATTGATTGTGAAATTATGGAGTCCTTCTTTGCTAAAGTTTGCCAGAAATTCAAGGAATTCTTTCATGGTTAACTTGCTTAACTCTATAAACTATTAGCTGTTCCCTCTAATATGTACTACTGATTACAAATCTTGAACTAGTGAGCAATCATGTTAGGGCAGCACTGTGGTGCTGTTATGTCCTACTAGCTTAATCAGATTTTATAAGACTGTGATTTGGTTCTATTCAATCCAATAGAAAAAAAATGTAAAACTGGGTCTAATCATGTAATACTTCTGGGTTTTTTTGGTATTTTTTTGTTTTCTTGTTTTATTTATTTTTTTCATACTGGGGATTGAACCCGGGGGCATTGAGCCACTGAGCCTCACCCCGAGCCCTTTTATATATTTTATTTAGAGGCAGGGTCGCACTGAGTTAGTTGCTCAGGCCTCCTTAAATTGCTGAGGCTCGCTTTGAACTTGTAATCATCTGGACTCATCCTCCCCAGCCCCTGGGATTACAGGCATGTGCCACCGTGCCCTGGTAACAACTTCAACTACTTCCTACTCCTTCTCCTCCTTCTCTTCTCCTCTTCCTCTCCCCCACCCTCCTCCTCCTCCCCCTTCTTAGTTGTCTTCTTCTCTCTCATGATTTAACTTCTTAAAATGAGATTTTACAGTAAGAAGCACACACTGAAGAGAATATCAAGAAAAAAGAGGCTGGGTTCCTTCAAACAGTCTACCCCACAGGACTAGATGGCCATGTGCCTTGGAGCACAGTCACCACATGCTACAGAGACTGGGCCCTGCACTGGCCTTGACTTTCTGGCTCCCCGCTGGCTTCCCTGCACCCAACCACATCTTCCTGCCTGATCCTCCAACAGGAAGCTCCCCTTCCTCCTCAGGGAACTTGGGCCTGAGCTGGCCCATGACATCTCTCTTCATGGCACCCCCAGTCGCTGGCGCCTTCAAGTGAGCAGCCTGTGTGAGTGCTTATGTGTGTGTGTATGTTCGTATGTGTGTGTATGAGTGCTCATGTGTGTGAGTGTGTGTGAGTGCTCCTGTGTGTATGAGTGCTCGTGTATATGAGTGTGTGTGTGTGTGTTCGTGTGTGTGTAGGGAGACATTACCTGGAGGACTGCACAAATCCAGAGCACACAGTATGGCCACGTGTGACTCTCATTATTAGTGGTCTCTGCTGATGAACAGAAGCTCTTTTATTTCTGTGTTCTTCACTTTGTAATCTCTCTTTCTAGTCAGGGTTTTGTGTTTGGCATTTCATAGACTCACCCTGCCCAGTGCTGTAGACCTAATGTCTCTGTCCCTACCCCCTGCAGAGTGACAGTATCAGGAGATGGAGCCTGTGGGAGGTGACCAGCTCGTGAGCGCAGAGTCCCATGGATGGGATTAGTGCCTTCATAAAGAGGCCACAGAGAGCTCTCTGGGGCCTTTCACATGAATAGGCAGTGTCTGTGACTCAGGAAGGGGGGTGAGCAAGGGGCAGAATCTGCCAGAGCCTCAACTTTGGGCTTCTCAGCCTCCAAGGATGATGGTTTCTCAGCCATCCAGGCAAGTCAGCTCTGAGCAGCCCAAGCCAACCAAGACAGCCTGAGTGATGTTGGTATTCTTATGTTGCTTTCTCAGCTCCTCTTTGGCCATTTGCAATTGTCCAGGAGTTAATTTTCATATCGGTGCTTTTATCGCTGCTGTGAGGTAGAATTCAAGACCCTAGGCAGTGGGAATAGCCTGCAGGGCTCCTGATGTCAGGACTTGTCTGATGAGGAGAGGGCTGGAACTGGGAATGGAGGGAGAACAGCACACAGGGCAGTCAGGCCCTGCAGATCCCAGGCCCCGGATAAGCTACTCAACTTCACTCGAAACACTTGAGAATCTACTAGAGGGTTGGGAAGAGGAGACTGTTTAAATAAGATTTGTGTTTCCAACAGTCACTGACCACAGTGAGAATCACGACCAAAAGTGCCAAAATTGGTGCCAAAGTGGACCGGCTGGGCGGATGCTCTCTTGTCCAGGCGGGAGATTTTGGAACCTGGGCTGGGGGTCTTACAGTGAAGGTAGTGCAGCGTGGACAGATTTGAGTGGCTTGGACAGTAAAGCTAAAGGATTTTCTGATAGATCTGGTGTGGGTTGGAGGACAATATACCCAACATGATTCGAAATGATGACACTTATAGAGGTAGTAGACACTTGGTTAAAGTTGTATCAGCTCAGTAAGTCTCTGCTCCAGACTGTGCAGTTCCAGAAGCAGTCCCTCCCACCGGCTTGTACTTGAGAATAAAACGTTACCTTCTATTTGCTAATGACTTCCATGAGTTAATGTGTAAGCTCATTGTGGTGGTTTGGATCTTAAATGACCCTCAAAGGTCCATGCGCTGAAGGTTGGACACAAGCCTCTGGTGCTACTGGAGTGGGTGAAGCCTTCAGAGGTGGGACTTGCTGGGAGCTCAGCCACTGTGGCGTGTCCTCCAAGCGGGTGCTGGGACCTGGCTCCTCCTACACTTTGCTTCCCAGCCATCATAATTTTCTGCCTGGCCATCAGCCAAAGCCATGGGTCCAAGTACCTATGGACCAAAACCTCTGAAACCACAAGTCAAGCTAAACTTTTTGGTACTCTGTCATGCGACAGAAAGCTGACTGACATCTTCACTTCTCATTTCTTCAACTGATTGTAATGAATAATTTTTAGTTATTGACCAAGCTCCAGCATCCCCGGAGGAGAGGTTGAACCATGACCCCCACTCCATTTTTCAGCTAAGAAGTAGCAAATGTAACATTTTAATTGGTGGTGAAGTTGGATCTTCAACTAATCCTTTGAGTATATTTTTTGGCTTCTTTCACACATCTCGTGCAACTTCTATAACATCCACATCAATGACTGAACACAAAGGTCCCTCTTAAAATGTTTGTTAATTGGTTTGTAAAGTGGGACACACCTGCTGAGTCTGGGTAGAAGAGTCTTTAGTCTTTCTTCCATTCCACCAATTACCCAGGAGGCAAATCCTGGAATTCCATTTCTTCTACTTAATTGCTTTATCTTTTTTTAATTAAGTTTATCTAGAAATACTTAACTTTTAAACCTAAATCTACATTATAATTAAAGCATATGGACATGCCCTGGTATTGTATCTCCTTGATAGTTTTTCTGAATTTCTTTGTTTGAATTCTCTTTATGGAATAAGTGTGAACTGAATCACAAATAATAGAGAACAAACTGCTGGTTCTTAAAATGCTGAACTTAAAAATGCAACAGAAAGAACCTGTCAGCAGCCATTAGTGCTGAACCCAGATGGTCAGAGGAGCCGGATCGTCACCTGATGTTATTAATCTCTTAAGGGAAATAGTTAATGGTGAGATGGAGTCTTTAGAAATGTACCCCAAATTTGTTATTTTTCCAGCAAATTAATGTGATTAATTCCAACTGGATTAATCTGAGCACATTATCCTTGTTTATCTAATGAGAAAGAGTAGGTACAATGAGTCCTAGCATGGGAAGTGAACACTACAAGACAGAACCCTCATATTTAACAGGAATTCAAGCAACAGCCATTTAAAACCATGAACAGTCCTCTTGGGGCAGGAATCACAATCAGCTTTATGACTAGGCCTGGGATCATTGCTTTATGACTTTAAGCTCTGGTACTTATTCTGGTGTAATGTTCACTACTGTCCTTAATTATATGTGTAGTTTACACTCACTGGGTGCTTGTGGCAGGGACTGTGCTGAATGCTTTGTTATATTCAGTGTCCTATTTAATTTTTCCTAACAATCTGCAAGTTAGGTGAATTAATTAAAAATTTGATGATAAGTAAGACAAATGGATTTTGCTAACTTCGGCAAAATAAAGAATGTATTAAAATTGGAGGCTGGAACCAGGGCAGTTTACAGTGTTGTCCCTGAATCCAACAAGTGCCAGGGTTTGCTCAGTCGTCATGAGATCTGTCCAAGGTTCATGTTCTTGGGAGGGTCTGTTTGGCCTGCCTTGGAGCTTGTTCCTTCCCTTCACCCAGGTGTTTTAGTCTGTCCAGGCCTTAATTCATGGGCTTTGAAGGTGAAACGAAAGGCAGGTGACTTTTCCTGTGACCAACCTGGTATTTACGGAGATAGTACAGTGTGCCAGAGATAAATTAAACAAAGTAGGAGAGTCCATTCTACCTCCCAGATTTCCAGGAATCCTAGGTAACACACAAAGGTAAAGTGGAGGGCAGGTGGGTCATGCCCATGGGTCCCTGAGGAGCTGGATCCACGTCACTCCTGACGGTGAGTCCTGCAGGCTAAAAGGAAAGGAAAAGCTGGAGGCCCATAATGCACACGTCCAACTTCTGCCCTGGAGAAAGAGCTCGCCACCCCTGTCCTTGGGTCAGTCTGTGAAGGAAATGCTGATTCCAAGAGAGAGCAGACCGATGTGGGAGGACCCTGGGGGAAGGGAAGCAATAGGATTGGGTAGTGTCATGAATGGGGAGAGGGTGAGCCTTCCATCAGGGTGGAGAGAAAGAGGTGATAAAATTCCTCTCCTCCCTCAAACACTGTTTTTAGCCACTAAGAAAATCATTTCTACTTCTCCTGCCTCAGAATCCTGTGATGACTGTCCCTGGGACAGGTGTCTTCAGAAGGGAAGTCAGAGCGGTACTGAGGCCTGGTGGGGTGGGAGTTGACGGAGACGGGTGACACCTGCCAGTCACAGTATCTTACTCTCTGCTGTGTCTCTTCCTGACTTCCAGTGTTGGTGCATTGCTCTCTAAGGATCATTTGTGACCAATTCTGCCTTTTCCCAAGCACTTAGGGGCCAGCAGCTGTTGGTCACCTGGTGGCAGTGAATGGTGACCCTGGTTTTCTGTTGACTGCATCTTTCCTCCCTGGGAAATGACTGTTTTTTTCTCTCTCAGCTTGTTGATCGACACAGACAAGAGTCTGATCTTCAGATCTCCCCTTGTGTTTGTTCCTGACAGAGTGCTGCTAGCCTTTGAGTGATCTATGCTCACAGGCTAAGTTAACTGGAAGCTTATTAAGTAAATCTACTTTGAATATAAAAGAAAAACTGGAAAAACCTATGTCATCTGAGACAAAGGCTATCATTATTATTAACTAATCATGCATCTCTCACTCAGGGTGAAACCCAAACCACTACATTATGAAGTCTAAGCAATACCATCAGCTGACGTCTACGCCAAGGTGAAGGCCATTACTCCACTGAGGCTGCTTGTCAGGCAGAAATGTGAGAAGACACAATGTACTCAGTGTCTGCATCGCAGGAGGAGGTTAGTGGGTGTGACTACCTCCACTACTTTTCAGAGTCATACAGACCATGAAGACATATCTGTGCCTTTTATTTTCTTGATGTAAATTTAGGCACTGGCACTGCTGTAACACATTGTCACAAGCACGGTGGTGACAGAAGGCTGTTCTATCCCAGGTCTGGAGGCCAGACTCTGCCATCAGTATGGCTGGGCAGAATCAACGTGCGGGCAGAGCTGTGCTCCCTCTAGAGCTCTGGGGGAGAGTCCAAATCCTGCCTCTCCCAGTTCTGCAGGCTGTGGTGTTCTTTAGTTGGTGGCCTCGGCTCTCCAACCTCCAAGGCCAGTGTCTTCAAGGCTCCCTCTGCGCTGTCCTCATGGCCCCTCTAATGTTTGAAACCTCCCTCTGTCTCTCTTTTTTAAGGACACTAGTGACTATATGGGTTCCACCCATGTAATCCAGAATAATCACCCCATCTCGGGGTTCTTTACCCAACCACGTGCACCGTTAGTTTAACGTACATTTAATTTAATCACACTGCATTGTATTTAATAGGACCCCTTTTTCTTAGTCACTTAAGGTCAAATTCACAGGTTCCAGGGGTCAAGATATGAGATATGTCTTCCAGCCTGCACTAGGAACTGCATAAAATACTCCATCGCTAAATATCTGAATTAAGCCTCTTTCCACTGCCTTCCTGGCTCCCAGGACCTCTGTCATTGACAGTACTCTGCCTCATGCTCACACACCCTCTTGATATATAGACATGGTATTTGTATGTGTTTTCTTAGCACTGTTCCTAGTGATCATCTAACAAGAGTGTTTTTAAGCAACATAGTTGGGAAGAAGATGCCACATGTGTTAGAATAGACCCAGATATGGATCTTAAATTTTGATCCATGATGTGAACTAGCAAGCAACAGGGAGAGTTCCTTTTAATATCTATCATTCTCTAAATCTACACATTTTTTCCAGTCATTTCTCTGATGAATAAGTGAGGAAAACACTGAGGACTTCCATGACTTGAAAGAGAGCAGTTTCACAATTCAAAGTTTAAGTTACATAATCAACATGCTGTGAAAGCCACCAGGAATATCTTCAGAACAGAGATTTTCATAGTTGGAGAAATAATGTGGTTATCTCAGAAAAGGTATCCTGAGCATGTGACGCACTAGCATAAGTGTCGGGGAACACTACATAGTCATCTCCTGGTGCCAGAGACAATAGTAATTTGCCCTCCATGTAGAACTGTTCAGAAGCAGATGATGACCTTGTCATGACTTAGTAGTCAGGGGAAAGTTGTAGCCATATTTTCCTGGAAAACTTCAAACCAACTACAAAATATAAGTGAATAAGCTTATGGACTAGCAAAAATCACAACAGCAATGAAAGAACCTCAAGTTCTTCAGCACTGGGCCTGATACCCTCATTCTCATGGTCTCTGCCAAACATATAACGAACAACTCCAGGTGCCATGCATTCTGCTAGCCTCTAATCTACCAAAGGACTGACAAGAAAACATAATGGGTGTAGGTTGAATTAAGTAATTAGGCTCTGAGGATATTGAAATAAATAAAATATTAAGTGAAATAAATGATATCTTTTTTATCAAAAATAATGTGATAATATAAATAATAAGGTGAGTAATACAGATAAATTAGGGGTAGTGTTGACAAAAAAAGGGAAAGAAAACTCAGAAGAAAACTGCTGCACATCTGAACAGAAAAAGCTTTCCAGTGTTGAGAGGCAACTGAACTTAGTGTGCAGTATTTTCAAGTGACAAGTAGTCTAATCAATAAACCATACATTCCCTTTATCAGGAGAAGTTTAAAAGAAAGTTTATATTAATTAATTCCTGCATCAGACTGCATAGCATAAGCCAAGATGCAGAGACCTTGTGTGCAATTGAAATACCCATTAAATTACTACCTGAAGGCATGGACTAGCTCAGCCATGGAGCGCTGGCCTAGCATGCAGGAGACCATGGGTCAATCCCCAGTGCAAAGAAAAAACAAATTGCTATCTGAAGAAAAGCAGGTGAAAAGTCGCTCTAGAGAGCAGGTCTGAGTCACCAGATGAACTGATACACAACACATATGACTCACCCCTATTTCAGGCTCTGAGAGTGACCAGACAGGCACCCCAGAATCCTACCAAGTGAAATGCTCCTCAGGACTAGAAAAGCATTTACATCCACATCACCAGGGACCCCCACTGTGTTGTGAGCTGTCTCATTTAGTGTTGATAGAGTTGGAGCACCCTCCAACCTCCAAGCACAAAATCCACAGGAGGAGCCGAGTGGTTCTTCTAGGTCCAGCTGGTTGAACTCTGGGTGAGAACTTACTGTCACTGGTTCTGCTGGCTTGAGCCTTTCTTCCCCCTTGGGAACCCAGTTTCTTTCTACATGACTCAGAGACAAGGTCAAAGCTGCTAAAAGCACAGAAGTGACAGCTGACTGTGAGGAAGGAGTCCAAGAAAACACAGAACAGAAAACCACAGCTGTCCAGAGCAAACTGGCCCCGGGCATTTCAGAAATCCCCCGGGAAGGCTGGATGGCAGCACTGCACACAAGGGTCACAGGAGCAGCTTGAGTCATCAAGAAAATGTCAACCTGTGTTCCAGTGTCCCCCTGTTGACCACGACATGGGAGTTTTCATAAGCTGACTTAGACTGGGAAGTCTTGTCAATCATGGGAAGCTCAAGCCTCACCCTCAAACCTCACTAGTCAGAGCCTGTGTTTCCTTATAACCCTGGTATCAAGCTTTCAAAAACAGATACCTGTGGAGTACTCCCAGGTGAAGTCTGCATCCCTAGGAAGCTAAAAGAGCTTTCAGTGAGATCCACAGTGCCCTAGTTCCAAAGACTACATCCACCATATTATCTGGAACTCACCAAAGGATTTTTAAATCAGCTTAGCGTTCCAGTGTATTTAATAATGACAACAGAAATAATAGCCGTCTATACATTATAAGTTAAGCACTATGTTGATTTCTTTGTAGAGTTTGTTCGATTGACTTTCTTGGAACCCTAAAATATAGACCTTATCATAAACCTCAGTGCATTGAAGAAAAATGATTTTTGCCAGGTAGTCCCTGGGCTCACTGCAGAGAGGAGCAGAGGCTGGCCCTACAGATACTGTTAATCTCTGACTTGGTTTTCTATGTCATTATATCAGTTTGAGTGTGTCTCTAAGTAATATTTCCTTTATAAAATGTGATTGCCATCTCCTAAAATAAGTTGATTCAGAAAATATGTATCTGCAGTTTCAAAGTGAAGTTAAATTTTGTGATGAAAAATATTTAGGAAATTAAAAAAAAAAACAGAAGAGAAAAATACATTTAGAATTTTAAAGTACACTTTTATCCAGAAGAAAACAATCATTGATGTGTGATTACATGAATTTCATGAAGTGTCACCAAACCTGTAAAATTTCATGTGGTTTATTAAGTTGCTTTGTTCAATAATAGTCATATTTTTTTAAAAAATTGCTAATTGGTGGAATGAAGAGTCTAAATCAGGAAATATGTGAACTACTGGGGAAATAGATTTTCATATTAATTACTTTCAAGTGAATATAATACATATGCACAGTAGGAACACAGTGTTATACTATTTTTAATAAGATGTTCTGAAGTAAAGATTCCATGTTTTAAAGTTCTCTTTCAAAAAAAAAGTTCACAGATTATTGGAGATAGATCTACTTGCAAAGTAGTTTAAAGTTGAAATTAATAGTTTAACATCTTAGGTGCCCTGCAACTCAATTTCTTCTGCTTCTTTGCTTAGCAAATTCTTATTCAGAGATCTGTCCAATCCAGATTAAATTATCATGTATTATTAATTAGTAGAACCTGATGTTTTATGTTTTACAATTCCTTAGGTCATTATAGGTCTCTTGTTTAATAGACGGTACTGTGTCTGTGCTTTTGAATGTCAAAAAAACAGAGAAGGAGGGTCAAAGAAAGGATCCAGAATTACCTGAACATTTTGTGTTTGTTTGAAGGCTAAAGAAAATTTCAGTGAATGTAATAGCAGAAAATTGCCCACTGATGATTCAGGCTCCTGTTAAGCTTGGTGTTTTCAGGAAAATGCAGTTACCTTAGCAACTGGCATATCACATGGGACATGCTGCTGCATGCTGAATGTCTCCAAGTCAAAAGCTTTTCCCTCTGGAAGCAAACACACCACAAATGGGAAAATAAACAAACCAACATCTTCCATATAATGAATTATGTGACTCATCTCCCTGACAGGTAGAAAAAAAATTTTCTATTTATACCAGTTTTTCTTTGGTACAATCCTGTCAAAAAGGCAATATGTATGTTTCATGGATGAGAAAAAATAAATTGTATATCATAATTGTAAAAATAATAAATCTTTAGTTGGCTTAAAATTATATTGACTGAATATTATATTGACTGAATCTATATGACTGAGTAATCTTTTGGGGGATATTATAGGTAAGATACTCTTAAATTTTTGAGTGGCACATTATTATCATTAAATACCAAGAAATACAAGCATTTTTTATTGTGGTGGCAGTAACTCCAAAGTTGCAATATAATAGTGTTAGCTTTTTGCAAGTCAAAAACAGCCTGTTTGAGTGAAATGTGAAATCAAACTGATTGCTATCTGCTTAATCATAGAGACTTAAATCTCACTAATTCAAAGAAAAACAAGTGCCTTAATTTACTTTCATCTTCCATGTGTAGATCTTAGGAGAAACAGATATTGGCCATCAGCTCTCCTGGTAGGAGAATTCTCAGCAACGACAGGAAAAAGTCACTGGTTTTGGAGAGTTTATGTTCTAGTTGAGAGAGACGGACAATAAAAAAAGACATGAAATAAATAAGCCACATCATAGTAATGACATGAGGAATATGGAACAGAACTCCTCTTCCTCCACCCTGTTCTCTTGCCTTCCCTTTTTGACACTCAAGTCCTAAAACTGTGAGATGGCTCACAGCATGGTCCAGGCAGGAGCTCAGCCACATGGGGCAGATCATGGGCGCCCCAGCAGGGTGAGAGCACCTGAGCAGGAAGGGTGGCAGAGATGGGACCCAGGCAGGATCCTGGGAGAGGTGGTGCATGAGAGAGAGCCCAGTGAGAACAATGGAAGCCAGGGTACTCACCCTTGGATAAGGGAGCTGTGTGTTCAGAAAATTAGAAAGCTGGGATGCATCTTGAATGGTTTGACCAGAATGGAAAACTTTCCCAGTGTCTGTGTAGATGACTATATAAATATAAACATGTAGAACTATATTTTAATAATTCACAAAATAGAGGCTGGGATTGTGGCTCAGTGGTAGAGAGCTCGCCTAGCATGTGTGAGACACTGGGTTTGGGCCTCAGCACCACACATAAATAAATAAATAATAAAAATTCACAAAACATCTAATATACATAAACATGCTAAAATTGTTACAATTCTGTATTGTTGCATATGTTAGAATGCTACATTGCTATATATAATTATATACCACATAACTGTGTATTTTATATGTATTCTCTTGCTCTTTCCACTGAGCAGGTTCAAGCATTAATACTCTAATATCAGTGAGCACATCTGCAACCTCCACCCCACATCTTGGATTCTAAATGCTATTTTCTACAAAAAGTAAACAGGCTTCTTGAACAGAGGGTGATTCCAGGGCCAAGGAAGGGAAAGAATAAGATGGGCCCAGATCCTGATTTTTCCAGAAGTCAAGGAGACACTCAGACGATATGGGGAATGGGTCAGCAAAATGCAAGGGTGGGACCTGAGGTGAAAGGCAGACGCTAGACTGAAATGTTTGTCCCTAGAAACAGCCAAGGAGGGTCCCCAAGGCAGAGGTGACTGTGGCATCTTGAGGCTGGTAGTTTGGCTGAGTGCTGCTTCCAGTGCTCCCTGAGCTACAGCAAAGACATGGAGGCTGCTCTGAGTGTTCATGCAGAAAGGCAGCTGAGTCTGGGTCCCCTCTCTGAGGTGTGTGGGAGTTTACAGAAGTTGCCACAGCTGCGGGATCCATGTAGGGTGAACCAAAATGCCAGGAGGCTCCAGGACCATAAAAGGCGAATCCAGACAAGGAGCTGGCAGAAGTCAGGGTTTTATAGGTGAGTTGAGGGTGAGGTTCATGCACATTGGAGAGAGCAGCTTCTGGGAGACCAGGCAGGAAAGTGACATTAGGGACAGGCACAGGAGAGAAGCCTGGATTAGCCAGGTTTCTTCCTGATGTTTTGACATCTGGGCTCTTAGAGAATCTGCCCCTCCAAAGACTAGCCAATTTCTCGAGGTGGTAAAGCTTCTACTTGCCTGTAGTGTGCCTTTCATAGGCACACCAAGGAATCTATTGGGTTTAAACATGAAAGGCTCAGGTGTGAGACAATGCGAGAAAGTATAGAGGTGAAATGACTGGGTTATAAGAGCTTCAACCTAATCATGCAATAGTCCACTGGGAAGAGGTAAGGGGGTAATGTAGGCAGTAGTTGCAGCTGGATGAGGTGGGTCACTGGGGGCACACCTGGGGGGTACATATTCTTTGAGCTGAGCTTAGCCTATCTCTGCTTCCTGGTGGCCAGGTCTTGAGCCACTCTCCTCCATGACACCTCTTTCACCATGGTGTTCTGCCTTACCTAGGGCACAGAGCAGTGAAGTCAGGGCCCTCTATGGACTGAGACCTCTGAAATTGTGAGACCCAAATAAACTTTTCCTTCTCTAAAATTGTTTTTGTCAGGTCTTTTGGTCATAGCAATGAAAAATCTGACCAAAATATAGTCCAAAACCTCCATCTCAACCATGCCTCTAGGGCTATTACCTTCAAGACACATCATGCCCTGGTCACATCATGCAGGTGCCAGATAACTGGACTCAGACTTGCAGTCATCGCCTGCATTCCTAATTCAAACTAGCCAGCCCTAAACTTGCTCAGCCTGCCTGGCTCCTTTCTTCAGCATGATCCAGACTCTTCTGCATGCTTTCCCCCCCGAGACCCTCATGCTTCTCCCCCAGCCACCTGTGTAGAGGACAAAGAGATATTTGAAGATATCTCTGTATGAATGAAAGAGCAGGACAGAGATTGATAGAAATGTTTGCAAATCATATAAAAATGTTCTATACCATATGAAACAATCCAAGTCCAAATGTTAGAAAATTAAAATAAAATAGAAAGCAATGGCAAAATACTTTGAAAAGAGATATCATTAAGAAAGTCATACACACATCAAATAGTCACATGAAAATTTACTTATCATAATCAAATTATTATCATAATAAAATTTGAGACTACAAGAGGACACAATAGCATAGCAGTTCAAGGGCTAAATCTTAAATGTCTGACTGTACAAAACGTTGGTGAGAAAGTGTAGGAAATAAAACACTTCTGCATCATTAGTGGCTTGGTACAATCCCTCTGAGAGCAGAAAATCCAGCCACTTAAAATTAAAACCTACTTCTAGCTTATGACATAGGCTTGTATTCCTTTGTATATTCTTATAATATCTTTCAAGAGACATTCACACTTGCTTTACATTTACTAACTGAAAATCACAACATAGATATCCACGAATAGCTCAGTGATCAACTTGCCTTGGTACACTCCTACAATGGAATATTACACAGAAAAACACATGCAAAGGTCACTGACACAAACAAAAACATGGTCTTCCTCTCAAAATCATGATTGTTGAAGGAAGACAAAAAGACCACTTTGTTTATACTCATTTTCATACATTTTAAAAAGTATTGACACATCTGTAGTCATGGAGATCAGATGCACAGCACCCTGGGGATGTGGAGGTGTAGCGTTGGACAAAGATGGAGGGCAGGCCACAGGAAGGAGCATGAGGAATTGTTTACTTGATATAACTGCACAACCATGGAATATAACTTGAGCCAATTCAGTTCACAGTATTTTTCTTTTCTTATACTCCTTCTCTCCTATGATCCCTTTCCTGTATTTTATTGATGTTTCTTTGGTTTATTTATCATTTTTAGTACCTTGTGGATTTGAATGAAAGTGATATTCACTGTGGAGTATTAATATGTGTACATAGTAAGTTTGGTCAGAATCATTCCACTGTTCTTCTCTCATTCCTCATCCCTCCCCTCAATCCTCATCCTCTGTTTCACTGATGTCTCTTCTATTTTCATGGAACACTCTCCAACACACAATTTTTCTTTTCTTCTCTTTTTTCCTTACTTTGGTTCAGCTTGTGAACCAACTTTTGGTTCAACTTTTTTCACTTAGCAAGATGACCTCTAGTTCCAACCATTTACTGAAAATGCCATAGTTTCATTCTTATTTATGGCTGAGTAATAATCCATAGCATGTATAAAGTGTGTGTGTGAGTGTGTGTGTGTGTGTGTATATATATATACACACAGACATATATCATATTTCCTTATCAATTGATTTGTTCACAGACACCTAGGTTGGTTCCATAGCTCACTAATGGTAGTAGTCCTATAAATATGTTGTGCTTGGACCCTGCAGTATGCTGATTTTAGTTCCTTTGGTTATACATCAAAGAGTGGGAGAGCTGGTTGATATGGTTGTTCCTTCCTAGTTTTTTTAGGAAGCTCTATACTTCTTCCAGAAAAGATGCACTAATTAGCAATCCCATCAACAAATTATATATCTGTTTACTGTGTCTTTAAAAAATTAGGGACAGTAGAGTTTGGACCAAAGGATATCACTTAAGAATACAGACATTGTGTTTGTTAGTTGGCATTCCTCTAGTGTCTTCCCACAGACTTCCATAAAGGTGGCTGCTACATTTACTTTTCCCTGGGACCAGATTCTTGTGCAATTTGGGGGTCCACATATTGCCACCCACACATGCCACTTCTTTCTCCACCATTTAGTCAAAGAACTAGAAAGTTGCATGAACAGAAACAGATGAACTAGAAAAAGAGGATTGTATGCACATCACTGGGGAAAGGGGATGGCTACTGAGGCAAACAGGTGAGGAAAAAGAAGCCACTGTCACTAGCAGAGGACACCCTAACCAGGTACAAGGCCAGGGAAAATGGACCAGAGCTTCCATCAGCCAAGGTAGCTGACAAGCCAGGAGGGTCAAGCTGAGTATCCACAAAGTTCTCCTCTGTGCTTCACACTGGTCTGCCTTAGATCCACCCTGGTTGCAAGTGGGGTCCAGAATCGAACCTAGATGCTGATGTGGTTATGCTAAACCCATAGTTCCCTCCAACTTTAGGAGCCCCAGTTCCCATGAACCCCACTGGGCCAGGAATTGTGCTAGCAAAGATTGAAGTGCTTTCTCTGGAGCTTGTCATCCTGCTGGCATGTCCCAAGTCCGACCTATTAGCTATGCCCATGTGCATAACACCTGGGTTGTCAGGTTGTGGGCTAGTATGCAAAATGGCTTCCAGTGATGTGGTACCCACAGGTCCTGGCTGCATTGTGCTGTCACTCAGCTGTTACCTGCAAGAAAGCTTTTTCCCACAGCAGGGGCTGGGCTTCTGTGTTGCCCAAAGAGAAAGAGTTGTGCAGTCAGTCACTGCCACCAGCAGCCCTAGTTGTAATCCTTAGTATGTATAATGTGTGTGTGTGCAGGGGGGGGGGAGCTGATGGGTGGTTTCAGCACTACTAGGATGCTGGAGAGTAGAGCTGGGTCCCTGCACCAGCAGTACACGTCAACTTGTAGATGAAGGGAGAGAGGCAATGCTGCCACTGGGTGGGAGGTTTCATAACCAGCGAGCAACCTGTTGAATGGGCTGTAGTTGTTCTGGGAGACAAGAAGGGACTGGAAGATGACAGCCTTGGATAGATGGGTGGAATCCATAGCACCATCGATGACAGACTTATGTTGATCATAGGAGCTGGGAAAGGAGACCCTAAAAGTAGGTGGTCTGGTAGAGAATGGTCCATTTTCCACCTGCCTATGATGCATAGGATTATGAACCTGGGGGCATGGCAAGAGCTGCTTACTTAAGCCTGGGACAATTATTACAATCACTGCCATAGAAGAGGGTATAGTGTCCATGGCAGGGATCTCAGATGGACAGTTGGCTGCTGCATCAGGTGTACAGATGCTTTGGCTCTAGAGGTGACAGATTTCCTTGCCAGAGTTAGAAGGCTGGCCAATGCTAACAGGTTTGCTGGTGGAAGGGATTAAAGAAGATCTGGGAATGAAAAAAGAGAAGGAGGAAAATCCACACACTTGATGGTTGGGGATTTCATTCTCAGGAGGCAGGTTGAAGGGAAAGGCTCCAGGATATGAGGTATGGGGAGGAGGGAAATGCGGTGTGTGGCAGCTCTTGCCAAGTGAGTAGAGTGTTGATACTCACCAGCAAGGACACCCACACTGGGACTGGGCCTCAAGAGATCAAGAGGGTAGCAGGAGAAGACAAAGACAACCTCTTCCTCAATAATTGGTTTGAGGGAAGGTAGGCAGACAGGATCAGGGGAAGAAGCCTGGTTTGCCCATTGGTGGTAGCAAGAATAGCTGGGACCTGGGAGGCATCAGTGGGTGGAGCCATGGATCTAAAGTCCCTGCAGGGGCCACAAGTGGGGAGAAAGAATTCAGAGTGGTGGTGTAGGCCATTACAGTCTGTCTTACCCACCAAGGCCTCCATGTCATCCTCCATGATACTGCTCTTTTTGGAGACCGAAACTTCTTCTGCAGGGTCCTAAGTCTTCCTCCATAGGAACATTGAGGTGGCAGCTCACCTCAATGCCACTGGCAGTGGTAGCTACAGGGTCATTTGTGGGGGCCTGTTTCTATTGGGAGGCTTCCTGCTAGCAGCAATGAGTGGAAGATATCTCACTAATGGGTTAGTTGAAGACTTTCCCCTCCACCCCTCTCCAGATTCCTGGGAGCCTAGAGAACAGGGCAGAAGGTCTTCATCCAACCCTTACTTCACCCACTTCTCTGGAGGCACGGAGCAGACTGGGGCTGCTCAGGGAGAACTGCTGCCTCTGCGTCAGGCTGCACCAAAGTCAGCACACCTGCAACAGGGCTGTGCTACCTGGGGCAGCATGGCTATCAGAGAAGTTTGCCAATGTCTTGGCTTGGCACTGAATCACGAGCCACTCACAGCTTTGTAGATTCAAACAGCAATTCTTTATTCCCGAACTCACACCGGCCTCTACAAACATGTTCTGGGGAAATCTAACATCTGCCCGCACAATTCACCTACTCCAGGAAGCTTTTTTCCAAATCCCATTTGAATCTCAGAAGAACTCAATGGGAACAAGCAGCAGGAACACCCTAATCCCAGCAGCAATAATCTTCAACCTCCAACTTCCCTAAAACCCCTATTGTCTTAAACCGGGAATGCCCTAAACCCAAATTATCTTAAACCCGGATACTTCCTAAAACCTGCAGGATACACCCTAATCCTGAATCCACCCTGGTCATTGAGCAGGGTCACCTTTCTCAAACACACATGCAAGATCAAAGCAAATTTCCAAGGCAAGTCCATTTAACATGGGGTACACTGGCAAGGAAGTTTCGATGCGTCATTCCTACTTGGCAATGGCCCTCAGCAGAAGTTCACTGGAGGCACCTGGTCCCTCTCTTGTATGGTGTTTCTTTCTTCAAACCCAGGAGTAGCCTCCACACAGCAAGACACTCCTGAGTCTCTAGAGGCTTGGAGGGTGCTACTCCTCCATTGCTAGGGACACCATTTCCAAATTGTCCTGCATTTCTATTTGTTGTTTTCTTCCTCTTCCTCAATTCTCCTCCTCCTCTTGCAAGTTTCTGTCCTGTGCCACCACAGCCACTTCCACTGCTGCTGCCATCAGTTCCTCTGGTTTTCTTGGGCCCTCACCTCTTTGCTTTCCCAAGGAAAATGGAGGTATGTGACCCAGCATCCTGAGCTGCACAGCATGATGGACCTGCTTCAGTGGTGAAGGCAGGACAAAAGGTCTAGGCTTGGGAGGAGGTTCCTGAGGTTCTGGAGGGTCAGAACCTTCTCTTGTTACCAGTGGACAGTTCGTGCTTTTCCCTGTGGTCCCCAATAGGAGGGTGGCAGGAGGATCCACATAGAAAAGTGCACCGCTTGCAGGAGAGGGCCTCTGTAGCAGCCAGATGAGCAATGCATAAAATGACAGGTTTCTTGGGGAAGTGGTAGATGCTGGGGCAGCAGGGTGATCCTGCCTAGGAGCTGGAGGCTGGCAGGTCAGGCCAATGGGCGGGCAATAGCTGAGAGGGCCTGTTGGTCCGAGACAGCACTTGTTGAGGAGAGTGCCCTTTCAGAGCACTTGGTGGTGGTGAGGGGGGGGGGTCTATTCTAGAGAGGAGTGAAGAGATGGAGGCAGCTGGGCTAGGACACCGCCAACTTCCATTGTCCAAATGCACATTGAGTCCAGTTCTTTGGAGGAATGGCTAGAACAGGGGACAGGAAAGGGCTTGTAGGAATCTGGTGGGGAAGAATGGTTGGAGAAGAGAAAGCCCCAGGGCAAAAGGCTAGGCCCACTCTTCACTGATGGCCTGCACTTCTTAGTTACTGGGGACTCTTCACTTTCTCGCAGGTGTGTGGCACCATGGGGGCTACCATATGCCAACTGTGGGACTGCAGCCTGATCCCACAGTGATCTTCAGTCTTGGCTGCCGGTTCCAAAAGCTCCTGATGCCAGGCCAGGGCGCTGTTTTGGGCACCAAATGCATATGTGTCGCCAGCCCTCTCCTCAGGGGCATCAAGAGAGATACGAAAGACATTTAGTGGTTACTAGGACATGGAAGAGTGGTGCGGGTGCTGCTGAAAGCCCAACCTCATGGCAACTCAGATCCTGCCACACCCCTCAAGCGACACCTCCAGGTCTTGGATTCTACCTTACATCTAGGGGCATCTTCCTACAAGGCGACAGCCTGAACCGCTGCCCCTGGGCTTCTGAGGAGAGGGAGCCATTCCCTCATTTAAGGGCATGCTGCCACCAGCCCCACCCCTTCCTGCAGATTCCATTCACTTCCTTGAATTTTGTTAAGAGCATAGGAAGCCCCACATCTTCTCTGAGGTCAGTCAGGTACCTATAGTGGCCCTGCCAGGCCTTGGATTCAGAATGCTTTCTGTCATCAGTAATATTCTCCACTTGTCTTTTGGAGGCAAAGTAATGTTCAGCTCATGATAGGTGATTCTTCTGATACTTGGGCTTTGTAGAAGTGATCATGTTGAGGTCAAATTTGTGAAGGCAAAATATTTCCAAAAGCCACCTTGATTACCAAATTAGAAAAATATTTTATTAATGAAAATTTATACCTGGCAGACTATTTTGGGATGGTGAGTAACTGCTCTGCTGCTGGAATGTTAGAGAGGTGCTCTTGGTCCCTTCACCCACTGTGCCTACCACATGAAAGTCAAGGGGCTGATGTCATGCCACTGGATGGCAGATCCCTAGATCCATGATGCACATTAGAGCATGGGCCAGAGTTGCTCTGGGAGGCAGTAGGAGACTGGAAGACTGCTTGTACAGTGGGTGGGTACCCACAGCATCATCTGCAGCAGGCTTGGGAGATGCACAGATGTGGAGGAGAAGGGGCAGTCTGAATGATGGTGCAGGCTCCCACAGTCAGATTATTACCCTGCAAGGCCTCCACTTCATCCTCTGAGATCCATCTCTTCTTCATATTCAGAACCTTCTTCTGCAGGGTGCCTTGGTTTTCTTCCATAGAAACACAATAATGCTTAGGAGGTGGTGGTCCTCTCCACCATAACACAGCAGCCTTGGTGCCATGGCATGGGCCTATTCCTTTTTGTGGCCTCCTTCTAGCAGCTATACCTGGACAACAGCTCCCCGATCAGCCTGATGAAAGATTTTCAGCAGCACTACTTTTCTGCTCCTAGGAGCCTTGAGGGTTGGACAGATTTTCTTCTTTCAGGCATTTCTTTCCCCACTTTCATGGCAGTGTGGAGTGGCCTGGGGTTGGCTCAGGGAGTACTGCTGCCTCTGTGTCAGCCTGAGAAAGAGTCGACCAACCAGCAGCAGGACTGTGCCAACTGGGGACAGCATGGCCATCCAAGGAGTAAGTAGCTCATGGGAGAAACCTGGACCCCTACTGTTTTTTTCTTGCATAGCATAGCATTTAATGTTTTCGATCTTAAAAATGTTTTATTAGTGCATTATAGTTATTCACAATAATTAATAATAGTGGGGCTCATTTTGACAAAAATCATACACGCATGGAGAATAATTTGCTCCACTTTAGTCCTCAGTGCTTACTCTATCTGTCCCTCCTCCCTCCCTCTGTTCCACTTCCCCTCCTCTACTTGTATTCAACATATTTATTATATTAAATGGTGCTTTGTAGGCATATACAAAGGTGAAATTCATCATGGTATATCCATATGTGAACATGGCATAATTCAGTCAATTTCATTTGACTGTTGCTTCTTTTCCTGTCTTTCTCCCTCATTCTCTGTTTCCTTCTTCTACTCCACTGATCTCCCTTCTATTTTCTTTCTTATTTGATATTTTTAGATACCCATGACAGTAGTGTATATTTTGATGTATTATACATACATGGAGTGCAACCCATTCCAATTTGGATACGATTCTTTTGGTGGTACATGATGTGAAGTTACAGTGGTCATGTACTCCAATATAAGCACAGGCAAATAAATCCAATTCATTCTACTGTCTTTCCTATACCAACTCTCTCCCTTCCCTTCATTTTTTTTTTGCTTAATCCAATCAACCCCTATACTTCCCTTTCCTACCCTCTCTTGTCATGGGTTAGCATCCACATATCTGAGAGAAAACATATGGCATTTTTTTTTAAATTGGCTTATTTCACTTAACATGATATTTTCCACTTCCATCCATTTGCTGGAAAATGCCACAATTTCATTCTTCTTTTGGCCGAGTATATTCTATTGTGTATATATACCATATTTTCTTTATCCATTCATCTGATGAAGGGTACCAGGTTTGGTTTGTTAGCTTAGCAATTGTGAATTGAGCAGCTGTAAACATTGATATGGCTGTATCACTGCAGTATGCTGATTTCAACTCCTTTGGGTATAACCCAAGTAGTTGGATAACTGGGTCAAATGATGGTTCCATTCCAAGTTTTCTGAGGAATATCCTTATTGTTTTCCAGAGTGGTTACACCAATTTTCACTCTCACCAGCAATGTGAGTGAACCTTATTCTCCACATTTTCACCAACTTTTAATGTTGCTTGTGTTCTTGATAATTGCCATTCTGAATAGAGTGAGATTAAATCTCAGTTTAGTTTTAATTTCTCTGACTAATAGTTATTGAAAATTACTTTATATATCCTTCATATATTTGTTGACCATTTGTATTTCTACATCTGTGAAGGGCTTTTGTTTTGTTTGTGTACTGAATGATCCAGGACTCCTACATACATTCATATTTGTTTCTCTTTCCTCATTTCTAGCCTTTTTTTTTTCATTTTTCTTTTTTTCCCCCTGAAGACGTAATTTTCCCGTGTTCTGTATTTTCAGGGTTAGCAATTCTGATTAGCTGATTTTGATTTTGTTTTATGTATCGACTTTGCCACTACTCTGTCTCCCTTATCTCCTATTCTCTTTTTTTTCTATTTCTGACACCAATATTTCAATCTCTCTTTCCCCCTTTAAATTATTCTGTTTTCTCTTCATTTTCTCATTAACAACATATCCTAAGTACCACTGTGTCTGCCCTATTCACCCTTTGAAATTGCAAACAGTTTTTGACTCTCTTTTCTCTCCTTCTTTCCTCATACTCAACTCTATCTTTAATATTTGTTAAAACTAATTGAGATACATAACAACTACACCTACCATAAATGTCATAGCAATAATTAATATGGTGGAAACCATAGACAACACCTATTATTTGATTTTAAGCCACATATAATGCATAATTATTTGTGGTTTTTACTAATGGAAATTGCTCATCCCACTATCTACATATTGTACCAATTAACATTAGCTAGCCAAATAGGATCTAAGGATTTAGTCTACTGCTACATAATGTTTACATACATTACTATTATGATTGGGTTCCCCCCACTCCAATCTGTGAGGTACTAATGACATAGAGGAACACTATAAACTCATAAGGTAAAAACTCTACAGCATCAGACCCATCCAGATAGATGTGTAGACTGTTTCAATAAGGAGATAGAGATCCTGAAGAAGAATGAGTCAGAAATCCTCAAAAGGAAAGAATTAATAAGCCAACAATATAAAAAAGCAAGGGAACAAATGATCCCAAATAACACAGAAACTATGGACAATAGACTCCATTGACACCACAGTGGAAGAAATGTCAGAGATGGACTTCATAAAATTCATGGTTAAGCTAATCTATCAGGTAAAAGATGGCATAAGAAATGAAATCAGAGAGAAAATTCAAGAAGTAGTAGACTATTTCAATAAGGAGATAGAGATCCTGAAGAAGAATGAGTCAGAAATCCTCATAAAGGAAAGAATTAATAAGCCAAATTAAAAATTCAATGGAGAGTATCACCAACACACTAGATAGAGTTTCAGGCAATGAAGACCTGGGTCCTCTCTTACAAGGTCTTCATTCCTTTGTCTTAGGAATTGGATTCATGGCAATTAAGTCTCCCTGCATCTCCAGAGGCTTAAATGGTGATACTCTTTACTTTTTGCCCAGCCCATCTGTCTCTCTGTGACCCTCCTCCTGCTCCTCACCCACCATGATTCCTCTGGCTGCACTTGGGCCCTCTCCTCTCCCCTTTCATTACTCAAGGGAAAGGGAGGTGACTGGTTATCATAGATTTTTCAATTTGGAATACCTGTTCAGGAATGGACTTCCATAAATGAGATACTTGTGAATCTGATATCTCTGAAGAAGCAGAAGCAGATTGGATGAGCCAATTTAGGTGTCAGTGCCAAGTGACAGAGAGTTTATAGTCATAACTGAAAAGGCCAAGACACATTAGCCAAGGTCATTGGGAGAGAAGGGTGAAGATATGCCCCCTCCCCACCAGCACATGCATATTTTCATGAGAGATGATATTCTGCTGATAGAACTGGGGAATAAGTTTAGGCAAAAAGCTATAGAAAGTACAACAGAATGGCTCTTTTGGATCTGGGACACTTGTGCTGAAGATATACTCCTACTAGAGTAAACAGAGTAAGAGCACATCAGTCACCACCTGCCCTACATTAAGCTGTATATATTAAACTGTAAATGAGGACACTGCCATCTCTTTATTTTTCTTGGTGATAGCTTCCTGAAACTATGCTTGGGACAATGTGGCGGAGTCCCAATGTGGCACCCTGTGATGGAAACCCATGGAAGAACTCCAAGACCTAAGGCAGTTATGGATGAAGCAGGCACTTCATGCAGCAATCTGCACTGGTCCTGATAATTAACCATTCACAGCAGAACTGAAGGACCACTCTTCAAGCATCTATGAGGCAGTGTCATAGATGTCTATAGTCATTCCTGAGCCTTTTACTGGCCACTTCATATTTCTCAAGCTACACTAGAAGGCAAAGGAGATACAAGAAGTCCAATGAGGAAAAGAAGGTCAATATGCTTCCACTGGAGGAGTGCAACAATGGTCTTTGTTTTTCCACAAGTGTATTTAAATAATCTGATCCTATTTTATGTGATTGTGGTGGCAGCTGTGACTTGGACATAATCTGAATGAGTACTGAAGTTTTATTATGTTGATCATGTGGCTTTAACTTCTGTGTCATTATGCCACCAGCTCAAAGAGTGTAGGCACACTTCCAAGACAGAGGATGGGGTGTAAACTCCTACAAGTTGGAAAGGCTTGGGGTCTGTCTCTCTGGCGTTCAGGGGTTATTTGGTTGTGTCCTGCTGTTGTACATAAATGTTCTAAATTCCCAAATATACCTTCCTGGATATTGAGAATCTGACATCACTGTACTCCATAATTTAGGATTAATCTTAAAGACATTGTGTGACTTAATAAAAGCTTTGTCTTATGGGACTGGGAATTGGAACATCTCAAGTGCTTTTCTAAACAAACTCATTGTACAGGCATGGGGAATGGCCAGCATCTTTTTGGGGAGTTGTTCTTCCTGCTGAGGAGGGTGTAAGCCACCTGAGAAATTAAAGTGTAGAATAGTTAGTGAAGTACAAAAGACAAAGAATCAGAAATATGTTTTCAAAAGTGGAGCCCTGATAGGTTTAGTCCACACAGGTGTTAGAGCTACACAAAGAAAA
The DNA here is from genome assembly GCF_052094955.1 of Ictidomys tridecemlineatus. NCBI lineage: Eukaryota > Metazoa > Chordata > Mammalia > Rodentia > Sciuridae > Ictidomys > Ictidomys tridecemlineatus. The sequence continues at coordinate 42,692,237 of NC_135490.1, forward strand.
TGGCTCCAGTGGGGGGGTACATCAAAGGCAGGAATAAAGTTTCAAGGGCAGAGTCTTGCTTTATGTTGCCCTGCAGTTCATCAGGTTGATTGGCATCTTGGCAGGTAACACCCATCTCAGGTGCCATGTGGGACATGGAAGAGAAGGATAGAAATTCACAATATCTCTGGGCAGTCTTACACAAAGGAAATGTCCACTGGAAGTTCCCAGACACCAGATGTTACTATCCACTAGACTGTAATGCAGACAAAGTCCACACATAGCCCTCAGATGGCTTGCGACATAGAGGAAATACATGCCTTGGGTATATTAGCACAAGAACATCCCTATAATATTTTTTTTTACTCCTGCCCTGATGGGTTTGAATGAGTCCTATGGAAATGTAAGGGCAATAAATGAGTTCAATTTTGGCCTTGGTCACAGCTCTGAAAGAGGTCAAAGATAAGGGATGCTTTTATAATTATGTCAAAATGAATCCTACTATTATGTATAACTAAAAAGAACTAATTAAAAGATAATTGATATCTCCACTTTGAGCACTACAATAACTAATGTAATAATTCATTTCCACTCTGATGTCTATGTACATCCTCTCAAACCAAGTTCACTATATTTGAGTTTCAGATTAAATATTAATTCCCCAGTGATTCTTTCTTTGAACTCCTTGTCTTCATTGGACACTTCATTCTATTCCTCTATTTTCTCACTGTATATTTATTTATTTCCTCTTTTCTTTATTTCTACATCACTATTAGACTAACTGCAGATAAGTCAATTCCATAACCACAAGGCCAGTTTCCCTTTGGCTATTACTTCTAAACTCTCAGATTTCCCAAGAGATGGACAATAAAATTGAAACAAAGCCAAATGTAAATACGTGTGCAGAGTATCCTTCTGGAGTTCCCTTAAATATGTGGCATAAATTTCAAGAATTACATAAAATTCATTCAGAAGGAAATAAATGTTTCAGAGAGGATAAACTGAATAATGAAAAAGAATCTCAAAGAGAAAAGTACTCAAAACCCAGGGGAAGGCATCAGTGATCGATTTGAAACCTCTGTTAAAAAAATAAAAAAGGTGAAAATTCTGGTCTTGAAAAAAGGAGAGACAATACTATGGAGGAGTGGGATTTTGAGACATTATAACCAGCTAGTTAGTCAATAAGTGAATGAAATGGAGAATTTTGTTAACTGCCTATGAATCCAAGCATATAGGGAGAAAGAACAGGTTTTAATTTATTTCCATAGAACCATAGTATAAAATCAATATTGCTCTTCATCTATTTGGAATAGCATAGTTAGTGAGCTCCTTGAATTTACATATTTGTACCTGGTATATTTGAACTTATTCTGGAACAGTTTTTTTTTTTTTAAGATTTCCATTAGATTATAATGGATTAGACTTAAGTGCAAAAAGTCTCAACTGATATTTTACTTAAGTCTTTACAAATGACTTTAATCATGTTAAAAATTGATTCTTTACTGGAACCAGTAGAGTTGATTTTTCATTTCACATAGAGAAAAAAACTGAATAATTTTGTATAATTTTATACAAAGTATTGCAATTTAAAAAGGTCAGAATAGACAAAAGATCATATCAATATATAACACCAGTAAAGTAAGAACATCATCCAATATTGTTATAAAGTTCTACCCAAATCCCATTCAGACACAGTTATGAAACCTATGTCTAAATGTTCCCACAGAGGAGACTCTGTATGAATAATGTTAATAGTTACGGTGTCCTTGGTGTTGTGAATTATTTTGAGATACTTTGAAATCAGCTTGACTTTTTGAATTTCATTTTCCCACATAATACTTTTCCTCTACTGAGTACAAATAAGGCTATCTCCTCTTTGACCAAAAAGATGGACTAAATGTGGCTCTCAAAGTCAGATACACAAAGAAGTTATCTTAAACACATTATTGAAAGGTTGCTTCCATAAAATCCAGGAAAGTAAAAGTAAAATGGTTTTCTATAAATAACATACTTAAACTTGAAGGAACATGAGTTTTAACGCACTTGTTTTTAAAGATATTTGTAACTACTTTAACACTGTAGGAAAAATAAATGATATAAGTTAATGACGGGTGGACACATGAGCACACACTTTCCTTTTTACTTTGGGCTCCAACATGATTTTGCTGGGTCTGGCCTGTCCCTGTAACAGGGGTCTACTTCATGCTTTGAGTATAAACTTTGCTGCTCAACCACAAGCAGTTTATTGTAAAACTTTTTCTTTTTCATTTTCTTCTTGTTTTGCCTCTCACACTCCATATCAGCAGGATAAACAGACCAAAATTGTTCCTGTCCTGTACTAAATTATGCTGTTCTTCACTGTCCAGGAGGAAGGGAGGAAGGGAGGAAGGGAGGGAGGGAGGGAGGAACTCTATACCTGAGGTCCAGAGCAATGAGTCACTCAAGGACACCTGATGGACACTAATGATTTATATCTACTGATAATATCTGGATTCCTCACCCTTGTGTTCCTCTTCTAAAAGCCCTCTATTACTCCAGGCAGAGAAAATCACAACCTCTGGGGCAGCAGTCCCAAGTTCCTCCTTTGCTAGCAAGTCAAGAAAACCTTTTTTTCTTTTTCTCAAAACCTTGTGCTTGTTATTTGATTGGCAATGGAGATAAAGACCAAGCTTTTGATATCATCCCAACTCATTGACCACAGGTCCTGTAATTTTGTAATTTCTGCATATGTTGGTCCCTTTCTGAATCTGTGTCAAGAGTTTTCCTAAAGACACAGAGATTTTGATATGTTGTGTCTATGTTCTAATTTACCTCTAAGAATTTTTTAATCTCTTCCTTGATGTCTTCTGTAACATATAGTTCATTCAGTAGCATATTGTTCAGTCTCCAGGTGATGGGGAAATTTTAATTTTTCATTTTGTCATTGATTTCCAATTTCATTCCATTATCATCTGATAAAATGCATGGTAATATCTATACTCCTTTGTATTTGCTAAGAGTTTCCCTGTGGCATTATATATGGTCTATTTTAGAAAAGGATCCATGTGCTGCTGAGAAGAAAGTGTATCCTCTTGATACAGGTTGAAATAATATATATATATATATATATATATATATATATATATATATATATATATATCTCAGTTAAGTCTAAGTTATTGATCATGTTATTGAGCTCTGTAGTTTCTTTATTCAACTTTTGTTTGGAAGATCTATCCATATTGAATTTGTAAAAAACAAACAAACAAAAAAACACAGCATGTTGATTTCTGCCTTTTAATCCCTGCAATGATTGATATTTCTGTAAAATAAGTTTTCATAAAATTTTATGTCAGGAAGAAAAGTGTAACTCAATATTGGAACATTCAAAGAAATGAGATCTTCTCTGCAGGCTGTCAACAAATATTAGGGAAAAGCCAAGCAAACCCCCTCCTCTACCAACTTCCTTTCTCTTCCATCGATGCTGCATATAGGAGATTTTTTCCTCCAGTGAGCTCCCCTCAATTCATTCCCCAGCTGCAATGGATGGCGCCCTTCCTGAGGGAAACAGGCTCTCTGTCCTTGAAACTGCCAAGGTGGGTTCATGTTCCCCCTGCTGGCAGCCAGGGCACAGCACAGAAAGCTCAGAGATCACTGTTGAGTTGTTCCCAGCTGCCCCCTGTTGGATCTCCACTAAATGTTTGGACATTGATACACAGGTGTTTAACGTCACAATTTTATAAAGTGCAAGGGGAAATGCATCAAAGCAAGTATCTTGTGTTTTAGCGAATAGAAGCAGTGAAAGAGGGCATCCCTGTCTAGTTCCAGTTTGTAGAGGGAATGTCTTTAATTATTCTCTATTTAGAATGATGATGGCCTGAGGCTTAGCATAGATAGCCTTTATGATGATGAGATATACCCCTCTATCCCTAGTTTTTCTAGTGTTTTGAACATAAAGGGTGCTATATTTTGTCAAATGCTTTTTCTGCATCTATTGAGATGATTATATGATTCTTATCTTTGAGTCTACTGATGTGATGAATTACATTTATTGATTTCCTTATGTTGAACCAACCTTGCACCCCTGGGATGAATCCCACTTGATCATGGTGCACGATCCTTTTGCTATGTTTTTGTATTCAATTTGCCAGAATTTTATTGAGAACTTTTGCATCTATGTTCATTAGAGATATTGGTCTGAAGTTTTCTTTCTTTGATGTGTCTTTGTCTGGTTTTGGGATCAGGGTGATATTGGCCTCATAGAATGAGTTTGGAAGTGCTACTCTTTTTCTATTTCCTAAAATAAATTGTAGAGTATTGGTATTAGTTCTTCTTTAAAGGTCTTGTAGAACTCAGCTGTGTATCTATCTGGTCCTGGATTTTTCTTGGTTGGTAAGCTTCTGATGGTGTCTTCTATTTCATCACTTGGTCTGTTTAAATTGTGTATATCTTCCTGATTCAATCTGGGCAAATTTCATGAGTTAAGAAATTTGTCAATGCCTTTAATGTCTTCTATTTTATTGGATATAAGTTTTTAAAATAATTTCTTGGTATTTCTGTAGTATCTGCTGTGATATTAACTTTTTTATCATGTATGTTGGATATTTGAGTTTTCTCTCTTCTTCATTAGTGTAGCTACTAAAAAGTTTCTTCTCAGCAAAAGAAACAATCTGTTAGGTGAACAGAGAGCCTACATCCTTGGAACAAATTTTTACCCCTCATATATCAGATAGAGCACTAATCTCTAGGGTATATAAAGAACTCAAAAAGCTAAACACATACACACACACACACACACACACACACACACACACACACACACAAAATTAACCCAATCAACAAATGGGCCAAAAACCTGAACAAACACTTCTCAGAAGAGGATATACAATAAATAAAAAAAATATATGAAAAAATGTTCATCATCTCTAGCAATTAGAGAAATGCAAATCAAAACTACTCTAAGATATCATCTCACTCCAGTCAGAATGGCAGCTATTATGAAGACAAACTAAGTAGTGTTGGCAAGGATGTAGGGAAAAGGGTACACTCATACACTGCTGATGGGACTGTAAATTGGTGCAGCAAAATGGAAAGTAGTATGGAGATTCCTTGGAAATCTGGGAATGGAACTACCATTTTATCCACCTATCCCTCTCCTTGGTCTATACCAAAAGACTTAAAAACAGCATACTACAGAACACAGTCACATCTAAACATAAAAATCTATGTTTATAGCAGCACAATTCACAATAGCTAAACTGTAGAGCCAACCTAGCCCTTCAGTGGATGAGTGGATTAAAAAAATGTGGCATATATACACAATGGAATATTACTCAGCAATAAAAGTGAATAAAATCATGACATTTGCAGGTAAATGGATGACACTGGAGAAGATAATGCTAAGTGAAGTTAGCCAATCCCCCCCAAAATGCTGAATGTTTTTTCTGATATAAGCAGGCTGACTCTTAGTGGGGTAGGGAGGGGGAGCATGGGAGGAATAGATGAATTCTAGATAGGGCAGAGGGGTGGGAGGAAAAGGGAGGGGGCAGGAGATTAGCAAGGATGGTGGAATGTGATAGATGTCATTCTCTAAAATGCATGTGTGAAGACACAAATTGATGTCAATATACTTTATATTCAACCAGAAATGTGAAAAACTCTGATATGTATATGTAATAAGAATGCATTCTGCTGTCATTTATTCTTTAAAAAACAATAAAAACATTAAAACAAATATTTAAAATTCTAAAAAAGAAAAAAATTGTAATGCATTCCACTTTAATTGATTTTCTTTTAAAACAATCAATAAAAAATAAATGAGCACTCTTTGCTATTGCTCCTTTGACTTTTTTTTGCATGGGTCTATGTGTGAAGTCTGTATTCTTTTCTATTTATTGATGCACTATCATTTCCTTATGCTCACCCTGAATTCTTGGGGCTTTATAATACGCACTGGAATGAGAAGGTATTATTTCTTTAAATATGTTATTCAGGATTGTGTAGGCTATTCTAGGTTTTGAATATTTGGTGAAAATCTATAAAAGAGGTTAATGAAAGTCTGATTTGGAATGTTGTATTGACCAAGTGGAGATGAATTGGCATCTTAAAAATATTTAGTTTATAAATAATGAAAAAGGTGATCTGTTCATTTATTTAGATTTTATTTCCTTCCCACAATATTTCACAGCTTTTGGTGGATATACTTTTGTACATAGTGTGCTATATTTATACCTGTTCTATTTCTTAGTAATTTTGTAAATGGCGTTTTTTAAAGATTTAAAGTGAGTTGTTTGTTGCAGGTGTAAGGAAACTCAGTGACCTTATGTCTTGACATGGTAGGTCGTTTTCTGTTAGCTCCATCTACCATCACTAATAATAGCAAAAGCAATTCTAAGCAGGAAGTGTGAATCTGGAGGTATAGCAATTCTAAGCAGGAAGTGTGAACCAGAGTTCAAACTGTACTACAAAGCAATAGTAACAAAAACAGCATGGTACTGGTACCAAAACAGGCAGGTGGACCAATGGTACAGAATAGAGGACACAGAAACCAATCCACAAAATTACAACTTTCTTATATTTGATAAAGGGGCTAAAAACATGCAATGGAGTAAGGATAGCACCTTCAACAAATGGTGCTGGGAAAACTGGAAATCCATATGCAACAAAATGAAACTGAATCCCTTTCTCTCGCCATGCACAAAAGTTAACTCAAAATGGATCAAGGAGCTAGATATCAAATCAGAGACACTGTGTGTGATAGAAGAAAAATTTGGCTACGATCTACATACTGTGAGGTCCGGCTCCAAATTCCTTAATAGGATACCCATAGCCCAAGAGTTAATAACAAGAATAAACAAATGGGACTTACTTAAACTAAAAAGTTTTTTTCTCAGCAAGAGAAACAATAAAAGAGGTAAATAGAGAGCCTACATCCTGGGAACAAATTTTTACCCCTCACACTTCAGATAGAGCCCTAATATCCAGAATATACAAAGAACTCAAAAAATTAAACAATAAGATAACAAATAACCCAATCAACAAATGGGCCAAGGACCTGAACAGACACTTCTCAGAGGAGGACATAAAATCAATCAACAAGTACATGAAAAAATGCTCACCATCTCTAGCAAATAGAGAAATGCAAATCAAAACCACCCTAAGATACCATCTCACTCCAGTAAGATTGGCAGACATTATGAAGTCAAACAACAATAAGTGTTGGCGAGGATGTGGGGAAAAGGGTACACTTGTACACTGCTGGTGGGACTGCAAATTGGTGAGGCCAATTTGGAAAGCAGTATGGAGATTCCTGGGAAAGCTGGGAATGGATCCACCATTTGACCCAGCTGTCGCCCTTCTCAGACTATTCCCTGAGGATCTTAAAAGAGCGTACTATAGGGATACTGCCACATCAATGATCATAGCGGCACAATTCACAATAGCTAGACTGTGGAACCAACCTAGATGCCCTTCAATAGATGAATGGATAAAAAAAAAATGTGGCATCTATACACAATGGAGTATTACGCACTAAAAAATTGACAAACTTGTAGAATTTGCAGGGAAATGGATGGCATTAGAGAAGATTATGCTTAGCAAAGCTAGCCAATCCTTAAAAAACAAATGCCAAATGTCTTCTTTGATATAAAGAGAGCAACTAAGAACAGAACAGAGAAAAAGAGCATGAGAAAAAGATTAACATTAAACAAAGACGAGTTGGGGGAGAGAAAGGGAGAGAGAAGGGAAAGCGTATGGAAATGGTAGGAGACCTTCAATGTTACACAAAATTATATATAAGAAGTTGTGAGGGGAAAGGGGGAGGGAAACAAGGGAGAGAATTGAACAACAGCAGAGGAGGTAGAGAGGGAAGATTGGAGGAGAGGGGAGGGGGTATAGTAGAGGATAGGAAAGGTAGCAGAATACAACAGTCACTAATATGTCATTATGTAAAAATGTAAATGTGTAACCAATGTGATTCTGCAATTTGTATTTGGGGTAAAAATGGGAGTTCATAACCCAATTGAGTCAAATGTATGAAAGATGGTATATCATGAGCTTTGTAATGTTTTGAACAACCATAAAAAAAAAGAGTAGCTCAGATGTGGATCCACACCTTGCCTTGACCTTTATCCCAAAAGACTTGCCCCTGAGGTAGAAAATCTCCTGTCCTTCAGGGGTAGTTGTCCTGGTTTTCCCAGCACCAAGTAACATACTGTATGCACTCAATTAAAGTTAATTTTGCATGAGTCAATGAAGGAGTAATCCAATAATATTTCTGAAGCATCCTTAGCATCAATATGTAGCCTGTGCTTCATGACACTTTCCTTACACAATCTCTCTTATTTGCAGGTTACCTGGCAGAATTCCTTATCTTTATTCACCAGATCCACATTTTAGAGTTGTAGTTAGTTTTGCATTCACTCACACAAGCATTTATACTGTAACCACTATTTGCCAACCACTGTTTCACAGCAGCTCCACCATAGAGCTACACTCACAACCCAGCAGAAAGCATTTCTGGAAAGAGTGAGACGATGGACTGAATCCTCTCCTGAAAGGAACAAAATTGGGCTACTTCAATTATTTTTTTCTACTTGGTCTCATGGCTTTTCAATTACAAAAGCCATGCATACTCTTTGTAAAAAAAAAAAAAACAAAGACACATAGTTCACAGAGGTTTATCAATTAAGTCTAAATTCCTCAGAGAACTGAGAAGAGTTCCCTTATTTTGACTTTCCAAAAGTATAAGTATGTTAATATATACCTATTTTTGTTTCAAAAACATGGAAATGCATATCTCCTTAACAGATATTAAATTCAGCACAATGGCCTATGGGCAGAGAAATGAAGGAGGTTCTCATTCTCTATTTTTTGTTTGTTTGTTGACATTGAGGACCTTACATGTGTATACTTCAAATCTTATTAAAATGAGAGATATGCAGTGATATTTTATAAACTAACCAGTGCACAATATGATAGTTAACACCCAGTGAGATGAATAGTAAGTACTAGTTTTCCCCTCCAAACTCATGAAAGAATAGAGTTTGAAACCTAGCTTGAGTATCCAACAAATTACCTGGGGATTGCCATTAGGAAAAATTCAGACTTCCTCCCTCTATCAATATGGCAAGAAGAAACCACTTTCTCCTGACCCTACCCACGAGCACATTGGTGTAATGCATCATCCGTGGTGTCTCACACAATCATCCAACCCAGCCAGGCTCTCCACCATCCCCAAGTCCTCACCTGTGGTGTCCTCATGCAGGCCAATGTCAAAAGCCAGCTTATCAGTTAAAGACCACCAGGTGGAGAGGCAGCACAGATACTAAATCACAGAACCAGAAGTGATTGCTCAGCATTTATTGTCACAGTGGAGTCCTATTCTGACAACTAATTTGATCTCTCTCTCTCTCTCTCTCTCTCTCTCTCTCTCTCTCTCTCTCTCTCTCTCTGCTGCTGCTGCTGCTGCTGCTGCTGCTTAGCCTTTTTCTAAAAATCTGGATCCCTCTGAACAAAGCTCAGGTCTTTATTGGCTGAGGCAAAACAGCCCTAGCACAGCATTCATTAGGAGCAATATTTAAAGGAAATGTGTAATTTTTCCCCATAAAAGACTAAGGAAATGTGTCACAACAAGACAAGTAACTGCAGATGTGTTTCTACATCTCTCACTTCATGTGATATATTCATGATCCCCAGCTAGAGCACAGTGTGATCTGACAGTGAGAACTGGATCCCAAGCAGAAATTGAAAAACTATTCAATTTTATGTTCTACTTCTGTTTTCCCTTCATTTTTTTAACTCTCTGAAATCCATCCAGAATTACTTGGTTTTGGTGTGCAGGATGAAGTTTGATTGTGCCTGTGTTTCCCTAGGAGGAATTGGTTTCTCTCCAGACTATCATCACCTCCAACCCCTAGGTTTTCCTAACTGTATGGTCATGAAGTTTTGGGTCATTTTTCAGACCAACTCTCAGCACCTTGTTATGTGCTATAAGGAAGAGGACACAAAATGAATGTGGTATGAGCTTGCAGTACACCACCATCTGCACAAAGCATGCTCAGAGCCAATAATTATGGGGACATGTGAAGAGGACACAAAGAAAGTTCTGGGGATTAGTAAAGTCCAGGACCCTCTCCAAGAGCTCTGGACAATTAAGGCAAAGGCTAGAAAATTCCCATTATGGAGCAGGGTCCATCCAGCTAAATGGTGGCTAGGGAGTGTGTGAAGGCAGGAGATGAATTGATTGGGGGGACTTCAGCACCACTGATGTGTAATCTATGTGAGCTGGAGACTTGGAATTGGCCGCTGACTATGATGCACTGGCTCTCATGGTAATAGAAGAGGCTTCAAGGGTCTCCAAACCTGTACTGAGTTAGCACAGGACTCTGTATCTGACCTGGAAACAGGCAACCCACAGGAATCCCTGAAGTTCACCGGCTTCAGATATGAAGTGTGTTAAATTTTGTTTTTATTACAGAAAAAGTAACAACTTTACATTACTCAGACTTTCCAGACAAAAACAATGTGGTGCCTGATGAAATCTTCTACAAATTTCCTCAACAATATTACAGTCCTCAGCACTGCAGTTATTAACAGACAAATTGTCTTCTAAGTTTCACAGTAACATTGAGGTAGATATAGATGCTATAATTATCCTACTAACTTCATTAAGTTCCATGGAAGCATGGACTTGGCATATTCACTCTGTACTCCACACCGTATAGTGCCTAGCACACAGATGTTGATCAAGCAAAGTGATTAAAGGACCCAAAGAAATTTCCAGACAAAATTAAAAGTTTAAAACCCCCAAAAAAGTATCCCATGCTGTGTGGTGACAAAGTATGCCTGAACCTAGACCTTAGCATCAACATGCAGAGTAGACTCAACTCTAAGACACCCTTAACACCAAAATGTGAGGAGTAACCTCAGCTTAGCCACCACCGAGGAGATAGTGGCTGGGTCAACAGATACCAGTGACCAGTTTTGTTCATGGTGAACTGGGATTCTTTTTCATAGTTTTAACTAATTTGTGCTTGGGCATAAATTTTAATGCAATTCATATAAAGATACCAAAGCAATTCTTCACAAAACTAGAAAAAGCAACCAAGACATTAAAGATAAGAGATGCAGAATAGCCAAAGCAATACTTAGCATGAAGAGTGAAGTAAGACATATCATAATAGTATAGCTTAAACTGTACTACAGAGCCATGATAACAAAAACAGCATTGTATTCCCACACTGACAATGAATGAATGGGCTGGGAAGTGGCTCAATGGCAAAGGGGACAAAGCACTTGCCTCGAATTCCCAAAGCGGTGGGTAAGATCCCTGATCCGAAAAGAAAAAGGAAAAAAAGTTACAAATAAATGAACGCCAGCAAAAAGGAAATAAACAAACTTTATCATTATATGAATCCTTATTCAAAAACATATCTGCTCTGCATTTTTCAGGATATCTGTCAGATGATCCCTCATCCTTTACCTCTTCAAAACAATTTTTCCCCAACGTTGGGAGTCATGGAACGTGTCTTAGTCATCTCTCTTCCGAACCTATGCAAGAGGTGTCTTGGGTGTGTAGGATGTAATCTCGCTGAGAATCAAGGTCTAATCTGGGGCCAACTTGAGAAGCATTGCTGGTGATATCACATAATAAGTACTTGTTAAAATTCAAATGCATGCATGAACAAATAATATAGAACCAAAAGATATTATGATTAAAGGTGAAGAAGAAGCAAATAGGGCTGGGATTGTGACCCAGCGATAGAGCTCTTGTCTTGCACGTGTGAGGCCCTGGCTTTGATTCTCAGTACCAGATACAAACAAATGAATAAAATAAAGTTCCAGAGACACCTTACAGAGCTCAGGCTCTTCCCAGATGCACTGCAGCTGGGGCCCAGTGTAGCCTGATTTCATCCTGCCACCAGCGGGATGCTCAGGCCCAGCCCAGGACTGCTTTCACTCACCTGCCACAAGCAGACCTGCCAGAGCTCATGTACAGTCCAGATATGACCCCACCGACATACACAGGCGGCCAGACACAGGGTGGGCTTGCATGCATCCCTCAACCAGGAGAACTGCACCTAACTCAGGTCCAGCCCAAGACCACCTTCACACACCAGCAGACACGCACTGGAGCTCAGGATCTGCCCAGATCAGCCTTACCAACCTCCATGGAGTGTGGTAAAAGGTAGGTCTGGATCCATCCCAACATTGGCCGACCCTCCCTGGAGCTGAGACTCAGGCCAGGACTGCCTCTTCCCACTGGCAAACCACTGTAGGAGCTCAGATCCAGTCCAGATCCATCCTTCTCCTGCACGGGAGAAGGGGCCCAGGGTAGCCTGAATCCATCCACTCATCGTGAGACTGGCACCAAAGCTCAGGTCATGCCCAGGACTGCCTCCACCCACCAGAAGCTCCCTCCAGAGCTCAGGTTTGGACCAGGACAGACTTCCACAGACAGACACTCCCCAGTGGCCAATCACAGCCTAGATCAGCCTGAATGGTAGCTGGAGCCCAGAGTAGTCCCCAGTCCTTTCTGCCACCAGCAGCCCGCCCCCCCCCCAGATTCTAAGGCTCCCACTAGATAAGCCTTGCAGATGTGCACAGGAGCCCGGGCACAAGGTAGCCCTGGGAACATATGGCCACCACCAGACCTTCACCTGAGCTCAGGTTCGCCCCAGGACTGACTCAGTCCACAGCAGGCCCCTACCAGAGCTCATACACATCCCAGATCGGCCTTGCTGACCTGCAAAGGACCCACAGCAAGGAGAGGCCAGGTTCCATACCACCACCTGCAAAACCCCACCAGAGCTCCAGCTCTGCCCAGATCAAACTCGACGACCTGGCAGGAGATGGAACTCCACCCCAGGGTAGCCTAAGTTCATCCAGTCACCATGAGACTGACACCCAAGCTTAGGCTCCGCCTAAGACTAACTCTGCCCCCTGGAAGTCAGACTTAGAAGTTCATCCCCAGCCCAGATCAGCCTCTCCCATAGTTGTGGGAGCCTGGCCCAAAGCAGGCCTGGGACCAACTGCCAAAAACAGGCCCCAAGCAGTGTTCAGGCTAGACATAGGACAGCCTCTGCCTACAAGCAGAAACCTGCCAGAGTTCATCCATGGCCCAGATTGACCTCACTGCCCTGCTCCAGAGCCCAGCAAGGGGAGACCCAGTTCCATGCCGCCATCTGCAGAACCCCACCAGAGCTCCAGCTCTGCCCAGATCTAACTTGACAACATGGCAGGAGACGGAGCCCAAGCCCAGGGTAGTCCAAGTCCATTCAGGCACCAAGAGACTGGCACCTGAGCTCAGACTCCAACCACAACTGACTCTGCCCACTGACAGACAGTAGTAGAAATTCTGCCCCAGTTCAGATCAGCCTCACTGACAGGCACGGGAGCCTGGCCAAGTAGTCTTGGGACCAACTGCCACAAGCAGACCCCTAACAGAGCTCAGTCTGGCCCAAAGTAGGCCTGGGATCAACTGCCACAAGCAGGCCCCAAGCAGAGCTCAGGCCAGACACAGGACCGCCTTCTCCCAAAGGCAGAGCCCTTCTAGAGCTCATCCATGGCCAAGATCAGCCTAGCTGACAGGCACAGGAGCCCGGGCAAGGGGAGGCTGGGTTCCATCCTGCTACCTGAAGAACCCCACCAGAACTCTAGCTCTGCCCAGATCCAACTGGAGGACCTGGCAGGAGACAGAGCCTGAGCCCAAATTCATCCAGTCACCATGAGACTGGCACCAGAGCTCAGACTGACTCCACCCACTGACAGTTGCTAAAGTTAAGCCCCAACCCAGATCAGCCTTGCTGACAGATGCAGAAGCCTGGCCCAAGGTAGGCCTGGGACCAATACCCCGCCCGAGTAGGCCCCCAGTAGACCTCAGGCCAGACACAAGACAGCCTCCACCTATAGGCAGACCCCTGTCCGAGCTAACATGTGGCTCAGATCTGCCTTGATGACTTGTGCAAGAGCCCTGGCAAGGGTAGGCTGGGTTCCATCCCTCCCCTGGCTGACCTTGGCTCTGCTGAAGTCCTCCTGGCTTGCCTGCACAGGAGACACATGGAAGGGTAAGCCTGGCTCCCTCCTCCACCAGCAATCCCCCGGCTGGAGCTCAGGCTCCTCCAAGATCTTGAGGATGTGAACAGGAGAGCTAGCAAGGATAGGACTGGTTGCATCCTGCCACGGGCAGTACCCCAACTCCTCCAGCTCTGCCCAGTTCTGCCTCACTGACCTCTGGGTAGCGTGAGTCCATCCAGTCAACCAGGAGACTGGTACTGGTGCCTAGGTTCGGCCCAGGACTGCCTCCGCCCACCAGCAACTAACACTGGAGCTAAGATTTCTCCAGGACAAAGTCTGTCTATTGGAAGACACCAGCCAACCTCAAAAACCTGAGCAAAGCCCGAGCCCCGTGTTGGCCCCGGTCCTTCCTGCCACCGACAGACCCCCGCTGGAGCTCAAGCTCTGCCCAGATCTGCCTCGCCCACTTGCACAGGAGCCCAAGCACAGGGTAGCCCTGGGTCCATACTGCCACAGTGGAACCCCCCCACACCAGCCTGCAGGCTCTGCCAGGAATGCCTGCGCCCACCCGCAGACCCTGCTGGGGATCAGGCTTGACCTAGGACTGCCTCCACTCACTAGCAGCTCCCGCTGGAATTCAGGCATCGCCCAGAACCAGCTCTGCCCACTATCAGACACCCATGGGGTGTCAGACCAGACCCAGACCAGCATCCAGGACCTGAGCAGGAGCAGGAGCAAAGGGTAAACCCTGGTACTTCCCGCCACCTGCAGACTCCAGCCAGAGCTCAGGCTCTGCCCAGATTCACCTTGCCATCATGCATGGGATCCCCAGCCCAGGGTAGCCCCGGATCCAAACGCCCGCCACCATAAGACCCTCACCAGAGCTCAAGCTCAACCCAGGCCTGCCTCCACCCACTGGCAGCTCCCGCCAGAACTCACGCTCAGCCCAGGACCACCTGGGCCCACCGCCAGACACCCATGGGGGGGGGGCTCAGTCCATCAGCACAACAGCCTCAATAACCTGAACAGGAGGCAGAATGCCACAGGGTAAGCCCAGGTCCTTCCCGCCACTGGGAGACCCCCGCCAGAGCTCAGGATGGGTCCAGATCTACCTTGCCAATGTGCACAGGAGCCCAGGCACAGGGTAGGCCCAGTCCAGATCTACCTTGCCAATGTGCACAGGAGCCCGGGCACAGGGTAGGCCCGAGTTCATCCTGCTACCGCCAGGCCACCAGAGCTCAGGCTAGGCCCAGGACTGACTCCACCCACTGGCAGACCCCCTCCAGAGGTCATACATGGCCCAGATCCACCTCAGCAACCTCTGCAGAAGCTGGAACCCACATTAGGCTAGGTTCCATCCCGCCAGCCAGCAGACCTAAACAGGAATTCAAGCTCTACCCACATAGGCCTTGCCATCATGCAAGGGAGCCTAGGCACAGGGTAGCACTGGTCCATCCCCGCCAGCTCCAGACCCCTCACTGGAGCTCAGGCTCAGCCCAGGACTGAATCCACCCAGCAGCAAACCCCTCCAGAACTCAGGCTCAGCCCAGATCATACTTCCTGACCTGCATGTGAGCTGAGGCGCAGGATAGCCTGGGTGCTTCCAGTCACAGAAGACTCCCTCAGGAGCTCAGGCTCCACCCAGTACTGACTCTGCCCACTGTCAGACCCCTCCAGAGCTCAGGCTCAGCCCAGGACTGATTCAGCCCACTGGTAGACACCTGCCAGAGTCCAGCCCTAGCCCAGGTCAGCCTCGCTGACAAGCATGGGAGCCTGGTCCAAGGTAGGCCTGGGACCATCCTGCTACTGGCCAATCCCCACCAGAGCTCAGGATAGACCCAGGACCACCTCCACCCATAGTCAGACACCTTCAGGAGCTCAGGCTCAGCTCAGATCAGCCTAGTCCACCTGCGTGGGATCCCAGGCAAGGGTAGGCACAGTTCCATCCCGCTACCCGTCCGACCCCTGCTGGAGCTTAGACCCAGCCCAATACCACCTCCACCTATCATCAGATGCCCACGGGAGCTCAGGCCCAAGCCAGGACTGCCTCTGCTTATTCGCAGACACCTGCTGGAGCTCGGGCTCAGCCAAGATTATCCTAGTACACCTATTCAGATCCAGGGTAGGCCGAGTTCATCTCTCCACTGCTGGATAGCAGGTGGAGCTTAGGCTTGGCTCAGGATTTCCTCAAAGACCTTCACAGGAACCCTGGCTAGAGTAGGACTGGTTCCATACCACCACCTGCACATCTCCACTGGAGCTCAACTCTGTCTAGGAGCCAGGCCCCAGGAAAGGCCCTGGTTCTACCTACTACCACCTGATATCTGTGGTTCTTAGGCTGGGCCCAGGACTGCCTCTGCTCATTGCCAGACATCCTTGGGAACTCCAGATGGACCCAAATCTACAAGGATGTCCTGTGGTGGAAGCCCCGGAAATAGGTAGTCTCAGGTCCATCACCCCAAAGGCATATGTCTGCCAGAACTCAGGGTTGGCTAAGATCCACCTTGCCTACCTGCAATTAAGCCCAGGCTCAGTATAAGCCTGTGTCCATCCCTCAGCCAACTGACCCAGGCCTGAGCCCAAGCTCTGCCTTGGACAGCATCTCTCCACTGGCAGACCCCTGCGGGGTGGTGGAAAAAATTTGACTTCAATTGGAAATTTAGAAGAAGAACCAGAATTTCCAAACTGGCAAAGAGATCTCTGCAAGAGGCAAAACTGTTGCCAGTTGCTAGAAAACTGTATTTTGGTGATGTTCCTATGGGTGTCTGCACAGCTCACCAGAGCTTAATCACATACAGAGCTCATCCAAGTCAATAAGGAAAAACAAACAGCCCAATAAAAATCAGAAAAGCCAAATATAGGCTGCTATAAAAGATGACATACCAAAGATTGAGATGACTTTCAATGTCAACAATACAGTAATCCAAAGGAAATATAAAGTACATGTGTATTTTTGCCTATCAAATACAAAAAATAGAGAGAATGAGAAAATATAATGTCAACAGTGTTTGAAAATGAAATTGTCCTGCTCTGATAACTGCAATACAAAATTGTCATAACTCTTCTGCAGAGAATTTTCAGAAAATATTCCAAAATTTAAAATAAATGCCTAAATATAGCCCAAGAACTTCAATTTAAATAACTTATATATTGTGGTAAATTTTTAAATTTTGCCATGAAATTGTTCATTGTAATCATGTTACAGGTATATATAAAATACAATTCATTATAGTTTTTCTTGGTGTAGTTGGACACAAGGCCCGTATTTTATTTATTTTTTTAATGTTGTGCTGAGGATGGAACACAGGGCCTCACATGTGCTAGGCGAACAATATACCGCTGAGTTACAACCATAGCCCCTCTAGATTTTTATTACTTAAATAATAGTTTTACATATCTGTATACATATTTCTATATAGTTATATCACAGACACATTTTTTAAAAAGTTATTACATGGGCTGGGACTATGGCTCAGTGGTAGCACACTTGCCTGGAATGTCTGAGGCACTGGGTTTGATTCTTGGTACCACTTATAAATAAATAAAATAAAGATGTATCAACAACTAAGAAAAAAATCTAAAAAAAGAATATAGGTGGCACATTTTTTTAAAAAAAGTTATTACAGCTTAAGTTGTACATGTTCCTGTTCATGAAATGAGAAAATTAACATTTTAACTTTTTACAAAAGAGTGTGGTTCTATGGCGCAAATAGAATCCCATTATGATACAGCCATCACATTCATTTGTCCATCCTAAGTACTATTGTACTCAACCTGAAATCATTAAATACTAAATTGCCACTTTTCCCTGTTTCTCACCCCAGTAACAACCATTCTACCTTCTGTCTCCATGAAATGATTATACCAAAGATTTATGTTAATGCAACAAAAGTACAACAGCAATATGTGTAGGAGTATGTGTGTACATGTACATCACACATATACATCAATATACATACAAACATGCATTAGTAACCAACATTTATTTCTTTTTTTATACAAAGACAGAGAGAGAGAGAGAGAGAGAGAGAGAGAGAGAGAGAGAGAGAGAGAGAGAGAGAATGAGAGAGAAAGTTTTATTAATATTTATTTTTCAGTTTTTGGTGAACACAACATCTTTGTTTGTATGTGGTGCTGAGGATCGAACCCCAGCTGCACACATGCCAGGTGAACACGCTACCACTTGAGCCACATCCCCAGTCCAACATTTCCTTCTTAATTTCCACATCTATGCTTACAAATCATACAGTATTGTACAAATATTCATTTATTTTCTTCCAAAACACAGATGATTTCTACATTTAATTTATCACAGCATTTGGAGTTTATTTTGACATACATAAAGAGATAGGGATTGGATTTCATGTTTTTAACTACATCATTAGGCATCTTCACAATGTTCCCACTACCTTTTATGGAATCATATGTCTTTCTCCAAATAATGGAAATGTGACCTTTGTTATGTTATCAAGTGTTTTATCTATGCAAGTCTTTCCTGATCTCTCTTTTGAGTTCTGTCACTCTGTTCCCAGTTGCCACCCTTCAGAGTTTACAATTCGCTGTGTGAAGAATACCTCTTGTGCTAAATCCCTGACTTCTTTTATTTTTCCAAAATGATACGTATGTGTTGGGCATGATGGCCTATGCCTGTAATCCCAGTGGCTTGGGGGATTGAGGCAGGAGGATTACAAGTTCAAACCAAGCCTCAGGAACTGTGAGGCATTAAGCAACTCAGTGAGATGAGACTCTGTCTCCAAATAAAATACAAAATGGGCTTGGGATATGGCACAGTGGTTGAGTGCCTCTGAATTTCCATCCCTGGTACCAAATAACAAATTTGAACACACACACACACACATACACACACACACACACACACACATCTCACACATGTATACTTTGTGACCTAATTTTGCAACATGACTTTATACCTTGTTTTCTCTCATGATACCTTCAGGAAGTAAGATTTTATAGAAATTGAAATGAGGAAAGTAGATAGCTGGTCAACACTGGCCTCTCTCTGAAAGAATACACTTTACCTATTAGGATGTGATTCTTTATTTTCCTAGTTTTATTTACTTAGAACTCAAAGACTTAGGAGAACAATATCTGAATGCTGCATATAGCTATTTGAATGTATTTCAGTGGGATCTTCCTCTCTGGGTTCAACCACATGATTTATTTTATTTTATTGGGGATGGAGCCCGGGGTGCTTAACCACCAAGCCCCATCCCTAGCACTTTTTTTTTTTTTTGTATTTTATTTCGAGTCAGAGCCTCACTGAATTGCTAATGGCCTTGCTAAGTGCTGATGCCGGCTTTGAACTCATAATCCTTCTGCCTCAGCCTCCACGTGACAGGACACCAGGTTCAAGCCCTTTATTCATAACACACAAGACACATGAATTTGTGCATCCACATGCTCCTGTCATCATTGTCTTCTTTCCAGAATCAACACCAATCTGGTGGAGCGAGCTTTTCCTAAATATTCTGCCTTTGTTAACCACCTAGTGTTCTTTACTGTCCTCCTGTTCACAAGGATTTTTGGCTGGCGGACTGAGCCCAAGCATACCTGTGGGCTTCTGCTTACCATCACATCATCCCTGGTTTCCAGAGTGTGTTTGTGATCTGCTGATTCTCTCTTCTGACCCCTAGCTGGAATGTCAAGTTTGGTCGTGCTGGTTGCAACAGCCTTGTCATTCTTCCTGTGCTGAGGAGTCCTCAAGGATATCCAACAGAGGAAAACTGTTTTCCCTCATCAGCAAACATCCTTGGGAGCTCAAGATTGGCCCAGACCTCCCAGGATGACATGAGGAGGCAGAGGGTAGTCAAAGGTAGCTCCTGCCTCAGGCTGAGCCCTCCTGGGGCTCAGGCTGGGTCCAGGAATGACTCCGCACCCCCTGTCAGTGGCCCACCAGAGCTCAGGATCAGCTGTGCACTGACTCCGCCTACTTTACCCGAGCTCAGGCTCCTACCTGATCAGCCAGGTCCTGCTGCGCAGAAGCCTGGGCAAGGGTAAGCACAGTTCCATCCCACCACCAGGGGACCCCCGTGCAGATCAGGCCCAGGCCTGATCCGCCCTGCTGAACTACAGGCCAGCTTGGGCAGAGGGTAGTCACAGGGCCATCCCGCCTCAGGCTGACCCCTGCTGGAACTCCAACTCAGCCCAGGAATGACTCCGCCCACTCTCAGTGGCCCACCAGAGCTCAGGCTCCGCCCTGCACTGACTCTGCCTACTGGAAGACACCTGCTAGAGTTCAGCCCCAGCCCAGCTCAGCCTCTCTTTCAGGCATGGGAGCCTGGCCCAAGGTAGGCCTGGCTCCATCCTGCCACAGGCTGACCCCCAACAGAGCTCAGGCCAGATCCACGACCACCTCTGCCCACAGGGAATACCTTCCGGAGCTCAGGCTCCTTCCAGATCAGCCAAGCCAGCTGCTCAGGAGCCTGGGCAAGGGTAAGCCAAGTTCCATCCGGCCACCTGCAGACCCTTGCACAGGTCAGGCCCAGGCCTGATCCGCCCAGCTGAACTGCAGGGAGCTCGTTCTCAGGGGTAAGCCCGGGTCCATCCCACCACTGGCTGACCTCTTCTGTAGCTCACCGCTCTGCCCTGATCAGCCTCTTCCACCTGCGCGGGAGTTCTAGAGGGGCCTTGATCCATGCAGCCACCTGCTGACCCCTGCCAGAGCTGAGACTCGAGCCAGATTCACTTTGCCACAATTGCAAGGGAGCCTGGGCACAGGGTAGGTCAGAGTTCATCCTGCCCCCGCCAGATTGCTGCTGTAGCTTCCGCTTGGCTCAGGAAGGCCTCGCCGACCTGCCTGGCAACCATGCCCAGGGTACACCACCTTCCATCCAACCACCGGCCGACCCCTGCTGCAACTGAAACTATGCCCAAGAGCTGGGCCTCAGGGAAGGCCCAGGTTCTACCTGCCACCTGCTGAAGTCTGTAGGTCCTTAGGCTCGGCCCAGGACTACCTCCACTCATCACCAGACAACCTCAGGAGCTCAGGATCCCTTCCAGATCTTCCACGACGACCCTGGCACAGGATACCACAGGTCCCTACCGCCACCGGCCCACCTCTGCAGGAGCTCAGGCTTGGCCAAGATCCGCCTTGCCAACCTGTAATGCAGCCAGGGCCCAGTATAGGCCTGGGTTCATCCTGCCACATTGGAACCCAGCCTGAGTCCATGCTCTACCCAGGACCACTTCTGCCCACAGGCAGACACCCGCTGGAGCCTTGGAAAACTCTTGGAAAACAAATGGATAAGAAGAACCAGAATTCTCACTCTGCCAAAGGGCTCCATGCAAGAGGCAAAACTGTTGCCAGTTGCTAGAAAACAGTATTTTGGTGATGTTCCTTGGGGGTGTCTGCACAGCTCCCCAGAGCTTCATCACATACCTAGCTCATACAAGTCAATGAGGAGAAACAAATAACTGAGAAAAATGGGAAAACCCAATATTGACTGTTTTTAAGATGACATACCAAAGATCCAGAGGTCTTTCCACGTCACAATCTAGTAATACAAAGGAAACACAAAGTACATGTGTGTTTTTGCCTGTCAAATACAAAGAATAAAGAGAGGGAGAAAATCGAATCTCAACAGTGTTGGAAAATGGATTGTCAACTTCTGAGAACTGAAATGCAAAGTTGCCATAACACTTCTGTAGAGAAGTTTCAGAAAATATGCCTAAATTTAAAGTGCATGCCTATCTTTAGCCCAAGAATTTCAATTTAAACAAGTCATTCATTGTGACTGTGGCAAAGTTTTTTATTATACCCTGATGTGGTCCATTGTAATCATTTTATATGATTTTTATATATTTTAAAGGGCTTTTTTGGGGGGTGGGGGGCAGTGGGGGATGTATTTGTACCCAATGCCTTTATTTTATTTATTTATTTTGATGTGGTGCTGAGGATCAGACCCAGAGCCCCTCCTATGCTAGCCAAGCACTCTACCACTGAGCTACAACCCTATCCCCTCTGGTGTTTTATTTCTTAAAAATACTTTTACATATCTGTAAACATATTCCTGTGTGATTATATCTCAGACTCTATTTTTTAGTAAGTTACCACTTGGGCTGGGACTGCAGCTCAGCCGAAGCACATTTGGCTGGCAGGTCCAAGGCCCTGTGTACCTTTCTGAGCACCTTTGATAAATAAATAAAATAAAGATCTAACAACAGCTAAGAAAAAAAAATCTTCAGAAAAAGATTGTACCTGGTATTTTAAAAACAAAATTAACACAGTTGCAGTTGTACATGTTCATTATATGAGACATTTAACATGTTAACTTTTTAAAAAGGAGTATGGTTCTATGGCACCAAAGAGAATCTCATTAAGATACAGCCATCACTATCATTTGTCCATCCTCAGGACTTTTCTACTCACAAATTCAACCTGTCCTCATTAAATACTCTCTTGCCACTTTTCCCTGTAACTCATCCCAGTAAGCACCGTTCTACTTCCTGTCTGTAGGAATTGGATTATTTCAAAGATTTATTTTAACACCACCAAAGTACAAGAGCAATGTGTGCTGGTGTATGTTTGTACATGTCCACACACATTACACCTCCAGATACATACAAAACTCGCATTAGTAACCAACTTTGCCTTCTTGCTTTCCACATTGAGGTTTAGAAATCTTCCTCCATTGTGTAAACATTCATTTATTTTGTTCCTGGACTTTGATGATTTATACATTTAGTGTATCAGAGCATCTGGAGTTTTTTTGGATGGAAAGATTGAGATAGGGATTGGATTTCATGTTGTTAACTACATCATTAGGCCTCTTCACAATGTTCCCACTACCTTTTACGGAATCATATGTCTTTCTCCAAAAAATAGAAATGTGACCTTTGTAACATTATCAAGTGTTTTATCTATGCAAGTCTTTCCTTATCTCTCTTTTGAGTTCTGTCACTCTGTTCCCAGTTGCCATCTTTCAGAGTTTACAATTCACTGTGTGAAGATACCTTTTGATGCTAAATCCCTGACTTTTTTTTTTCCAAAATGATACGTATGTGTTGGGCATGATGCCCTATGCCTATAATACATAAATTGTGTTAGTTTTTAGTAGGCTGCTGGTTAAGGGGATGAATGAGGGGGTTTATCCAGGCCTGGGGAGTGCAAGGAAGAGGTTCACACACCATGCTGGATGCAGGGACTAGGGCTATAGTAGTAGATTTGCCAGAGTGTCATGTGAGCATGCATCACTAAGGCAGAGGCAGAAGATGGATATGCATGGAATGGACTTGGTTCCTTTTTTTCCTTTGGTTTAGGGAATCTTATGGTGAAAGAGGAGGAGGAGATCACCAGTGATGTCGAACCAAGAAGGCAAAGAGATGTGAAGGCGTGTGGACCCCCAGACCTGGGGGCTCTGCATTCTTGGTCCCAGGTGGGGGGCACACTGGGTGTGTGTGGCCAGAAGAAGCCTGAACCCTCTTTAATTACAAAAATGTCAACACAATCATACTCTCTTGCTCACACAGACTTGTACACATGCATAGCAAAGAAAAAAAAAAAGAAAACCACATATACACACCCTTCAATGCATACATATGTTCATCTTCAATGTGTGCATAACACATACAAGAAGCATAGGCACACAAAAGTGCCACTCAATCACTACTTTATCCTGGAGAAGAAAACATAATTTCAACTCCCAAATCAATGCCCTTCACCACACACTCGACACACACACATCCCATCAGCAGCATGCACAGGACACACTGGCTTCTCAGCAGTGCAGGAAACACATACACAGTGTGCTTCTTTCTGAACATAAACATATGTTTTCATCCATGGAGAATCTGAGGTGCTGGTGACCCATGCAGGGCAGCTCTCAGTGACGGGCCAGAGCATGCAGCATCACAGGTTCAGGAGCTGAGGAGGGCTGCGGGAAGAAAGCAGAGGGAAACCAGACCTGAAGCATGACAAGAAATCCATTCATAAACAGCTGTGAAGAGTATTTGTCTATTCATTTTGCTGTAAGTGATGCCTTCATTTGCTTGTTTGTGAATTATCCTTTTGCTCCAGGGGAATCCCAGCTCACCCAAACACAAGTTTGTTATCTTCAAACCTCTTCTCTAGGGACTTGAATAAGGTCTCATATATACCTGTTCCCTTAGTGAGTAACTGGAGAGTCCCTAAGTGCCTACACAGCCTGCCTTGGGCTCTGAGGGATGTGAAGTGCCTGGATTCTGACATGATGAGCTGCTTAAAACCATTCACGAGCAGGTAGGATCTTCTTCCCCTTCATAAGCAGAAGGTGAGATTGCTGTTCTTTGACCTGGGAAGTGGTTTGAAATAAGAAAGAACCAAGCTTCCAAACCAACTTGACTTTAAAGCTGTGAACAAGGCAGAGGTAGGGGGATGAAGAGGGGGACTATAGGAAGAGAGGGACAGAGAGGAGAGATGAAGGGGAGGAGACAGCTTCACAGAGGAATTGAAGAACAAAGACTGGATACCCTCAGGGTCAAGTGCCTATGGAATGATACAGCCCAGAGGACAGAGGGAAGTTGGGACAGTGTGTGGCTCACTAATCACGTGGTTTGTGTAAATCCTTTCCTGTTTCTGGGCCTCAGTTGTGCCTAAACTCAGGGACTGGTCCAGGGAAGAGTTTTTCAAGGGTCCATTCTGGACACTATTATAGTTTATGTATGAGGTGTTCCCCCAAAGGACATGTGTGAAGCAATGCAAGAATTGTCAGAGGAAAGTGATTGGATTATGAGTTGTGGACTAATTAATCCACTGATATGGATTAACTAGGCCTTAACTCTTGGCAGCTATGGTGTGGCTGGAGGAAGTGGGTTAATGGGAGTGTGCCTTTGCCAATCGTATTTTGTCCCTGGTGCATGGAGCTCTCTCCCTGCTTCCTTTTTTCCATGTCCAGAGTCGCTTTCCTCCATCACATCTTTCCACCATGACATTCTGCCTCTCCTCAGTCCTAGAGCAATGGAGTTGGCTAACCATAGACTGAACTTCTGAAACCATGAGACAAAATTAACTTTTGCTCCTCTAAGTTGTTCTTGCCCTATATTTTGGTCACAACAACAAAGATTTGACTAAAACAGGAATGTTTCATGGGGTTGTCCAAAAGCATTTATTTTATTAACTGTCAGAACAAAAGAACTGGCAACAAGGTCATGATCAGGTTAACTAGAGAGGAGGCCTAAGACTGAGAATGTAGGTGATGTGCCCTGGGAGGAAGCAGCACCACAAACTGTGGGAAGAGGTGGATGCCCATGTGTGGGAAATACTGGCCTAAGTGACCTTCATGGAGCCTTCTGCTCTGTGGCTTTAAAGCACAAAGATCCTAGTCACCAGGCTGTGGACAAGTTATCTCAAGGGGGGGCTTTAGGAGTTCTCTGCACCCCTCACCCACCCTGCTTTTGGAAGAGGAAGCAGATGTTACAAGGTCACCTCATGCTGTCCTCCAACTTCTGGAAGCCAAGAAGCATCCTGAGAGGTTGGGAACCATCCTGAAGGCCTTAGACTCTGCATAAGGTGGAATCTGAACCTTTGCCCTGATTGTTCCCTCCTGGGCCACTCTTCCCTGTGCTGTAATTTGGTCATCCTTGTCTTCAGCTCCCCACGCCTTTATCTTTGCTCTCTGCATGCTCCAATGGCACATACCCTTTCGAATCTTGAACTCAGTGTACAGGCTTGTCTCCTAGGCTGGAAGCATATTGCTTACTTGATAACATGCTGAGGACCCAGTGAATGCTGTGAGAGGAGAGGCAGTGTGGGAAGTTCACTGCTGATTCATAGCAAGGCTCTGGGTTTTCCTGGATAAACAAACAAGCTCCCACAGCCTAGTCTCCTGTCTCTGCCTCCATAACATGCTATCTGATTCTTGTTCCAGCCACCCAGGACTGTTTCCTTTCCTCAGGGCAAATGTGGTGCCTTCATAGTAGAACCCTAGCTGGTGTTCGCCTATTTTAAAAACAGCAGCGGGAGCTGAGCCTCAGTCAACCAAATCCTGTGCCTAATGTTCCCAGAGATTTCATCAAGGGCTCCAAAAGGGTGTTCTGGCCCATTAGGCTCCATGGGGCCAGGAGGGCAGCTTCTTTCCCTCAGGACACCTGCAGATTTACTTATAGTGTTTGCATTCAACAAGTGACTTGGCAAAGACAAAATCTTAGCTTGTTGTTGTTGCACACACCTATAATTCCAGTGGCTCAGGAGGCTGAGACAGGAGGATAGCAAGTGCAAATCCACCCTAGGCAAAGGCAAGGTGCTGAGAAACTCAATGAGAAGCTGTCTCTAAATAAAATATGAAACAGGGCTAGGCATGTGGTTCAATGGTTGAGTTTCCCTGATTTCAGTCCCTACTACAAAAGGGGAAAAAAGGCTTTACTGCCCAGGTACCCAGGAGGTTGCCCTGCTCACAATTCTCCATGGAGACCACAGATGCACATATGTTCCCTTGCATTTCCTAGGCAGAGCATCTGCTCTGAATCCACAATGCAGGACCCAGAGCCTGTGTAATGGTCACGGGTTGTGGGGAGCACCTCCCAGGGATTCCCTCTACCCATGGGAGAGTGCGGGAGAAAGGGATTTCTGTTCTATCCAGCAAGGGAATCCCTGACAGCCTTGGAGATGAGGCCAAAGATGGGATGGGCAGACGGGACCCTGGGAAGACATAGGCCTGTGGTATCCAATGTGCACAAAACTCTCAGTCCTGTGAGTCAGGGGTTGGGAACCCAGGAAAAAGGTCCATGAGTTCCTGGGAGATGGAAGCAGCTTCTTGTATTGGAGTATCGGTCCCAATAGCATAATTTCACCCAGCTCTCTGAAGCTCTTTAACTCTGTCCTATGCCAACCTCCATCTCTCTCCCCCTGCTCTTTGGTGTTCTCTTCCCTCCCACCCTCAGTCTCTTTTTCTGTCCCTTTCAGCCTGTCTTCCTTTGCGCACTTCTCTCTGTCTCTGTCACTCTCTTTTCATGTGTCTTGTTTCTGTACTTTTCTGGGCCCCACATACTGCCACAAACAGGGATCAGTTGTGTTAGGAGCTGGAGCAGAAGCTGCTTGGAATTGTTGAAGTTGGGTAAAGTTGGCTTTGACCTTGGCTGCTCCTGGTTGTCTTTGACCATGATCTTTCCCTGTGAGTCCCTTGCTCCTTTCTACTGGGCCCCTTTTGCAAAACCAAATAGTCTTCCACCTGGGCTCTGACTCTTGTCTCTCTGCACATGGTGGAAGGAGCCTGCAATTGCAGGAAACTTAAGTACATGCTTAGGACCCCTGCAGATGGGGAGTGACCTGTTTGACCTTGGGGATGTTTCTACCTCTCTAACCTCATAGCTCCCATCACAAAACTATATCTACTCACTATGCCCAGATCAAAAGAGTAAAGGAAAATTAATTTGAAAAACATTCTTTGTACACCAAAATAGGAACATAAGCCCAGTCACCTTCAGGGCCAGACCAGGAACATGAATGAGCAGAGGGATGAGATGGCACACAGGGCAGCAGGCAGGTGGGGACTGTGGCAAACTGGAGAGCACACAGATCTGCCACTCTGCTCCAGCTGATTGCCACCATGCACAGGTATGTGGACTAAACATGGTCAAACTTCAGAATTTCTAAAATTGGATCAAAGATCTGTGTTAAAATTTGTTCATGATGATAGTTTCACTTTGTGGACTGGTATGGCCTGGTTTCCACCAGCCTTCCACTTCTGCCTGTGAAGATGTGGCACAATGGCCTCTCTGATCACCTACCTCTCCATGAAAAGGTCACAGGCTGAAGACTCACCTTCAGAGAGGATCCCTTTGGGTTAGTAACCTCTTTCACATTGAAAAGATTAACTTCACATTGGGATAGATTTATGTGGTGAAGGACATAATCAGGAGTTGTGGTAGATGGTAACAGGGTGGCAGGTGAATGAGGGGTGCTTTCAGATGGGAAAGGTGATTGGTCTCACTGGTGAAGTTACTAAGACCAGTCTGCATGTTGAGCTGAGTTAAAGAGGCCTCACTCTCCCTTCTAGGAACTGAAGAGTGAGAGTGCGGCATCCATGTTGTGACTGTGAGGATGCAGGCAAGAGATGAAGACAAGAGCAGAATGCTGAAAGACCCTGAATCTACAGTGATATCACACTGATACCACCCCATCCCTAGGAACTCAGGGCTTCAGGAGTCTTGTTCATATAGGACAAAAAGATATCTTGTAAATCCTAACACCGTTTGTTGGATATTCTATAACTGCAGCCAAGCACATCCCAATGTTATAATATTTTCTCTTCAGAATGAGCTTTGATGAAGTCTTGCTCAGGAAGAAATCAACAAAAATGCTATTTATCCACACTTACAGGTTGGTCATTTTTTAGGCTCTTACATTTTGAGATGAATTGAACTCAATCCCTGCTTTCACAAAAGCAGCAAACAGGGAGAAAACGACATGCAAAATGGTAAAGGCGTGCACATCTGCCATTGTTCATGATGGCTCCACATGGGAGACATTGTGCTTGAGGATCTGCTGGATTCTGGGTGACCAACAATGATGACACATCCTATGCCTTGATGGATGGAGTGGATCTGGCCATAACCAATCCCAGGTCCATGTTGGTTCTGACTGAAAATAATTAAGAAAATTCTAGAAACCTCTGCATATGGACACTTGAGCCAATCAGGCCAAATTGGATTTCTATGTGTCCCATGCCTTGGTTCCCCTGGCTGGGAACATAATGGCCTCAATGGTGTGTGTGGCAGGAAGGTCACAAACAAATCTTTGCCCTCCCTGTAACCCTTGCACTCTGAATACTCAGACTTGGGTATCTTCTCATTGTTGAAAGCTTTGCCCAGCCTGATGTGTGTCCCAGTTAAAATTATGCACAGTATGACTTTTGTAAAAACAATCTTTTATAACCAAACATCTTTGTTAAATTTGGGGAAAATACGTAGACACCAATGGATACACGAAGGAACTTAATTTCTGAAGTAGATAGTGGGTTCTTTTTAGAAAATATTCCAAGGCCTCTGTGGAAGTGAATGTACTTCAATTTATTTATTTATTGTTAGAATTTGGTAAGAATATTGAAGACGGAAGCAGCCTCCTTCACTAACTTCCAGGTCACAACAGTGCGGCCTGGATATCTACAAGCCCAGCTCTCTAGATTTGCATCCTCTGCATCCCTGAAATTTTATCTCTGGTGATTAACATGTCCTTATGCCCCACCTTTGGCAACTCCCCTTCTACTCTCTGTGTATATGAGTTGGACCATCTTACAGACATCATGTGTGTGGAGTCCCGCAGTGTTTGTTGTGGAACTGGCCCACTTCTTTCGGTCATCTGTGACTCCCTTGTGTTGTCCTGGACTGAAAGTATTATTTCTTTATTTGAAGCTTCATGTGTGATCAGCCATAATCTGTAAACCTATACATCTTTTGATAGACATCTAGAATTGTTTCCACATCCCAACTCCTGTGACTAATGCTAGAATGAAGGTGGAAGTGCTAATACCTTTTTCAAAACTCAATTTCAGGTTTTTTTTAATAAATACACAGAAATGGTGTGGCCAGTTCCTGAGAGTTCTAGTTCAATTTTTTTGAGGAACTGCCATACTAGTTTCCATAGCAGCCACACCATGTTTCACTCCCACCAATAGAGGGGTTCCAATCCCCCTAGTCTCCACTAGCACTTGATGTCTTTTGTGGGTTTTTGATAAGAAAACACAGAGCTGTAGCATGTGGTGTGATGTGTAATTGAGGTTCTGATTTTCATTTCCCTGAGCACCTCATAACAGTCATCTGTCACACACCAAATCAACTGAAACAAGGATGAAGATCACATGGTTATCAAATTCAACACCTTCATAACAAATATACACAATAAACTAGAAAGAGCCAGAAGTTAACTCAACCCCATAAAGGCCGTATATGAAAACCTCATAATATAATCCTCAGTGGCGGTGGGAGCTGTTTATGTATGATCAGGAACAAAGCAAGAATGCCCAAGCTCACCACTTCTGTTCAGCAGAGTACTAGAAGCCCTAACCAGAGTAGTTAGGAATGAAAAAGAAAGAAAATACACCCCAATCAGAAAAGAAGTAAAAAATGTCTCTATTTGCATATGGTGATCTTATGGATATAAAACCATAACAACTCCATAAAAAAATTTAGTGAGAAATAATATGCCCGCATGCCAAAAGATGAAACAAGATGCTTATCTTATGCCACATGCAAATCACTTTAAAGTGAGTGGAAGACTTAAATGTGAGATCTATGGCTGTAAACTTCCTAGGGAAAAAAAAAAACAGGAGAAAACAACCCTTCATTGTCTAGTCATTCTCATTAGTCTCAGCAATGATTTCTTTCTTGTTTCTTTTTGTTTTGTTTTTTTTGTTACAACATTTATAGCACAGACAACAAAACAAGAATATATATTGGGCTGGGGATGTGGCTCAAGCGGTAGCGCGCTTGCCTGGCATGCGTGCGGCCCGGGTTCGATTCTCAGCACCACATACCAACAAAGATGTTGTGTCCGCGAGAACCAAAAAATAAATATTAAAAATTCTCTCTCTCTCTCTCTCCTCTCTCACTCTCTCACTCTCTCTTTAAAAAAAAAAGAATAGATATTGGATAACATCTTCCCATACTGCAGAAGGGGACAATCAAAGTCAGGGCAGAAAACAACCTGCAGTAGGGAGGAAATGCTTTCACATTGTGGATTTCCAAAATAT
This sequence comes from Ictidomys tridecemlineatus, assembly GCF_052094955.1. Classification (NCBI taxonomy): domain Eukaryota; kingdom Metazoa; phylum Chordata; class Mammalia; order Rodentia; family Sciuridae; genus Ictidomys; species Ictidomys tridecemlineatus. The sequence continues at coordinate 42,722,893 of NC_135490.1, forward strand.
ATAAGAATGTCCTAGGGTTTAATAGCCAAAAGAGTTACCAATCCAATGAAATCATGGCTAAGGACTGGAAGAGACATTTCTGCAAAGAGACCTGTCTTTATTAACCTAAGCAACCTTCCTGGGAAAGGTATGGGTGTGAGCAGAGAAATGGTGTCCAGTGACTTTCCCCAGGAACCCGAGGTCTGATTCCCAGCTGGTTCGGACCTTGGTTACAATGATCAATTTAAGAATTGCCACAATGACAATAAATAGGTTACTTAAATTGAAATTCTTGGCCAAAAGGTAAGCATGCACTTCAAATTTTGGTAAATGTTCTGAAACATCTCTGACAATTTTGCATTGCAATTATCAGAGCATGAAAATTCCATTTTCCAACCCTGTCAATATTAGATTTTTCTCATTCTCTTTATTCTTTTATTAGAAAGGAACATACACATTATATATTTTTTGGATAGCTATATTAACATGAAATACCATCTCAAGTTTATAGTATGTCATATTTTATAAATGACCTACATTTGTCTTTTCCCATTTTTAATAGGCTGTTTGTTACTTTTTCTTGAATTATAGGAGCTCAGTGTATGACTAACCTCTGGTGAGTGAGCTGTGCAGACACCCACATGAACATCACCAAAATTCTGTTTTCAAGCAACTGTCAACAGTTTTGCCTCATGTATAGAGCTCTTTGCCAGCTTGGAAATTCTGGTTCTTCTTATAAGTTTCCAGAGTGAAATCAAGTTTTTCAGATGAGATATTCTGGTGAATATGGTTGATATTGTTGACAAGTCAGAGAAGATAATTTCAATATTTCTCAATCATGATTTATTTTTACATGGACAACATTTGGCCCACCAAATTCAGGATTAGGTTCTATAAATCTCTTGAATTAATGAATAGAGTCAATCCATGAAGTCCTACTGAAAGGAAATGCAAAAAAAAAATCAGGAATATGCATAATCTAGATTCATCTATCTATCTATCTATCTATCTATCTATCTATCTATCTATCTATCTAGGCTATTTGTTTCTTGTTGAGCTCCTGGGGACTTTCCTGGCAGAGAGATTGACTTGCACTTTATCTGAGCCCTGGCAGCCATGCAGGTTGGCAAAGAAGATCTGGGCCAGTCGTGAGCTCCTGCAGGGGATCTCCTGGTGGCGGGATAGATCCAGGGCTATCCTGTGCAATGGGCTCCCATGCATGTCAGCAAGGCAGATCTAGGAGGAGCAAGAGCTCCTGTGGGGTTCTGCAGGTGGTGGGATAACCCTGGGCCTACCCTGAACTCTTGCTCCTGCACAGGTTGTTGAGGAGGACCTGGGCTGTGTATGAGCTCCAGAACATGTCTTCCTGTTGGCAGAGGCAATCCTGGGTGCATGCTAAGCTCCAGGCAGTGTATCCTGTTGGCAGGATGAACTTGGGCCTAACCTGTGCTGAGGCTCCCTTGCAAACCTGCATGGTCAATCTGGGCAGAGACTGAGCTCCTGCTGGGGTCTGCAAGTAGTGTGAAAGACCAGGGCTTACCCTGTGTTCCTGCTCCCGTTCAGGTCATAGAAGCTGATGTGGGCCAGTACTGAGCCCCAGATGCTATCTGTCTGTGGCCAGAGAAGATCCTGGGCCATGCCTGAGTTCTGGAGAGAGTTCCAGTGGGCGAAGGCATTCCTGAGCTCCAGCATGGTTGGCTGGTGGGTGCAGGTTGTCCAGACCAAACCTAAACTCTGGTGGAGGTCTCACAGAGGTTTTATGGACCCGGGCTACCCTATCCCCTGGCTCTTGGGCATGTTGGCAATGTAGATCTAGGCAGAACTTTAGATCCAGCAGGGGTCAGTTGGTGGAGGAATGGACCCTGTGTTACCCTGGGCACCATCTCCTGTGCAGGTCGGCAAGGCGGACCTGTGTGAGACCTATGGCTACAAATTTCCTAGAAAAAAACAGGAGAAAAAAAACCTTCATTGTCCAGTCATTCTCATTAGTCTTGGCAATGATTTCTTTCTTTTTTCTTTTTTTCTTCCTTCCTTTCTTCCATCCTTTCTCTCTCTCTCTCTCTCTCTCTCTCTCTCTTTCTTTCTTTCTTTTTTTCTATCTTTCTTGATACAACATCTATAGCACAGACAACGAAAGCAAGAATAGATAATGGACAACATCTGCCCATACTACAGAAGGGGACAAAAATCAGCGCAGGAGACAACCTGTAGATGTGAGGAAACACTTGAATCTGAATTTCCAAAATATATAAGAATGTCCTAGAGTTTAATGGGAAAAATGTTACCAATCCAGTGAAACTATGGCCCAAGAGCTGAGAGAGACATCTCTGGAAGGAGGGCTGTTTATGATTGTAAGCAACCCCCAGGAAAGGCATGGGTGTGAGCAATGCAATGGTACCCAATGATTTTCCCCAGGGACCTGAGGTCTGATCCCTAGCCAATGGGGACCTTGATTATAATGATCAATTTCATGGTAAAATTTAAAAATTTGCCATAATAACTATACATAAGTTATTTGAGTTGGAATTCTTGGGTTAAAGGAAAGTGTGCACTTCAAATTTTGGTATATATTTTAAACTTCTCTGCAGAAGGGTTATGACAATTTTTCATTGCAATTATCAGAGCATGACAATTCCGTTTTCCAACACTGTCAACATTAGGTTTTCTCATTCTCTTTATTCTTTTTATGTGATATGCACACACACACAAATGTACTTTATATATTCTTTGGATTACTATATTGACATGAAATGCCATCTCAAGTGTATGGTATGTGATATTTTATAAACAGCCTACATTTGTCTTTTCCCATTTTTATTAAGGTGTTTGTTTCTTTTTCTTGAATTTTACGAGCTTTGTATATGATTAACCTCTAGTGAGTTGTTCGGAAACCCAAAGGAACATCATCAAAATACTGTTTTCTACCAACTGGGAACAATTTTGCCTCATGTAGAGAGCCCTTTGCCAGCTTGGGAATTCTGGTTCTATTTCCAAATTTCAGATGTGAAATCAAATTTTTTCAGATGGGGTATTCTGGTGAATATGATTGATATTGGTGAAAGTCAGGGAAGAAATCTTCAATATTTTACAATTATGTTTAATTTTTGCATGGATAACATTTGGGTCACCCAAATCAGGCTTAGGTAATATAAGTAAGTCTCTTGCATTGAAGAATAGAGTCAATCCATGATGTCCTACTGAAAGTAAATGTGAATAAAATCAAAAATATGAATAAACTAGTTTTCTTTCTTTTTCCTTCCTTCCTTTATTTATTTATTGTTTTGGCTATTTATTTATTCATCAGCTCCTGGGGGCTTTCCCCTGGTGGGATTGATCCATACCTAATTAGGGTTCTGGCAGCCATGCAGATCCATGAGGAGGATCTGGCCTTACCTGAGCTCCATTGGGAGTCTGCTGATGGGTGCATACAGTCCTGGGCCCTGCCTGAGTTCTGAAAGTGTCTGCCAGTGGACTGAGATAGTCCTGGGATGAACCTCAAATCTGGTGAGGGTCTGCTGGACTCAGGCCTACCCTAGGTAAGGACACCCATGCGGTTGCAATAGGCTGATCTGGACAGAGCCTGAGCTCCAGAAGAGGTCATCCAGTGGCGGGATGTTCCTAGGCTTACCCTGAGCATGAGCTCAGGAGAGTTTGGCCAGGCAGATCAGATCTAGGCATAAGCTCCTGCAGTGGTTGGCTGGTGGGGGAATGGACCTGTGGCCATTCTGTGCCCAGGCTTCCACTGCAGGTCATCCTCACAGATCTGGGGTGATCTGGAGCTCCCAAAGATGTCTGGCAATGAGTGGAGGAAGTCCTGGGCTGAGCCTAAGAACCACCGATGTCAGGTGGTGGCAGGTAGAACCAGGGCTTTCCCTGGGGCCTGGCTCCTGGGCAGAGCTTGAGGTCCAGGTGAGGTGTGCAGGTGGTGGGATGGAACCACTCCTACACTTGCCAAGGTTCCCGTGCAGGTTGGAGAGGCCATCCTGAGCCAAGCCTAAGCTCCACCTGCTATCTGGCAGTGGAGAAATGAACTCAGGCCTACTACTGGACTCCCACAGGTGTACTAGGATAATGTGGGCTGAGCCCAAGCTCCAGCAGGAGTCAGCAAGTGAGCAGAGGCAGTCCTGGCTCGGGCCTGAGTCTGGTGTGCATCTGACCATAGATAGAGGTGGTATTGGGCTGAGTCTGAGCTCCAGCGGGGATCAGACACTGGGGGGATGGCACTGTGTCTATCCATTTGTAGGCTCCCAAGTAGGTGGACTAGGCTGATCGGAGAAGAACCAGAGTCCAGAATGTGTCTGCCTGTGGGGTGAGGCTGTAGAACTTGTGGCCTGAGCTCTACCAGGGGCCTACTTGTGCCAGTTGATCCCAGGCCTAGCTTGGACCAGGCTCCCACACCTGTCAGCACTGCTGATCTGGGTGGGGTTGAACTTGGGTGACTGATTGTCAGTGGGTAGAGTCATTCATGAGCAGAGCCTGAGCTTTGGTGCCAGTCTCATGATGACTGGATCGACTTGGGCTACCCTGGGCTCTGGCTTTGTCTCCTGCCAGGACACTGAGTTGGATCTGGTTAGAGCTGGAGCTCTGGTGGGATTCTGCAGGTGGCGGGATGGAACTGGGCCTCCCCTTGCACAGGATCCTGCGCAGGTCAACAAGGCCAATCTTGGGCATGTTTGAGCTCTGCCTGTGGGCAGAGACGGTCCTGTGTCTGGCCTTAGGGCTGCTTGGGGCCTGCTTGTTGCAGTGGTCCAAGGCCTCACTTGGGCCAGGCTTGCTTGCCTGTCAGAGGGAGATCTGGACTGGGGCTGAACTTTGGTGACTGTCTGACAGTGGACAGTCATTTCTGGGAGGAGCCTGAGCTCAGGTACCAGTCTGAAGGTGACTTGATGGACTTGGGCTACCCTAGGCTCTGCCTCTGTCTCCTACCATGTTGTCGAGTTGGATCTGGGCAGAGCTGGAGCTCTGGTGGGGGTCTGCAGCTGTCAGGATGGAGCTCAGCCTCCCCTTGCCTGGGCTCTTGTGCAGGTCAGCAAGGAAAATATGGGCTATTTATGAGCACCAGGGGACTGCATGAGGGTGGTGGTGGTCCTGGGCCAAGCCTGAACTCCAGCAGGGCTCAGACAGTAGAGGAATGGAACATTCCTAACCTTTCCCTGGCTCTGCTGCAGATGCTCCAGCTAGACCTGGGCTGGGAATGAGCTCTGGAGAGTGTCTTGCCTGTGGGCAGAGTCGGTCCTGGGCCAAGCCTGAGCAGAGGTGAAGGTCTGGCGGTGACCATATGTTCCCAGTGTTACCCTGTGCCAGGGCTCCTGTGCACATCTGCAAGGGTTAACTGGTTGGATGCTGAGATACAGCAGGGTGTCAGCTGTTGGCAGGAGGGAACAGGATCTACCCTGTCAGGACTTCTCAGTGGATCAGCAAGGTGGATTGGGGCACAGATGAGCTCTGGCAGAGGTGGGCCTTTGGGCAGAGACTGATTTGTTTCTGGCCTGAGCTCTGCTCACAGCCTGCTTGTGGTAGTTGGGTCCAGGCCTACCTTGGGCCAGGTTCCTGCACCTGTCAGCAAGGCTGATCTGGGTGGCTGCCAAAATGACTTTTGGTAGGGTAGGCCTTTGGGCAGAGAATGCTAGTCTCATGGTTACTGGATTGCCTTGGGCTACCCTGGGCTAGGACTTCATCTCCTGCCATATCATGGAGTTGGATTTGGGTAGAGCTGGAGGTCTGGTGGGGTTTTGCATGTGGCGAGATGACATTGGGCCTATCTTTGCCTCTGCCTTCAAGCAGGTCAGCGGGGCCAATCTTGGCCGAATTTGAGCTCCACTTGTTGATCGGAGGTGGTCCCGTGTCTGGCCTGAGCTCTTCTTGGGGCCTGCTTATTTCAGCTGGTACCAGGTCTACCTTGGACTAGGCTCCCGTGCCTGTCAGTGAGGCTGATCTTGGTTGGGGCTGAAGTTCTGCAGCTGTCTGTCAGTGGGCAGAGTAGGTCCTGGGCAGAGCCTGAATTCCAATGCAAGCCTCTTGATGACTGGAAGGACAGGGCAACCCTGGACTCGGGTTTTGTCCTGCCAGGTCTTTGAGTTGGATCTGGGCAGAGCTGGAGCTCTGGTGGGGTTCTGCAGGTGGCGGGTTGCAACAGGGCCTCCCCTTGCCTGGGCTCCTGTGCAGGGTAGTGAGGCTGATCTGGGACTTGTATATGCTCTGGCAGGGTTCTGCCTGTGGCAGAGTCAGTCCCGTGCCGAGTCTGAGCTCTGGTGGTGGTGTGGCGTTGGACATATGCTCCCAGGGCTACCCTATTCCTGGGCTCCTGTGCCCATCTACAAGGCTAATCTGGTGGGTGCCTGAGATACAGCAGGGGTCTGCTGGTGGTGGGATGGACCAGGGCCTATTTTGGGCTTCAGCTACCACTCAGGTCGTCGAAGCTGAAATGGGCCAGGATTGGCCACCAGCGAGGGTTTGTTGGTGGGCAGTCTGTCCTGGTCCAAACCTGAGCTCTGGAGGTAGCTGCTGGAGGGTGGAGGCAGTCCTGAGCAGAACCTGAACTTTGGTGCCAGTCTCAAGATGAGTGGATGGACTAGGGCTACCCTGGGCCCCGTCTCCTTCACAGGTCCTCACGGTGACTCTGGACTGGATCTGAGCTCCTGCAGTGGTCTGCTGGTGGGCAGAGGCAGTCATGGCCCAAGGCTCAGCTCTGGGGAGGGTCAGCCAGTGTTAGGATGGACCTGGACCTACCCTTTCCTGGGCTCCATGCAGGTTTGTGAGGCTGATCTGGGCAGAGCCTGAGTTCCAACAGGTGTCTGCCAGTGTGGGGACGTGGTCCTGGGCCAGACTTGAGCTCGGTGCAGGTCTCCCAGTTGAGGGATGGACGCTGGCCTACCCTGTGTCTGGCCTCCTGCCCAGGTCAGCGGGGGCAGATCTGGACTGTACATGAGCTCTGGTTGGTGTCTGCAAGTGAGTAGAAGCATTCTGGGCTGGGCCTGAGCATCCCACTGCAGCTCCAGTGCATCTGGGAAGGGCCTGAGCTCCGGTGGGTATCTCTGGACCTTTATTTTATTCATTTGTTCATAGAAGGTACTGAGAGTCAAACCCAGTGCCTCACACGTGGGAGACAAAGGTTCTATCACTGAGTCACAACCTCAGCCCTATTTGCTTCTTGCTGACCTTTAATCATACCATCTTTTTGTTCTATATCACTTTTTTCATGCATGAATTTGAATTTTAATAAATAACTATTATTTGATATCACCAGTAATGCTTCCCAAGCTGGCCCCAAATCAGACCTTGATCCTCAGCAGGATTACATCCCACACATCCACGTCGCCTCTGGCATAGGTGCAAAAGAGACATAACTAAGACATGGTCCATGACTCTCAAGTTTTTGGAAAAATTGCTTTGAAGAGGTAAAGGGTAAGGCGACACTTGACAGAGATCTGCAGAATTCAGAGCAGGTATGTTTTTGAATAAGATTTATGTATTGATAGTTTGTTTATTTCCTTTTTGCTGATGTAGATTTATCTGTAATTTGTTTTTCATTTTTCTTTTTGGAACAGGGATCAAACCCATGGCTTTGGGAATGAGAGGCAAGCACTTTTTGGCTTTGCCATTGATCAATTCCCAGCCATTCATTCATTGTCAGCGTGGGAATTTGGGGCTGATTCTATGAATGAATCTACTATGAATATTAAAAAGAGACTGACCAATGGCATTAGTATGTGTCCAACCCAATTAGCATAACTTTGGACCAATAGCATTGGTACTTTTTTCAAGTCCTAATTAGCATAAGTTTGGACCAATAGCATTGGTACTTCCTTCAAGTCCTAATTAGCATAAGTTTGGACCAATAGCATTGGACCAAGTGCTATATAAACCCCTTGGAGGTTCTTCTGGGAAGAGAAGCTGTGAGGCCGTCCAGATTACTGCCCTCAAGCCTCGCCGGAGCCTCGCCGGAGCCTCGCCGGAGCCTCGCCGGAGCCTCGCCGGAGCCTCGCCTCTCGCCTTGCCGGAGCCTCGCCGGAGCCTCGCCGGAGCCTCGCCTCTCGCCTTGCCGGAGCCTCGCCTCGCCTCGCCGGGGCCTCGCCTCGCCTCGCCGGGGCCTCGCTTCGCCTCGCCGGAGCCGGGGCCTCGCCTCGCCTCACCGGAGCCTCGCCTCGCCTCGCCGGAGCCTCGCCTCGCCTCGCCGGAGCCTCGCCTCGCCTCGCCGGAGCCTTGCCTCGTCGGAGCCTTGCCTCGCCGGAGCCTCGCCGGAGCCTCGCCTCTCGCCTTGCCGGAGCCTCGCCGCGCCTCGCCGGAGCCTTGCCTCGCCAGGGCCTTGCCTCGCCAAGCCGGAGCCGAGCCTCGCCGGGGCCGCCTCGCCTCACAGGAGCCTCGCCTCACCGGAGCCTCGCTTTGCCTCGCCGGAGCCGGGGCCTCGCCTCGCCGGGGCCTCGCCGGAGCCTCGCTTCGCCTCAGCCTCGCTTCGCCTCGCCGGAGCCTCGCCTCGCCTCGCCTCGCCGGGGCCTCGCCTCGCCTCGCCGGGGCCTCGCCTCGCCGGAGCCGGGGCCTCGCCTCGCCGGAGCCGGGGCCTCGCCTCGCCGGAGCCGGAGCCTCGCCTCGCCGGAGCCGGAGCCGGAGCCGGAGCCTCGCCTCGCCGGAGCCGGAGCCTCGCCTCGCCGGAGCCGGAGCCTCGCCTCGCCGGAGCCGGAGCCTCGCCGGAGCCGGAGCCTCGCCGGAGCCGGAGCCGGAGCCGGAGCCTCGCCGGAGCCGGAGCCGGAGCCGGAGCCTCGTCTCGCCGGAGCCGGAGCCTCGCCTCGCCGGAGCCCGAGCCTCGTCTCGCCGGAGCCTCGCCTCGCCGGAGCCGGAGCCTCGCCTCGCCGGAGCCTCGCCTCGTCTCGCCGGAGCCTCGCCTCGTCTCGCCGGAGCCTCGCCTCGTCTCGCCGGAGCCTCGCCTCGTCTCGTCTCGCCGGAGCCGGAGCCTCGCCTCGCCGGAGCCGGAGCCTCGCCTCGCCGGAGCCGGAGCCTCGCCTCGCCGGGGCCTCGCCTCGCCTCGCCGGGGCCTCGCCTCGCCTCGCCGGGGCCTCGCCTCACCGGAGCCTCGCCTCACCGGGGTCTTGCCGGAGCCTCGCTTCGCCTCGCCGGAGCCTCGCCTCGGCCTCGCCTCACAGGAGCCTCGCCTTGCCTCGCCGGAGCCCGAGCCGGGGCCTCGCCTTGCCGGGGCCTCGCCTTGCCGGGGCCTCTCCTTGCCGGGGCCTCGCCTTGCCGGGGCCTCGCCTTGCCGGGGCCTCGCCGGAGCCTCGCCTTGCCGGAGCCTCGCCTTGCCGGGGCCTCGCCTCGCCGGAGCCTCGCCTCGCCGGGGCCTCGCCAGGGCCTCGCCTCGCCGGGGCCTCGCCTCGCCGGGGCCTCGCCTCGCCGGGGCCTCGCCTCGCCGGGGCCTCGCCTCGCCGGGGCCTCGCCAGGGCCTCTCCTCGCCAGGCCCTCGCCGGGAGTCTCGCTTCGCCTCGCCGGAGCCTCGCCTCGCCGGGGCCTCGCCTCGCAGGACTCTCGCTTCGCCTCGCCGGAGCCTCGCCGGGGCCTCGCCTCACCTCGCCTCGCCGGAGCCTCCCAGGAGCCTCCCAGGAGCCTCGCCTCGCCGGAGTCCCGAGGAAGTTCCAGCCTGCTTTGTTTCCCGGAGATGGTTCTTCGACTTCGTAGAGGCTGCCGAAAGAAGAAATGGTTGAGGATCTGCTGGGGTCTGCTGCAGCCCTGGATGGAATGGCCCGCCATGAAGAGCTAGGCCTCCCTGCCCCTCGCGGGCAGCGCCTACCTGCCAGCAGAAGCCATGGAGCTTCGTCTTCGAACTCCGGTTTCAAAGGTATTGTTATATTTTAGATAATTAGTCTAAATATTGAAATTTGTTAATTTTAATTTCCAATAGTGAAAATTATGAGATTTATAAAGAATAGAAAATTACTTCCCACAGTTCTGGAGGTAAGAAGCCAGAAAAAGTCTGTCCCAATAGTTGTGTCGTCATTTGGCAGAAAAGTGGGAGAGAGTATACCCACTCTTAAAAGCCCTTTTACTTTCCATTCATTTGATGTTGATTTGAGTGTTATTAAAATGTTTAAAGGGACCGAGGAAATGTTTCATTTTATTAATTTTCACTTATTGGTTGTTTTAGTTATAAAATCCGTTTTTAAAGTTTTTTAAAGTTGTTAATGGAACTGTTTAATTTTATTTATATGCGGTACTGAGAATTAAACCCAGTTCCTCACACATACTAGGCAAGTGCTCTACCACTGAGCCACAACCCTGGCCCATAAAACTCATTTTGATATAGTCCCTATTTGTATAATTATACTTTATCTTTTTAGAGTTGCATTCTTAGGATGTACATGGAGGTGGGATTCACTGTTTCCTTATGTATACATGGTAAAGCTGTGTCAGAGTCTTTCCACTGTCTTTCCTTTGCTTATGCCCCCTCCTTTCCCTCCCTTCCCCATCGTCTAATCTACTGTACTTCTGTTCCTATCACTGCTCCTGTTGTGAGTTAGCTTCCACATATCAGAAAAAAAACCTTTGTCCATTGTTTTTTGTAAACTGGTTTAGCTTCATTAGCATGATTGTCTCCAGGTGAATCCATTTATGGGCAGATACTATAGTCATATTTTTCTGCAAATTGGTATATTTTCTTTAATCAACTTTAAATTCTACATGACAATGGAATGCACTTTGACATATCATACGTAATACAGTATGATTTCTCATGTTTCTGGTCTTGCAGGATGTAGCATCATACTAGTCATGTATTTGTATATGTACTTAAGATGATAATGTCTGATTCATTCTACTATCCATTCTACCCAATATACTCCTTCCTCTCTCTTCACTCCTTTATGCAATATAAAGCAACTGTATACTTTCCTACTCCCCCACCTTCTCATACACTGATTAGCATAAGCATATCAGGGAAAATTTTCAACCTTTTTTTTTTGGGATGAGCTTATCATTTAGCATGATAAGCTCCATGCATTTACCAGCAAATGTCATAATTTCATTCCATCATATATGTGTGTGTAAAATTGTTTTTTTTGTATATATATATACACACCCACACAGACACACACGTATATGTATACTCATACACACCACATTTTCTTTATTCATTTATCTGTTGAAAGACACCTAGGTTAGTTCCATAGTTTAGCTGTTATGAGTTGAGCTGCTGTAAACATAAGGTGGCTGTGTCATTGTAATATGTTGATTTTAAGTTGTTTGTGTATAAAATGAGGAAAGGGATAGCGGTGTCAGATATTGGTTCCATTCCAAGTTTTCTGAGGTACCTCCATACTACTTTCCATAATAGTTGCACCAATTTGCAGTCCCAGAAGCATGCACCCTTTTAATATTACACCCTTTTAATATTACACCCTTTTAATATTACACCCATTGTAATATGTAATATTACACCCATTGTAATATGTAATATTACACCCATTGTAATATGTAATATTACACCCATTGTAATATGTAATATTACACCCACTGTAATATGTAATATTACACCCATTGTAATATGTTGATTTTAAGTTGTTTGTGTATAAAATGAGGAAAGGGATAGCTGTGTCAGATATTGGTTCCATTCCAAGTTTTCTGAGGTACCTCCATACTACTTTCCATAATAGTTGCACCAATTTGCAGTCCCAGAAGCAATGTGTGCATGCACCCTTTTCCCCACATTGTCGCCAACATTTATTGTTACTTGATGATTGCATTCTGGATAATCATGTTTGTGACTGGGGTGAGATGAAATCTTTGAGTAGTTTTGGTTTGCTTTCCTCTGATGGCTAAACGTTGAACATTTTTTTCATGTATTTGTTGCTTCTTCTGTGAAGTGTCTGTTCAGTTCCTTAGCCCTTTATTGATTTGGTTATTTGTTTTTTTGGTGTTAGGTTTTTTGAGTTCTGCATATATCCTAGGGATTAATGCTCTGAGGTGCATGTGGGGAAGATTTTCTCCCATTCTGTCGGCTCTCTTCACATTATTGATTGTGTCCTTTGCTGAGAATATGCTTTTTAGTTTGAATCTATCCTGTTTATTAATTCTTGAATTTACTTCTTGGAATGTAGGAGTCTCCTTAAGGAAGTCAGGTCTTAGGCTGTCATAGTCAAGATGTGGGCCTACTTTTTCTTCTATTAGGCACAGGTTCTCTGTTCCAGTGCCTAAGTTTTGATCCATTTTCAATTGAGTTTTTTGTAAAGAGTGAGAGAGGGCTTTACATTCTTTTTGTTTTATGTGGCTTTACAATTTTCCCTGCACCACTTGAATAGACTTTTTAAATTTAATAAATGTTTTTGGTGCCTTTGTCTAGTACGATATAACGGTATTTTGTGAGTTTGTCTCTGTGTCTTCTATTCTGTACCGTTCATTGGTCTCTGTGTTGTTTTGGTGCCAATGCAATGCTGTTTTTGTTACTGTGGCTCTGTAGTACAGTTTAAGCTATACTATTATGATGTGTCTTACTTGACTCTTCTTGCTAAGTATTGCTTTGGCTATTCTGAATCTCTTATTTTTCCACATGAATTTCATGGTTGCTTTTTCTAGTTCTGTGAAGAATTGTCTCTGAGATTTTAATATGAATTGCATTAAAATTTATGCCCAAGCACAAATTAGTTAAAACTATGAAAAAGAATCCCAGCTCACCATGGACCTGACAGCTATCTGGTCACTGGTGTCTGTTGAGCCAGCTACTTTCTCCTGCACACTGGGTGGTGGCTAAGCTGAGGTTACTTGTTGCATTTCCGTGTTAATGTTAGAGTTGAGTCTACTCTGCATGTTGGTGCTGATGTCTAGATTCAGGCACACTTTTGCCACCATACAACCTGGGATACTTTTCTGGGTTTTTTAAACTTAATTGTGTCTGAAAATTCTTTGGGTCCTTTAACCACTTTGCTTGATCAACGTCTGTGTGCTAGGCACTATACTAGGTGTGGAGTACAGAGTGAATAGGCCAAGTCCTTGCTTCCATGGCACTTAATGAAGTTTGTAGGATAATCATAGCATCTATATCTACCTCAATGTTACTGTGAAACTTAGAAGACGGTATGTCTGTTAATAACTGCTGTGCTGAGGACTGTAATATTGTTGAGGAAATTCACAGAACATTTCATCAGGCACCACCTTGTTTTTGTCTGAGAAGTCAGAGCAATATAAAGTTACTTTTTCTGTAATAAAAACAGACATTTTGTTTTATTAGTTACACATAACAGTACAATTCTCTTGACAATTCATACATTTGAATCAAATGGGGTATAATTTCTCCTTTTTCTGATTGTACAGGTTGCAGACTCACATTGGTCATACAGTCACCTATATATACATACAGCAATAATAATGTCTATTTTATTCTACTCCCCTTCCTATCCCTCCTTTCCCCCCCCCCTCCCCTCAAATCTCTCTACCCAATCTAATATGACACACTTCTTTTTTTTCTCCTCACAACATCATACATGTATTCTGTATAACGATGAGGGTCTCCTTCCATCTTCCGTGCAATTCCCCTTCTCCCTCCTTTTCCCTCCTACCTCTCTTCCCTATTTAGTGGTAACCTTCTTCTCATGCTCTTCCTCCTTATCCCATTTTGAGTCACATCACTTATATCAGAGAAGACATTTAGCATTTGTTTTTTAGGGATTGGCTAACTTCACTTAGCATAATCTGCTCTAATGCCAACTATTTCCCTGTAAATGCCATGATCTTGTTATTTTTTAGTGCTGAGTAATGTTCCATTGTGTATAAATGCCACATTTTTTTATCCATTCATCTATTGAAGGGCATCTAGTTTGGTTCCACAGTCTAGCTACTGTGAATTGTGCTGCTATAAACTTGATGTGGCTGTGCCCCTGTAGTATTCTCTTTTTAGGTGTTTTGGCTATAGTCCGAGAAGGGGAATAGCTTGGTCAAATGGTGTTTCCATTCCCAGCTTTCCAAGGAATCTCCATACTGCTTTCCAAATTGGCTGCACCAATTTGCAGTCCCACCAGCAATGCATGAGTGTACCTTTTTTCCCACATCCTCCCCAGCACTTATTGTTTCGACTTCATAATGGCTGCCTTTCTTATTGGAATGAGATGGTATCTTAGAGTAGTTTTAATTTGCATTTCTCTGATTGCTAGAGATGGTGAGCATTTTTTTCATGTATTTGTTGATTGATTGTATATCCTCTTCTCAGAAGTATCTGTTCAGGTCCTTGGCCCATTTGTTGATTGGTTAATTTATTTTTTTGTTGTTCTAAATTTTTGAGTTCTTCCTATACTCTAGAGATTAGAGCTCTATCCGATGTGTGAGAGGTAAAAATTTGTTTCCAGGATGTAGGCTCCCTATTCTCACATATTATTTCTCTTGCTGAGAAAAAAACTTTTTAGGTTGAATTCATCCCATTTGTTGATTCTTGTGCTTTAGGTGTCTTATTCAGGAATTTGGGGCCTGCCCCCACATGAGAAAAACAGACATTTAACACAGTTTATATCTGAAACCTGTGAACTTCAGGGATCCCTGTGGGTTGCCTGTTTCCAGGTCAGACACACAGTCCTGTGCTTACTCAGTACAGGTTTGGAGACCCTTGAAGCCTCTCCTATAACCATGAGAGCCAGTGCTTCATAGTCAGTGGCCAATTCTGAGTCTGCAGCTCACATAGATGACATATCCTTATGGTGCTGACTTCCCCCAATCAGTTCATCTCCTGCCTTCACATACTCACTGGCTGCCATTTAGCTGGAAGGCCCTGTTCCATAATGGGAATGTTCTAGAATTGGCCTTAATTGTTCAGAGCTCTTGGAGAGGGGCCTGGCCTTTCCTAATCCCCAGAACTCTCTCTGTGTCCTCTTCACATGGTCCTGTTATTACTGGCTCTGAGTGTGCTTTTTGCAGATGGTGGTGTACTGCAAGCTCATACCACATTCATTTTGTGTCGTCTTCCTTATAACACTTAGCAAGGTGCTGAGAGTTGGTCTGAAAAATGACCCAAAACTTCATGACCATACAGTTAAGAAAACCTAGGGGTTGGAGGCGATGATAGTCTGGAGAGAAACCAATTCTTCCTAGGGAAACACAGGCACAATCAAACTTCATTCTGCACACCAAAACCAAGTAATTCTGGATGGATTTCAGAGTTAAAAAAATGAAGGGAAAACAGAAGTAGAACATAAAATTGAATAGTTTTTCAATTTCTGCTTGGGATCTGGTTCTCACTGTCAGATCACACTGTGCACTAGCTGGGGATCATGAATATATCAAATGAAGTGAGAGATGTAGAAATACATATCCAGTTACTTGTCTTGTTGTGACACATTTCCTTAGTCTTTTATGGGGGAAAATTACACATTTCCTTTAAATATTGCTCCTAATGAATGCTGTGCTAGGGCTTTTCTGCCTCAGGCAATAAAGACCTGGGCTTTGTTCAGAGGGATCCAGATTTTTAGAAAAAGGCTAAGCAGCAGAGAGAGAGAGATCAAATTAGTTGTCAGAACAGGACTCCACCTGACAATAAATGCTGAGCAATCACTTCTGGTTCTGTGATTTAGTATCTGTGCTGCCTCACCACCTGGTGGTCTTTAACTGACAAGCTGGCTTTTGACATTGGCCTGCATGAGGACACCACAGGTGAGGACTTGGGGATGGTGGAGAGCCTGGCTGGGGTTGGACGATTGTGTGAGATGCCATGGAAGATGCATTAGACCAATGTGCTCGTGGGTAGAATCAGGAGAAAGTGCTTTCTTCTTGACATTGATAGAGGAAGGGAGTCTGAAATTTCCTAATGGCAATCCCCAGGTAATTAGTTGGATAGTCAAGTTAGGTTTCAAACTCTACTCTTTTCATGAGTTTGGAGGGGAAAACTAGTACATGCTATTCATCTCACTGGGTGTTAACTAATATTGTGCACTGGTTAGTTTATAAAATATCACTGCATATCTCTCATTTTAATCAGATTTGAAGTATCCACATGTAAGGTACTCAAGGTCAACATACAAACAAAAAATAGAGAATGAAAACTTCCTTCATTTCTCAGACCATAGGCAATTGTGCTGAATTTAATATCTGTTAAGGAGATGCATTTCCATGTTTTTGAAACAAACATAGGTATATAACATACTTATACTTTTGGAAAGCCAAAATAAAAGAACTCTTCTCAGTTCTCTGAGAACTTTAGACTTAATTGATAAACCTCTGCAGTATGGATCTTTTTTTTTTAACAAAGAATATGCATGGCTTTTGTAATTGAAAAGCCATGAGACCAAATAGAAAAAATTAATTGAAGTAGCCCAATTTTGTTCCTTTCAGGAGAGGATTCAGTCCATCGTCTCACTCCTTCCAGATATGCTTTCTGCTGGGTTGTGAGTGTATCTCTATGGTGGAGCCCTTGCCCAGTGCAAAAGGCCCTGGGGTTTAGTCCCTGGTGCTGCAGAAATAAGTAAAGCAGAATGGTAGCAAACAGGGCTGGATTTGTAGCTCTGGCAGAGCACTTGCCTAGCTCCTTTGAAGTATTGGGTTCAAATCTCAGAACCACATTTAAATAAATAAAATTAAGGCTCATTGGCAAATAAATAAATAAATAAAAACCAATAGCAAACATTTTCTGGAATGCTGTTGATATGGTATATTTCAACAAAGTGGAAGAAAAGAGCCCACATGTTTTCATTATATAAAAAGGGTAGATGTTTAAGGAGGTGTAGGTGTCTTTAACCTGATATAAACATACCTTATTTGGTGTATCAAATCATCACATGGTACTCTCTAAATACATAGAATTTTTACATTTTATATATCAGCGACAAATTTAAAATATTTTCCATATTCTCTGAAGTTTTGTAAACAAAACATGATTAAAAAGTTATTGATGAATAAATAACTTCTGAGAATCCTAGGCACTCTCATTTTTATTTTATTTTCCATAGGCTCAGTAATACTTCTGTATTTTCTCTAGGGTTTTGGTATTCTCATTTAATATATTTTGGCACACTGTTAAATGAAAATTAAAAAGTCAAGGTTGCTCTTCAGCAGACATATAAGACAGGTTCTGGAAATTGTGTTCCTATGATAAGATGTTAAGATGATACAGTAAGTCCCTTCTCCTGCATCAGATCCCTTGTGATACTCTGCACCCCCATAGATCTACTTTTTCTGAATTACTGGATTATTTATTGTATTTATTATTTGTTGTCTGCTTCTCTTCATCAGAATGGCACCCACAAGGCAGGTGACTATTTTTCTTGGTTACTGATGTATCATAAGCTACTGTGAAACAGTGGTTGGCAAATAGTGGTTACAGTATAAATGGTTGTGTGAGTGAATTCAAAACTAACTACAACTCTAAAATGTGGATCTGGTGAATAAAGATAAGGAATTCTGCCAGGTGACCTGCAAGTAAGAGAGATTGTGTAAGGAAAGCATCATGAAGCACAGGCTACATATTGATGCTAAGGATGCTTCAGAAATATTATTGGATTAGTCTTCATTGACTCATGCAAAATTAACTTTAATTGAGTGCATACAGTATGTTACTTGGAGCTGGGAAAACCAAGACAACTGCCGCTGAAGACAGGAGATTTTTCTACCTCAGGGGCAAGTCTTTTGGGATAAAGGTCAAGGCAAGGTGTAGATCCCCATCTGAGCTACTCTGTTCTTTGGCTCTGAATGTAGATTTAAATGCAGAAGTACATGGAAAATGAAATCCCCTTTTCTTAACAAATAAGATAACTGGGAATCAGCAGTTTCTTGAAGCAGAAACGATTTTGCTTTCCCTCTTTTCCCAAAGCAACAGATTTCTGGTCTCACCAATCAACTAACCATGTGAGTTGGGGGAGGAGGCATCTGCATTTGTCACTGGGATCAGTTCCCTCACTCCCAGGGCAGGTGGCTACAGACTCCCCAGTCCCCACCCTGTAACAACTGAAGCTGCAGACAGCCTTCCTTCCAAGAGCACCTTCCCAGTGGGTGATCTGGTGACACAGGGGAACCATGACTCTTCCGGTGTCTAGACTGACAGTTTCCCTGGACCAGGTAAATGCTGCCTGCAGCTAATGGTATAACAGAAACAAAGTTACAGTCCCCTGTCAGGGACAACAATGCAGGCCAGGGGAACTGGGACTGTTATTGCTGCAAAGCAGATTTCTCTGACATCTCCCTGCATTTTGCTGTTTTTCCCCAGCGGTGACCAATAACATCCTAAGCTGAAAGAGTTTTGTATTGTCTGGTTGTGCAACAAAGGAAGGAGAAACACAGGCCTGACCTTTTGTCTCCTATTTATTTCTTTAAAAAAATTCTCTTGTTCTGCAAGGGATGGAATCCAGGGCCTCACACATGCCAGGCAAGTGCTGTGCCCCTGAGCTCCACCCTGGTGCCATCTTCTCTTTCTTTAAGCTCCATTCAGTAGTCAGCAGCTGTGCTGGTTCTTACTTGCAGTGCATCCAGAACCTGGCCTCCACTCCATGCCTCCATTGTTCTGGCCTCTCCTGGTGGCTGGGATGACCCCAGTGGGCTCCTGGCTTCTCCACCTCTAGATTCCTATCTGTAGGAAAAGAGCAGTGGAGGGTATACTTCCAATCCTTTCCTTTTTAAATGAAGCACTGCCACTACTAAAGTTTGAATCTGGAATGATCCCCACAGGCCCAGGTGAGAAAGCTTTGATCACAGCCACAGGTGCTATTGGGAGGAGGTGGGATCTTTAAGAGGGAGGCTAGTGGGGAGCTTCCTGTTAAGGGCCTCCTTTCAGGGGACTGAGGAACCCTGGTCTCTTAATTTCCCACTCTCTGCTTCCCAGCCACCATTAAGTGAGTCACTTGCCACCATGCACTGCCAGGGTGATATGTGGTTTCACCCCAGGTCCAAGAACAACAGGGCAACCAACCATGGAGTGAAGCCTGCAACAGTCAGCCAGAATATACCTTTGTCTTTCTAAGCTGATTACCTCAGATATTTGACACAGTAATGGAAGACAATGCAAGTACAAAGCAGGGGAGGGGACCACAGAGAAAAAGGTGTAACAGTGAAAAATTATGTGGAACACCCTAGAACCAAGTCAAGAACAGCACCTTGTCAGCATCCCACATGGCTGCATCCTAGCCCTAGTCCCTCCTCCCTCCAGAAGTAACCAGCCCCAGGGCACACATGCTCAAGGGCTAAGACAGACACCCCATGCACCACTTGGTATGTCTTTGTGCAGTTCTTGGTTTGCAGGTTCCCCGCCCTGTGTGTCTTTTCTTTGGTCTCTTTGTTATAGTGGCAGGCCCTGGGACCCATGGAGGTCCTCACATGTGGATTTTGCTAATTCATATTTAGAATATTGTACACACCTTCCTTTCTTTTTCTTCCATATCTCTTGCAAAATGGCAGCTGGATGTAGAGACCTGTTCAGAGTAATCTGTGATGCTGAAGAAAGTTCTGAATTTTAAAGTAGATATTGGGACCTGAGGCAAATAACATTAGAAACAAGATCATGATGCTAATGTCCACCAATTGAAGCTCACCAGGCTGTCACCTGTGGTCAGAGTCAGTTTACCTAGATTTCTGGTGGCTCCACAGCCACACAGAAGCATTTCAGAAAGAAACATGGAACAGTGACCCTTAGAAGATTCGGTCTTCTATTCAATGACTCCAAGATGTGAGTCAGGACAGGGTCAAGAAGTGAGTCAGCTTGGTGATTGAGCTTTTTCAATCACTTTTGTACTTTTGTCTCAGGGGTGGGAAGATTACTGGAGAGTCACAGTCCATGTTGGTAAAGAGGTTGCTCTCCCTAAATGGCCATTTCCCCTTGTTCTGGGCAAACCTGGGGTAGGTAATGCCTGGTGTCATCCTTCCAGGTTTTGTTCTAAATTTCTCGATATTTTCAGAACTAACTTAGTTGGGAATGTGATTCCTTGTAGCCCAAAGCATCCCCATCGCCAGAGACAAATGGACTTTCTGAGGTGGCAACACCCCTGGCCATGGAGTCTGAAGAGGTATGGGAAGCTGGAGGAGGGGCTGTACCCGGGGTGGGTAAAGGAAAAGAAAACTTTGTTAGAATCTTCTAGGGGGTATGTTGACAGTGAATGTCAAGTTCTGGGTCTTGGGACAGAGGCTACAGCCTGTGAGGAAGCAGGCAGAACCCTGGCACAAAGCTGTGGGTTATGTCACAAGAGAGGAATCCAGCAAGATTTCAGGGATCCTTGGTAAAGAGGGACTAATTGTTCTCCGTGTTTTCAGATATTGCTGTTAGGCATTGGTGAGATCAGGGCCTGGCTGGGTTTCTGTACTTCCAAGCCTTGCCAGGAAAATAAACCACATCCCTTGTAACTATACAGCCACCTCCACTCCTCACAGGAGATTTTCTTTCTCCTCTTCGGTGCCTTTGTTTTATACTTTTTTTCTTTGCATTTTTTATTGTTCCAAATGCAGCTGTCGCCCTACTCTGTAAAAACCTGTGCATCAGCAGGGTGGCCTGCAGGTGGAATAGAGACTGCAAGCAGGAGGAGGAGGGCATGGAGGTGTGGGGTGCAGGGCTATTACTGTGGATCAGGAAGCACCAGCCTCATGGTGAGTCAGAGTTCGAGGGTGAGGAGGAGGCCTGGGATGACCCCTGGTCTGCTAACCCCTCTCTCTTTTAAAATATCCACCTCTTGTGACGTTAAAGCAGGAACAGATGTGGGGAAAGTGAGTCACAGCGTTGCCCCCTTTTCTAGAATCAGGGATGAATTTGGCATCGGAGCCAGATCTACTTGTTGATCTTGCTCTCTTCCCTTCGTATCACTGATAATTAGATGAATAATCAACAGAGGGCTCGCTTCACTAGACTTGCTGTTGATTCTGGAACCAAGACAAAGATGACAGGAGTCTTGTATGTTTACAATAGTGTGCTTCAGCTTGGTGTCCTGTCACATGGAGCCTGAGGCAGAAGTTCAAAGCCAGCTTCACACATGCAGACTTTGAAGATAAAGCTGGAGTCAGGTGGAGTGCTGGTGTCTGATGGAAAAGCAGATCTTAAGAGGCAAATTTGTAGTTGTGGACAAAGTGGCCCAAAGTCACTTGGGCATAGAGGGGGATATTATGGATAGTTGGAGGAAAATTAGGGATCCCACTAGGTGAGCTAGGGAACTGCTACTCATGTTGGTGGAACCCTTACTTTTCTGTATTAAAATTGTGTAATAGGACACACATGCAGAAAGAGCACATGCCTTTATGATCATTGACAGGCAGTTGAAATGAACACTCAGGTGCCACATTAGGATGCAGGGGCTCCTGGAATGCTTCTGTCCCCTTTCCTGACCACAGCCTCTAAAGTCATCACTTGGTGATTCAGGCAGTGGCTTCCTGTGTTCCTCTGTTTCCACGCTGCCCAATGCTGCTCACTAAGGCCACATCTGAGTTTCACCTGATTCAGACTTCATGTACATTCTTCCATGTCTGATTTTGCTGGATTAGGCTTCATCCTGTCAGTCATGGTGCATAGCGTGCCTTCAGGTGGGCATGCCCAGGTGTGTATCTGTGCTGCAAGAGGCTGCTTGGGTCATCTGCAGGCCCAGGGACTCTTACCCATGCCATGGTACTGTAGTGGAGACCTTGAACATGTGTCCCATGACATTTCTGCTGAGGATACACCAAGAGTGCATTGCTGGGACCCGGAGTCTCCATAACATCAATTCCATTAGACAAGCTGCTCTTCACAGGGTTGACAGTGCCCAGATGCTCCATGGACATGGTGGATTCCCATCACTTAACGTCCTCACCAAAGCTTGTCAGGAGCTTCTGTGCTCACTCGGGTCCCTCCACTAGGCCACAGGCTTCCTTGTATACATGGAGGCCAGGCCACAGGGTGAGCCTCTTCAGGCAGCAGTGGGGACAGTGTGTCCTGTCTACTCAGCAGGCCAATCCTCAAAATGGCTTAGAAAAGCATCCCTGGAACTCCCATCTTGGCTGCCCCTCTTGCTAACTGTGTAATCATGGGTGATTTAATTAACCTCCCTGTGCCTCCGTGTCCTTGGGTGTGGAGCATTGGTGAGAACGTGTGCCTCCCTGGGCCATCTTGATTATTAACAAGTGAAGGCTGCAGAACAATTGGAAGGAGGCAAGTACGCCATAGGGGATCCATAACTGTGAGCCAGAACTGGAACCTTCCTAGGGAACAATGATGGCTATGTTTTACAGATGGCTTAGAAGACAGAAATGGGGCTGGTTCCACAACACTGATAGAGCTCTGTGTGTCTTAGTGTGTTACCTATCAGGGAGGGACAGGCATCAGCCTATCCAAGCTGAGTCCAGATGAAGGAGTTGGCTGTTTCAAGGACCTGTGTTCACCTGCTGTACATCACAGTGACCAAAATGCCCCACAATAACAATTTACAGGAAGAAAACATTATTTAGACTCATGAGTTCACAGGTCTCAGTCCATAGTTGACCCAACTCAAATGCTCTGGGCCTAAGAGTGAGGCAGAAGATTATACAGCAGGGTATACCAGAGGACATCTGTTCAGCTCCTGGCAACTGGGAATCAGAGAGAGAGGGAGGAGATTGGCGGACAAAATATAATTCCCAAGGGCATGTCCCCAGAGGCCTACCTCCTCCAGCCATGCCACACCTAGTTATGGTTACCACCCAGTACATTAGTCTTCAAATCCATCAAATGGATTAATCCATTGATTAGGGTCATGGTTCTTGTATTGTAATCAGTTCAGCTCTAAACACTGCTACCTTGCCTATCATAAGAGCTTTTAGGAGGATACTACACATCCAAACCATAACAGGGCTGGTCACTCGATTTCAAGAGCAAGAGTGCTTCCTCTCCATGAGGTGTTCAGAGGACAGCAACAGGCTGGGAAAGGAGCACATGGGCTTCTGGTCCACACTCACAGGACCTTGTGACTAGTAGGTGGCCATAGTGGCCAGGGCTAGTACTTCCTTTTGGCACAATGCGCAGATGAAATTGCTTCGGGTTTTCAGGCAGCTGAGGATGTGATGGTACTGAAGACAAGTGGAGGGTTCCAGGACCCAGCAATGGGCAAGACCGTAGCCCATCCAGCACTGGTTCAGTTCAAATTCATTTTCAGTCTTCTGATGACATCAGGTGGAAGTTTCAGTGTAGGCCTGGGAGTGCTGAACCACTAACGTGTATATTTGGGGGGGGAGGAGGGAACTGGCTTTGCCCAGAGCCACCAGAGCCCATGACTTTGCAGAATGTATCATTAGAGTTTGTCTTCATCGGCTAGGATTCTCTTCTCAATGACCAGCATCTGAGGGCTGTGGCTGAGTGTCATCCATGGGGAATGAGTCTCTGCAGCTACTCAAAGATTAAGTCCAATGGAGTCACATCAGCCTTTGAAAATCCTTAACGAGCCTGGTGAGCAAGGTCCTGCATACCTAACCCTGAGCAACTGACCCATTGATGCTCAGCTTTTGACAAAGGACACATGTGCAAACTCAGGTGATGGTACATTTTAAAATACTTGCTTTCTTTCAATTTAGCCCACACATCATTAAATCCACCCTTGTAAAGCAATCCTCTCTCCCTCCTCAGGATATGCATCCTGTGCACAGCCCCAGGAGTTCTTAGCCATCACCACCATCTAGTTTGATGACAAAGTCACTGATTTTCAAACTGTGTGGTTTGACCTCTGGTAAGGAGATGCACTTCCTAGTTTGGGGCCCTGGAGGAGGCTCTGAGCTTTATCCCACTACCTGCTTTTACTCTTCTCTGCCTGAAGAGTTGCTTTTGAATTGCGTTTATGCATCAGTGTTCTTTGTAAATTTTAGGTTTGAAAATCTATGGTTTGCAATTTTTAGGAAAAAGCTTAAAATGTTCTGGCTTAGGCAGTTCAATTGTTTTTGAAGTTGCTTTTAGTTTTAACAGTCCCTGATTATCTGTACCCATTTTCTTACCTGCATAATAACATCCATCCTGCCCTATAACCCCTCATACCATCTCTGAGATCTGTTGTAATCCCACAATCCCAGACCCAGGGCTGGGAAAATCAGAGGATTTCATGAATGTCTGTCAAATCAGTGAGTGAGCTCTGGGCTAACTGCTGCCAGTGTGCAAGAAAGGCAGGGGACAGAGAAAGATTTTCACTATGTTGTAATAGGTCATCAGTGATATTTCACTAACCATGTTGTATCCTACACTGACCCTTGCATCTTAGCGAACTTTCTTTTTCTTAAAAACAAAGAAGCAAACAAATAATGAAGGGGACCCTCAGTGCTGGTGGTCATGAAGATTCCCATTTCCTAGGGTAACGTGTCAGAAAGGAAACATTAATCTTTTCATTTGGTGGTGGTGGTGGGAGTACCAGGGATTTAACTCAAGGGAACTTGAACACTGAGCCACATCCTCAGCCCTAGTTTGTATTTTATTTAGCAACAGGGTCGCACTGAGTTGCTAAGCACCTCACTTTTTGCTGAAGCTGTCTTTGAACTCATGATCCTACTGTCTCAGCCTCCTGAGCAACTGGAATTAACAGGCATGTACAACCATACCAAGTTAACTAGTTTCTAATTATAGGGTGCTACTGATTCCCTACAACAGAATGTTGCATCTTACAAAGAAAAACAGTTTGTACTAGAATTTGGGTAAGAAATGTTATTACAAGTTTTGGGAAAGTGTACAAATAGCTGTTCCTGAACTCTGGAAATGTTCAGGAAGCACATGGGGTACTGCATCTGTCATCATCATCTCTGGTGATCTGGGGATTGATGATGTTAATGGTGCACAACTTTCTCACGTTTAAATAAGTGGTAAGACCTGGTGCTCATGTCACAGAGTGGAAAGTCAAAGGTAATTGACTAAGACTTAACTTTTGGCTGGGTGTGGTTTGGTATATTATTAGTATTTGATATGCTATTATAGTTCCTATACCATTTGAAAATCCTAGAATCCTTCAAAGTAAAATGATTTTCAAGAATCTTCACTTTTTTTCCTTTCTACAAAGAAACAGGAAAAGGAGAGTAGAAAGGAATGAAACATCATTTGATGTCTGTTCTGTTTGTCCTTTTAATGATGGGAATAACTTTTTTATAGTGAATATGATGATGAGATTGTTATTGACCCCCATGTTCAGATGAGGAAAAGGCTCAGGAAGTTCACTTGAATGTAGGTACCTTGATACAGATGCTATAAATGTAAGCAAGCTACTCTCATTTAGTGACTTTTACATCCAAACAGAAATACTTCTGGCAAATAAAGAGGAACTTCAGCCTGGTTTTTGTGTGTTTTATTTGTTGCCTAACTGGTTCTGTTTTGTATGGAACTGGAGACAATTGGTTTGAGTGTGAGAGTTGTTGCTTTTTAGTTGTGTGCCTTGACCAGTAATCTCTCTGAAACTTACTACGATTTCTGTTGCTATAATTGAATACCTCCCTTGGTAAATTATAATAGAGAAAAGACATTTAGCATCCAGAGAGGCCTACAGGGTCATGAGGTGACATAGGACAGCAAGACATGGTGTTGCAGCTTAATGGAACTGGAAGAGCCTGTGATTTTTTTTTTTTTTTTGAGACAGGGTCTCCCTATATTGCTGAGGCTGGCCTTGAATTTGTGATATTCCTGCCTTAGCCTCTTAAATGGCTACTAGGATTACAGGTGTGTGACACCATCCCCAATTGATAATTTGATTCTGATACATGTATGTATATTGTGAAATATTCACCACAAACTAACATATTTGTAACCTCACATAATTACATTTGTTAAAATGTTTCTAAACTTTTATACCCTTTGGAACTGGACAAGAGTTTTAGTTTTTGTTCATAAAACTGGCTTTAGAAATAGAATTGGTCTAATCATACATGGTGGCATAATGCCTTTGAACTTTAGAGACATTTAGGAAACCAAAGACTACTAGTGAATGCTTTCCTTCAAACATTAGATTTGGCTGATCAAAAACTCAAGCATAACTAGGAACAAAAATATATTAGATGTCTTATTTACATCAAGCAATGAACTCTATCTTAACAACAACATAATTCATCTACAGGAACTAAAGCCATTTCAAAGAGTCACATCTTATCCTTCTTTTTGCTATATATTTATAATTACCCAGTTACTTAGGAGTTTTTCATCCTATAAGGGGTCAAAAGAACATCTGAAAAAAATGATTTTGAAGACTTAAATAAGTGGTAGTCTAGAAAAATTGACGTGAAAGCCAACTCAAATTCCAAGTTTTTTTTTTAAAGGAGAGTTTTTTTTAACATTTTTAGGTTTCAGTTGAAACATCTTTATTTTATTTGTATGTGGTGCTGAGGATTGAAACCAGTGCAAATGCGCATGCCAAGGAAGTGTGCTACCTCTTGAGCCACATCCCCAACCCCACGTTTTTTTTTTCGTTTTTTTTTTTTTTAAGAAATATTGCATATGCAGTAGTTTTAAAAAGCAACTTGTTACAACTGATTTGTGCCCATGTTAGCAACTTTTCTAAAAAAATTACTTTTGAAATAGTCTCACTTGAGAGTTTTTATATAGAAATAAATCAGATTACTTCTATGGTGTCAAGATGATGCAGATGTAGCTCAATGGTAGAGAGCTTGCCTAGCATGGAGAAGGCCTTGGGGTTTAACTCCCAACAATGGAAGAAAAGGAAAGGGAGAGAAGGGAGAAAGAAGGATGGAAGGAAGGAAAAAAGAGTGGACAAGAATGGAGGAAAAGGAATGAGCCATTACAATAAAAGGGCAAGTGGTACAAATAAAAATATATGATATACTAGCTGTTTAAATTATTTTACAAAGTTTTAGAATTTTAGTTACATTAAAGTGGTTGACATTATGACTCATGGAATAGCATATAATCTCCACTGTGGCCTGGATGAAACTAAACCAAGGGGTGCGTGGGATGGAGAGGAGTCCTCTCTGGCTCAATTGGGACAGACTTGAACCTGCACTGCTTTAGGATGCACAGCATAGTGAAGGGGCCCAGACTTCCCTGACAGGCAGTTGAATGTGCTAGGCCCTTGAGAGCCTATGACTGTGGCTTCCCATGTCTATGCCCACAGCTCCACCACCCTGCACCCCTGGAGCTTTTTCACAATAGTATACTCTGTTGCCTGGTGCAGGTTTTGAGTTCCTGAACAAAGACCCCAGTGTCCACAGCCTTTGGGTGTGGATGGCAAGACTGTGTCTGCAGTAGCTGATTGATCCATGGAATCTGCTGGGACTCATAGAAATCATCTTGTGGACTCTCTGGATGCCCATAGCATCTCAGAGTTTTTTGATGTCTCCTTCACACTGCAAGCAGCCTTTGTGTGATGGAGGGGCTAAGGGTTGCCCCTCAGCTGTATTTGCAGTTGGTCCAGGAAGAAGTATACATGGCTTTAGCATCATTGTCTGCAGATATGAAACTGGGCCCTCATTCTTATGGATATCCTTGGGAGTTGGTGATACATGCAGCTGTTGGATTTTTTGCTGTTCTGTTTATGTGGAGATGTTGTCAGTGTGTTAGAAGCAGGTGTTATGTGAGAAAAGAAAAAAAGCTGGCTCTAAAACTTGCTGGACTAATTGAAGAAAAATGTCAACTACTTGAAAAAGTTAGCCTTGTTTAAAAGGAGAATGAAGGCTTAGAGTCCTCTTTAAAAGATGCCATTTTGGAGAAGTCAATAGAAGCAGAAAATTTGGAGGCAATATATGAAAAGCTAGATAGGTCTTAATCTAAACTTGGGGATGAAATACTCTTTCTAGAAAAAGAGCTAAAAGAAGAGAAAACCAAACATTCTCTACAGGATGAATTGATGGCAGATATATCAAGAAGGATTATGTTCCTAGAAGATGAATCAAAACCCCACAAGTTACTATTAGCCAAAGCTGAAACAACCTTGAGAATATTTCAAATGAATGCTGAAGGATTTAAGGAAGCAATAAAAGGGGTTTTCAAAGAAAATTCCCAACTTCAGGATAGTCAGAAACAACTTTTACAAGAAGCTGAAGTATGGAAAGAAAAAGGGAATGACTTTAATAA
The DNA here is from genome assembly GCF_052094955.1 of Ictidomys tridecemlineatus. Classification (NCBI taxonomy): domain Eukaryota; kingdom Metazoa; phylum Chordata; class Mammalia; order Rodentia; family Sciuridae; genus Ictidomys; species Ictidomys tridecemlineatus. Next base: position 42,750,785 of record NC_135490.1, read on the forward strand.
GCAGAAAATAACATTGGAAGACTCTACAGTATATGCAAACAAGTTCTAAGAAAGAAAGAAAAACACATTAGTCTGTCTGAACACTTGGTTCAGATGAAAGATTGGGCTTCTGTGCTTGGAGAAGAAATAAAAGATGATGGTAACTTGGAATTGAAAATGAAGAGTGAATCAGAAATTGGTGCTCACTTAGATAATCAGCCAAAAGGAGCTTTGAAGGAACAGCGTTAAATGCCCCATGTAAAACCTTAGAAGGAGAAAGAAATAAAACGTTTACTTTCTTATCTGAAGTAGATAAAGTAAAGGAAGACCTTATAGAACATATTAAAAATCTTAGGACAGAGCAAGCGTCTTTGCAGTCAAAAATACACAATTGTAAAAGAGAGAATCAGAATCTTCAACAGAAATTTAATGTCAAGATTGAACTAAATAAAAGAATGCAATGAAACTCCAAAGAATATTAATAGTAGAGGAAAATTACCAGGTAGAGTGAGAGGAAAACTTTCCGAAGTGGATGAAAACATCAGCCATGTAACTGAACAGCTGGAGAAGTATAGAAAGCAAGTCAAAGATCTTGAAGAATTGGAGAGGACCATTCATTCTTATCAGGGGCAGATTATGTACTATGAGAAAAAAGCACATGATAATGAGCTTGCAGCTCAGAGTGTTAAAAGATACCTCAACATTTAAGGAGATAAAATGTTCACAACCGACAAAAATTAACTGAAAATGTGGTTAAATTTAAATTTTTAGAAAAAAAAGATACTTATGCACTTGATGATTAAAATACAGCCTTTGCCAGAGAGCATTCCCCAAATGGTCCCTCAGTATTGGGAATTAAACTGAAATGAGAGGTCCTCTTTTTGAAAAGAAGAATCCACTCATTCTCATCTTTGGTGCCAGTGGGAGGAGAAAGAGGCTCAAGAGGCCAAGAGAATCCTCTGGTATCTCAGTTTAATGAAAAGAGAAAATCAGGCTATGTTGAGTAAACTGATCCTCAGAGAGTGCCTTATAATACTGAGACCCTGTCACCTCCATGGGAATAGGCCTGTAGGATGAGGATCCCTTCACCAGGCCAAGCATAGTCTGATCCACATCTTCCTCTACAAATATATATATACAGGTCATTAGGTTAAGATGTGCTCATTCATGCCAGGATTGTTTGGTAGGAGTATGAGTAATTCTATGGGTTAAAATTATATTCCAGTGAGCAGCAAATTGTGCAAAATCACAGGGTATATATGCAGGGGCGTTATCTGTTTTTAAATAAGCAGGCTTGTCCATAGTGGCAAAGCAGAGTAATAAATGGGAATTGTAAGTAGGTAAATATTTACATCAATCTGCAATAACCCAAATAAATCCAGAAAGATATCAGTGGAAATCTGAAGAAAGGAAAAAGAATTAAAAGGAGGAAAATGGGTTAATACCCATTTGCCTAAGTGCATTAGAATGTTACTCCTTGTGGGTTTACAGATTCCCACATAAGGACCCAGAAGGGTGTACAATGAGAATAGTTATTGACAGTGGCCTGAGCTTTTGGGGAAGAAATGGAAAAATCTTCATTCATGAGCAGAAAATTCATGAGTTTTTGATGAGAAAATCCATGAGTTTTACAGCATCTGACGATAAAAGATTAGGAACCTTACAGCTTCAAGGTTTTCTATTCTATCCCAATGTATTTAGAAGTGTCGTCTTTAGTTTCCCACAGTTTGGGAATTTCCCAGATATTTTCCTATTACTATTTCCAGCTTAATTACATTATGTTTGAGAGCATACTTGATACAACTTTTATTCTTTCGAATCTGTTGACATTTTATTTCTTGCCCATAATATTGTCTATCTTGGTGGATATTTTATATGCACTCAGATGTGTAAATTGCAATTGCTGTGTCAATAGAGAATAAATATCAATATGTCAGGATGGTTGATAGTGGTGTTTAGGTCTGATCTATCCTAACTGATTTTCTAAATACCTGTTTCCTCAATTATATAAATAATGATTTATCAGTTCTGTTACTTTCCACTTTATATAATTTGAATATCTGTGCTATGTGCCTACACAGATAGGATTGTTAAATCTTCCTGGAGAACTTACTTTTCCATCTTTATTTGGTATCTGTTTTTGTTTCTGATCATATTCCTTGTTCTGTAGAGATATTTAATCTGTCTCACTGGGAGCAGGGGTCCACGCCTGTAATCCCAGAGGCTTGGGAGGCTGCTACAGGAGGATCCTGAGTTCAAAGCCAGCCTCAACAAAAGCAAGGCACTTAGCAACTCAGTGAGACCCTGTCTCTAAATAAAATACAAAATAGGATTGGAGATGTGGCTCAGTGATCGAGTGCCCCTGACTTCAATCCTCAGCACCTCCCCCAAGAAAAGATATTTTGTCTGTCTCATATTCATATAATTGCACAAGCTTTATATTGCCTAGCTGTAGTAAGATGCATTATTTTCCATCCTTTTATATCTATCTGTGCCTTTATATTTAAAGTGGGTTGCTAGTTCACAGCAATTAGATCTTATTTTCTAAAAATACAATGTGAAGTTTTCCCTCTTTTAATTAATGTTTTTAGGCCATTCATATTTTTGTATTTATTGGTAGAGTTGAATTAAAATCTACCATTTGGCTAACAGTTTTATATTTGTTCCATCCTTACTTTTTTCTTCCACATTTTTCTCCTTTCTAGAATTAATTGAGCTTTTTATTGTTATTTATTTTCACTATTCCCTTATTATTCCTCCTTGTTAAGTGTTTTAGTGAATCCCTCAGATTTATAACATGTAAGTCTATTTTATCACATTTTACCTGAAAATAATACTCTGTTTCATGCATAGTATCAAGATCTTACAACAATTTGATTCCAATTTCTTTCTCCCATCCTTTGTGCCATGTTTCCTTTTTTTAATATTTTATTTTTTAGTTGTAGATGGACACAATATCTTTATTTTTATGTGGTGCTGAGGATCGAACCCAGGACCTCGCATGTGCTGTGCGAGCGATTTACTGCTGAGACACAACCCCAGCCCAGTGCCATTGTTTTCTTAATTTGACTTTTGCATATGCTATAAACAAATAATGCCCTGCTAATATTTTGGCTTAAGAGTCATCTTTTATAAGGTAATAAACAATTATAGGTAAGAGAAAATAAATTCTCTATACCTTTATTTATTCCATTACTAGTAACACCTTGTGTGTGGGTATAATTTCAAATTTCTGTCAAGTATTTTATTCCTTGTCCCTGAAAAATCTTTTAACATTTCTTTTAAGCCTACTGACAATTAATTTTCTTTGTTTTTGTTTTTCTGAGAAAGTTTTATTTTTCTTTCATTTTTAAAAATCACTTTTGCTAGGTATAGACTTCTGTTTCAGTTTTTTTTTGTTGTTGTTGTTGTTTTTTTTTGGGGGGGAGTATTATATGTAAATCACTTCATTTCTCCTGGACAAAGGATGTTGTGATTTTTATCTGCATTTCCCTGTAGGTCTTTCTTCTCACTGCCTTCAAGACTTTTCTCTTTGTATTTCAGCAGTTAATATATGCTAGATTTAGGTTTATTTTTTCTTTCTCCTCCTTTTCCTCTTCCTTCCCTTCCACCTGCCCCTCTCTCCTACGTTCCTGGAACATTTGCAATGACAGGAATCATTTTTGGTTGTCAGGCCTTGGGTAAATGCTATTGGGACCTTGTGGTTCTGAACACTCTGCTATGAGAAGTGATATTTTAGAGTCTTTAGCTAATGCACCCAAATTATTGTAAATTGCTTACATGATAATTCCAATATCTGTGTCTGAGTCTGAGTCTGGTTTTGTTGTTTCTTGTCAGCATGACATTTATTCTTGCCTTCTTACATGCCTCATGGTTCTTTGTTGAAAACTTGACTTCTTGTGCAGGACAGTAGTGATTGAGGGAAGAGTTTTTGTGCATGGATATAGATATGACTTTCCTTTCTCTAAACTTTCATGTGAGGATTTGAGTTAATCCAACTGTAAATTGGGATTGAGGTTTGTTGTTACTATAGTAATATTTTATGCATCACAGACTTCCAATGCTTCTAGAAATATCTTCTGTTTAAGATAGGGCTGGTTTTCCAACGTCTTTCAAAGTCTGCTTGACCCTCAGTTTTGGATCTTCCTATATGCTGTGCCTAAAAGAAGGTTTATCTCTCCCCTCTTGAAACTATTAAGGAAATATTTCACTATTTGTTCCAAGAGGAATGTTTAGTCAGCTTTTTTTGCTGCTGTGATCAAAAGACCTGTCAAGAACAATTTGAGAGGAGAAAAAGTTTACTTGGCACTCATGGTTTTAGAGGTCTCAGTCCACAGATGATCAGCTCTGGATCATGCCAATTTAATTTCCCCTTGGGACTATATGAAGTGACTATTCAAAAAGGAGAGTTTCTCTACCTAAGTCTTCACCTTCTTTATGGAGGTCAGAGAAGAAGCAGAGGGAATCACCATTTTTCTATCAACTCAGATACTGATTAATTGTAAACATGGCTGAGAACAGCTCTACAATAGGTGAAATGATAAATAAAGTTTGACTCAGTTTATTTTAACATGCATTTAAAAAAGAAGCTAAAAGGCCAGCCATTTTGGCACACACCTGTAATCTCAGTGACCCCAGAGGCTGAGGCAGGAGAATGTTGAGTTCAAAGCCAGCCTTAGTAACCTAGTGAGGTTTTAGGCACCTCAGTGAGACCCTGTCTCTAAATAAAATATAAAAAAGGGCTGGAGATGTGGCTAAGTATTTAAGAGCCCCTAGGTTCAATCCCCAGTACCCTGCCCTGAAAAAAGAAGCTAAATGTTTTTGTTTCTCTTAAAAGTTCCTTGAGTCATTTGAATTCTTAGGCATTTTCTCATTTTCTGATGTAATTCAGTTATTTCCTAACTATCTTTTCCATTTGTCAAAGTTCTGAGTTAAATTTCTATGCCTTCTGGCATCATTTCTAATCTCCCCAAATCTGGCAATTGTTCAAAAACTTTGAGATTGCACATGAAAGCTACCAGTTATTCATTTTTTTAAAGCATAAGGCATGTGTGTTATATCTGAGCTATGTTTAAACACCTATCATACACAGGGCTTATGTCTTGTGCTTTTGCTCCCTTTGTTATTTGATGATAATCAAACTATAAACTCCATATTGTTCACTTTGTTATTCGATGATAAACTATAAACTCCATAACTTTTTTCCCTTACTATTCCGTATCCATATTGTTTCCTACTGCTTGACAGATTTGGAAATCAATACATAGTTTTTGAATTAATGGATGAACAAATAGATCTATTATAAATTTAGTATAGCAGGGTCACCTTCTGAGATATTATTGTGCTATTCCCCCCTACCCCACCCCCAATTCAGCAACCTGATAAGGAAGGAAGGAAGGAAATAGTTCTTTTCTTCTCTCAGGAGAGTATTTAAGCCTTTAGATTCTAGGGCCTGCATTTTCTTCTCTACAGAGGGTCATCCACTTTAGTGATACTGCCAGCCTGGTATGGAACTTTGGGAGAACAAAAGTCATGAAAAAGTTTGTGTGACCAGTTGGGATTTTTTTAAAAAGCAATTAGAATAATTAAGTAAAATTTTCTTAAAAGGGAGAAGGAGGAACCAATCTGGGTTTATAGTATGGAATGGAGAAAAATTATGTAATGTGTATATTATCTCCCAGGAGTGAAAGGTTTTATCCTTGCCTCCAAAAGTAGGGTCTCTTGGGAAGTAAAGGCTAAACCCACTTAGATACTACAAGTTTGAGTGTCAGGAGCCTGAGGAATGATGCTTAATAGGGCAGAGCTATAGCTACAGGGGCAGGAAGCCCATCAGGAAATAGTGTTTGTTGACTTAGGTCACAGAGGGCACAAGAGCTTGGACAGATGGTGGAAGGTAAGTATTCATAGTGGCATGGGTGGCCTCCAAAAGCAAGTGGCAGCCACAGACTGAGGCTTTGCCCTGGTTGAGAACTGGAAGACAGGAAGGTCAGTTTTACCTGTTTGCCTACATATCAACCTATCTTTGCAGTCGTAGGGAGAGTGCCAAGTCCAAATGACTGGTATCAATCTTCCTGCCAATATTAGTGGGAGGAGTCTAAAGTTACTTTTAATTAATTTGAAGAAAATTACAGTATGTAATATGGGTCTGGGATTGTGGCTTAGCAGTAGAGCGCTCACCTAGCACATGTGAGGCGCTGGGTTCAATCCTCAGCACCACATAAAAATAAATAATATAAAGGTATTGTGTCTAATTACAACTAAAAAAAATAATAAATTATGTAATATAACATGGACCTTGTATGTCCCATGGCAATCCATAACTCATATACTTATGATCTTGATTTCTGCAGTCATATCTACCAGGACTCCAAGGGTAGGAGATTCTTATACAAATCTATAGTGATTTTCATCTAATAAGTCATTTGCATGCAAGAAAAACACTTCAGTTTCTAGTTTAACTTTCAGTCTGGGAATACCAGGTTGTCTGTAATAATTCTTAAGCTTTAATGCCTTTAAATTATTGTTGATAACCTTATTTTCCCTCTTTTCTGTATGGAACAGTATTGGGTGAATGTATGCTTGGCTGTGTCACCATTTCCACTGCAAGGCATAATTTCCATTAACAATGTGTGCTGTGGGGTGTTTGAGGAAGTGTTCTTCCAAGCTTTACATTTAACTGAAAAAAATAAAAGCCGAAGGCCAGCTTTTGTTTTAGACCAGCTGTTTAGTTTAAGATTAAATTACTTTTAATTTCCTTGTTGAATATGTGCAAATTACATTTTGGATGTACGAACAGTGGCGTGTAGGTAAAGTTTCTGATAGCATCCTTCTGCAGAGTTTCTCTTGTCTTTATTCCTCCCCTGCTCTCTGACAATCAAATAAATAAATCTATGCATTGTTGATTATAAAGGAGTTTAAACTGGCGTCTATAATGAAGAGCAGGGTACACCTGGATTAAATTTGTTTTTCTCCCTTTCTCTTCCGTAAGCCTATAGGGTTGGGGAGCACATAAAATTATCTAAAAAGAAAAAAGGTTGACTGGGCAAAATTTATGAAATCAGCAAGGACTTTAAGAAACATAAGAAGAATTCTGTTGGACTGTGTAAAGGTGTTTTCCTTCCAATCGAGGGCATGAAACAAAGAATAATTATAATCTTACCTGCCTGTAGATAGTGACACTTAATGAGGTCCTCAGACCCCATAACAATTGCATTCTCCAAGATAATCTTTAGTAATCTTTGGAAGCGCCAGAAACCTCATTGCTTTTCAAATTCGATTTGCTGGTATTTTCTCCCCTTGCCTGTTTCAGGCCTGAAGATGGGAACAGTGCCTTGTCAATTAGTCTTGACAGGTTTCAGACCCTCAGCTTGGTTCTCTTACCCTTTCTCTTACCTGTGTGAACAGTCTCTTTATTAATTTACCCTCAAAATCTCATTTAAAATTGTCTTCTGTTTCCTTCCTAGACACTGAATGCTAAAACACTAAACTTTCTCTCCAAAGACTTTGTTGATAGGTTTGTAATATTGACCTTTGGATTTACTCTGAGTTTATAGATCTTGTCACATAGCTTCCTGGATGGTAAGTGGTAATTTTATAAAAATTATTTAGCATCAACTGGAGTCCCATTTCCAAGAATAAGTGTTAATGTGTTGAGCTGGATTATCCTGAGTTTGAAGAGAATACAAAGAATGTATACTATCAAGATTCACCTAACTAAATTGGCACCCTGTCCCTGGTTCATTTTGAAAGATACCCAGGAAGCAAGTTTAATCCTAATTAAATTTTCTGGGTCAAATTAGGATCTAGACTTAGGCCTGAGAGAAATCCAGTAAGAAATAGTGGTCCATTTTTAGGAACTGTTGATGAGCAAAGATTCCATCTCTGTTTGATTATAGGTCAGACAAATACTGGGTAGTTCATTAAAGCACCAGACTGATTCTAATTGCTGTCTAGGGCTTTTCAAGAAACCTGCACCCTGAAATCAGGCCTCAGAGTTTTGTGAACTGTCACACATGGCAGATTTGGCACTAAATAGCCAAGAGAGGTAGGAATAGTGGAGGTTGGCATCCTACTCTATAATATTGCTTTTCTCTTTATTTTATGGATTAATTCCAAATAAAAACGGGGTAGATGGCTGGTCAACCTTTGTTCATGTTATTATATGTTTTGAGTAGTCTTGTCTTTTTTCTTTATATGAAGGATAGGAAGGGAAAGAATTAAGGGCCACATCATTTCATATTTGGCAAGGAATGAAGGCATAACACATTTGAGAACTTTCTCATAATCCTTGAGAATATTGGTTATCTCAAGGAAGTCTCAGAGAAATAAGAATTTTATATAAAATTCAGATAGACATATATGGAGAGACTTTGAATCCTTTATATTTTTATTTGTTGGGAAATAATACCCTGGATTCGCTACTAACCAATATTTATCAAAAGTTCATAGAACATGTTGTGAAGCTGTGTGGTCAAGCTACTTTTCTAGATGCCATAAAATATATTCATGTTTTGTCAGACAAGAAAGAGCTGCTGTAAATCACTTCAGTATATGTCTCTCCCCAAAAGCTTTTACTCAACTAGAGTTTTTTTTTTTTTTTTTTTTTTTTTTTTGTGTGTGTGTATGTTTACTGACTTGCCTTGAGAGGCATTGTTAGAGGCAGCCCTGAGTATATCCACATTACTGTTGTTTGCATTCTCACACAATCTTCTATGTGAAGAATCATGGGGAGGATGTCTGTGTCTCAGGATTTAGTTTTAGGAATACCGCTGTGTGTTTGCCTAAATCTTTTTTTAAAATAACCTATGGAAACCATGAGTTACATAACTGATAGTTTTTCTCTCTGTTATTTTAGCTATTAGACTAAGAGTTAGGGTCTGACCTTTCTATCTCTAAGCAGTAAACTTTCTGTTCTAACTTTACTTCTCAGCTTTCTCTTTTCTTGGTTTTATTATTCTTTTTCTCCTATTACTGGACTCAAAATTTCCTTTTTTATTCTATTGTATTTATAGTTGAAAGATACCTTAAATTTATTTTTAAACATAGTAAGGGTATAAATAGAAAATTAACAAGACAGGGAGAAAATTTTTCTCTTTTTAAAGCACTTACCTTGAGAATCATTTTAGTGACTCACAGCCTCAAAAAATAATGTGTGCCAAAATGTAAAGTATTAAAATCATTACTGATTTTGCATGGTCACATAGCAAAAAATAAAATAATAAAATTGCTTCTCATTTGCTTTGTTACTTCAAACTAGTTTATGTGATTTAATCCAAACCTTGAAAAGTAGAATCATCTACAAGTCTGGAATTCTACTCAATTTGAGAAAAATCATTTGGTGACATTAGGGTTGTTGAAAGGAAGGTTTCTTTATAAAAAATGTGTTGAGGCTAAGGAATAAACTTGGTTGACTAGAATTTTTAGTGCAATGTTCTTTTTTGAAAACAGTTAATATAGTAACATGTTTATTAAACTATTAACCAATTCACACCTATAATTGACTTTTAACATTTAAATTGTCATTCAACTCAGAAATGTGCTTCATTTATCCTAATGGAATATTTTGAATCACTAGAAGGTAAGATACTTGGACTTGATTGGGATTCAGACTTCCAACAGAGTTTTAAAGTCTTAAATACTTGATACTCAAAAGTATAAGATGAGGCAAATCACAGAAAATTAATGGACAAATGGTGAAGTGGTTTTAATATCAAGTTTTATAGGATTTATTAATATTATTTATTATTACCATGAGAGATAAAAAATTCTGAATGATTCATTTAAATATGTAATTTGTTTCACACCTTCATGTGAAATCCTAAGGTTTTCATATTTTGAATTCCAACAGGATTCCAAAAAAAGGTACACCCACAGACTAAAATAATTCAAGCATCAAAGCAAGCAAACAAACTTGAATTTTCTGACCCTTAAGAAAGCAACACTTTGACTGGAGATGTGGCTCAGTGGTAGAGTGTTGAGTGTTTCCCTAGCATGTGCAAAGCCCTAGCTGTGGGTTTGATCATCAGTACCAGGAAATAAAAAAGCAACTCTCATATACTTATGAACTTATGGAATTTATGGCATCTTCGTATTGCACATTCTCAGTGGTGGTTCTAATTTTTTATATAGATAGTGGTAATGCTGAGGATCTAAACCAGTGCTTCACATGAGCTAGGCTAGTGCTCTGCCAATGAACTATAGCCCCCGCCCTCTTAGGTGTAGTTCTTGCACTCGTTTCCTCTCTATGGACCATCCTTATTATTTGTTCACACAAACATCTGCTTTATTCATGGCTATGAAACATGATTAAGATACCAAAAACAATGACCGTTTAATCCTGTCTGTATCCATAATAGCTGAGTAGCTCAAACAATTAGGCAATAGGGCCAAACCCCTGTGACATGCAATTCACAATATATGCTAACATAGAGCATATGTTGTAGCCTGCATTAAAATAAAGTTCTGTGTACGTTGACCTATTTATTTATTTTTATTAGGATTGGAAAAGCTTTAATCATGACTGGCATAAGTTGTGGTTCCAAATTTTGATTTGTAGCAAAACCATCTTGTAAAAAGTTAATAAAAGCAGAATCTAGAATTAGGAAACAAGAACTATAAAACAACATAATGAAAAACTTGCTACTTGAGTTTTCACTGTGGCAATCTTTAATTTCCCTCCAGTGGTGGGGGTGGAGTTTGGTATGGGCATCCAAATTTACAAAGCATGAGTGATAGTTTAGCAAAGAGACCATGCACCTGACTGGTAGTCTCCCAGTCACCAAATGTTTCAGATCTGAAAACAATGGAGTAGATAATACTAATAACGTGGTTCCTCTTAGCCTTGCAAGGAAAATGGGGAAGGAGAAGTCTGGGTTTGTATTACTGAAGGAGGAGAAAGAGTCCAAAGAAAAGAAATCAAGAAGAAAGGCAGGAGATCTAAGGGACAGAGTAAAAAACAAGGAACCATGTTTCCCTGAAAGCAAAGAATTCAATTGTTTTCCTCTACTGAACACTCTGAGCATTTTGGGGTCAGAAACTCTCTTGAACCTGCCCTATCCTTGGAGTAAAGGGCAAAGTCATGTTTACCTGGCTCCTAGAGGGCAATATTAGGTATCAGGGTGTTTCTGCCAAATAAAGGAACACCATCATGTTCTTTATCATCCCCCAATCTTGGGTAAACAAAATCTTACATTTTGAATCTCTTAAACATTGGATGCTGTAAATAGAATCAGAATCAGTCTTAGCAATATTAAAATTAATAGCATTAATTTTAGGTAATGTCCTTTGAGAGTCCTTTACCTGTTAAGTATGAACTGCTTTACATGCATTTATTTGTAACTCAACCCTCTGACATATGTATATTAGTATTGCTGAGATGCAGCATGACATAATGCTTACAGGTATGACTTTTGGGTCTTTCCTACGTGATTTTGAATTCTGGCTATGTCATTTACTATACTAGTTGTGTGAGTTTTAAGCGTATTTCTTAAATTTTCTGTGCCAAATTTTCCCATCTGTAAATTGGGAATAATAGGAATAGTGTCATTGTGAAGATCAACCAAGTTAACATCTAAATATTCAAAACATTCATAATTGACTGGTATAAGATAGATATAATACAAATTATATGTTGTTATTTTTTTCAGTTTTCAGATGAGGAAACTAAGAAAGTAAAGTTATTTGTGGAAGACCATACAAACAGCTAAGGAAAGACTTGGTTTTCATACCCAGATTATAATAGTCTTGTCACTGTTTGGGCTGTTGAGCTCATTGTGAAATGGCCAGAGACTTTCAGGTTGACATAAATGTATCAGATATTTTTCGTCTCTACAGATGTGGTCTGCAGCCTTGCCATACTGCTGTCTGACCCCAAGAGGATGACAAGTCTTAACGGCATCATCAGATCCCCTTTCCTCTAGGTCCTGGGAATGGGTAGCCATGACAGAGATCAGAGGGAGGCAGTAGATTACAGGAGAGGCAAATATATTCTCTTGATTTATTGCTATATGGTGGCCTTGAGCTTGCTGTATGGTACCTTTTTGGTATGGTGATTTTGGAGGATCAATAGATTTGCTTAAAGCAAGGCTTGTGATATGTCAGGTTTGGGAATAGCTATTCTTTTGTTCCACTATAGCTGTACAAATGTAGAAGGAATCATCTATAACTTCAGTAAAGAAACAAAGCAAAGGGAGGAATCCCGAGGCAGATACAGCTTTAAGTCTTGCCCTAAGTGTTCTCTTGTATCTGTCCTTTACTCTTCCAAAATGGGAAGGAGTGTAACTCCTGATCTTGGCTCCTGCAGCCCTCAGATCTGGCCTTTCTCTGTATGCCTTGGATGGAGTAGGACAGGAAATCATGTATTTTACCTACAACTCCTCTCTGTGGCTTTCAGAGAAAGCCCTGATCTACCTGGAGTTGGGGGAACTACACAGAGCATATCACACATGTAGTGGGTCTTGAATGGCTCACAGACTCTCTTTCAAAAACATCACTGGTCCACATCTTTATGAAGAAAGAGTTTGCTCACTGGCATTGTAACTGCTGATATTTTATTCTTGATGAATTTAGGTAAATTGATACAAGGTTTATTAAGCTATTGGATTAATATACTTTATTGTTGAAAAGACATCAAATGAACTGGGCCCTGTCAGAGCTCATGCCTATGAATGATTTATGCTACCTGCAATGAATCAATCGTCTTTCATTTGGGAGTTTTACCTTTAAGGGAAATATGAATATAGTCTAATTGATCAAATCAGGAGTGATGCCTTAAAAAAAAGAAATAGGCATGATTTGAAACTTGCACTGCTGTGATATTTGAAACTTGCACCAAACAATGAGTGCTTGGTTATTAGTTGAGAATCAGGGTCCTTACTGTGTTGTAAGGCAACTTTGGGTGAGACACTTAATGTTTGGACATTTTCTGCCTTGCCTTTTCTTTTGCCTTGCCTTGCCTGAGATGTCGAGGATTTAGTGATAAAATAACATAATATTTATCAAGTGTCTACTGTCAAATAGAATGATAGAAAAAATATAAAATACTCAAGTTTTTAGCTTTGGGACTTCAATTTTCCCCATCTATTAAATGGGAAAATTGGATTCAAATAATTTTGTTAATCTCTAAATTTGGTGACAATTATGGCCACTTATCAAGCATTTATTAGATGCAGGCAATGTGTATATATATATATATATTGTGTATAATTATATATTATCACATTTATTTTTTACAACTATCCTGGAAAAGGTGTACTATTACTTTAACTTCCACTTTAGACTGAAGGAAACCAAGATTTAGGAATATTTAGAGTAACTTTCTCAAAGACACATGGTGAGAAGAGAATGAATCTAGGCTTGATGACTTCAGCCGCTACCTTACACTTCCTCTGAGACTTCATCTCCTGGGTTGTTGTGTTTGCCTTGTGAAATACATTTGATCTGTTCCCATGTATCTATCTACCACTCCTTATTTTTTACTTCTTTCAAACCAACACTATCATTTCTAGTCAGTGATAGAAGAATTTGAAATTGCTACTTGTTTTATTAATCTAGACCAAGTTTTCTCAACTTTAGTACTATTGACATTTTAGTTGAGGTATTCACTGGGGGGTGCTGCTGTGTTTATTCTAGGATGATTAGAACCATTCCTAGCCTCTACTCACTGGACATTAATAGTAACTCTCCACTTGTGACAATAAAAATATCTTTAGAAACTTACAATTGACATTGCCTCTGTTTGAGAACAGCTAAGCTTGACTTTACTGTGGATTGATAATTTTTTTTTTTTGTATTATGTGAAGCACTTTGGACACTTGATAATGCTTATAGGGCTTATATAACCAATGAATTAATGATTGCAGAAACCTCTGATTTCCATATTGTTTAAGTCATGACTATATTACTGGAGGTATATACATGAGGGAATTAGGTGAATGCAATCAGCTTTTATATTCTTTGTGATAGATTATGTAGAGTATCCTATGACTTTCTTCCTAGAGAAGTTATATATGTTCATGGTAATGTCACAGGCCTGGAATTAGGTGACCTGACTCTAATGCACAGCTCTGCTGCTACTCTACAAAGCATTTAGCTTTTGGGGAGCCACAGTTTCATTATTTGCAAAATGAGAAAATTGGGCCAGATGATATCCAAAGTTCCATTTTGCAGTTATAACTAATGATTTTATGTCCACATACTGAATAACTCATAGAAAACTTAGTTCTTTCTGAGAACATTGTAGTTTTGAAAAAGTAACTCTTTATTCAATTACATTGGCATCAATAAATGCTGCCCTCCTCCTCGTTTGTTCCTAGAGTTTCTTAAAAAATTTTCTTTCCAGATATAAATGTTAAATATCACAAGTGAAAGGGTTCTTGTCATAAATGCAAACTTGGAGAGTTTCAACGTAAGGAAATTAGAGAAATTTTCCAGTTCTTTTCTATCTTAGGCTATAGTTAGCCTAAGAAAATGTAGGACTAGTGCTCAAAACCAGGTTTCTGTTTGGGCTTCAGAAATTTTATTTCGAAAGACTTACGTAAAATCCAAACAGGCTGGTCTTTCTTTTCTTTTTTTTTTTTTTTCAAAATTTTATTTTAAAGAATTTAATTGACATTTAAATTCAAGCTTCACAACATGATGATTTGATATAGATTACATAATGTAGTGTTTATTATAATCAAAATCAGTACATCCATGACCACCCATTCTGTATATTAGTTTCCCAGAAACTTCTTCATCTAATAACTGAAAGTTTGTACCCTTTGACTAATATCTCCCCATTTCACCAATCCTGAGACCCTGACAACTGTAATTCTGTTATTTTATTCTAAGAGTTCAACCTTTTTAGATTTCACATACAAGTTAGATTATGTAGTATTTTCTTTCTGTGTTACTTAGCATAGTGTCCTACAGGTTCATCAATATTGTTGCAAATGACAAAATTTCCTCCATTTTATGACTGAATAATGAACTTTTGTGTGTGTATATTTTACAATTTCTTTATTCATCTGCCATGGAGAGTTTTTCTTTCCAGATCTTGGCTATTGTGCAAATAATGCTGCTGCAATGAATAGGGATAAAGATATCTTTTTGAGACACTTATTTCATTTCTTTGGATATATTCCCGGAAGTGGGACTACTGGATCATGTGGTAGTTCTATTTTTAAGATCTGAGGAACCTCCACACTGTTTTCCATAAAGGCTATACCAAGCTTCACCAACAATTATTATTCTTATTTTTTTTCCATAATATCCATCCCAATGGGTATGAGGTGATACCTCATTGTAGTTTTTATTTGCATTTTTCTGATGATTAGTGAGGTTCAGCACCTTTTTATATACCTGTTTCCCATTTACATACCTCCTTTGGAAAAATGTCTGTTAAGGTCCTTTGCCCATTTAAAAACTTGGATTACTTATTTGCAACTGAGTTGTTTGAGTTCATATATACTAGAGATACTAACCTCTTATTGTGTCCTATTCCATAAATTGAATTTTCATTTTGTTATTTCCTTTTCTGTGCAGAAGCTTTTTAGTTTGATGCAGTTCTGCTTTTGTTAATTTTTGCTTTTGTGCTTCATACTTTTTGTGTCACATTCAAAAAATCATTGTCAAGACTGACGTCAAGGAGCTCTCACCCATGTTTCACTCGAGGAGCTTATAATTTCACATCTTAAATTTAACTCTTTACTCTAATTAATTTCTAGTTAATTTTTGCATATGATGTAAGATAAAGGTTCATTTTTTTTTCTTTTTTTGCAAGTGGATATCTAGATTTCCCAACACTACTTATTGTAGAAAGTTTCCTTTCCCCATTATGTGTTCTTGGCACCCTTATCAAAGATTAGATTGCCATATATTCATGGATTTATGTTTGCACCTTTTATTCTGTTCCACTGCTGTAATTGTCTATATTATTTCAATTTCTGAAGTTTTGTAGCATGGTTTGAAATTACAGAGTATAATTCCTCTAACGTTGTTCTTGCTTAATATTTTTTCCTTTTCCTCTTTCTTTTCCTTCCTTCCTTCCTTCCTTCCTTTATTCTTTCTTTTTAACTAAAATCAGTGTCTTTTGCAGTTCCATATAAATTTTGATAGAAATTGCATCAAATTTGTAGATGAATTTGGGTATTTTATAAGTAAGGATGTTTTGGTTTATTTTATATGCTCTATTACAAAGTTATAAAGAAGAAAGCAGCAAGAGTTGGGAAACACTCCCTGGATTCTTTTGTGTTACCTCACAGTTGCATTGATTAAAGATTCTGTTGAAAACATTACCTTTAGAGAGAATAGCAGCAATCATACTATGATGCAGAAGGAACTTCAAGAATAATAATGCAAGGTGGAGGTCCTGTTAGGGTCAGTGTTTCTATGCAGAGCAAGGCTCTGCTATGGAAATTGTGCTTTGTGTTATGAGGATCGGTGAACATGCTCACATTCATCTCAGGGAGAGAGACCACTCCGGACAATACTGTTGATTGGACTAGTAAAAACTTTGCAAAAGTCCTTGTGGTTGCACTTAAAGGACATCTTTACTTTTGAATGCCCAAATCTCAACTGACCACAAACTTTCATCTGTTATTTCTTCCTCTGTGTGACTTATCAGTGACATCACATTCACTCATGCCAGAAAATTGGGTGAGTTCTTTGATTTTTCTCTTTTCCTTTCTCTAAACAAATTATAATAACAACATTGTCTTACTTTTTTTTTCTTACTCACAAATGGGCTAACTTCTGTCCATCTACTTAATCCAGGGCACAATTACCACTTGCCTGGAATATATCACCTCCTAATAGGATTCCTAACCACAGTTGTTTCCTCTCAAATATAGATTCTATACTGAAATTACAATTATGCTCATTATATACCTGCAACCTGTAATCTCTTGGTGATTTTACACTGCCTGCAGGCCTTCTAGGGTGGTTTTCAAGGTCTTTCATGGTCTAGCCTGGGCTTATGCCTCCAATGGCACTTCTTACCACTTCTACCTTCTATTATGTGCTGGGGCTACACCAAAATGATTTTAGCTGTTTCACAACATTTCTCTCCTTTCCCATGGCTCAGAAGCTATAAATTAACTGTGGTCATAAATGTAGGAATATTTAGTCACTGAATAAACTGCTATTTGCAAAGCATTTATTAACAGGCCAATTTATCATTTAGAAATTTCTGGTTGAGTACACAGTGAACCTGTGGTTAATTATCCAAGGTATGTACCTCAAGACCATTTCTTACTATTACCCTTTTCTTGCTCTAATCCAATTATAACAAAACAGAGGGATGACTTTCTAAAGGTTAATTTTTATTTTATTTTTTCTTGGTGATAATCAGATTAAGGAGATATTCTGAAGTAGAAAAACCTGGCCTAACTTTCCAGTTGAAACTACTTATGGATAAGGCAAACTTTCATGTTTAAACTGGTTGGAGATAAGTTGTAAGTTTGTCAAGTTGTGGCATGTGTGAAAGGGAATGAGGAGGGCAAATGTGAAAGGGAATGAGGAGGGCAAATCTTAGTGATGAGGAAGATAAAAGCCATGAAAATCAAGGTACGGGTACAAAACTTCCTTGAAAATTAGTTTTATAACAAAGGGATTAAATTCTATACTGCTAGAAGTAGAAGGACATTTTCATTTTTATTGATTAGGAAACTGAAGCCCAAAGATATTAAATATATTTGTCCTCACTGCATGGCAGGTGAGTGGTAAAATTGGAACACCATTTTGGCCAGCAGAATGTGGATTTATCAGAACATTTTAGATCTTTCCTGTCAAGGTTTTCTTTGACAGCGGAGTGTCAATATTCCTATTGTATGAATTAATGTGGTTTGCCAGAGAGCACAAGGGAGAAGTGACTACTTATCGAAGAGATCAATAGCACACTGGAAGCCTCAAGGGTGAGTTGCCACCAGCTTTCTGTTGATGAAGGACTGTCAGAATACTTTATTGGAGATAAAGGTAAGTCAAGCTTGAGGTTATATTTAGAAACTTGGTGGTGAACTGGGAAATAGAACCACAGTCTAGAAAATGACCATTGACAAGTAAATTATATCTTCCATCTTTTTAAAATTGGAGTATATTGTAGGATACTTGCAAGAGCACCATACTATCCAATCCACCCCATCTCTCCCTCATCTTGGTATACCAGAGAGATAAACATCAAAGTCCCTTGGAGCCTCGTTGAATTTTTCCAGGCCAAATTCTTAAGGTCTCTTTTACCAATTCCTCAGAGTGTGCCAGGCAAGTATCTTTTGGCTCAGTATCTTTCTCTGATCACTATCATTTCATTCTTGTGTGCTCATAAGTTTGTGAGGAAGAAAAATTTCTCTTGATATAGCTTTGTTTGTTCCAGTTTTCTCTCAATTGCCTTATTTTCAACATGACCAGTATAGGACAGATAAACAGCAGCAACAGTTCAGTGTTTCAGGGACTGTAATGGCACATTAGGGAATAATTGAAGGGCTTGGATGGATGAAGAGCAAATAATCATAGAGAAGGTTACTAATCAGACTCTGACAAACTTCTCTTTTACATTCCTCCCTTCATATCCATGAGATTGAGCAGTTAAAATGGAAAGAGAAAAATGGAAAGACACTGCCACATAGGGTTGTATAATATGAAGCAGATTTGCCTGTGAAGCGTGGAGTGTTTAAATCCAGAATGACACATGGGTAAAGAGTCCTAGAGTGTGACTCGGCTCTTTGACAAGGCTTTGACCTATCCTGAGGTTTCTGATACACTCAACAAAACTAGCATACATAAGACAAATTAAATAAGTATAAATAGAATCTAAGCATCATAGCAAATTTGAATCTTTCAGGATATTGACTATTTTTATCATATACTCCAGAGATTATGTTATTAATTCTACAATATCTGGAAGATTTAAAGATTACTAAAAGAAAGCAGGAAGAAGTATTGAAAGGGTAAGCCAAGAAGAAGCATTGGAGATGGTAAATGGAATGGTGAAAATAAAAATAGAGAAGGAAAAATGTAAACTAAATAGCAGAATGGATATTTTCAGAGAAACTCTCAAAAAATATAGAAAGAATTAAGGGGTAGAATATATAATAGAAGTGCCAAGGGAATGGAAGACAGATGGAACCATCTCATAGAGTGTAACACAGGAGAGAGAAAAGGAAAAAGCCACATACTGTTCACTTAAATAAGGCAAACAGAATAGAAAATACTACAGGTTTCCAGAAGGAATGTGTAGAATACCTATAAAAAATAGACAAGAATGAGGCTGCCATCTCGACAGTGATCTCACTGTAACAATTTCTAAAATGTTGAAGAAAACAACTTTGAATTTAGAATTGCATATCCAACAAAACTATCATTAACATATGATGGCAGAAAATATATTTATAGGTGTATAAGACTGAAAAAAGGCTTCCAGGCAAAATAAGTTCTCTGGAAACACTTAGAAGAAGTTATCAAGACTGCTACGGAAATAATCTAGAATGATGTAGGATATCCACAGCCCAGGGATTGTCTGGGGTTGAGTATATGTGGGCATTGAGTAAGTTTAAGTTGTTAAGAAGATTTTTCCCTCTGAATGTCTTCTATACAGCTTGATTCAAAAAATAATAGAAAATACTCATAAAGTTATCCGAGGTAATTCTGAAATGTTATTTGGAAACACTCAAATTTAAGAGTTAAGTTATATAGTAGGGTGTTTGTAGGATATTTACATTTCCATTGGATAAGGAACAATATTAAGCACGTTTGGAGTTTACATTGGACAGTATATATATGTATATAGTATATATATAGTTCATGGAATTTTATTTATGTGCAGTGCTAAGAAACAAACTCAGTGCCTCATACATCCTAGGCAAGGGTTCTACTACTGAGCTATAACCCTGGCCCCTTGGATAGTACTTTCAAGAGGCTAGAAGCATTTACCATTTAAAGGCCTGTCCTACCAGCAATGTCTGAGTGTACCTTTTCCTCCACATCCTCACCAACACTTATTGTTGCTTATATTCTTGATAACTGCCATTGTGACTGAAGTGAGATGAAATATTAGAGTAGTTTTGATTTGCATTTCTCTAATTACTAGAGATGTTGAACATTTTTGATATATCTGTTAAATGATTGTGCATCTTTTTCTGAGAAGTGTCTGTTCAGTTCCTTAGGCCATTTATTGATTGAGTTGTTTTTTTTTTTTGTGCTAAAATTTTGAGTTCTTTATATATGGAACACTGGAGATTAGGGCTCTATATGATGTGTGTGTGTGGCAAAAATTTGCTCCCAAAATGTAGACTCTTGCCTCACTTCATTATTTCTTTTGCTGAGAAGAAACTTTTTGGTTTGAATCCATCCCATTTATTGATTCTTAATTTTGTTTCTTGTGCTTTAGGAGCCTTGTTAATGAAGTCAAAGCCTAATCCAATATTATAAAGTCAAAGGACTTAAAAGTAGCATACTACAGTAAAGCAGCCACAACAATATTTATAGCAGCACAATTCACAATAGACAATCTGTGGAACCAACCTAGATGCCCTTCAGTAGATGAATGGATAAAAAACTGTGGTATATATACACAATGGAATATCACTCATCAATAAAAGAGAATAAAATGATGGCATTTGTAGGTAAATTAATGGAGTTGGAGAATGTCATGCTAGGCAAAGTAAGCCAATCCCCCCAAACCAAAGGTCAAGTGTTTTCTCTGATAAGTGGATGCTAATCTATAGTAGGGGTCATGGAATGAGTGGAGAAACTTTGGATTGGGCAAAGGGAATGGAAGGGAGGGGGAATAGGGATAGGAAAGATGATGGAATGAGATGGACATCATTACCCTAGGTACATGTATGATTGCATAAATGATGTGACCCTACTTTGTGTACAACCAGAGAAGTGAAAAATTGTGCTCAATTTGTGTACAATGAATCAAAGAGCATTCTGCTGTCAAGTGTAACCGATTAGAACAAATAGATTTTTAAAAATTAAACAAAAAAGAGGCCTGTCAAAGTTTTTTGGGGGATTGAGCTCCTGCTATTCTTTTATTTTCTGGTTCTTTCATACACAATAGCAAGGACTAAACTACAAAAAATTACAATCTTTCATTCATACAGAACCATTCAGAAAGAGACATTCATGAATTTAAAGCTCATGCATGATGCCAGTAGGAGATAAAAACAATAAACCACCTGTTCCAATGGAAGGAAGAACTCCACTCAAAGGAACATTTTATTCATTCTTGTTTCACTTGAATGACTAATAACCCAACATATAGTCAGTTAAAAGAGAAGAAATTCTTTTTTATGTATTTTTAAAAATGTATTCTAATTTGTTATATATGATAGCAGAATGCATTTAAATTCATATTACACATATATAGCACAATTTTTCATATCTCTGGTTGGACACAACATAGAGTCACCCCATTTGTGTAAGACAAGAAATTCTAGTAAGTCTCAATATCTTGATTTAATGTCCAGTGTTTCACAGGTGAAACAATTCAAGTGCAACAAGTTTAAAGATTAAAATCAGTAACAATTTAGATTAAAACACACACACACACACACACACACACACAAACAAACAATTAGGGCTCAAAAGTGTCCACTTGGGCCTTCCAAGAAACAAATGGCATTAGAAATGCCAGATTTTTATTGGAGAAAATATCTGTGAAAGATAGTGAGAGGAGGGAGCAAGAAGAGGCAGTAGAGAACACTCAGAACACAGTATAGGTTTGGTCCCTGTGAAAGGAGAAAGGCAAGGAAAAGCACAGAGTAGGACATATATGTTGGTCTGCAGCCCAGCTGCAAGAAACTTCTGGCCAACTAAGTCTGCAAGACTGCCTGTTAGCAGAGACCCAAGTGGGTCAGAAATCCTCTGACTCTAGTACCCTGCTGGCTGGGAGCTGCCTGGGGAGCAGCTGCCCTTAAAATGCATGAATGCAGGGCTGTGGCTACTGAAGGCTGCCAGTTGACTGCACTCCTCATGGCAGGTTCTCTCTCTTTCTCTCTCCCCTCTCTCTTTCAAAGATTTTTAAAGATATTTTTTAGATGTAGATGGACACAATAAAAAATACTTTTTTATGTGGTGATAAGGATTGAACTCAAGGCCTCATACATGCTAGGCAAGGGCTCTACAATTGATCCACAACCCCAGCCCCCTCCTTCCACCCCGCAGCAGGTTCTCTTGAAGAAGGCTCTGAGCAGTGCAGCCCCCTTATAGCTTATAATGCAGGAGACTTTTTAAAATGGCTACTGTAGATGCTTTAAGAAATGCTCTCAGTTAAAATAAAAATCTTAATTCTAAAAGCCAAAGATTAACATCATCAGGATCTTAATTATCCATAGAAAAATTTTTTATTCTACTAGAGATGATGGAGATTCACAATATATCTACATTCTCTTGTGTGGTTCTCTTGTTACCAAAAATCCCATTTTTAAAAGCCAGACTAGGCTGTGGTGCAGTAATACCCTTGCTGTCAACATTACTATTATCTAATTAAGAATCATGAAAGAAACTAGGACTATCAATTGGTGGTAAACTAATAGAAGAAGGCATACAGTTTATTATCCCCTTCTTTAAAACGTGATATCTTCTTAAAGTGAAGTAATCCTTACAGAAACATCAGTTAATTTGTTTACAATTAGGTACCTTGAAGTCTTGTTAATTGTCATTACTGGTCCAGTGCAACTTTCTGACAGTACACATGAAACTTGATTTTTCTACCAACAACACCCTTGTTAGGAAGGCTAATCCACACCTTTCCCTCTGAGATCATCAGCTATGTCTTTAACAGGTGCAGGCATGTATCTGGGGTTCTCACATGGCAAAACTGAGATGGTACGTAGGGAAGCCACAGAAGGAGTTGAGGAGTTTCGTTTTTGTGTATATTTGAAAGTTTTTATTCATATGTCAGCATAGTGGCCTGGTGGATTTACTAGTTGCTTACTGTGATGGTTTGTGAGGAGATAATTGAAGATGAATTCTTATCAAATGATCAGGCTGAAATAGCCATTTGCATCTCAAGCTTACAAAATTTGTATTGCAGTCTCCCATTGGGCCTGTTGCCACTGAAGATAGGGTGCTGGACTGCACTGGGAAGTGCCTTTCTTGCAGTATTGCTGCCCTTCCTGGCACCAGGTACTAGCCTCAGGTGAAAAAAAAGTTAGGTGAAAAAGAGCATCTGGGGAGTTTTCAGTTTTTCTGGTGCATTTCATTAGTATCATGAAAAGCAGGTCAGTGCACTGAGAAGAAAAATGCAAGGCAGACTGGTAATTTTGTAGTTTGTCCTCCCACCCCATGCACAACCTCTGATAGTGCTCTACTAAGGGAGAAGTTTTTACCTTGCAAATGTTCTTCTATTAGGTTGTGTATAATTGCAGGAAATTAAAAAAGTCCTGTTTATGAATAGTGGTTTAATTAAGAGCACTTACAAAACAAGAACCTAATTGTTGGGATATGGGAGTTTGGCTTCCTAAGGAAGCATAAATTCATTTAATATATGGAACAGCTCTCTATATTGGTATTAATTACGTTGAATCTAAAAATCATTTTTCCTTCCTTAGTTAATGATATGAGAATATGCTTCTATAATTTGTTTCTGTGTCCTTCGGTTACCTAGAATTAACATTGATTTGAACTGCATTGCACTAATTTATTTCCTCCTTAAGGGAGGCGAAAACAGAAGTAAAATAAATCACAAAATTTTCACTTACAAATATTAACTCCCAATTTTGAATTTGTGCCAGTTAATGATTTCTTTTCAGCCATTTTCCCTAGGTGCTGAAAACTGCAATTCCGTTACTGTTTTCTTGTCATATAGCAAAGTATTTCTAGAAGTGGCAAAGAGAAGCTAGAGATGAGGAGTTTCTCATCATAGGAGACATTAAATAGGAAAGGGGTTAAGTTGTCGGGTTTAAGCAAGAGATAGTGATTGAATGAAATAAAATCTGAGCTCTTTTATTTTTGCAGATCATTATATGAAAGGTACTTACGTTCATCAGAATACAATTATTTCTTCTTCCACCTAGACTCTTTGAATTAACTCTACCTCCATCTTTCTAAAGCTAAGTTAGAATTAAATCTAATAGGCATTTGTAAAATACTTGATGTGTGCAAGACTATATGTTAGACACTCTTGAACAATCAAATAAACTCTGTTATATATGTAATGTAAAACTTTGTTAATTTAAAATTTTTCCTTTCTCCTGTTGCAGAGAGCTGTTTTGTACTGGGAAGTTCAGAGCCAGGCTTTTCAAGCTGTAGCCCATCTGCATAGTTGCAAGCACTGTGCCAGGTTAGTGGCTATAGAGGAGGGGGAAAGTTGGGGACTATAAGTACCTTGATGTTGCTTCTATCCCCAGCCAATGTCTTAAGCTGGGAGTTGCCCCAACTAATGATGGTGACAAAGGCTTCCCAAGATGGAGGAAGCTGCTTTCAGAGATGGGGTGCCCGGTCGGGTAGGGCCAGGTGTTGGCATTGGGCAGCATGTTCAGAGATGCAGCTCAGTGTTGTGCAGTGTTGTGGTTGGTGGCTCTTTCCAGATGCTATGCAGTGTTTCCAGGTGCAGGCTACCATGTGTAGGGAATTATGGCAGTAGTTGCAATGTCCTAAGTGGAGGTGACCAGGGGAGCCCCATGTTGGTAGATGGGGGCCCACATGGGAGTGGCAGCTGAACATCCTGTGTGGGGGCAATGGCCGGGTGTCCTGGGTGGTAGCAGTGGTGGAATTCCTGTGGAGGAGCAGCTTGTTGGGTCCTCTAATAACTTGCAGAGAAAGAGTATTTTCACTACTTGAATCTCAGGTTACAAGGTGATACAGAATGCAGCCTCCCTCTACCATGCCATCTTGGACCCACTGATTTGGGAGTTTTGAAAGGACAACTATCTTATGGGTTTTTACATTTCTTCTGAGTGGAAGATCTTATTGAGGTTTTCCTGACCCCTTTTCACCATTGCATTTTGATTGCATTGCAATCAATACACTCTCCTTGAAGTATCTCTCTCTAGATAGGAGTCATGTAGGGCCTGTCTGAAAACCACACCATCCTAGATTCTGGGTCTTAAGCTTGATGCTAGTTATGGATTATGTTTTTGAAACTTCTCCTTTGTGGGTATCATCAAATGTTTTATAAATGGTCTTCCCACTTATAAATAAACCAACTATTTGATGTTCAGAAAGAATACGGTATACACTAGTACTATTCATAAAAGTTTCTCTCCATCTTCCCGGAACATGCAGGATTATGTTTTCTCATTCACTATGAAGTTAAGAATGTCTTTATGATGTCTTTTGATCAAAAAAAATGTGAGCAGAATTGGCATGTGCAACTTCTTGGCACAGTTTCCCTATTGCTGCCATGATTGTGAAGCATACCCTGAAATTAATGCTTCAATAAGTTTGGTTCCCTGAGTGTTGTGGACTTAATTGTGTCAGTGTGCCTATATTTGAAGTAGGTGAGTGCTTAAGGTTAAATGATGTCATAAATTTGGGTCTCAATCTCATGGGTTAGTATCATCATAAGAGCCAGCAGAGTTTGCTTTCTTTCTCCACCATGTGAGGACACAGAGAGAAGGTGGTCACCTTTACAAGAAGGTGAACTCTCACTGGAACCAAACCTCATAGCACTGGACCTCAAATTTTTAGCCTTTAAGGCTATGCTCTTTCACTGTTGCATTCTGAACTGGCTGATACACTGAGTGAATGCAATGAGCAAACTTCCTACCATTCAATATTAGACATACATAAGTCTGTTGTGATAAGCACTAAGATTTGTATATCCAACCATGCTTTTGATATCTCTACTTGGTTACTTCATGAGCACCTCAAAGTTGAAATGTCTTAAACTGAAAACTTGACTTTACTTCCTTACATTCTTATTCCCACTCTTCTCAATTTTAATACTACTTAATGGCACAAAATAATAGTATAATCTACCTGATGGATCAAATCAGAACACTGGGATCATCCTTGATTCCTTGCTATCCATCTTCTCCTATTTTACACCCATTGACAAATTCTACTGTTACTGTCTTCTAAAAACACTTTGAACTCATCTAGGTTTTTGTCATTCCACAAACCCCTCTGGAACATCACTATTGTTCCTTGAATGGACTACTACAATAACTTGTAATTGACTTACCCATTCTACTCCTGTCTTTTCCCAAAGTATTCTTTATATGAAACCAGGAGTTCTGTATAAAACCTGAGGTCTTTCCCTAGTAATTGCTGGAACCAGGATTTGAACCCAGGTTTACTTTCTGTGATCTGTTCCAGGGAACAGTGACACTTTCATTCTTAACTATTGTTCACTTTGATTGGCCTGCTCCTTTCTCATGTGTTTCATATGGTCAACTTCTGTCACCACTTAATCCCACTTCAAATATCATCCTCTGAGTGATTATGGAATTCAAGCAGCTCTTGTTTTCTTCTGTTGCAGCAGTGTTTTTTCCCCTTTCAAAGTGTTTATCACCATTTGCAATTATATGTTTATTTACTTAATTTTCTTTTTTTTCTAAATTTTTATTGGCACATTATGATTGTACATAAGGGTGGGATTTGTTGTTACATATGCATACATGCACAAAATATAACAATATATACATATTTTTATCTTTTAAAGTATTTATTTATTTATATCCTACATAGTATAAATTTCTCATTCTTCTGATTGTACATGATATAGAATTCCACCGGTCATATAATTATATATGTACACAGGGTAATAATGTCTGATTTATTCTACTATCTTTCATACGTCCTTACCCCCTCTTCTCCCTTCTCTCCTCTCTACCTCTAATCTACAGTAACTCTATTCTTCCTTAGTCCCCCATCCCCCATTATTGTGAATTAGCATCCACATATCAGAGAAAACATTCAGCCTTTGGTTTTAGAAGTTGGTTTATTTCATTTAGCATGATATTCTCCAGCCCTATCCCTTTACCAGCAAATGCCATATTCCACCCTTCTTTAAGGCTGAGTAATATTCCATCGTGTGAGTATGTGTGTGTTCCACATTTTTTCCTATTAATTCATCTGTTGAAGGGCACCAAGATTGATCCCATAGTTTAGCTATTGTGAGTTGAGCTGCTATAAACATTGATGTGGCTGTGTTACTGTAATGTGTCAATTTTAAGTCCTTTAGGTATAAGCCAAGGAGTGGGATGACTGGGTCAAATGGTGGTTCCATTCCAAGTGTTCTGCGGAATCTCTGTAATGTTTCCATAGTTGCACCAATTTTAAGTCCTACCAGCTATGTATGAAGTGTACCTTTCCCTCCACATCCTCGCCAACATTTATTCTTGCTTGTATTCTTGATAATTGCCACTCTGACTGGAGGGAAATGGAATCTCAGTGTAGTTTTGGTTTGCATCTCTATAGTTGCTAAATATGTTGAATATTTTTCATATATTTGTTGATGTATTTATTATTTTGTAAAGTGTCTGTTTATTTTCCAGTTAAATGGCTGGTAAACTCTTTCTGCTTAGGGTCAAAAGGTAGATCTTCCAGGCACTTTGGGTTATATGTTCTGTACTGCAACTGCTCAGAAAGTCAAGGAAAAAGATGATTGTGTTCCAATAAAATTTCGTTCAGAAAAGATGTGGTGGATCCGACTTCTCCCATAAGGCCTGGGCTTCGTTCTTCCATTAAACTGTAAGTGCTATAAAATTTCAATATCACAGTCTCTTTGGTTTCTGTGTGTCCCAGAGTCAACACGGAACCTGGCAACATGGTTTTTTAGCACATATCTATTGAAGGAATGCGTGGCAGGCAGTGTAGCATCCTACTCTCCTTTCAAGAAGGCTGTACTGGCTCAACTCAATTGCTCAAATAAAATTTGACATTCACATTTCATCTGACTCTGTTTTAGAAAAAAAAAAGTTGACATACCAATATTTAAGAAAAAATGAACATGGCTAAGTTATAGATAAAGGAAGGAGAGAAAGAGTCCAAGAAACCTCATAAAGATATGATATCAATGCCTCCTCTTTTCTGCATGAAACATAAATTAGTTGCCGTAGTCATTAATCATCTAGTTTATCCTTCTGATCAGTTGAAGTGGATTCCCTTAAGATTGTATGCTTTTGATTTTAATCATTTTTAGCCTTGAGATTTTCCTTTTAATAGCTCTATATTCAGTTTTGGACAAATAAATGTCAGTGATTCATTTTATATCTATGTGAGGAGGATAGGAAACCAGGCATACATATGTGAGTAAAGCAGTAAAAGATAGTGGTATGGATGAGTTCTCTGAAAAATCAGTACAATACAATGTATTTTCTAAGATCATGTTTTGATGGTATCTCAGCAACTTCTAGCTGATCTCTTTTATGGATAATCATTGCCCTTTTTAATGTAAGGATGCTCCAGGAACACTTGTTTATGTCTGAGGAAATCTTCTTTTTAATATTCACAAACCATGGAAAGGCAAGTAGAACTTGGAAATATTCTAAATTCATTTTATACATTTAACGCATTGGATCCTTTAAAATTTAGGAAAAAAATAATCTGAAAGTTTATTCAACAAATACTTATGAAGAGACCGTCATGTGCAAGACATTGAGGGAAGGGGGGGGGCAGTATCTACCACAAAAATTCCCCATCATTTTTCGGTTGCCGCATGTTTTCAATTGTCTAAATTGGAAATGTATTTCCCACTACTTCTAAAAGTGATTTGACTTATAAGTTGACTCTTAACTAACAGTGAGCAAAAACCAGCTTAATTTTGTAACTTTGTAAACTCCCCATCTCAGATCAAATTAAGAAGAAGAGTGTCAAGTTAGGTGTGAACACTGTACTTTGGGATATTTCATTTATCCATACGTGAGGGAAATGAATAAGCTGAATGTTCTAACCTTTTAAAATTTTGGTTTGGCCTGGTATATTCTCTTCTTTTACCTCGTTCTTCAAAAAAGTCTTGGCTTTGCATATTAGATCTTCTGAGTTTTTGTTGATACAGAATCAGGAAAAATACCACATAGAAGAATGCATGTGTGGGCAAAACTTGTGAATTTAATTTGAAGAAGAGTAGGAGAGAAGAATGAAGGAGAAGCTGGGGTGTTTGTGAGATGTAGGTGGGAAAGGAGTTTTCAAAAGATTAGGTGTATCTATAATTTTAAAAAACTATGAGTAAAATCCTGGGCCTTTGTAAAATTACTCTTTTGCTTGCTGGCTGTTTCTTTGTTTGATCAGGGTGCTGCTAGGTGTGTTGGTATTATGTGCATGAAGGTCATAAACATCACACATCTGTAAACTCCATAACCATTATGCTTTCAGAGGAGAAGACTACTTCCTTAAACTCCATAACCATTATGCCTTCAAAGGAAAAGACTACCACCTCTTGTATTATCTCCTTACCTATGTTGGTTGAATACTTTAAACACATGACATATCCATAGTCCTTTTTGTGCAGTACAATATGTCATGGCTACATTACTTTCTGAACTCTATCCATAGTCAAAAGTTTCTGATATAACCTGGAAAACAGATGACAACAAAAAGAAGCTTTCCTTTGTAAGAAAATCTCACAAATTGTAGGCTGTACTTGGTAAAGTTCTTAATTTTATTTAGCATACTTTGACTGAGTGATTGTGAAATAGGAAAAAAAGCTCCCTTATATACATGAGGCCAGATGAAATGCAATGATACAAATCATTGAATTCAGTGCCAGTTTCTCTTTAGTTGCAGACTAACAATTTATTCTTTTACCATATTCAGTATTGGTCAGCCACTTGTAAGATTTATTCAGTCCACATTGTGTCTAACTTTAGAAAGGTCATGGGGAGGTTGTTTCTATTGGAGAATTTAAGATGTCTGAATTGCTTTTCTAATTCTGAAATTATGTAGCTCTCTGATGTGGTTCAAAATGATTTATATGTTGGGAAAATGACCTTTGTAGATATTTCCAAATGAAAAATTAAAACACAATGGCTCAAAGGATCTTAATACCTTTTCTAAGTGTCATTAGAGGTCTAGGATATGTTTTGTATAAAAAACATTAAATTGGACAATTTAGGGAATTGGACAATTTCTTAAATTAGAACTGTACCAGCTAGTTGAGGGGATATGATGAATGCACTGGTACTCTGCTGCCAAGATCATATCCAAAAGATCATGTTTGGTGCTTCAGGTCTTCCTCGCTTTCTATCACTACCTTTATCACTATCACTGCCTAAAGAATTTGAAATTTCCACTTGTTGAATCATGGATAGATCAGCAGAGGAGCAGCAGCCCTTCCATCTGAAGGTCTTACTTAAAGTAAGCAGATGACTGGGGAGGTTTTCTGGGACTTTTTCCTTTTGGCTCAGTTTAATGTATCAGGGTAGTTGATTCAGCTTTAGTTCGTGAAGGGGATGACAGAGATAAGCGAGAGAACTTGGAGTGGGGACAGTCTGTGGAATCACAAGTATGACTGTGTATGAATTCTTCCTGTTGTTGTCCAGGCCAGGGAGAGAAACCCCAGGCTGTAGTAACTAAGAGGATTTAGAAGGAATAACAAGGATGTTGGTGATGCCTGAAAGGCAGGGTAGTTGATGAGGTTAGGCAAGAGTTGTGTCTTGAAAGTTAAGATGGAGCTCGATGAAAGGGCTTGGAAGGCAGGCCAGGGAGGTTGGATTGTCCTTTAAAGAATGCAGGGAAGGGGAAGTCTTTGGAGGTCAGAACCAGGCAATGATCAGATTAATGTTTAGACACATTAATCTAAAGCTGAAAAAAATGAATTAAAAATGGAGAAGTGTTTTAGATTTTTGTAGACCCTGGGTTCTCAGCTTTAGGAAATATCAGAATCACTTGGAGAGCATATTCAAACATGAATTGCAAATACCTTACCCCAAGAATTTCAAATTCAGTGAGTCTGTGGTAGGGCCTGAGAATTTGTACTTCAAGCAGGTACCAAGATGATACTGATATTACTTGTTTAGGGGAATCCTTGAGGACCACTGTCCTAGATCATTGTTTTTAAAGCTGTAGATTTCGATATGGTTGTTTCTGGCAGAAGCAATCTATCACCATCTGTAGTGACTAAGGAGTTCAAAAAATAAATGGATAGGTCTTATTCTCATTTGCCCAATATATTGTCCCCCAATACATTTAATCTTGGCCTACATCATAATTTATTTTATTTTGGATACTCTCAGCCTGTTTTTGTAAGATCATCCTTGATTCTTTTAACTAAATCTCAGACATTGCCTCTGTGATTCTCAAGGAGTAAAGTCATTTAATCTTTGCCTTGTAATTTACCAGGCAACATCATAAAGCCACAGATCCAAATAATTCTTTAAATCTCTGTCTGGTACATTTGTCATTGTAACCACTTAAGAACTATAATGTTTGTCTGTCTTCAGTTGCTTTTATCAAACCTATTATTATCCTAGGTCATCAGCCTAGAAATTTACTTACTATTCCCATTTAACATGATTTTCCTTTTCTAAATCTCAGTATTGGTGACACAGTCCCATGAATTCACTGTTGGGCATCTCAGTAAAATTTTAAAAAATAGTTTCCAAAAGGGAGTTGAGAAAAGAACCAAAACAAATATATAAGTAAGGACAGTGTTAATGCTAGAGAATATTTCATGGCTGAAAAGCATAAATTGCTTTAATACTCCTTGCATAGAGACAGCTAATGCCAATAAACCATGCATACATTCAGTTAATTATTTTATTTATTTAACCAATCAGAGAACTTGGGGATGAGAGAGAGGAAATTTACCAGGAAATGGAAAAGCCATGTTGATGCAGAGATGTATTTGTTATGGAAGCTCCTGTGACCAGAATAATAAATGCAAGTTTGACCCTGCAACCCATGGTCTTTCTAATATGGAAAGAATCCTTTTGTAGCTTGAGGATTACAAAAAAAAATTGTAACTTTCTCTTCTTTTGAATTTCATGGATAACAAAAATACATTTTCATATTTTCCTTTCAAGCCTGGCTTAATTTTTTCAACTTTTCTTCCAAAACTCTGGAGTTCATTTCCTCACTAGCTGCCAATCTCTGTGGTCCTCTCCAGCACTCACATTCCTTATGTATGTACTTGCCTCTGACCCCTGGAGCTCAGTGGAATCAGAGCAACCCACTTTATAACCTGGTTCTATCCTCATTGTGATATATTTTCCATTTACTTGAGAGAGGAATTAGCCAGGTGGGGAAAATGACTGAAAAAGGCTTTTAAACACATACTCCCTTAAAATTGGTCTGAAAAGTTCTAATTTTGCGACTTCTGGCTTTTCATCCAAATACTCCAGCAGAGAACTGTACACAGGGGGTACTCAGTAAGAATAGCTGATGATCTGTCCTCATCCCTCAAATATGCCCTGCCATTGAGGCAGAAAGATTTGTCAATACATCAAGTGGAACTCACACAAGTAGGTAATAAGAGCTGTTTTGTGGGTTTGGTTAACATAGCAGTCAGTTTGCTACAAAAGCATTCTTGTGACCTAAGACCTAATCTCCACACTCTGGGGACATTATTTCCCTATTAAGAAATATATTCTTAGATAAGCTTGTTTCCAGGTCACTGTTCTTCACTCTTTTAGATCAACATGTGCTTTGTCTATGGATCAAAGCTCTGGTTTCATTATTTTCTAAAACTTACATATGTATGTAATGTGAAGTTGTCTGCATTGTCTGAAGTCCACAGATAATAGGTTAAAAGCCTCTGCTGTCTGAAGAAAATTCATCATCCTTTGAAATCCCAAGGCATTTTAATAGGAGGTATCTGTACCTGTATTGTCTTCTACATACATATGACTGAGGTTGTAGCCAGAAAAACAAGAGGAATAAAAATGTTTCCTTTTTTGCCTTGTTTTTTAATTGAAAAATTAGAAGCTACAGCAACTTGCATTATGATGTGATAGAACTATATATTTATCTTAAACCTTGATTTTTCCTTTCTTATAAGTTTCAAGGGGAAAACCTAACATAGAAACAAAGGGTGAGTATGTGTATGTTTTCCCACTTGGCAAATATTTTATACAACCTAAGTCATCCATCATCATGTCATAGAGTCAATCGAATCCTCCCTTTAGAGTTTTGCCTGAAGGTTTTCTGTGTAATTCTCAAAATCATGGATTAGTTGAACCCAGAGTAGCTTATGTTGTAGATCATATGGTGACTGAAAGCTTTTTTGGGGGACACACATCTCTTCTAAGATCAATATTGTTTCTTCCTTGCCTGATTATGTGTATTTTTCTTAGTTTTCCATTACCTGTACTCTTTAGCACATAGGATACAGCTAAATGTATTACCCTTTTATTATTCTTTAGAGACTTTCTATATGGCAGTGCTTCTAAAGATAGGGTACACGTTGGAATTACTTGCAAAGCTTTAAAAATATTAAAGCTTGAATAGGTCTTACTCATAAAGATCCTGATTAATTAGTTGGAGGTGTGGCCATAATGTTGTAATTTTTAAAGTATTTAAAAACAGTTTTTAAATACTTTTCATCCAAATACTCCAGCAGAGAACTGGAGAGAAAATATACTTTTTGGTATAAAGAAATACCAAAAAGTATATTTTCTGTTAGCGCAACCGAATTCATAGACTGGGCCATTGATAAAGAATAGAAGCTCATTTAATTTATTGTTCTAGAGACTGAGAAGTATAAGAATGTGGTGCTGGCATCTGGTGAGGGCCTTCTTGGTACATCATAATATGGTGGAGGGCATCCAGAGTGGGACAGAGCAAGCATGCTAGCTAAGGTCTCTCTTGCTCCTCTTACAAAGCCACTAAATACCCACATGAGGGCCCACCCTCATGATTTCATCCATTCCTAATCATCTCCCAAAGACCCCCATCTCCAAGTACCACTAACATGAATTTGGGGATTAAGATTCTAACCACCTTAACTTTCGAGGAACACATTTAAATCATCGTATATCTACCGTATCACCTCGGAAGTGGAAGTAATTCCTATGCATATTTTGATTAGGAAGCTTTGTGATATAAGATCAAAGATAATTTTAGTTTCTTCTCTAAACAAATTGGAAAGGAAAATCAAATGAAAGGGATGTGTTAACCTTGGCATATGAAATAAAGGATTCTACAGTAAACTCTCATGCCCTGACACATTGAGTGATGTCAAATTGCCCATTAGGGGTCACCCCTAATCTATGTTGCTACATTTATCCCTTAACACACAGCCCCATGAAGTAGGTGTTGGAATAATTTTTATTTTCCCAATAAAGTAATCAACCTTCAGAAGAATAAGCTTTCAGAAGTCACATAGTAAGCAAGTCATGGAATTGGAATTAGATATGGAATATTGGCATTAGTGGCAAAATAATGAAGGATAGGGCTGGGGCTGTGGTTCAGTGGTAGAGTGCCTGCCTAGCACATGTAAGGCACTGGGTTTGATCCTCAGCACCACATACAAATAAATGAACAAAAAAAGTTTCAAAAAGATAATGAATGACAGCTTTCTGCAAATAGAAGAGATGTATCTATCTTACTGGAGACTATGTAAAGTCAGGAGTTTACAGTCCCAGGGTAGAGTGCATGTACCTTTGGTCATGATTTTCTCAAACTCAGCCATTTGAGTTTTATATAATATTCATGCCATACCAAAAGGTAACCTGAATTATTTGCTTTTCTCTTTAAATTTTACTTAAATATTGATACAAAATTACAATATCTATATGACCATCTATTAATTATGTCTGTTTTTCTAATATGTGTGAAATAAGTGTATAGCGATTAAAATAATAGCTGATCTATATCTTAGTCAAAATCTTGTCTGGAACCACCTTGCAGTGAAGTTCATACATCAAGACCCTGACTTTGGAGACTGAAAGGACTCCACTGCTGTTTGTGGATGCAGATCCAGTACTGAAATGAAAGTCTGAGTCTCACACCACTATTGCAAGTGGGATGATCAGAAGACTTAGCTGGAGGACTCTACTTTCCTTGACTTCTGAATAACAGTTCTCTGTGTTGCCCAGGTGACTCTGTACTAGCCTTTCAATAAGGCCTACAGTTAGGCTTTAAGAAAAGTTACCTCATTAAATGGAAATCTGTCTTTTGGTATCTGACTGGGTAGGCTGTATTCAAGTCTAAGACAAGATGAACTTCTCTCTTAGTACAATAAATCAAGATTGTTTTTAAAAAGATACCTGACTCTACTTTAGTGACAAAGTATACTTGAAAGTAGGTTGTTGTGTCCTGATTCTTACTTTCAACCATCTCAAGGTGAATTCAAATTTTCCCAATTATGAGTTCATTATATGTAGAAAAAAAATGTCCCAACTAAAGAAACAAGCTTGTAGATCCTGAAATAATGCCAGGAGAACAAAATAAAAACCTGAGCTTTGATTCACAACATAGAGAAACAAATATGTCTGATTAAAAAAAATTGCAGACCTTTTAAAATATGTCTTCTAATGATCATATCACTAAACAGCTGAACTGTTGCAGGGGAATGGTATAGCATGGGTTTTATTTATTCATTTAAAGGAGTTCAGTCTCACTGGGTTATATACAAAGAATAGTAATCAAAAGAAACTCATTTCACATCTGTTCTCCTGCTGATAAACTATAATTGGTGACTGATTGCACGGAGTCATTTTCTTTCTTCTCTGACCTTTTTGTCCTGATAACCTGGTCACTTCCTGCCAAGAGTTGGAACAGGACACATTTAGGTGGATAGTGCTTTTCCTTTACAGAGAAGAAGCACTTCCCTGACATCTTGAAATGTTTCTCATTTGCAATACAAAATGAATTGCTTTATGATAAAAGGAGAGAAAAGCATTTTTAAACAACATTTGCATAATAATCAACCACCTATTTGGCTGAAGATGTGATCATCTGTACCTGGATTTGCTCTAGCCTGAGTGATACAAGGTTCCTTACTTTTCCCCCCTGATGTAGTAATATTCAACAATGAAAAAATATCATCTAAATCAAAACTAAAGCTGAAGGCAAATATGACCTGCCCAGTCTTTAGAGGGGAAAAGATGGCTATCATCTGGAACTGATTCACTGAACATGTGCACCTTTGAGATTTTACTTTCAATGGAAGGATAAAGGGGTTGTTCCTGTTTTTGAAACTGGATAATGAGATTTCAGAGAACAATGGTTGTCTTCCTCTTATACTAACATTATATCCTATTTGCGAGAATTGTGCTATGCCTAAGAAAGAAAAATCATGGTGTCCAGGCATGCTTAAGGCTTTTGCCAAAAAGGGAGTTTAGAGAGTAAAAATGAAGACTGACTACAGAACTTGAAATCAAGAAAGAATGACTTAAGACATATTTGAACTTGCTCATGACAGTTTAGGTTTTAAATTTTAATTGGTAAGCAGATTAATTCTCCCTGTGTTGAAGATAGTCATTATGCTAGTCAGTAAAGCTGTTTTTGTTCCCATATAAAGCCTGTATTTCCAGGTACAGAGAGACTTTAGAACACATATGACAACATCTCTTCTTGTCACTTGTATAGTTTTGAATGAA
This sequence comes from Ictidomys tridecemlineatus, assembly GCF_052094955.1. Lineage (NCBI taxonomy): Eukaryota > Metazoa > Chordata > Mammalia > Rodentia > Sciuridae > Ictidomys > Ictidomys tridecemlineatus. Next base: position 42,787,168 of record NC_135490.1, read on the forward strand.
TATGTGAAGTTAAAAATTAGAATACTCTTTTAAGAAATTATTAGTGTCCAATACTTTTAAAGTTATCTTTATTAGACTTTCCTTAATTGTCTTACCAATTGTGTCTATGATTTTTTTTTTTAAACTGGAGATTGAACTCAGGGGCACTCAACAGCTGACTCACATTTCAAGCCCTATTTTTTGTATTTATTTAGAGACAACTTACTGAGTTGCTTAGTGCCTCACTGTTGCTGAGGTTGGGTTTAAACTCGCAGTCCTCCTGCCTCAGCTTCCCCAGCTGCTGGGATTATAGGTGTGTGCCACTCTTGATTTTTGCTCTATTATTATTTTCACTCTTTATCGGTCAACATTGGAAAAGTATGATTGGATAAGGATTTATCCTTTATATTTTAAAATTAATTATGTGAATATATCATGTATAACTATTATAGTTTTCTGATTTGTTGAAGTGGTTAAGTATGTCAGTACATTTACTTTGTCGATAATTAAATGGGTAATAAATTGTAAGCACTAAATTGTGTATATTTTTGTAGAATTATAGACATCATTTTTCTATAATACTTTAATCTGTCTATTACAGTATGATTTTCATTCCAGATAGGGCTCTGATCTTCCTCTTTATTCGTGAGTTTGCTGTCAATTGGCTATTTTATTTACCGGTCATGAGAATTTACATTAGGTTTTATTTGTAGGTTCTCTGGGATTTTAAAGTTTCATTATTTTTTAAAGTTTATTTATTCTAATTTATTATGCATGACAGCAGAATGCATTTCAATTCATAGTATACATATAGAGCACAATTATGCATATCTCTGGTTGTATACAATGTAGAGTCACACCATTCATGTCTTTATACACGTATTTAGAGAAATGATGTTCATCTCATTCCACTGCCTTTCCTACCCCATACCTCCTCCTTTCCCCTCTCTCCTGTTTGCCCTAGCTAAAATCCGTCTATTCCTTCATGCTTCCTCCCATCCCCATTATGGATCAGCATCCACATATCAGAGAAAACATTTCTCATTTGGTTTTGGGGAATTGGCTAACTTTACATAGCATTATATTCTTCAACTCCATTTTCCAGTTTTCCCAGCACATTTTTTGAAGAGGCTATCTTTTCTCCCATATATGTTTTGGCACCTTTGTCTAGTATGAGATAACTGTATTTATGTGAGTTTGGCTTTGTGTCCTCTATTCTATCTGGACTACAAGTCTATTTTGGTGCCAATATCATGATGTTTTTGTTACTATTTGCTCTGTAGTATCGTTTATGGTCTGGTATAGTGATGCCACCTTCTTCACTCTTTTTTCTAAGGATTGCTTTAGCTATTCTGGGTTTTTTATTTTTCCAGATAAATTTCATGACTGCTTTTTCTATTTCTATGAGAAATGTCATTGGAATTTTGATTGGAATTGCATTAAATCTGTATAGTGCTTTTGGTAGTAGGGTCATTTTGACAATATTAATTCTGCCTGTCCAAGAGCAAGGGAGATCTTTCCATCTTCTAAGGTCTTCCTTAATTTCTTTATTTAGTGTATTGTAGTTTTTATTGTAGAGGTCTTTCAAAGTTGATTCTCAAGTATTCTATTTTTTTGATGCTATTATAAATGGGATTTTATTGAGATTTTTTGCGTCTAATTTTATTAGAGTTATTGGTTTGAAATTTTCTTTCTTTAATGTGTCTTTGTCTGGTTTTGGAATTATGATGATATTAGCCTTATAGAATGAGTTTTGAAGTGTTCCCTCTTTTTCTATTTCCTGAAATAGTTTGAGGAGTATTCATATTAGTTCTTCTTTGTAGGTCTTGTAGAACTTAGCCGTGTGTCCATCTGGTCCTGGGCTTTTCTTGCTTGGTAGACCTCTGATGGTATCTTGTATTTTATTGCTTACATTCAATCTGTTTAACTTGTGTATATTATCCTGATTCAGTTTTGGAAAATCACATGACTCTAGAAATTTCTCGATGACTTTGTATACTCCAATAAATAATTTCTAATTATGTTCTGTATTTCTGTAGTGTCCATCATGATATTTCCTTTTTTATAATTAATGTTAGCAATTTGAATTTTCTCTTTCTCTTCATCAACATTGCTAAGGGTTGATTTATCAATGTTATTTATTTTCTCAAAGAACCAACTTTTTGATTTGTCAATTTTTAAAATTGTTTCTTTTGTTTCAACTTCATTGTTTTCAGCTCTAATTATAATTATTTCCTGTTCTCTACTGCTTTTGGTGTTGATGTTTTCTACTTTTTCTTGGGCTTTGAGATGTAATGTTAGGACATTTATTTGTTGACTTTTTCTTCTTTTAAGGAATAAACTTTATGCAATGAACTTTCCTCTCAGTATTGCCTTCATAGTGTTCCAGAGATTTTAATATGTTGTATCAGTGTAAATTCACCTCTAATAATTTTTAGTCTCCTCTTTGATGTCTTTTTCAACCCATTGTTCATTCAATAGCAAATTATTTAGTATCCAGGTGTTGCAGTAGCTTCTATTTTGTATTTTATAATTGATTTCTAATTTCATTCCATTATGATCTGATAGAATGCAGGGTAGTATCTCTCATTTTTTGTATTTGATTGAGAGTTGCTTTGTAGCATAATATATGAGCTATTTTAGAGAACAGTTCATGTGCTGCTGAGAAGAAAATATATTCGCTTGTTGATGGATGAAATATCCTATATATGTCTGTTAAGTCTAAGTTACTGAATGTATTATTGAATTCTGTAGTTTCTTAGCTTAGCTTTTGTTTGGAAGATCTATCCAGTGGAGAAAAAGGTGTGTTAAAGTCACCCAGAATTATTGTGTTGTGATCTATTTGATTCTTGAACTTGAAAAGTGTTTGTTTGATGAACACACATGCTCCATTGTTTGGGGCATATATTTTTTATTGTTATGTCTTGTTGATGTATGGTTCCCTTAAGCAGTATGAAATGTCCTTCTTTATCCCTTTTAAGTTTGGATTGAAGTCTACTTTATTTGATATGAGGAGGAACCCCTGCTTGTTTTCTCAATCCATATGAGTGGTATAATTTTTCCCAAACTTTCACCTTCAATCTTTCCTGTGAGATAAGTCTCTTGAAAGCAGTATATTGTTGGGTCTTTTTTTTTGTAATCCAATCTCACTGTCTATGTCTTGATTGGTGGGTTTAGGCCATTTTAACATTTAGGGTTATTATTGAGACATGATTTTTATTCCCAGCTATTTTTGTCTACTTTTGGTATTTAAACTGACTTGCTTTCTACTTTGATTGGTTTTTCCTTTAGTATAATACCTCCTTTGCTGATTGTCATTATTGTTTTTTACTTCCTCCCCATGGAATATTTAGCTGAGTATGTTGTCTTTCTAGTTGTAATTTTTTAAAAACTTTTGTCTATCATCAAATCTAATGCTTAATTTTTCTGGATATAAGATTCTTGTTTGGCATCCATTTTCTTTCATAGCTAAATATGTTTTTTCCAGGATCTTCTAGCTTTTGGGGTCTGGGTTGAAATATCTGCTGAGTTCCTAATTGGTTTTCCCCTGTATGTAATCGGACTCCTTTCTCTTGTGGCTTTTAAAGTTCTCTCTTTATTCTGTATGCTAAGCATTTGCAATATAATATGCCTTGGTATAGATCTGTTGTGATTTTGCACATTTGGCATCCTATAAGCCTCTTGTATTTGATTTTCCAATTAATTCTTCATGTTTAGAAAATTGTTATCATTTGATTAGATTGTACATTGTTTTGTAACTCTATTAACTCTAACCCTCCTCTTTCCCAATAATTCTTAAATTTGATCTTTTTTATGTTATCCCATAATTCTTGAATGTTCTGTTTTTGACTACTTATGATTTTCACTGTGTGGTCAACTTTGCTTTCAAGATTATATATTTTGTCTTCCTTGTCTGAGGTTCTGTCTTCCAAGTCATCTAATCTGTGGGTGGTATTTTCTATTGAGTTGTCAATTTGGTTTATTGTTTCTTTCATTTCAACGATTTCTTTTTTTTTGAGAACCTTTATCTCCTTTTTTGAAGTAATCTGTATTTGATTATGTAGCTCTTTATCAAAAAGATCTTTTGCTGCCAGTATTTGCTCTCTTATATCATCCTTCAATTCACAGAACATTTTAATTATGTACATCCTGAACTCCTTCTCTGTCATGTCTTTTGTTGTGCTGGCCATGGATACTAATAATGTAGTATGTTGATTTGTTTGGGGTACTTTCTTCCCTTGTTTTTTCATATTGTTTATGTGTTTCCCCTTCTAGCACTTCGTATCTGAAGTGTTATAGTTTTTACCCTATAGGCTTATAGTATCCCTGTAAGGTTCCAATAACTCTCCTTTAAGGGGGAGAACAATATTAACAGAACCCAATACAAACAATAAACAACCTTAAACCAAATAGGTGCTATTAAGACATTTACAGTTTTGTCACAATATACAGAAATGGTGAGTTCAATTATTGTCTCCAATATAAACAGTGGGCTTGCAAAAGGTCTACAGTTTCTAATGGTAGACAAAGAGAGAACCAAGGGTGGGGTGTAGGATGAGATATTGATGGGTTAGGAGATGAGGATATAGAGATTTCAGATCTTAGAAATCATGAAAGAGGAATCTAAAGAAGTTGGTTAGTAGCAGGAGAAGAGAGAGAAGCTATTTGGGGGAGGCAAGAAATTAGGAAAACAATAGAGTACAAAAAGCAAGCATAAATATTAAGAATGAAAAAAACCATATAAAAATAGGAGATAAAAGAATATACAACACAACTGTAATATACTATTCAGACATCTCAGTCCTTCTTAGCCTAATTCATGAAAAGTACTTGGTTTCACAAATGTTGTTGATGATGATGATGATGGAGAGAGAGAGAGAGAGATCTTGTATGATTTTTTTTTTTTTTTGAAATCAGAATCTTTTCTGCTTCCCTTCTCATCCAACATGTGGGAATGTCTGTTATTTCCTGGTATCTCCACCCTCTGGATGGTGAAATTTATTAGGATGGAAGGATAGTTCTTGGGTGTGGAGCTCCTAGAGGTGGGGTATAGCACTTGCAGGTCTCTGATGGGAGACTACACTACAAGGTTCTCCTTTGGGGTCCACTCATGTGATGTGGGCAATTGTTCTTACCTCCTCATATCACCTGTAAACCTCACAATTAGTCTGTAAACTGTGTCTCACTCATTCTCTCCCTTTCTACTTCCCAATCTGGAACCTTTCCCTCCAGAGGTCTGTGGGCTCTGCTCTGGGGACTGCGCACCTGTCATGGAGAGCTGTTTTGTATTGGGCAGTTCAGAAGCAGGTTTTGCAAGCTGTTGATGGCCAGGTAGCCACAGGCACTTTTCTGGGTGTATTGGCTGCCAGGGAGAAGGGGGAGTTGGGGACTTTTGGTACCAAGATACTGTTTCTAAGCTTCAGTTGGTGCTCCAAGCTGGGAGTTGCCCAAAGTAAAGATGGCAATAAAGGTGTCCCAAGATGGAAGTGGCTGCATTCAGTGACAGGCTATCAGGTTGGGTGGGGCCAGGCAGTGGTGGTGGGCTACATGTTCAGAGATTGCAGCACTGTGGCATGCAGTATTGTGGTGGGTGGCTGTCTCCAAATCCTTTATCGTGTCCCCAGTTGCAGGCTACTGCATGTAAGGGACTATGGCAGTGGTTGTAGTGTCCCAAGATGAAGGCGATTGGGGGAGCCCCACCTTGGTAGATGGGGGTCCATCAGCAGTGGCAGCTGGAGTTCCTATGCATGGGCAGTGACTAGGTATCCTGCCTGGGAACAGAGGCGGGATTCCTGTGCAGGTGGGTGGCCAGGAGTCTTGCATAGGTGCTGAGGTTGGTGGTCCTACACAGGCACCTGGAGGTCCTGCGAGAACAATTGGCCAGGAGTCCTGCACGGATGCTGAAGCCTAGAGACTTGCACTAAAGCTGAGGTCTGGAGACCTGTATGGGCATGGTAGCCATGATTCCTGCATGGGAACTGCTGTCAGGGTCCTCTAACCACATGCAGAGAAACAGTATTCCCACTATTTAAATCCCAGGTAACAGAGTGACACACAATGCAGCCTCAGTCTACCCTGCCATCTTGGATCCCTCCAAAATTTCATTAATTTAAGCTTTTGTCTTCTTGTATGTCTTTCTTTTGATATATTTTGCTCTTCATTTTCTAATGTCTTGAACACTCATTTATTTTCAGCTTTTATTGTTACATGATTAAAAAAACACATTTCTTCATGTCTCTATAATTGTCTGAGTTGTTCTCTCTCATCCTCTCTTTATCTATATTTTTAAAATTGTTTTCTAGATAATATAAAATTTGTTCTTGTTTTCTCCTTATTTAAGAGATTATTTAAGAGAACAGGGTCACACTTTCCAAGTGACTCAGTTGGCATTTTTTAGTTGCCCTTTTTATTGTCTGTTTATAATACTTTGGGTAATAATAATGAAATATAGCCTTTAAATTTTAAATTTTGAAGAATATTTTTTATCAAGCACAGTTTAATTTTGTAAATGTTTTACCAATATAAATAATTTAAATTATCTGAAAAATGCAGAATTCTTTTTTCTAATCTCTGTCTCTGTTACTTTCTCATAGAGTATAGAGCATTTACTTTAGAAAACTCAAAATTATAAATTCCTTCTCTGGTTCTACAACTCAGGAAAGGACCTGGGAGTCTCTGGTTCTTCATGGGAGGGTAGAAGCCTAACTTAGATAAGTACCAGTTAGCAATCACAGATGGCCTAATCACCTTGACTAACCTCCTGCCTATGCCCTCTAGTGCTTTTCCACCAGCCCACTCAGCACTTAAAAACTTTTTTTTAGTGGAATTAGCTCTGTCACTGCCCCTGTTGCAAGAGTCTTGAATAAAGGCTTCATTGTCATTTCAAGATGTGCCAGGCACAATTTCTCTTTGCACTCAATACTTGTTAAAAAGGTAATATATTACAACTTGTTGATTTATTATTCAAGTTCTCTATATCCTTCTCTTTTATACTAGTTGAATCCTTTATAATTTCTGAGATGTGATGAAATGCCTATGTGTCCTTGTAAACAATACCAACCAGTTCTAATCTTTAGTGTAGGAACTTTCTCTGCAGCCTATGAAATGGGGCAGATGCGTTTCATGCCTACAAAACATTTGAAATGATTATCCTAAGAATAATGTAATCCAACTTATTTTTCATAAATATAAATGCATGAAGCAAATAGGAACTTGCAAAGTGATTTTTCGTAGGTCTTATAATAAATTATCTAATGACAGGGCTAGGCCAAAACTCAAGTGTTCAAATTTTAGTCTGTCCTTTTCACTCTTACAGGGACTAATTATACTTCTTATGAGAAAGAGAGGAAAGTCTATTGCTGTGTATCCTCTAAGGGAAGGGAAGGGAGAATACTTGAATCATACATGGTCTCTATTGTTTTTGCTAAGAGGCAGACTTGGAACAAATGTTGTGTTAGTCAACTTTTTGTAATTGTGTCAAATACCAGAAGAAATCAACTCAAAGGAGGAAATATTTATTTTGGCTCATGGTTTCAGAGGTTTCAGTCCATGTTTGGCTGTTTCCACTGCTTTGGGCCTTAGATGTAGCAGAACATCAAGGTAGAAAGGCAGAGGGAAGCTGCTCAGCTCATGATATCTAGGAAATGGGTGGGCTGTTGGGAAATTTCATATACACACACACACACACACACACACATCTTGTTTGTCTTCCTTAGTGTAAATCTTTACAGGTAGAGATTTGTGCTGTTTTATTCCATGCTCTGCTCTGTCCCCGACATCTAAAATAGTGCCTAACACAGAGTAGGTAGCAATGCTTATTTATTGAATAAATGAATAAAAGAGAAAATGCAATAATCATTGATGTGGTATACAGATAGAGAGGTGGGGGGAGGGACACCAGACACAAGATAGAGCCCTCAGGGGCACACTTCCTCTGACTAGGTTCCACTTCCAACAGTTTCTACCACCTCCCAATAGTTCATTCAGATTATGAATTTATCAGTGGATTAATCTACTGATGCAGTTGGTACTCTCATGATCTGATCACTTCCCAAAGTCTCACATCAGACATTGCTGGATTTGGAGTGCAAGCCTTCAGCACATGAGCCCTTTGGGGGACATTCTAGATCCAACACTGGTGAACCTATTGAGACAACAACTTATTTAATAGTCGGTTATGTTTCTCATAGCTCATATATAGCCAATATTTGGCCTTATTTAGACAATAAAGTGACATATTTCCAGTCAAATTGAATTTCTGATAATGAATATTTCTTTAAGTATAATTTATAACTCAGACAATGTTTGGGGTACATTAAACTTAAAGAAAATTTAATGTTTGAAATTTCAATTTAATTGGACATCCTATAGGACTTTGGGGGATAATTAAGACACATGAGTAAAAACAAAAAAAATCATTTCAGACTAGTACAGCTATTCGAGCAAAAAGAGGGATGTAGTCTATCCTTGTAATTTTCAGAGTTTTTAATATAACACATTGGAGATCTTGGGTATGTGGCATTTGTGAAGTTGGCATGTTTTCTTTTTCCAAGTTGCATATTAGAAAAAGAATCCTCATTAATAGCCCCCCCCCCGAAAAAAAGAGGACATTTCATGATTTCATGCATTGGAAATAGAACAAATAATATTGGGATCAGATCTTAATGGAAACTTTATCAAGTATTTCTGACAATTCTTGAGATTAACCAGCTGATAATTAAGCTAATTAATGAGGATATGAAAACTTCCTTGATAATTCTTCCTTATAGTTAGAAATTTGTAGGTAAAATTTAAAAAGACAATGGAAGAATTCTCAGTGGCCATGGAGCAAGAATTATTTTATTGTCTCTTCATACTTTACATAAAAATCCCTAACTACAAAGAAGAATTTATCAAGAAATCTGTGTTTTGATATGTTACTAAATTTGTTAGCACTGTTTGGGAGCATGAGATAATGCTTTATACACACACATGAATTTGCACTGCATGTTCCTGTTATGCCAGAAAATAAAAATGAATTTGTTGCTTGGGTAAAGATTAAAAAAAAACGGAAGTATTCCATGATAATGGCTTCATAGAAATGTACACTTGACTATAATATAGTTGGCAATTTGGCTTCCTACCTCTGCTCAGTCACCTTAGGTTAGAGAAGGGTGGTGGGGTGGAGGGATGGGAAATGAGCTGAAGTTCTCTGTGTCTGCAGGAAGCCAGAGGAGGCTTAGGCAGCGATTGCCTTGTGATTATCTGGAAATTTCTCAATTTTCAGTGCCAGCAATGTTTACATAAACTTCAATAGATTTTGTGCTTTAGGGTTTTCTTATTAACTTTGCAGTAATAAGATGACATATTTTATGCAACTGATATTTTGGACCACATTTTGAACATTAAGTAGGGGTTTAACTGTACCAGGAAGCTCATGATATCACAAACTACTTGATTGAACTTCATTGTTTGTCTGTGGGCAGTAAGTGAGCTTCACCAGATGACTATTGTAATAGCCTCCTCATTGGTCCACCTGCCTCTGCTCTCACCTCTCCTCTTTATTTTTTGTAATACTTCTTCTTTTTTTGTTTAACTAAATGTTTGTTTATTTAGGTTTTTTTAAATGTGGGTGCTGGGGAATAAACTCAGTGCCTCAAGTGTGCTAGGCAAGTGCTCTACCACAAAGCTACAACCCCAGCCCACTTCTTAATTAACACAGCACTCAGCACAATTCCATTACAACACAATTAGATTTAATCTGTTCAAAATGTCACAAAAACTTTCCATCTCATTCATACACCTTAGGTCCCTGAAAAGTTCTCTGTGACTGCTGCTCACCCCTTCTCTGAGAACTTATTTCTTATTCTTCTCTTCATCACTTTGTTGACATCCCACTAGAATTCTCAGATCATATCTAGCATATCCAGCTTCCAGCTCTCTCTGGCCTCAGGATTTTGATGATGAATGATTTGAGGAGTATTGGTTTTAATTCTTCTTTGAAGGTCTTGTAGAACTCTGTTAAGAATCTGTGTGGTCCTGAGCTTTTCTTGGTTGTTAGGCTTTTGATGGCATCTTCAATTTCATTGCTTAAAAATGGTCTGTATAAATTGTGTATGTCCTTTTGATTCAGTTTGGGTAATTCATGTCTGTATAAATTTATAAATCACATTCTATTAGAGGCCTTAAGTTTTGCAAAATAAAGTAATGATTTGTTCCCCTCCATCTCTGTATTTCTGAAAGCTGCATTGCTGGGGCATTATCTGTCTCTAGGAATTTGCAACAAATATGGAGAGTAGTTTTTATAGGTCAGGGCTTATAGGAAAGAAACAGTCTATGAAATACAGTACATGAGTTCTTATCTATTTATCACTTTAGAGTGCTCTTGGTCTGAAGTAAAAAAAAAAAAAAATGAGAGTTTGCAAATCAGTGGCCAGCAGGCTGAGCTGGGCTAGCAGTGTTTTGTTCGTCCAACATAGGGTGTCATGAACTGAGTGTGTGCATTGTCTACAGATTTGTTTGTTGTAATTCCAAACTTTCAATGTGATGGTTTTAGGAGATGGAGTCTTTGGGAGGTAATTTAGATGATAAGGATGGAGCCTCATTAAAGATATTGCCTTTCATAAAAAGGAACCCCAAGTTGGCAATATGCAACCTCACCTGACTCTTACTATGCTGGCATCCTTATCTACCAGCTTCCAGAACAATAAAAAAATAAATTTCTATTGTCTTAAGCCATGGAGGATATATATGGCACTTGGTTATAGAAGACTGAATGAAGTAAGACACAGGGTTTTTAAATATATTGATCAGTTGCCAGGATTTTAAAATCCTGATTTTAAGTTTCTTTGGAAAACTGGAAGATCTTGTAGTGCTAGGGTAGCACTCCTACCCAGTAATAATTCAGAATGGAATTATCACTGCCCTCTCTGGATGGAATATGGGTTTCACTCACTTACCTTTTGTAGATCACCTCCTTACCTTTTGTAGATCCTTGGATTTACAACCCATGGTGAATTCTGGGAAGGCAGAATAAATATATCTTGTTTTGAAATGAGAGAAAATAAGGGGATTCTACAAAATAGCTCAATTTGTTAAGTTTTCTTCAAAGTCTCACATTCCCTTTGAATAAATGATTCTGTGCTCCACAACATATCTTGATGAAGGCACTTTTCACAATAGATTACCATTGTCTCTTCCCCCAAGTCTGCCTTCTCCCATAGACTCTGTGAGCAGAAACTATACCCTGATTGATGCTGTTATGTACTGTGCCTGTCTCTGCATGTCAATCCCTGAATAACTGCTTTCTGAATGAATGAATGCCTAAATGAATGTATGAACACATGCTCCATTCAGCTATTCAGGAAGACCTGAGTTTCTTAACTAAAGGAGATAAAGTTGACTTAGGATGGATTTTTCTCAACACTTGATACTTTCTGGGTAGTTTGCATCATATTTCTGAGTTGGTGCCGTTTGAAGCCTGTATTCCATATTAGAGTAATACTATTGCTGTAGAACAGCTTTGTTTTTCTCTGAATACTGGAAATAACAATTCATTTTTGATCATCCTATTAAAATTAACACAAAACCTAACAAAAGCTCATTATTTCTGTCAAGTTTTTAATCATTACCTGACAACAGAAGAAGCTGAAGTCATCCAAAAATATAATTTCTATTCTCCCTTTGGAAGAATAACATGTTCAAGTTTCTTCTCATTGTAATTTCAATTCTGTTTTTAGTCAGTACTTTATAAAAGAATAGTAAAATCTTCTCTCTGATCTCACCTTTGTGAAGAATGCAAATACAAAATGTTCAATGTTTTGGAACAGTTCTGATATATTTCTGTAAAAGCTAGAAGATGCCATATTCATTTAATCAAAGGGTAAATATCTTAGTGACTGCATTGAAAAGAAAGCTATTGAACAAATGGTACCTGAAGGAGGCTATTCTAATTGGAATTGTTGCATAAGAAAAGCAAAAGCAATTCCCTGTATGGAAAAGGCAAAGCTGATTTAATTGTCTTATTAAGGACAGGTCTATTGTGAATGAGCATTTAATCATTTTATCACAAACTTTTAGAGTTGCTTTTAGATTTGTTTCTCACATAGAGACTGTGATGTTTCCATCATTCTCAGTTTATGCAGTCATCAATCACTTTGACACTGATATATTTTATCAGAGGTTAAATTTAAACTGTGGAATTACATGTATTGAATTCTATCTTGTGTGTCTTATAAAATTGGAAATAGTTTCATTTCTGTTTGGGGAATTTATCAATTAAGGCATTTTTTTTAAATAGGAAGAAGGTTAATACAAGGTCTGATTCTGAGAAACTCCAAGAAGACTGAATTATCTGGGAGTATTGCCCACTGTAAGGATATCAGAGTCCTAATTAAGCAAGATTGTGTCTGGAGAAGTAGCAATGCATGTCCCAAACTAATTTTTTAAAATTCTGAATCTCTAAAAGCGCATTTTTACATAATGTATTCAATAGTCAAATACTGCATATTTGGTATATTAATTATATGCAACTATTTTAACTACTTATTATTTTAGAATATTATTAAAATAAAATGAATGCTTTAAAACCGAATTTATTTAGTGCTTATTGATTATGGAATACCACATTTTTCTTACAAATGTGATCCTCAACAAAGATTTGTCTCTATTTAAGACATGAAATTTCTTTCCTGTTTTAGAATAGGAGTATCTCAAATTACACTTAAAATGTTGCTTTTATGTTCTTTGTTTGACTGTGTGGTGACAAAGGAGTGCAAAGGAAATTCATCCTACTCTCCCCTGGAAATGATCCTCCCATCAATTTCTTTGTAAGTTCCTGTGGTATTAAAGCATTGCAAATGTGTAGCAATTACTGAACCTGAGAATGAGAGATTTTACCCCACACAAATATAATTTTATATATCTTTAAAGACGATTTTAAAAATACCTAACAAAGTGAAAGCCTACCAAGTTAATCTTCTTAGGTAAATTCTTTTTTGATGTGTGATCTTGATAGGAAAATAGGAGCAGCAGGCACATAAGGCCTGCTGGGATGTTCTACTAAGTACTGGACTTCTCCTCAAAGAACCTTTGTCACAGGCTAGTCATTCTGCTTTCAGGACATTAGTAAACTTACTTCATATCTTTCAGGAGGCACCTGGCTGTGGTTAAGGAGCATGAAGCCCACCTCCAGGGTCAGGGTATGACTTCTGGCTCAGGGCTGTGAGACAGAGCACAGGAAAAGGCTGCAAGGGGACTTTCTCCAAAGTTCTGGGCTCTCTGTTCCTCCTGCAGGTCCAGGGAGTCTCTCATTTCTAAAGTTGAAACCTGAAAATCTTCTCATTTTCTCCAGATTTCAATTGCACCATTTGGCTGTGAGGGATGGTACAGTTCAGTGCTCGATGAAGATTTTCTAAGGGCTGGTTGTGATGAGAAGAAGGCAGTCCTTTTTGCAGGCTCAGAGGCACTGCCTCTCATTTCCAATTAGTTAACTGTATTTACCTATAAAGCAAATTCACTGAGTCTCCTTGCTCCTGGATTATGGACTTGTATTTCTTTGGCAAGAGTGTCCTCAACCTCCAGATATCCAACTTCATCTTTATACCACTTAGAGCTTTCCCCAAACCCAAACAATATCAATGTTAATAAAAATAAAGATACTAAATTTACTCCATACTATTATGCTTGCAGTGATGAACAGATGTAGTTATAATATATGCTAGTTTTACTTAATCTAAATATATTACATTAACATTCTTCAGTCATAAGAATCACTGGGCTAATAGTACGATAAGCTACAAAAGGAAATATGTTTATCTATTTCTTGAGATTTTTTTCCTTTATTCTTTACATTATTACTTAATTTTTATTAATTATCACCTCATTCCTGGACTATCAAACTAGTTGATTCTCTTCAATTGATTCTCTTGTTGCCAGGTTCATCCTTATCTTCAACACCAAACTATTATGACATATGTTTTGAGATTAATTTTTCTGGAAAACTAGTTATACTACCTTTAGCAGTGCCCACTGTTCATCAATGAAGTAAAAAAAAAAAAGCATATACTTACTAAAAGATAAAGTTTGGTTATACTGTTGTCCTGTTTGATAGTCTTTCTTGGCTTCACATTGCCCTGTGCATACAGTTTAAATGCCTTAAAAATGGTTCATCTGACTTATTTGGACTGGTCCATGACTATAGCTCCTTTCTCCTTACTACATCCCAATTTCTCTGCATTTTGTTACAGTATCGTAATCTTTTGCACACTCTGCACCCTCATCCTAAAGAAACAGAGAAAACAGAGTGAGCTCAAGATTTGGGAACTTGTATCACACTTAAAGACAAGGGATTTAATTGGAAAGAACTATCTGTAACCTGACTGTGTCACTCTGTCCCTACTCCAACAACACTGAAGGGCATGCACTAGGTTTCTGATCTTAGTTACATGCCTTCTATCTGTTCTACCCAGATCTACCCCTGCCTTGGTGGTGGTTTTCTTTTAGTCTTATGCCTTTGTCATGCTTGATCCTGTCGCAGAGACTTGCTGATTGCTCAGTTTTAAAAGCTACTTCTTCCTCTTTATGCCTAGTTAATACCTTGTTATATCATTCTTTTTTGGAGGAAGGAGTACTGGGGATTGAACTCAGGGGCACTCCACCACTGAGCCACATCCCCAGCCCTATTTTGTGTTTTATTTAGAGACAGGGTCTCACTGAGTTGCTTAGTGCCTTGCTTTTGGTGAGGCTGGCTTTGAACTCACATTCCTCCTGCCTCAGCCTCCCAAGCTGCTAGGATTACAGGCATGTGCCACTGCATCTGGCTTAGTTTTATCATTCTTATTTTTCACATCTCTAGTCATTTACTTATTCTTCAAGAAATGTCTGATCTGTCAGACAACATCAAATGTTCTTCTTTTTATTAAAATATTTTTTTAGTTGTCAATGGACCTTTATTTATTTATTTAATTGTATGTGGTGCTGAGAATCCAACACAGTGCCTCACACATTCTAGCAAGCAATTTACACTAAGCTACAACTCCACCCCAAATGTTCTTCTTATATGCTCCAAGAGCTCTATGTGCATTGCCTTCATAACACTTTTTCACAGTAAACGTTTTGCATTTATTTTTCTGAGTATCTAGTATTCTCCATAATACTACAAGATCCACCCCATAATACTGCAAAATCCAGTAAA
Source organism: Ictidomys tridecemlineatus (assembly GCF_052094955.1). NCBI lineage: Eukaryota > Metazoa > Chordata > Mammalia > Rodentia > Sciuridae > Ictidomys > Ictidomys tridecemlineatus. The sequence continues at coordinate 42,802,319 of NC_135490.1, forward strand.
GTAAGAACTATCGATATCTTTTTTTAAAGCTCTATCTGTGGCATCCAGTTAATTGCTTGGTCATAATTGGTATGCTCAATAAATGTTTTAGAACGAATTTTGAATGATAGATCAAAGTCATGTCTTAAGTGTACTTCAAATAACTATATTTTGATATAGAGTTACAACTCCTTTTTTCTATAATATACATTAGAATAAAATATTTTATTAATGTTAATCTTTCCACAACATTATTTATTTCTTCTTTTTTTTTGAGTAAACAATACAAGTTAACCAGATTTTCTTGTGTCCTACTATCATCCTTCCTAGGGATAAGTAGGTGTATTTATTTATTTATTTTTGAGCTCCAAGTTGCCAAAAATTCATATGATAAGACTTTCCTATCAATGTTCCTTAAAAAAATGTCATAAACATTGAAAATATGAGTATTGTTAAACAAATACCTAGAAATAAGAGGGGAACATTAACAAAAGGAAAATTTGTGTGCAAATATCTGGGTGTTCTAGCAATTCTGACATAAATAGCTTAATGAAGAATGATGATTCAAATGATTTCTGCTTACCTGATAGTTGGTTTCAATCTTCTTTAATATTGAAGCTCTGTACTGTTAAATGCCATTTTAGATCATAGCTGTGCTTAGGTTCTTGGTATTTCCTGGGATATTTTCTTATCCTGGAATACTCTACTCTGGCATCTCCACATTTATCCTTTACCACAGATCCTTCAGATCTAAGTGAACAAAGCATTTCCTAAGGATCACTTTTTTTCTGACATTACATTCCTCCTATGAGCCATAATCCTTGTCCAATATACATGTATATTTTTTCCCTTTTGGTCTAACAGCTCCCTGGGGTAGAATCATATCTAATTTTTTTGCTGCTGCTTTTCCAAGCATGAAGTGTAGTACATTAAGAATCATTTAATTATTGTTTATTGAACGGACAAATGAACTTCCTCTACCATCTGAGTCCAAGTTATATCTCACACTGACTTGAAAACAAAATTTGCACTTCATTTCTGTGACATTCCATTTTCCTAAAGTAGTACCATATATTTGTTTTGTTTTTGTTACAAACTTCCTTCCATTGTCCATTTATCCTAGGCTATCCAACACAAACTCCATCCACTTCCATATACTTTTGTGTTTCCATAGATAGAAATGAACCGTCTTTCTTTTGTGCTCACACAGCAATTAGTTTGTCACATTTCTAAGGCAGTGATACCTTGTGCTACCGGCATTAATGAGTGGCTCAGCTCTTTCCATTTTGATTGTAAATTCTTAAGAGCACAGGCCATTTTTTGCCCTTCTATTTTCCATAATTTCCAACATAGTACCTTGCATTTAATACTCATGTCAGTCAATGTTGATAAAATAATTAAATAATGGTCATTCCAATTAACCAATGTTTTTCTTTGTTTCATTACATAGTTTGTTTACTCTAGGCCTTTTTGTGCAGGCGATTATTTTATCTTTATCATAGTAATAAGTAATTTTTTAAAAAGAAATGTTTGGTCATCTGATCTTAGAAACTCCCTATAGATTTAATGGATAAAGAATCTTTAAGTAAATAAAAGTAGCTGAAACACTAGTCATAAATCTCACAAATGATAAGAATACAACCATTTTTCCTTACTTATAGGGAAAGTACTGAGTGAAAACATTGATCCTAAAGCCAGCATTATTGGAACCTACTCAAGAATTAGGAACAGCAAGTGAATTGAAAAGTCAACATATTCAATTTCGAGCTAGTATGGGGCAAGACATATATGAGAATGACCAGTGAGTGTGATTAGGAATTTAAAGGACTGAGAAAAGCACCCATTAAAAATATTGTTAGTGAAACTCTTGGTTAAAAAGTGAGGAATTCCAAAAGAAATAGGAAATGATAATTCAGAAACAAAATGCATTTATACTTGATTTTCCTCCCTCCTTTCCTGTCTCCCTCCTTTTCCTCTTCCCTTCCTTCCTTCTTTTTTTATTATGGTAACAATGGGGAGGATTTAAAGGCTGTTTGAACCCCAAAATCACAAAATGGGATTGGATTGCAAAATGTTTATTTCCTCTTCAGTTTTCTTTCTACATTTCTGTTTAAACTAAATCAAGGAGAACGATTTAATTTAGTACTTATCAATACCTCCCAACCCTCCACCAAGAGTTAAATTCCATTTAAAAAAAGATTTTAAATCATTTTTGGTGCATTATAATTATACTCAGAAATGTGACATATTTATATTTATATATACACACAACACAATTTGGTCAATTTCATTCCCTCCCTCATCACCCAGCTTGCCTTCTTTTACATTACTGGTCTCCCTCATATTTTTATGATATCCCACCACCACTATTTTTTGTTTGTTTGTTTCTGGTTTCCACATATAAGAGAAAATATACAACCCTTGACTTTCTGAGCCTGAATTCTTGTTCTTAACATAATGCTCACAAATTCCATCCATTTTCCTGTAAATAACATAATTTTATTAATTATAAGGGCAAAAAACTCCAATTGTGTATATAGACCACATTTTCTTTACCCATTTATCTGTTGATGGAAACCTAGGCTATAAGTTAGCCATAATCTGTCTATTGTGAATTGTGAGGTTATAAACATGGGCATGTACATATTAGTATGCTAACTTTAATTCTTTGGAATAATTTGTAAGGAGAGGTATATCTGGGTCATAGGGTGATTTTATTCCTTGTCTTTCTAGGAGTCTTCATACTGATTTCCATAGTGGTTGTGCTCAGTTAATCTCACCAACAGCATATAAGAGTTCCTACCACCATCCCCCAAATTCTCTCCAGCATTTATTATTATTTGCATACCTGATGATTGCTATTCTATCTGCAGTGAAGTGGAGTCTCTACCTTTTTAAGGAAGGAGGAATAAGTCTAAGGGGTAATCAGTGTCTCAAGTAGACTTGTATAACATTGTTTTCATTGTACCTATTTTCATGGTTTTTCCCCCCTATAGCCAATAATATTAAATGATTATTTACTGTTCTCACTTAAAATATTTATATAGAGATGTAAACCTATTTAAAGAGAAAAATTAAGTATGGGAGGCATCTGTGAAGGTGGCTAAAGAGTAAGGCATTTGGGAAATATGCTATAATCAACATTTTAATTATTTCAAGTTCATAGTTTTTAAAGGTGAAATAATGGAACACCAAATTTATTTATAAAAGATAATGAGTTTTACACTGTGAATAAGAAATACAAAATGATTAAGAGCTTTAAAATAGTGTATGAGAATTTAAAGAACAAGAACATTTAAGAAAGGATTGAGAAATCTTTAGAAATAGAATCATTTTGGGTCATAATAGATATGGGGTGAGGTAAGAGACCCCAGAATCAATTTTCATAGACGGGGCCTTCATATTCTTAAAGTAAGAGCACTTTTGATCACTTCATATGTAATTTTTAATAAAATCAACATTTAAAATAGAACTAACATCAAGTGTTGTGATAATACTAAGAAGAGAACTAAACATAAGTGAAAGCATGAGACAATATAAATGTAAATTAATTTCATAGAAGGAGAAAAGATACACACCATAACTATATGTACATTTTTAAAATATTTGTCTTGGTTTCAAATTTAAATGTTTGGTAGAAAAATGGACATCAAGTAGTAATGTTGAAATTTGCTATAATTTAGCTGGTATTATTCACAGCTTTTCAAAGAAGAGTAATTATCATATATCAGAATGACAACTGTTATAGCAGATGCTCAATTACTGTCACCTGTTTTATGCCTACTTCCACAAATTAGTGTCTGGAGAAGAATTACAAAGTTTTTCAGGCTTCTGCCTACTAATATTTAGGTTTGTCTGAGGTGTTTAAAAAGGAATATTCAGTGATGACTACAGCTTCTTGTTCAGAAAGTCAAACTATCATTTAAATAACTATTCCATTATTACCCAGGTGTCTTTCAAGAAGGTCTAATTTGTATTGACTACACCAAAAATGTTTACTTCAACATTAACTTTTCTATATAATTTTTTTCTAAGATGAAGATAATAAGAATTATTTACATAGCAGGAGGTATACTGAGTTTATGTAAGAGTATCAGTTAAGGTATTCGGTTTCAGCAACAGACGGGAGAGTTTATTTTTTGATTACTAGCTGATTTCTTGCTTACTGATCCTAAGCAAGTCACTCAAGGCATCCCAACATCAATTTCCCTAGCAGTAAAATGTAAATAATAATAACTAGTGTTTTAATGATTGGATATAAAGTATTTACACTGACTGCATGCTGTGAACACTTTAGCAAAATTAGCCATGATAATCAAAACAGTCAATATAAACATAAGAAAATTTTTTTCTTAAGAGCTTCTTTATGTGAATGTTAACCACTGTGTTGATTATATCCTTTACAATCTCACTTTTACACAGCTCGTGCTTCATCTTTGAAAGTGATTGGTTTCTAGGGAAAACATTGCCTTCTGTCATTGCTCTGACAAAATCATGAATGAGAAAAAAATGTATCAAAAGCCAATAGTTTAGAGTTAAATATTTTAGGTGATAGTACAATTGGCTTTCTGTCTGTGAATTCAACCAACTACACAGATAGAACATATTTGCAAAGAAAAAATTACATCTGTACTGAATAGGCAGAGACATTTTCCCCTTATTATTCCCTAATGATAACGTATAACAAATATTTCCATAGCATTTATATAATATTTGTTATTAAAAATAATCTAGAGATGGTTTTAAGTATACTAGATGATTGCATATGTTATATGCAAGTAACATACTCAGTTATAAAAGGGACTTGAGCATTCTTGGAATTTGGAATCTATAGGGGATCCTGGAGCCAATCCTCCATATAATCAAGGAATAACTTTATACTAAATTGTCTGCATTAAAAGAGCCAAATGAAAGTTTTTGCATACACTCTAGTTCTTGTTTTCCAGTAAGAGTAAGTTTTTGCTAGTCATTTTTTCCTGCTTATAACTATAAATGATACAATGACACATGGGGACTAGAATAAGATTGAATGCTTCCAATTGACAGCATTGATTAAAAAGAAAACTTTTCAAGAAGTGAAAACTATTTCAGAAATATCTTCAAAGAAATTATTTTTAAATACATAAATTATTAGTCAGAAAGTTAATCTTTCCATTTAAATTTATTTTTATTTTATGTATTTTTAGATATATGTGATAGTGGAATGTATTTTGGCATATTATACATATGTGGAGTAAAACTTATTCTAATGAGGATCATATTCTTGTGGTTGTATATGATGTGGAGTTACCCTGATTGTGTATTCAAATACAAGAATAGGAATACATACAATTAATTCTACTGTTCTTCCTATTCCCCTCCCCCTCCCTTCCCTTCATTCCCCTTTGTCTAATCCAATGGACTATATTCTTCCCCTCCCTGCCTTCCCTTGTTTTGGATTAGTATCCACATATCAGAGAGAACATTTGGCCTTTGGTTTTGGGGGATTGGCTTATTTTACTTAGCATGAGAGTCTCCAGTTCGGCCCATTTACTGGTAAATACTATAATTTCATCCTTCTTTATGGCTGAGTAATATTCTGTTGTGTTTATATACCACATTTTCTTCATCAATTTTCTTCATCAATTCAAACCTAGGTTGGTTCCATAGATTGACTATTATGAATTGAGCTGCTATAAATATTAATGTGGCTGTCACTGTAGATGCCAATTTTAAGTCTTTTGGGTATGGACCCAGGAGTAGGATAACTGGATCAAATGGTGGTCCCATTCCACATTTTCTAAGGAATCTCCATACTGCTTTCCATAGTGGTGGCACCAATTTGCTGTCCCACAAGCAATGTATCAGAGTACATTTATCTCCAAATCCTCACCAACATTTATTGTTACTTGTATTCTTGATAATTGCCATTCTGACTGTAATGAGATGAAATCTTAAAGTAGTTTCGGTGTTAAGTTTTTTGAGTTCTTTATATATTCTGGATATTAATGCTGTATCTTAGGTGCATGTGGGAAACAGTTTCTCCCATTCTTTAGGCTCTCTCATCACATTATTGATTGTTTCCTTTGCTGAGAAAAAGCTTTTTAGTTTGAGTCCAACCCATTTATTGATTCTTGATTTTATTTCGTGTACTTTTAAGAGTCTTGTTAAAGAAGTCAATTCCTAAGCTGACATGATGAAGATTTGGGCCTCTACTTTTTTCTTCTATCAGTGGGGAGCTGGGCCTCTGTTCTAGTGTATAAGTCTTTGATCCACTTTGAGTTCAGTTTTGTGAAGGGTGAGAAATAGGTGTGTTTAATTTCATTTTGTTACATGTGGATTTGCAATTTTACTAGTACCATTTGTTGGATATGTTATCTTTGCTCCAGTGAATATTTTTGGTGCCTTTTGCCTATATGAGATACCTTTATTTCTGTGGATTTGTCTCTGTGTCTTCTATTCTGTACCATTGGTCAGTCTGTCTGTTTTGGTGCCAATACCATGCTGTTTTTTGTTTCTATGGCTCTGTACTAGAGTTGAGGTCCGGTATTGTGATGCCTCCTGCTTCACTCTTCCTGCTAAAGGGTTTTTTTGGCTATTCTGGGTATCTTATTTTTCTAAATGAATTTCATGATTGCTTTTTCTACTTCTATAAAGAATGTCATTTGGATATTAATAAGAATTGCATTAAAATCTGTATAACCTTTTCAATATTAATTCTGCCTATCTAGGAGCATGGGAGGTCTTTCAATCTCTTAAGGTCTTCTTATGTTACTTTCTTTATTACTTTGTTGTTTTCATTATAGAGGTCTTTCACCTCTTTTGTTAGATTGATTCCCAAGTATTTTTTAAGACTCTTGTGAATAGGGTAATTTTCCTTATTTCTCTTTCAGTAGATTCATCACTGATATATAGGAATACGTTTGATTTATAGGTATTGATTTTATATCCTGCTGCTGGTGGGACTGCAAGTTTGTGTAACCATTATGAACATGGTATGGAGATTTCTCAGAAAACTTGGAATGGAACCACCATTTGACCCATCTATCTCACTCCCTGGCTTATACTCAAAGGACTTAGGACTTAAGAATCAGCATATTATAGTGACACAGCCAATCAATGGTTAACCTCTCAACTCACAATAGCTAAATTATGGAACCAACCTAGGTGTTCTTCAACATATGAACTGATAAAGAAAATGTGTTATATATACAAAATGGAATATTACTCAGCCTAAGAGAAGAATAAAATTATGGCATTTGCTGGTAAATGGATGGAGCCAGAAAATATCATGCTAAGTGAAATAAGCCAATCCCACCAAACCAAAGGCTGAATATTTTCTCTGATATGCAGATGCTAATTCACAATAAGGTGGGAGGGCAGCTAGGGAAGAAGAGTTACTTTGGATTAGGTAGAGGGAGTGAAGGGAGGGGAGGGGTGTGGGTATAAAAAGGACAGTAGAATGAATCTGACATTATTACCTCATGCCAGTGTGATTCTACATCATACACAACGAGAAGAATAAAAAATTATACTCCATTTATGTATGATGTATCAAAGTGTATTCTACTCTCATGTATAACTGTAACAAATTAAAAAAAAAATTTAAATCTTGAGAAACATTTCTGGAATGACAGACTTAAACTCCTTCATAAAAGAAATAAGATTGTAGTAAAAATCTCATTTGTCAAAATCTGTCTTTTCAGGACTGTGGAAATAAATCAAAGGTTTTCAACAATTTGAGGACATTTATTTAAGAAAAATGACTGAATCTAAGAACTGTGAGCCTTGAGGAATTTAACTTGGCCCATTTGTATGTTCTATCTCTTCTGTGGCTTTAAAAACCTCAGCATTAGAGCCAAAGAGATGTGAAAATCAGCACTGAGTAGCCACTGTTAAGGACCAGAAAGGAGTTTGGTCTTTCAAAAAAAATTATCTCTGAGAATTATTTGACCTGTCCAGTAGCTTGTGGAAAGTCCACATGAAGAGGCCTAGTCTTTCTTTGAACTGATTCAGAACTCACTGAACAAATGAAGTCCTATCCCAAGGTCATTCCCTGGAAAGTCAGATGCATTGTTTAACAATGCAGCAACCTTGTTGGCAATACCAGTGGAGGCAAACACAAAGCTACCCAAAGAGTTTGAAAGAAAAAATTTGGAATGAGGTGTCAATAGAGGGATCTGAAAAGCTTCTACATAATACTAGGGGACTAGTAGGTGATGTGCACAGATAGGTGTATGTTCAACAAAAAACCGAGATGGCCCAGAGTACCCTTGACTGACTTTGAGTCTGTATACAAGTAGAGACTGAAGGCTACACCAGAATGTTGAATTACTCTGTGTTAAAGGCATACCTCAAAATACACACAGAACTCCTTGAAAAAGGGTAGGGACTTACTGGTTCAAGACATTTTGGAAAACAAATACACATTTCTCCAAAGAAGACGTACAAATGTCTAACAATCACATGAGAAAATGCTTAACAACAGAACCTGAAAGTCAAAACCACAAATGAGGCAACACTTCAGACACAATGGGACTGCCAAAATTTTAAAAATATAATATATATTAAAGTAATTAAGGCATAGACTTATTATGATTCCTTTTTTTAAAAAAATGTTCTTTTCAGATATACATGACAGTAGATGGTATTTTGACATATTATACATACACGGAGTATAACTTATTCTAATTAGGATCCTATTCTAATGGTTATATATGATTTGGAGTTACATTGCTCGTGTATTCATATAAGAACATAGGAAAGTTATGTATGATTCATTCTACTGTCTTTTCCTGTTCCCCTTCCCTTCATTCCCCTTTGTATAATCCAATGAACTTCTCTATCCCCCCCATTGTATGTTAGCATCTGCATATCAGGGACAACATTTTTATTTACAACTCAAGTTCTTTTAACCAGATTTCATTCTCTATTAAATTTCTTCCCAAATTTATCCCCCAAGTTGTCAAACTAACTAGCAGCCCAGTAATTTGGAAGAAATGTCTACTCAAGGTTCTGGCCCCAAGCCCAGAGCCAGGTCTCAAAACGTTGGTTTAGATCATGCATCCTGTAGGGATATTAAGGATATTGAACTTATTTTCTGATCCAAAGGCTATGTATGACCCTGTCCTTTCACCAGTCTAGCTCTCAGCTTTTCAGAAAGCTCAGTGTAGGCAGGGACTAGCAGCATGTCTCAACATCCCTTAGAAGAAGGCAGATTTTTCTCCTTCAGCTGCTGACTTTAAGCAATGAGCCTGGTCCTGGCCCCTCATCTCATTTAGAATTCTTTTGTTCCAGTTATCTATCTCCCCCCACCTCCTCTTTCTTTTTACTTTCTTTCTATTATTATTATTATTATTATTATTATTATTATTATTATTATTATTATTGACTCTTGGCCACCACTTGGTGCTTCTAGGTGCCAGAGACCTGTGACTTTGAGCTTTCAACTTTGCATTGTGGTTCTGGTTCATATAGATATTTATTTTGCTTTGGAGTTGGGCTATGTTTTTAGATATTTCATGTGATTTTTTTTTGTCTGCAACTGTTAAATATTTGAAGCAAAGGGAATAATTACTAAAAGTTTATAAAAACATTTTGTATCAGGTTCTTCTTTTCTCAATTGTAATCCCCATTTAGTTGTCTTGATTGGTGTCTCACTGTAGGCCATTTGTAGGAGTTGCACTGTGTCTGCTTGGAAGAGATGTTAGAATATTAGTTTTAATATCACTTTATTTATTAAAACACTAGAGTTATTTGGTTTGCAAGTTTGTATAAAGGATACAAAATATTACATAAAATGGCTGAGCAATAAGGAATTTTCATTGTGTAAGTTCACAAAGTGACACAGATAATGATATCATGAAATGTAATAATATAAAATACTCAAGAATCAATAAATGGGAAGGATTCAAACTAAAAAGTTCTTTTCTCAGCAAAAAAAAAAATCTGTGAGGTGAATAGAGAGCCTACATCCTGGGAGCAATTTTTTATCCCTCACACATCAGATAGAGCATTAATCTCTAGGGTATATAAAGAACTCAAAAAGCTAAGCACTAAAAAAACCAAATAATCCAATCAATAAATGGGCCAAGGACATGAACAGACACTTCTCAGAAGAGGATATAAAACCAATCATTATATATATGAAAAAATACTTATCATAGCAATCAGAGAAATGCAAATCAAAACTACTCTTAAGATATCAACAACAGTTGTTGGCGAGGATGTGGGAGAAAAGGTACACTCATACATTGCTGGTGGGACTGCAAATTGGTGCAGCCAATTTGGAAAGCAGTATGGAGATTCCTTGGAAGTCTGAAAATGGAACCACCATTTGACCCAGCTATTCCTCTTCTATACTCAAAGTTAAAACAGCATACTACAGGGACACAGCCACATTAATGTTTATAGCAGCACAATTCACAATACTATACTGGAGCCAACGTTGATGCCCTTCAGTGGATGAATGGATAAAAAAATGTGGCATTTATACACAATGGAATATTACTCAGCATTAAAAAAGAACAAAATCATAGCATTTTCCGGTAAATGGATGGCGTTGGAGAAGAAAATGCTAAGTGAAGTCAGCCAATCCCCCCCAAAAAAATGCTGAATATTTTCTCTGATATAAGGGCGGTGTCTCATAGTGGGATAGGGAAGGAGAGCATGGGAGGATTAGATTAATTCTAAATAGGGAAGAGGGGTGGGAGGGAAATGGAGGGGGAAGGGGATTAGCAAGGATGGTGGAATGTGATGGTCATCATTATACAAAATACATGTATGAAGACTTGAATTGGGTATCAACATACCATATATACAAACAGATATATGAAAAAATGTGGTATATACGTGTATTAAGAATTGTAATGCGAAAAAAGTACATGTGTAGTAGCATAAATTGACGTGAACATACTTTACATACAGAGATACAAAAAATTGTGCTCTATATGTGTAGTAAGGATTGTAATACATTTCACTGTCATTTTTTTAAAAAAATAATAAAATCAGTAAAAAATAGCCATTTTTTGTTTTTGTATTTTGTTTATGGTACCATAGAGTGAACCCAGGAACATTTAACCACTGAACCATTCCCAGCCCTTTTTTATATTTTATTTAGAGACAGTGCCTCACTGAATTGCTTAGGGCTTCACTAAGTTGCTACAGATGGCTTTGAATTCACAATCTTCTTGTCTCCTGAGCCACTGTGTGTGGCTGTAATATGTGTGTGTATATTTTAGTTGTAGATGGACACAATACTTTTATTTTTTATTTATTTTGTGTTGCTGAATATTGAACCCTAACCTTATTTGTGTGAGTTATATGTGTGATCATAACTATTGAGTTTTAATCATATGTGTGATTATAACTACTGAGTTATAATCCCTGCCCCTGTAATATGGTTTTGATATTTGCTTTCTAAATAGTTTCTATTAAAGAACTGGAAATTCTGTCAGGTGCAGTAGTGCATGTCTTTAATCCTATCGGCTCAGTAGGCTGAGGCAAGAGGATTTCAAATTCAAACTTAGTGAGACCCTTTCTCAAAATAAAATATGAAAAGGACTGGGAATGTGACTCAGTGGATAAATGACTCTGGGTACAAAAAAAAGGAAGAAGGAGGAGGAGGAGGAGAAGAAAGGGAGGAGAAGGAGGAGGAGGAAGAACTGGAAATTCTCAGTGAAGGATACTTCATGGATTAATTTCTCCAATCTTGTTTGGAACATTTTCCTCTACCACGTCTTTGCTTTGGTATACATTGAGCTCCTTTCCTAATTTACTCTGATATGCATAAAAATAATTGTTTCTTTGTTTTAAAGTCACAATCTTGTGACTTTGCTTATCCTCTGTCATATTATTGTGTCTCCCAAGGATGCAGGTGCCCTAATCTGAGAAATAGCCAATTTAAATAAAGATTGGGGGGAGGTAAACACTAGTCATTTACAAACTTTTAAGTATCTTAATAAATATTGATGTATAACTAGCTAATAACTATGATTCTGTTCAGAAGAAGATAACGTAACTTTATTATTATTGTTGTTATGGTTATTCTTAATACTGTTTTCTTAATTTTTAAAATCCACAATGCAAAATTATTCTTCTCTGATGATGAACAAAATCTTGGTCAGATACAATTGATTATCTCCTGAATTCAGATAATTAAAAATCCAGTTAAGTCTTATTTTGTTGGTTTTGTACCAAAATCTTCAATATTTTTGAATTGGAAGATTATTTAGTTCTGCCTTGACTTGGGCTTCAAAACTTATGTGTAAGATGGGGAGAGTAGAAGATGAAATTCAGAGTAAAACTCAGGTATTTCATTGTGTATGGCACACATTCAAATGCAGGCTTCATTCCTGTGGGACACTCCTGTGGTGGCCTCAGGGATTCTCCCCCATCCTCACTATTAGTGGTGCTTCTACTTGTAGCCCCCTGCCACAGACCATACCTCCTTCAGCTGGGTGTTTCTCATTCTCCCCCTTTGTTCCCCAGTCACACACCTTGCTGCTAGAGGGTCCATGTTCTTCCATGGGGTACTTCTTTTATGACTTAACTTTGCTACTCTTCATGGTTTCCCTTTGTTGATGGAAAATAAGCAATTCTTGGATTTCCAGACCTGAAAAGCACATTTCTTTCCTGACATACATACCATATGTTATTGTTACTGCCCATCAGCATAGCTACCTTCTTACATTTTGTCTTTTTCTGGTATGGGTCAGTGTCTTCATCTTTTTATTTGTTGATGTAACAAAATAGCTAAGATCAAGTAATTGGTAAAGAGTAGAGCCTTATTTGGCTCATTGTTCTGGAGACTGAGAAATCTAAGAGCATGGCACTGGCATCTCCTTGGCGAGGACCTTCTGCCTGATCATAGTATGTTTGAAGCCATCTCATGGTGAGGCAGAATGAACTTGCTAGTTTGGGTCTCTGTTCTTCTTGTAAAGCTATTAATGCCACCAAGGTAGGGGATTCACCTTCGTGGCCTCATCTAATCCTAATTCTCTTCTCAGGTCTTATCACCAATTACCATTAGAATGTTAATTTGAGTATTAATTTTCCAACATATGAAATTTGGGAGACACATTCAAACCACAACAGTCAGTTACTGCCCTAAACTTCAAGGACTACATAATAAACTTCTAAATGGTACTTTTGAAGCCTGATCACTCAGGAAGGGAAGAGTCTTCAACAATTTTCATACTACCCAGTCTTCCTTGGTCTTTCTCCCCATTTCTTTTCACCTGCTACCTTTTGTGGCAGGTGATGAGATAAGAATTTCAAAGCCATTTTCAAATAATTAATATAATTTAAGATGCTTTTATTAGTGCATTGTAATAGCTGGGTTCATTTTGACATAATCATTTATGCATGAGATATAATTTGCTCCATTTCATTCCCCAGTGCTTCATCTTTTCCTTCCCTTCTCCCTCATCTCCCTCTCAAGTGTTCTTCCTTCTATTTATTTATGGTTATATAAATTGGTGCTTTATAGATACATGGAATAGTGAAATTCACTATGGTATATCCATATGTGTATAGAGCCTTATTTGGTCAATTTCATTGCACATTTCCTTCCTTTTCCCATCTCTATTTCCTGCTCCTCTATCCCCATTCTGTACTCCACTGATCTTGTTTCTATTTTTCTTTTTTTCACCTTACTTTTTCCTAGCTTCCACATGTGAGAGAAAACATTTGACTCTTGACTTTCTGAATCTGACTTATTTCACTTAGCATGATGGTCTCTTATTTCTTTTACCAGAGTGAGTATGACATAATTTCATTCTTCTTTATGACTGAGGAAAACTCCAATGTGTGTATATACCACGTTTTTTTCTGTTTATCCAGTTATCTGTTGATAGGCACCTGGGATTGTTTTATAACTTGGTTATTGTGAATTGTGTTGTTCTAAACATTGATGTGCCAGTATCACTATAGTATGGTGATTTTAGTTCTTTTGAAAAAATAACAAAGAGTGGGATAGCCGGGTCATATGGTGGTTCCATTCCATTCTCTATACTGCTTTCTAAAGTGTTTAGATTAATTTGTAGTCTCACCAACGAGGTGTAAGTATATGTTTTACCCACATCCTTGTCAGCATTTCTTATTATTTGTTTTCTTGATGATTGCTGTTCTGAATTGAATGAGAAGAAATCTCAATATAGTTTTGATTTGCATTTCCCTGATTGCTGGGATGGGTAACATTTTTTCATGTACTTGTTAGCCATTGTGTTTCTTCTTTTAAGAAATGTCTGCTTAATTCTTTTGCCCACTTACTTATTTGATAATTTGATTTTGCATTAAGTTTTTTGAGTTCTTTATATATTCTGGACTTCAATCCCTGTTGAAGGGATAGCAGACAATGGTCTAATTCTTAGGTCTTTGATCTACTTTGAGTTGACTTCTGTGCAGGGTGAAAGATAGGAATCTACTTTCTTTTACACATAGTATTTAGTTTTCTCAGCACCATTTGTTAAAAAGGCTATCTTTTCTCCATGTTTTTTTGATACCTTTGCAAGTATCAGATGGCTGTATATATGTGGTTTTGTCTCTGTGTTTTCTATTATGTTCCATTGATATTCATGTTGTTTTGAGGCCAACACAATGCAGTTTTCATTACTGTAGCTCTATAGTAACTTTTAATTTTTAAGAATATTTCTTCAATATATAAAACATGTTTTTAATTTTTAGGAAACATTTATTTGAAAATAACTTTTGGATTAAAATGCTTTTATAAGCCTATCAATAAAAAACAAATTTGAAGTCAATCAGTAACATATCAAGCATTCTTTAATTTCAATAATTTTATAATTAAAAGTATGCTAATTTGGATGAAAAACATGTCCACTCCGTCTAAAGAATGTTCAGTTATATAAATCAAGTTGAATAATAACTCTGATTATTTTTTTTCAAAAATAGACTAGTTTGTCCTTTTTTTTTCCTGATTGAATACTCAATTAACAATATTCCAAACCCATTTGACATGGGTCTATGTTGTACTTCATTCATCTTAATCTCCTGGTAATTTTGTCATCTTTATATTCTTTCAAATGATTGCTTTGTCTAAGAATATCATAACATTCTTCCCTGAGTAGCTTAGACCACAGCATTGGACTTAGGTTGTTTTAATGCTAGAATGTACATGGTGTTTTAGGTAGCATGATGAATATAACCAACCTATTTGCTAAAATAATTTGTAATAAGTAAGCTTGTTTTTTTTTGCCATGACTCTACAGATTGATGTCTGACATTTTTAAAAATGTCCTTTGTTGTTTTGCTTGTCCAGGTATTTCATTTTATGTATATTTAATAGATATTTCAGAGAATACTTCAGACTTATAATTAAATTTGAATATTTTATTTTTTATATATTTTTTTATTTGTAGATGGACACAATAACTCTATTTTATTTGTTTATTTTTATGTGGTACCTGGGATTGAACCCACTGCCTCTGTCATGCTGCGCAAGCACTCTACCACTGAGCCACAACCCCGGTCCCAAATCTGAATATTTTAAATTGGTAACTTGTTTTAAAATGTTTCAAACTATGGGATTTACACAAATGACAGATATGGGATAATTCTATTTTTTAATTTTACCAAAGACTTTAGTCTAAAAGGATCTCTTTAAATATTAGAGAACCCTCCTGAGACATTACAAACAATATAATTTATATAGTTGAAAGTCACCTTTGAAAACATTTATTGCATAAATATAAGATATACTTACTTGTAATTATCTGAAAGACCCTAGCCCAGTTACAGTTACCTAAGGCCAAGATATGAAATCAAGATACCAGGCATGTCATAAACAGGCTCAGGAGCCAGATGTGCTTTCCGCATAACTGGTTGAGAAAAAACAGAGCACCTGCATCCAGGAACAGATAAGCAGGAACAGAAAGAATGGAATGCAGACCTGTGGTTTTTGGAATGCAGACCTGTACCCCCTAGGTGGCCTATATGCTAGATTTAAAGAAACCAATAAGAAACCTGTTGCTTCCCACACGCTTGAAACCTGTCCTAAACCCTATAAAAATCTCTGTATCCTGAAGCCCAGTGTGCCAGTTCACCAAAGCTCCGCTGAGGTTCTGCTGGGCTCCTGCAGGCGCCTGTGTCTCAATAAACACCTCTTGCTTTTGCAGCCAGTGTTTCGTGTGATTCTCCTTGGACAGGGAAACGGGGGTCTTTCATATCAAGTATTATAGAAATAAATGGTGCTAAGAAATAAAAAAATGATTTTGACTAAATCAAAAACTGTCTAGCAAATAAATTTTGGTGCTCTGAGCACCAAATTGAAATAATTTTAATAAGTGACTTTTTTCCCCTCTGTATTAACAAGAGTTGGTCAGCTATATCTCAAGAAAAAAATTAGTTTTAGATGGAATATTGAATTTCTATCTTACAATCTCATATTTTGTTCCAGTCCAGTCAATTTTAAATACAAAGTGGCTAAATGGAGCTTTTCTCTTTTCTTTCCATAACACACTTTAAAACTTGCTTTGTTTTGAGATTAAGCATTTTGTTAAATTCTGTTTTCCATGAAGGATGTACTTTGATGAAGTTTTATTATTGTTTCAAAGACAAGTTCAAAGCAGTTTAATCTCCTTATACTTTTAGTATATGTGATGATGGTAACAAGTTATTAATTGGTAGACAAGTGAATGTTTACTTCCCCTCTTTACCTCTTTCTTTCTTAATAAATCTGTACACATATCTGTACACATAGGTTGTAGAATCATTCTTATTTCTTGGGTAGTTTGGTTTTCAAGCCCAGCTGTCATAGGCTTAGCAAACAGTCTCTGTACTGATAATTTCATATACTCTAGCCTGAAACTACTCAAAATATAGTAACCATGGTAATAGGCACACTCTGTACATCTTCCTTCCTTTTATTTTTATCATTTATCTTTTTGATTAATTGCAGTTAAGAATGTTTTCATTTGAATCTTATTACTGAGAATACCAGAATCTCATACAGTATTATATATTTCAGTTTATCTTCTGGAATAGTAAGATGGTGATTTACTTTCCTCTTTTTTTTTTTTTAATCATGATTGAAATAAGGTCAACACTAATGGAGATTCAATTGAATATAATTGTTTGGCACGTGTTTGTAATTTCAGAATGGAAGGAAGCAGGGCTAAGTGATATCTGGAAAACAGGAAGAGGCAAGCTAGAGAGGAGTGTGCACTGCAGGGGTGAGGGAAGAGGAGGGCGCCCCTTGCTGTGGCCAACAACTCCCAGGTCTGGCCTACTTCAAATGGCAGTGGCCCACTGCCTAGCCCTGGATTTGGCCAAATTACCCAGTGTGAGACAGGCGGCAACTCTGCAGGTATCTTCAGATCTTGTCTTCTGCAAGTTTTACTCTGCCCTCCTCTATAATGAAACTGTCCATAAGGATAATTCATTTCCATACTCCATTTAGAAACATTCTGGGACTTTGAGGCAATAAGAGCCTTGTAAAGTAATCTGGATTCTTCATTTCTCCCTAAAACTCCAAGTTAGAATGTTTGAAAAGCAGTGCTTATTTTGATCTATATTTATTTAAAAAATATATTAAGCCCAGTCTTGTACATTGTAGCAAAATAAAGTATATGCTATGTGTCTGAAACTCTGCTATGTGTTTTACCCACTAAGTGCTCACAGGATTCATTACATAAATATTTTATTGGCATTAATTTGGATGAGGAAAATGAAATCTCAATAGGAGAAGTAAGGTTCTCAGGGCCATATGGTTAGTAATTAAAGGTGAAGGGATTCAAATTCAGATCTGTAACCCATGGGCAATTAAGGAACCTACCTAACACTATGTTTTGAGTGTATCAGGTTAAGTAAAATAATCCACTAGTAGATTGATTCTTTGTACCTCAACCTTTTATGAAACAATGGAATTGTAAAGTGAACATATCTTGCTTCTCGCTGTGGCTCAGCATCTTTTGGATTCCATGGTGTTTAGTTCTTATGACCCTCTTCTTGTTCATAACC
Source organism: Ictidomys tridecemlineatus (assembly GCF_052094955.1). Taxonomy (NCBI): domain Eukaryota; kingdom Metazoa; phylum Chordata; class Mammalia; order Rodentia; family Sciuridae; genus Ictidomys; species Ictidomys tridecemlineatus. The sequence goes on from NC_135490.1 coordinate 42,820,256, forward strand.
TCTCTAACCCTATGTACCTTTTCTTATATGATGCAAACCTGCTCTTTTACCTCCATCAATTTATGTTTTGAGATCCAGAAATCCTCTCTAGACATCACCTCTATCTCTTCCAGGTAGGATCTCAACCTTGTTTGTAATTTCTATGGTGCTTTTTTAAGTTCTAGAATCTATGACTTCTTTGAACTTGTACAAATCTAGTCTCACCCCTCTCAATTCTAGATGCCTCTAACAGGTTGTTTTCCCTGCTTTCATGATAATTGAATCAATTAAAAATTCTGAATAGAGAACTTTACTTGAACCTCCCAACTGGCTGTCCATTCATCTGTTAATCCCTTCCTGTCATATTACACAATTACTTTTTATGTTTCTCATCCATAGTATATGCTTACATACAGAACTGAGCTCAAGTGATGTGAACTTTCCTCATTCTCCTGGCTCCTTGGAGGCTACCTTATTGTCTATTTCATCTTCTTGGAAGCAGATCCTACTTGTTGAAAGAAATAACAGGAATGAAGATATCATGAAATCCTATGCTAAACTACGTGGCTATCACGATGACATTATTAGTGGTCACTACATTCAGTCAAACATAAAAGTGTTTTATGATACAAACCATTAATATTAATGTATCTTTTATCACAATAAAATAAGTTATGCAGAAAAATGTCTTGGGTGACTTTTTTACATTTAGAAATTTGAAACTTATTAAAGCCCCCTTGTGCTTTTTATCTGTTTTGGTGTAATTGACACATCATTTTGATATTCTTCAATAATGAGACGGCAGCCCTTTACATGATATGGTAGTTCATTTTTGTGGTCACATTATGTCTGCTAAACTAAATATACTTTTACTGAATGTATGCTGTGTTTAATTATTATTTTAGAAGAGACATGTGTATTAGACATTCATGATGCACAAAAGAAATGCATAATGTTTATTGCAAACCTTCTGGGAACTTTCTTATAATATCCATCACTGTGCCTAATTCACAAAAAAAAAGCTTTTATCATAACATTTATCTTTGTGTGAATCTGTTGAATGCATTCATAGAAACAAATGACCCAGACTTTGAAAAGCAATTTTATTAGTTTCAATTTTTAAAAAAAATTATGGATAGGAAAGAATTATTATTTTTTTAAATATTTTTTTTTTTTAGTTTTAGGTGGACTCAATATTTATTTTTATTTTTATGTGGTATTGAGGATCCAACCCAGAGCCCTGCGCCTGTCAGGCGAGTGCGTTACCGCTTGAGCCACGTCCCCAGCCCCATATAGGTAAGAATTATGATGGCATATTTTCTATATTACTTACATGGCTCCACTTCTAAAGAATAATTTGAGTTACTTTTTTATCCTTAGAAAATAGGCTAATCTGCTTCTACAATTAGGATTTTTAATAAATTAGAAAATGGAAACTGAACAATTTGAACTGGGAAGGTTTAATGTAGAGAATTGTTAGTACTTTCTCTTAGATAAGAGGAAATAAGAAAAAGAGTTATAAAGAATACGCTGGGTTTGAGGGAGAGTACCTAAAGAAAAAACTAACTTGGAAAGCCTCCCAGTCAGTTTCACATTATTACAATGAAATACCTGAGGCAACTAAATTATAAAAAGAAAAGGCTTTTTTTAGATCACATTTTTGGAAATTCAAAGGCAATGGCACTTGCACTGGCAGTTTGGGTGAGGATGGCAGAGTGTGCCACATCATGGACCTAAGGGACTTCCCATTAGTCTCTATCTCAAAAAGTCCACAGTGTCTCCCAGTATTGTCACTCTGAAGATCAAGTGTTTACATATGGACCGTTGGATGACACTACTCATGTTAAATCCATACTAGATAGGGAGGGATCCACTTCAATGATGGGATGCAGACTTTGGAGAGGATGTGTGTATAGCCTACTGGATGGGGAAGAAATTCCCTGAGTTGTCAGGTTTTCTGGACCAGAACTAATCCAAAATTGGCCAGCATTTTGAAGTTTATTCAAGGTACTGAGGCTCAGAGAATTTGTAGACTCCACTGAGTGGTTGAGGTTTTGATAGGGGAGGATAATGTCATAGTCTAAATCAGGTTACATATCTTCCTTTATTGTCAGAGAAATCCAAGTTATTAATGTGCAGTTTTTTAATTTCCTTTCTTTTCTCAAACTCCTGCTCCTCATACTTCTTCTTTTGCCTAATTTTCAACTCCACACATTAAAAATAATTGAGTAGAGATTTCTAAAAATATAAGAACGACATTAAAGTATTAGTCCACACATTGAAGTTTAATTTTGCATATAACAGTGAAGGGAATTATTACCATTTAAAGCCAGTATATACTTCTGTTAACCATCTCTATTTTCCCTTTACATCTACTTTCTCTTTATTGTGGATTGGTAATGATGCCTTCCTCTTATTTGGGTTTATTAACTATTAAAAAATGTTATTGCTGTTTAGTCTCACTGATAATGGTCTTGCAGGCTAGGTCAAACTTTTAATTCTATAAAATGTGTATGTCTGTGTTCATTATGTGTCTATTGCTATGAGAAAATTTTATCTTAAATATTAAAAATATTCTCTAGAAATACAGAATCTATATTTTTTGACCTATTAAAAATGGAAGGTGCATTAGGATTTTGAATGTTGATTCTCACTTTGGTAGTTTTGTTTTGTCAACTGTCAAATTATAATCCACCCCAAGATTCCCATTTTATAGATGAGAAAATATGAAGTAGTTTGCACAGCTCATACACATGGTTGAAATGATGTTTTGATTATCTTCTGTTAGAGTTATTTTGCTGTTAATTCCCCAGATCAATTACTAGACCACTTCGAAATTGAATATTTGAGGTTATCTGATAATTACTTTAATAAATTTTCATTATATGTGTTATTTATTCATATTTCTTTTAGTTATGTGAGTTAGATAGCAAATATTGGGATCTAGTCCTGAAAATGAAGTATAAAATGAATACATACATGTTTTTGCATATTTGTTAGGCATATAAGTATTCCATTCCTTTTTTTTCAGGAGGGACTGCCTTTTACAAATCTGGCTTTAAAAAGACTGATTCTATGTCTGAATAATTACATTCCTATTTTCCTATACTCAAAGGCACTGTCATAGCCATTCAGATGAATTCTTGAGTGACAAGGGCTGAAAGCCATCTGTACCCAGCTCCGCCTCTTACATTAGGTACAGTTCAATAGCCATTTATTAATTCTCATTGCTCATTTTAAAGGTGAAACTTCATATTAGCACACAAAAGCCAAATAAATTTGATTTCAAAGATGCATAATAGTGTCTTAATGAATTTCTCAGTGTTTCTTGATGTGCCAAAAAGAGAAATAAAGAAAAAAAATTCAGCAAATATAGGCTGAGCTGCCTTTGTGTCTGTGGTGGGGACGTAAATCCATGCCCTAGCATCTTTGCTTCATTGCTTTCATTTTTAAAAGTTTTATATTATGTCTTCTTTTTTTCTGGTTGCCAATACAAGTTTATAATTTTCTTGTCAGATGCTTTAATTAAAAAATGTTAGCCTGAACAAGACAGCTAAGACTGTAGAAGATATTAAGCCATATAACATAGATTGTATTTTTACTGGAACATGAGCATGAATGTAAATATATTCTGGAGGCAGTTGGCCAGTGATGAGCTAAAGCTGAAGAATTTCTAGTCAAGTTCCTTTTTCCTTTTGCATACCATGGCAAACAGCCTCAGCTTCTATCTGTACTTGGTTTGCTAATTTTATCAATTCTTTGGGTTCTGTTTTCCTTCAGGTACAGATCTTATCTTGACCATCACTGTCTCCTCTGGGGCTCCTTATTAAAAAGTCAGTTTTCTCTATTGTAGCAACTTTTAAATGAAGGGTAAGTCAAATGTAGTGGTTTGAGAATCACTAAAATTATAATCATAAAAGTAAAACAAGGCCAAAGACAGTATCCTTCCTTAGCAACAAATCCAAAATCAGATGGTCCAACACTACATATCTGCATGTAGTCTCTTCTCTGAGAATTCAGGCAAGAGTTGGGGTTGGTTGTGACTGTTTTATTTGGTAACTTCCCTAGACAATGGTTCTGTGGTGAGTTCTCCCATGAATAATCAGTAAAATTTTGAAATGTAGGTTCTTTTGGTAAAGAACTGTTTCTGGTAACCAGAATGAGGGGATCCTGTAAGCATGGTCAGAGACCATGGAGGAGATGTGGAGCCAATAATCTTTGTGTTCAGTTGTTCATTTTGTCTAAAAGAGACAAAGTAAAGGAGGCAGAGAAAAATAAAGAAAACATAAATACATAAATAAGCAAATGGCTAAATATTATGAGTGCTGGGACTTGCCAGTTAGGGAAAATGTATTTAATAGCATTTAACAGTTACACTTTTTCTATTTTTTTTAACTGAAGTCTCTTGATTGAAATGTCCACTGATTCCACTTTGACTCAGTTGAGCAACACTGAAATACAGAATTAAGCACATTAAACAAGCATTTCAGTGTGTGTGTGTGTATGTGTGTGTGTGAGAGAGAGAGATACAGAAAGATCAAATACAAAAGAGGAAAGCATGTATTACCTCTTCATAGATTTTATACTTTCACAATTGTAAAATGTGACATGTTTCTCCCTAATTTTGAGTATTTCCTTTTAATGTGGTGATGAGGTGATTTAGGTGTTTGGAGTATGTTGGATAACTAGTCTGACCTTTTAAGAAAATACATATAGGCATATGAGTTTTCATTAGCTGAGTAAGGATATTTTAAGAAGTCAGAAGATAATCTGTCATCATATACAGGTAAGAGTCAATCTTATTTGAAATTTTTACTGATTATTAAACTTTATTTTTAAAAACTGAGATCTGTTTGAGTCTTTAAAGTGAGAGTTTCTAGAAGTACTACTCAGATAATATCATACCATATAAAATGGTTTTATTTTCTCTTTTGCAAAATATAAAGCACTTATTGGTATACGATTCACATCAACTCTGATCTTCACCTACGATTCACATCAACTCTCATATGTTCCTTGATGGATATTTTTTAAAGATTGGGAGCTGGGATACAAAACCAGTTACTTTGCTTCTAATTTCTCTATTGCTCAAGTTTTTTTTTTCCCCATTGTCAAAACTGTCCAAGAGATATGGTGCAATATATGGATAAAATGTTAAAATAAGTACATCCTTATATTTGTATTTTAAACATTGCCATTCTGCTATGGAAAATTAAAGTAAAACAAATTAGAAAAAAATAGAATAATTAAAAAGCAACAACAAAAGCCTCATTGGCTAGCATATTTAGACAAGATTTTAGGAGGCTTGAGAAGAGATTGAGAGGTTAGCAGTTTATATAAATCTAAGATTTCTATAATAATAGATATAACTGTAAAATTTCTGCAGCCTGAAAAAAATGACCATTTATATCTCAAACATCTGTGGGTGTCTCCATGGACCTTGTCCGTTTGAGTATACACTCATCTGCAGTATTTGGATGCAGGATTGCCAGTTTAGACTGAACTTGACTGCAGTAGCTGAGCTCTCTATCTTGGTACCAGCAAACCAGCTATCTTCTTGGTGGTGTTAGATGTACAAGCCCCTTTTACTTTTTTATGAAACTCCATTAGCCAAAGCAATTGTTATGGCCATGCCTACCATTAAGAGTTAGAGCAAAAGGTTTTGTTCTAGTTGTTTTTGTTGTTTCTCTGTTTCTGAATCTTCAGAGTTTCATGGAAGGAAAAGGCACAATTTAAAAGAGAAAAGAATTGGAGCTAGAGAGTCAGTGACCTAAGAGGTCTCTTGCAATACTTCCAACAAGGGATTTGGGGTCAGACCAGGTATGTTGTGATAGGAATAAATGGAAGGATTCTGGATATATTTTGAAGGTGGAGCCATGGGGAGAAATTAAAGATGACTTCCAGGTCCCTGAAATGAGAAACTGGAAAAATAACTGAGATGTAAAAAGTTGTAGATGAAGCAATTTGGAGAGAAAAATAAAAAATACAGTCACATCAATGTTTATAGCAGCACAATTCACAATAGCTAAACTGTGGAGCCAACCTAGGTGTCCTTCAGTGGATGAATGGATAACAAAGTGACATTTATACACAATAGAATATTACTCAGCAATAAAAAAATAAGATCATGACATTTGCAGGGAAATGGATGGCATTAGAGAAGATTTTGCTAAGTGAAGTTAGCCAATCCCAAAAAACAAATGCCAAATGTCTTCTCTGATATAAGGGGGGAGACTCAAAATGGGGTTGGGAGGGAGAGCAAGGGAGGATGATTACCTCTAGATAGGGAATAGGGGTGGGAGAGAAAGGGAGGGAGAAGGGCAATAGCATGGATGGTGAAAGAAGACCTTCATCATTATACAAAATACATGTATGAAAATATGAATTTGGTGTCAACATACCTTATATATAATCAGAGATATGATAAAATATAGTAAAATGGTGTATTAAGAATTGAAATATAAAACCAAATAAATAACCTAAGGTTTAAATGTTAAAAAACATCCAATTGAAGATAATAGGTATGAGCAAATTTAAAAAATTTTTTTTCACAGATATGTTTTTACTTTTTGAAAGTAACTTAATGGCAAATAATTACAAACAATTTGAAGTTATAATGTGTGTGTTGACAGGAATTAAATTTTCGAGTATAATGAATTTAATTAACTGTAAGAGAGTGTTTATTTTGAAAAGTCGCAGTGTTTGCCATGGGGAGTTAGCTCTTAAAGGGTGCACCCCAGGAAGGACTGTGTGCAGAGGGCTTGAGTTGTGCTGACTGTAAGATGGTGCATCAATGACATGAAAGGGAAGGGAATAAGAAAAATAGACTTGATAATCATTAAAATAGAATAAAAAAAATCAGCCAGGTAAAAAGTTAGTTCTTTGTGATCTGATAATATTGATTAAAAAACAAACCTAAGAAAATTGTATAAAAAAATAAAAGAGGAGGAAAGAACCAAAAAGCAGATCTGTAATTGCTGATGTAGCAGACAACACAACAGATATTGTGACCAATATTATGTCAATATATTTGAAAAGTAGGCAAAACTCAAAAATTCATAGAAAATATATATTATTAAACTTACAACCAATGGATTAAGGAAGAAGTCAAAGGGAAATTCGCACCCCTGCCCCATTACTGGAAATTGAATCCATTTGGGCTTAAAAACTAAGTTTTATCTCCAGCCTTTTATTTATTTACTTTTAATTTGAGACAGGGTCTTGCTAAGTTGCCTAGACTGACCTCAAGCTTAGGATCCTCATGCCTCCACTTCCAGAGCAGTTGGGACTGTAGGCATGTATCTCCACACTGGCTGAAGGAGGACATTTTAAAATTTCTCAATGCAAATAATAATGGGGACAAAACATGATAAAACCAGGGGAACCCTGGCACTGAAGCAGTACTAAGAAGGAAGCTCATACAACCAGTATCTACACCAAAAAGACAGAAAGATTTCAAATAAACAATCTCTCATTGTATCTACAGGAACTAGAAAAAAATAAAAACAAAACAAACCCTAAATTAGTAGGGGGAAAGAAGAGACTAAGACACCAATGTATCTTAGTAGATTCAGAAAAAGTATTTGATAACATTTAATCGCCCTTCATGATTACAAATGCTGAACAAATTAGGTACAGAAGTAATGTACCATAACATAAGAGCATTTATAACACACCACCAGCAAACATTATGTCAAAAAGGGAAAATCTGAAAGTTTTCTTTCAAAGATCTGAAGCAAGACAAAGTTCACACAATAGCAATAGAGCAAGAGAAAGAATTAAAGGGCATCCAAATTGGAAAGGAAATCAAATGGCCACTATCTGCAGATGATATGATTTTATGAATAGAAAATCCCAAAGGCTTTACACACACACACACACACACACGCACACACACACACACAGACACACACAATTAGAACTAATAAACTCAACAGAATTGCAAGATGCAAAATAAACCTACAGAAATAAGTAGAGTGGCTGCATATCAGAAATGAATTATCTGAAATATAAGTCTAAAAAACAACCTCATTTAAAATAACTGCAAAAATAAATGAGGGCTGAGGTGGTGGCTCAGTGGTAGAACACTTGCCTACTGTACATGAGGCACTGGGTTCGATCCCTAGCATTACATTAAAAAAAATAAAAAATAAAATAAAGATATTGTCTCTTTCTACAACTAAAATTTTTTTTTTAAAAGAAATACCTAAGGAGAAATTTAACCAAAGAGGTGAAAAATCTCTACTATGAACACTACAAATCATTGATTAAAAAATTAAAGATAACACACACACACACACAAATGAGAAGACATTGTGAGTTCATGGATTGGAGGATCAATTTTTTTCATTTTTTATTGGTGCATTATAGTTGTACACAAAGATGGGGTTTGTTATTATATATTTGTACATGCACACAACAATAGCATCTGGCCAATATCACTCCACAGCACTTCCCTCTTCCTCCCCCTGTCCCTTCCCTCCACTGATCTCCCTTTAATTTTCATGAGATCTACCACTACCTTTCTTTTCCCTTTTCCTCTCTAGTTTCTGCATATGAGAGAAAACAGGATACTTGACCTTCTGAGTTTGACTTATTTTATTTAACATAATGGTCTCTAGTTCCAAGGGAAAATCAATATTGTTAAAATGTCCATATTACCCAATGTGATCTACAAAGATGGACTTGTTACCAAAATATAAACATCCTTCACATAAGAAAAAACTGTTTTAAAATTTATATGGAAACACACACACATACACACAAATCCAAATCGCCAAAGACACTGAGCAAAAAGAGCAAAGCAGGAGCCATTATACTACCTGACTCAAAATATCTTACAGAGTGGTATCAAAACATGGTATTGGCATTAAAAAAAAAACATAGGCCCATGGAAAAGTCATCTACAAACAACTGATGTATACATTTCAACAAATGTATCAAGAATATAAGGGAGGATGGACAGTCTTTTCAATAAATGGTGCTGGGAAAACTGGGTATCCACATGCAGAAAATGAAACCAGATCCGTATCTTTCACTGGTTTCAAAACTTAATTCAAACTGGATTAAAGACTTAAATGTAAAACCTGAAACTATAAAACTACTACTAGAAGAAAATCAAGGAAATACTTGAGGACATTGGAATGAAAAAGGTTTTGTTTTTTTTTTGTTTTGTTTTTTTTTTTTTTTTTTTTTTTTTTTGCAAAACTCTCAAAGCACAGAAAACAAAAGCCAAATATAGAGAAACAGGATTATATCAAAGTGAAACTTCTAAACAGCCAAGCAAATAATTAACAGAGTGAAGATTAAGCATTGAGAATGTGAGAAAGCATTGGCAAACTATACTTCTGACAGAGGGTTAGTATCCAGAATTTATAAGGAACAAGAAAGACTCAATAAAATAAAAATAAAAATGGATACTAGGTTACTAGTAGACATTTTTAAAAAGAAGAAAGGTATATGAAAAAGTGCTCAGCATTATTATGGAAATACAAATCAATATTGTGAAGAAATGTTACCTTGTCCCTGTAAGAATGAATACTCCAAAAAAACAAGGATTACAGGGGCTGGCAAGGAGGTGGAGAAAAAGGCAGGCTGTGGTGGAAATACAAACTAGTACCATCACTATGGAAAACACCATGGAAGTTCCTCATAAGCAAATGCCCCCCAAACCAAAGGCTGAATGTTCTCTCCAATATGTGGATGCTAACCCACAACAAGGAAGGATAGGGAGGGGAAATATAGAAGTTTAGATTAGACAAAGGAGAATGAAGGGAAGAGAGGGAGGTTGGGAATAGGAAAGACAGTAGAATGAATCAGCACTCCTTATATGTATAATATGTTAAAATGCACCCTATGTTACTGTCATGTATATCTCAAAACAACATATAAAAAATGAAAGGAAACTAGAAATGCTAATAAATTATTGAAAAGATTTTTTAAAGAAATCCAAGAGAATATAGCTCCACCAGACTGAACAGAAACATTAAAGGAAGTTCTTCAAACTGAAAAAAAAAGAGACCTCATTGAGTAAAAAGAAAAAAAATAGAAAAGTATAAAATTCACTGGTAAAAGTAATTGCACAAGTATAATCTAGATGTTCTAATACTGTAAGCATTGTGCATAAATCATTCATATCTGTAGTATGAAGACTAAAAATAAAACAAATAATAACTAAATTAATATGTTGACAGGCAATAAAGAATGATGTAAAGTAATACATCAAAACCTCAAATTGTGGGGAGGAATAAAGTGCAATTGGAGAGTCTTCTTATTAGTATATTTTCTCTTTGTTTCTGTTCTTTACAATCACTTTAAGTTGCTCTCCTTTAAAAATAGGTTATTATAATAAAAAAAGTTTTGCAAGCCTCATAGTAACCACAATGCAAAAATCTAAAATAGAAAAAAATAACCAGCAAGAAATTCAAACATACTACAAGGGCAATTCATTTAAACACAAAAGAAGAGTATAGGAGAGGGATAAAGAAGAAAAGACTACAAGATCAAAACTAGAAAACAATTTACATAATGGCTATAGTAAGACCTAACAATAATTAATATTATTATCAAATGTAAATGCATTAAATTCTCCAAATAAAATACAGAGAATGACTGAATGGATAGAAAGCAAGCAAACAAATAAGACCAAATTATGTTTCTTACAAGAAACTCACTTCACATCTAAGGACACACATACTCTAAAAATGAAAAGAAGGAATTAAATAGTCCATGCAGCTAGATTTCAAAAGAAAGCAGAAGTAGCCATATTTATATCAGATGAAATAGACTTTAATCAAAAGTGGTTAAAAGAAATAAAGTTTTTATATAATGATAAAAGGGTCAAGACAGTAAAATGACAATTCTAAATATATATACATGTGTACATATGTAAATATAATATAGGAGCAAATATTAATAGGCCTAAAGGGAGATACACTACTCAATACAATAGGATGATAATTGGGGAATTTAACACCCTGCTTTCAACAAAACACACATCATTCAAACAGAAAATAAATAAAAACAGCAGAGTTAAATTGCACCCTAGACCAAATGGACCTAACAAATATCTACATATTCCATCCATCAGCTCCTGAGTACATACTTTTTCTCAACACATGGAACATCTTCCTTTATGGATCACATGATAATCCACAAAATGCATCTCAGTAATAAAAAAATTATGTTGAGTATCTTTTCTGACCACAATAAAATGAAGATAGAAATTAATAGAAAAATGTTGGAAACTATAAAACAAATATATGGGAATTAAACAACATGATCAGTGGATCAAGCATAAAATCAGGAAGAAAATTTAAAAATGTCTTGAAACAAATGAAAATGGAAACACAACATACCAAAATGTATGGGATAAGCCAAAGCAATACTAAGGAGAGAATTTATAGCAATTAACACCCACATTGAAAAAGCTGAAAGATCTTGTGCGGTTTATTTAACCTCACAAGAAACCAGAAAAACAAAAACAAAGTAAACAGAAAATTAGTAGAAGGAAAACAAAGATCAAAGCAAAAATAAATGGAATGAAGACTAAGAAAATCATATAAAAGACCAGAAAAAGAAGATCTGATTCTTCAAGAAGATGAATAAAATAGAAAAATTCTTAGTGATACTAAGAAAAGTGAAGAGAATACCCTAATAAAATCAGACATGAAAAGGAAAACATTACAACTGACACCACAAAAATACAAAAGATCATTATAAATTATTATGAACAACATATACCAAGAAATTTGATAGTCTAGAAGAAATGGACAAATTTCTAGACACACATACACCTTGCAAAGACTCAATCTTGGGGAAATAAAAAAACAAAAACAATAATAAATCAGTAATAAAATACCTCCCATTCCCCCCCCCCCAAAAAAAAATCAAGGGCTTCAGCAATTAATTCTTGCAAACATTTAAAGAGGAATTAAGTTATTCCAAAAAATACAAGTGGCAGGAGTTGTTCCAAACATATTTTATAAAACCAGCATTATGCTGATGCTAATACCACATGCAACAAAAGAATGAAAAAGGAAATTATAGACCCACATGCATTTGATGAGATGAGTCTAGTCTAGGTGAGCCTAGACTAAAAAATCTTCAGCAAAATATTAGCATTCTGAATGCAACAGCACATTAAAAAGATTATTTCACCATGATTAGATGTAATTTATTCCAGGAATACAAGGATAGTTCAATATAGGAAATCATTCTACATGATCCACAGTATCAGCAGAATGAAGGACAAAAATAAAGATCATCAACTCATTTGATGCAGAAAAGACTTTCCATAAAATTCAGTATCATTTCATTGATAAAAACATTGAAAAAAATTACAATATCTCAACATGATAAAACCAGTGAAAAACTAAGTCAACAGCTAATGTTATACTGAATGAGAAAAAGCTGAAATCTTTCTTGCTAAGATCTAAAACAGTCAAGGATGCCACTTTCAGCATTTTAAAAAGATTTTTAATTATAGATGGACACAATACCTTTATTTATTTATTTATTTATTTTTATGTGGTGCTGAGGATAAAACCCAGGGCCCCACACATGCTAGGCAAGTGCTCTACCCCTGAGCCAAACCCCCAGCCCCACTTTCATCATTTTTTTAATTTTTTTTTTAGTTGTACACATAACTTTTATTTTGTTTACTTATTTTTATGTGGTGCTGATGAGGATTGAACCCAAGGGCCTCGCATGTTCTAAGTGAGTGCTCTACCGCTGAGCCACAACCCCAGCCCCACTTTCACCATTTTTATTCCACATAGTACTGGAGGTCCTAGCCAGAGCAATTAGGCACAAGAAAAAAAACAAGTAAATAAAGAGCATACAAATTGGAAGGAGGTCAAATTGTTGCTGTTTGCAAAACTATTCAAACTAATAAATGAATTCATAAATGTTGCCAGATATAAAAGGAACCAAACCAGAAGAGTTGCTATATGCAGCTGGGTGCAGGGCATATACCTGTCATCCTAGTGGCTTTTGAGGCCAATGCAGGAGAATTATAAGTTCAAAACCAATCTGGGCAACTTAGTGAGGCCCTAAGAAACTTAGTGAGACCCTGTCTCAGAAACAAACTGCATAAAGGTCTGGGGATGAGACTCAGTTGTTAAATGCCCCAGTTCAATCTTTGGTGAAAGGAAAGAAAGAAAGAGAGGGGGCGGGGAGGGAAGGAAGGAAACCCCCTTACTATATGCAACAGTGAATTGAATATTGATAGAAATCAAGAAAGCAATCTCATTTACAAGAGCTATGAAATGCAAACATACATATCTAGTAATAATTTTAACCAAAGATTTGGAAGATCTATGCAATGAAAATTATACAATTTGATGAACCAAACTGAAGAGGACACAAAAAGTGGTTAGATATTTGGTGTTTACAAATTGAAGGAATCAATTTTGTTTAAAATTCCTACTCTTCCCAAAGTGATATACAGATTCAATGTGATCTTTAGCAAAATTCTAAAGGCATTCTTTATAGAATCAGAACAAACAATTCTAGAATTTATATGAAACTACATAAAAATAATGAATTGTCAAAGCCATTGATCAAATAAAATAACAAAGATCAAATAAAAAAAAATAAAGAGGCATGAGTACCTCACTTCAAAGCACAATGCAAAACTACAGTAATAAAAGTAGCATGGTATTGGCATAAAAGCAGACAATTGGACCATTGGAAAAGAATTGAGAGTCTACTTATTTGTGACAAAGTTGCTTAGAACACTCGTTGGGAAAAGGACAATCTTCTCAAAAGATATTGTTGGGAAAAACTGGATATCCACATACAGAAGAATGAAGCTAGACCTCAATATCTCACCACTTACAAGAATCAAAATGAATTAAAGGCTTACATGTAAGATTTGAAACTATGAAAACTACTAGAAGAAATGCTTCAGGGCATTAAAATAGGCAAGGATATTTTGGAGATGTCCTCAAAAGAACAGAAAACAATAGCAAAAGCCAATAAATGGAATTATGTTAAACCGAATATCTTCTGTACAGTAAAGGAAACTATCAACAGAGTGCACCCACAGGATAAGGGAAAATATTTGCAAACTCTACATCTGACAGGGTCAATACCTAGAATTTGTAAGGACCCTAAATTAAACTCAATAGCATAAAACAAACAAAACCAAAAACAAACCTCAATTTAAAAATGAGCAATAGATCTAAAAAGACATTTCTTAAAAGAAGACATAAAAATGGCCAACAGGTACATGAAAAAACACTCAGCATCACTAATTATCAGGTAAATGCAAATCAAAACCACAATAAGTTATCAGCTCATCCCAGTAGAATGGCTATTATTGAAAAGAAACTGCCGATCACAAATGTTGGTGGAGATGTGGGGAAGAGGAAACTCTTTCACACTATTGGTGGGAATATAAATAAGTGCAGCCCTTATGAAAAATATTATAGAGGTTCATCAGAAGATTAAAGACAGAACTACCATATGAGTCAGCAATTCCACTACTGAGTGCATACCCAAAGGAAATGAAATCAGTATGTTGAAGAGACATCTGCAATGCCATGAATAGCTAAGAAACGGAAACAATCTAAATGTCTATAAACTGATGCTGAATAAGGAAAATATGGTGTATAGACACAATGGAATACTATTCACTCCTAAAAGGAACAAAAATTCACCCCCCCCCTTTTTTGCGGCAAAACACATGGAACTGGAGGTCATTCTATTAAGTGATATAATATAGGCACAGAAAAATAGTACTGCATGAACTTTCTCATATGTATATCTATTAAAGTTGACTTCTAGAAGTTGAGAATAGATTGGTGGCTACTAGAGGCCAGGGAGACTGGTAGGAGGCATGGGAAAATGTTGATAAATGGGTACTTGGGTTGGATTTAGGAGCAAAAATGCTCTGGTGTGCTATTTTGTAACATAGTGACTATGGGCATCATAATATGCTGTATATTTCATAATATACTGTACATTTCAAAAAGCTAGCAGAATGTGGTTGTGCGTACCTGTAATCTCAGTGGTTTGGGAGGCTAAGGCAGGAGGATTGGAAGTTTGAGGTCAGCCTCAGCAACTTAGTAAGACTCTAAACAACTTAGTGAGATTTTGTTTCAGAAAATAAAACGGGCTAGGGATGTAGCTCAGTGGTAAAGTGCCCCCAGGTTCAGTTTACAATACCAAAATGTGTGTGTGTGTGTGTAGAAGAAGAAAGAATTTTTAAAGTTTTCACCAGAATGAAATGATAAATATTGGAGAAGATATGCATGTTTAACCCAATTTAAACATTATAAAAGGTACATTATCAAACATTACATGATACTCCATTAACGTGCAATTTTATGTTTTTAGGTAGCAGTTAAATTTAATTAACACATGTTAATCAAAAAATAAAATTAGATTTAATTTTAAAGTATAAGAGAATTTGAGAGAGAGAGAGAGAGAGCGCGAGCGAGCACGCTCACACTGGCCAGATGCCTTCAATGCAACTATAAATCAGAAAGCTCTTTTGTCCATGAAAGAGTACTGCATACAACTTGATTTTTTGACCTCTGGTTTCTGGAGGCAGTGAGGTGGTGACCAGGATGATCGCAGCTCGGGGACCTTCCTATCAGGAGGTGAGGAGATGTTGACTGCACTGCTGCCCCATGCAGTGTACACAGGAGCTGAAAGGAGATGAAAGATGACAGTGACAGAGATAGTGGGGGTGGAAAGGAGAGGCCTGACTGGTGGCATGCATGCGTCATTGCGTTGAGGAAGCTGTAAAGAATCAGGGAGTGTTTTCCTCCCACAAGGCTTCCCCCGGGAAACGTCCCTGCTGGCTGGAAGGACTCTTTGGGATACATTCCAAGTCATGGTTGTTACTGTCACCTGCCATGTAAGCCTCTGAGCACTGTGCATGTGTGAGCCTGGTTGTCATGTTATGCCCTCATCATGGGAGAGAAACATCACACACAGGGAGATCCACCTGAAAGGTTGAGGATGGAGAAAACTCCAAATCATTCCCAGCACAGTTCTCTACCAAGGCATTCCTTCAACCGGCTAAGCCTCAGTATCACCCAATCTCTGCTTGAATAAAACGTGTTCTTTAAAAATTAAAAAAAAAAAAAACTGTTGTAATTGTAATGGACACAATACCTTTGTTTTATTTATTAATTTTTATGTGGTGCTGAGGATCAAACCTGGGGCCTCATATGTGCTGGGAAAGCACTTTATCACTGAACTACAATCCCAGCTCCAATTGTGTGTGTGTGTGTGTGTGTGTGTGTGTGTGTGTGTGTGTGTGAATGATAGAGGAAACAAATGTTTATTTTGGAATGTATAGAAAAGGAGCAAAGCTTAAAGAAAAAGAAATTACGTGCAAGCATCCTACATGAAATAGATGCTACTAACATTTTTATGTAGATTCTTCTTTTGTTTATGTGTTGTGATAATACAGAGTTTTCATATTCTCCTTCCTTTATTTATTCACATGTGTTTTGTTATAAATATTTGGTAAACATAATTTTAATAGATGCATGATTAAAATAGCTTTGTTCTGTTTTCTTATCATCATAAATGATAGTGCAGTGAACACTTATGCATAAATATTTTTTTCTACATATTGCAGAGTATTTACTTAGGACAGATGCTCAGAAATACGATTAGTGGGTTAAAGTAGATGAACATTAAAATGTTAATTTTTATGGCTCTTGATTTGTATTTTTGAATTTTTTTCTAAATAATTGCATGTCCATCAGCATTGCTGGGATACTTTGTGACACTTGTGTGGTATCCTTTAAAGAAGTTAATTGCTACTTTTTAATTCTGTAAGCTAATTTAAATATAAGAAAGATAAAACAACAACAAAATATGAAATAGTAAAACCCTAAGATTTCTTGAGCACTTATTGTGGAGTAAATGCTTTCATCTCTTCTCTTTCAGGTAGGTGTCATCTTCTGCCTAGTCCACAAGTGAGCAGACAGAGGAACAGAAAGGGGAAGTGACATTCCCAAGTTTAAATGACTGATATGTATGCCAAAACACAGAAAGTGTACTATTCACCACCAGGCCTTGATTCCACCTACCTTACCACCATGGACGTGTACCAATGCAGGGAGGTTCATCTCTGGCTGGGTTCAGGCCACTTCTGTCTCTTTCAAATCCATCTTGCATATCTGGACTGCTGCCATCACTGTTTCTGCTACAAATTGCTTGGCTCCAGCAGTCTATCCATCAAATCGGAAATACTAGAACAAGACTTATTTATAAAACGCTCTCCTGCTGTTTTTAATGTACAGGAGAGAGGACTGCTCTTTGGGAATTATTGGTCTGGTACCCTAATCCAAAAAGTTGATGAATTTGAATCACTGGCAGTCATGCCATCAGGCTTTGTAGAGAAAGGATGCTGATCAATTTGATCAAAAGCCAATCATAATACCTCTCTGTGTCTAGCAGCAAAAGGAAACATCAAATGAACAATCTAACAAAGTATTAGAAGTGAACGGAGCATAATTAAAATCTACCAACTATTCTTAGTACCAATAATACTAAAACTAATGTTTACTGACCATATTCTGTGTGAGACACTGGGTTAATTGCTATATTTGCATTATCTCTTTTAATCTAAAGCTGTTCTGATGAAGTAGTGGGATATCTTCATTTTATAAGCAGAGTTTCTAAGATTGAAAGACATTGACTAGTTTGACGCAGATCTCAGAGTAGAATGAGGCTTTAAAACAGGAAAGCTGACTCCTAATCTGCATGATTTAACCCTGAGAAAACGTAATGGGACGAGGAGGGGAATTCAAGGGAAAAATTTAGCCGAACCCTAAATGTTTGATGTTTAAAAAGCAAAAGTAAATAAGAAGACAGAGGATTGGTACAATTTAGTTAATAAAGTTTGTTTATATATCTATGTACAAAGCTAGAACTCATTTTTCCAAGCATCTACAAAACATTTACGGAATGGGTTCAATACTGGGCCACAACTAAAATATTGAAAGACAGAAGTTATGTAAACCATATCTACTGATGATAATGTAATGGAAAAGTTAACAAATTTTAATATATGAACAAGTCAAAATTGCTCTCAAATCTGAATAAATCTTGAGAGAAAATCATAAGTAGAATTATAGATTATAGGTAATGCAATGAAAAATGAGTGCTATGCATTAAGAAAATACTTTAACATGTAGCCAGGAAACTACTTCCTATGCTAAGATAGGAAAAACCTATCTTATGAGTTTTCCAAAATAATCACAACACTATGCTATTTCCTGTAAGGACATAACAATAAAAAAGCTTCCCTTTTGAATACTTTCGAAGAACATGGACCCTCTAGCAGCAAGAGTGTGTGGCCTTTGCCTATACCCTCTTAATGGAATGGTCTAGAATGGAAATGTGGTGTGATATGATGGCTAAATCTTAATTATGGCACTTCAAAATTACATTTTTCCTTCCTTAATCACTTTGTTATAGAATGACTTCTATATCACTTATGTGGGTCTCACACAAAATGAGTACTTTCCACTGTGTTATATTCTGTGTTTTTGAGGTGATTGCAAATGTGGTAAATTTCAAGCTTCAAATATAGAACAAATCATCTATAATTATTAGAATACACAGACACATCTACACACACACGAAACGATATCATTTATCCTTCCTGCATTATTTGATTGATTTTTTTCTATTCAATTCTTTTAAATTTTAATATATCTAAGCATGTTGTGATTTCTCTTAGTAATCCTAACATAGGAGTGTCAAGTGTTTGATTTTGAGTCACTATGCCAAAACACGCTAATATTAATAGATTTGAATAATTAAATTAATATTTCAATGCTTTCCAATGTTTTCCTTCCTCATTTTTTTTTTCTATCATTGGTAGTAATACTCTTCTCCTTGGCTCATCTGTGACAATCTTTTACTAGAAGTTAAAATTATTGTCTGAATTTTCAGGACATTATACTTATAGTATACTTCTTTGAGGAAAACAACATTCTCCTGGTTTTTTTCTTGTGATTTAAATGACTAAATAATTTTTTGTAAGTCTTCATATCTTCTTCCTTATATTAGAGTCATGTGTGTGTAAATGCCTACGTATGGTTCTACTTAAGTGTGAGCACCTGAGAGAGAATTCCATGTTTGATATTTTGGTATTCTCTTGACATGTATTTCATGTATGTATTCATGGTTCATTTAATGAGGATACTTTCTGAGAAAATATCATTAGGCGATTTTGTCATTGTGCCAACATCAACACAAATTAAGATGGCTACCATGCCATGAGGTGGTATGATTTTATGAGATCACCACCATAATATATCCATTGTAAACACTGTGACACAACTTGTGGATATTATAGTACCTTGAACATGTTAGCTATTCAATAAACAAATTTAATTTAATTATTTAAGTGACAAAGCAAATGGTGTCATGTATCTTTGGCAAGCAACTTCCCTATTCTTTCTTTGCTTTACTTGACTTCTCTGCATGTGGCATGCCTAATCCAGGCACTTCTGAGGAAAGTATGTTTTTTATCTGGTCTGACCTCTCAGGACCAAAAGGAGGACTGCAAATATTTATTATTCTTTGATGAAACCTTTTTTAAGAATGAAACTTTGGAATTCATAAAGTCCTGAAAGGTATATGCAAATTATCATGTCTAAATAATTAATTTAAAATTCTCTCCCCATTCTCTGCTTCAGTACAGATTTTACAAATTTCTCATATAATTCAATATTTGTCTATGATTTTCTAGAAAGACTGAGTCAGATATGTGATTTCTTTAGCCTTAAAATCTCTCTTTTGACTTTAAAGTATTTTCTTACCCATCACAGTGGTTACAAGCTTGACTAAACATGCAGCAAGCCAAACTGGTTTCAGAAAATGAAGAATGGACCAACCCCCAAATATGTTAAGTCTGATTTTGCAAAACTATAGCGGCATTTGCATATTTAACAGGGTTGAGCAATTTTGTTTTGTGCTTGCAATGTTGTGATGCTGTAATTTTTAATATCAAAGAATCTGACTCCCACAAGTATACAGTTATTTTTGAGCAAGCCCTCTCCCAAGTTCCCTCCATTCAGAGATGGCACATGAACTTGTTCTTGCTTTCCATACTCTACTTCATTTCAATAGTTGTGGAAATTTAGTGTAGCTTCGTTGATATTTAGTTTTAACCAGGCTGAGAACCTGATGTTAATTAAACCTCAGTGCTTCCCTGCTTGGAAATATTATGTCAACTTTACCTGGAAGGACACAGAATTCTGAAGTAGACATGAAACTTTCCTAACCATTAGATCCAACTCATCTTTTTGTAACTTCATTAATTTTTCCTGCAGAATTTTTCATTTCCCTAGGAATTATCTTCTTTTTCCTTTAAAACAACACAAGTAGAAAAAGAATTATGGATTACTTTTTTTAATTTGTCTACATTTATATAAAATTTATCTTTATCATTCTGCCTCTGTGCTTTCCCCCCCCCTTTGGAAATTCAAACATGTCCAATTCTCTGTTGACCTTTGCTATTCAGTTCTCTGTACAAAGTGTAATTATGTTCTCCAGTGTACTCTCACCTTTGTTTATCCAATGGATAAGAAAACTTACTCTTGTTATTTCAGAACAACTTGTATGAAGAACATTTAACTATTCTCTTAGGCCTACCAACCTTAGGTCTAAGTTACTTTCACTGGGGTCCTTTGGAAGAGGAAAAACTATCTAACATATATTCCATTCTATATGATAGATTCTAATATGGTTTAGCTAATATTCTCTAGTCCTCTTGTGAAATGAGCAGAATAATATTAATGTTTGACTTGGATATATGACTTGGTCAAAGAAATATGGCAGGTGTACCTACATGTTTCTATTGGTCCTTTTGTGCTCCAGCCCACCATGGTGAAACAGTGTGACCTTAGACAGTAGTCACTTTTTCATCCTGGGGATTTGAATAAGAAAACATATGGAATGGCTCTGATCTGACATTACCTGGCGAAAGTCAACATAACTGACCTGCAGACCACTGTGTGAGAAACCAAAGCTTGTGGTTATAAACCTCAGAGATGTGAGTAGTTGATTATGAAGCACTTTCATAAGGGATATTTGCCCAGTAAAAATTGAGAATTATTATGAATCAGTGACTTCCATTTTTCATGTGTGTAAGGAAAATAACTTACCTTGTAGGTATCTGGAACAATGGGAACCACATCTGAAACTGCTATAGAAGTTAGTATAAGATACTGAATTTCAAATCTGATGTCTTTTAGAGTGATATCCTGAGGGAGGTTATCAGTTTATCATGAATGCAGAGGGAAGAAGCATCAATATTTGAGACCAAGAGTTTGGAATGTGATAGATTATATTATTATTCAGCAAATATATTTAGTTTCTCCTCTCCTCCCATTGGAAGAGAAAACTACTGAGCCCTATCACCTTTATGTTGACTGTTTGACTTATTATGAATAGTGGAATATGGGAATGATGGTACCAGTTGTAAAGAAAGGTTTTAAGAGGCATTGAAAATTTCAGCCAGCCTCCTCTACCCCAGCCCTCATCAAAACAGAATCACTTTGGATAGGAGCCACTTCTTTGATTTTGGTACTAGGGTAAGAAAGGCACATGAAGCAGACCTCAACATTCAGAGCAGTCTTAGACAACTCACAGAACTGTGAGTAAAAAGTATTTTTTGTCGTAATCAACTGAAATTTAGGTGATGTTTTTCTGTGCATCATTACTGCAACAAAATAGACTTGGATCTGTTTTTAATGAGAGAGGAGCGAATGTCCACAGATAGCACTTGGACATTTAGAGTAAACATATACACACATACTAACATTTCTGTCCAGAAAAGTATATATAGAAAATATCAAATTCAAAAAAAGGATTTTTCTGGAAATTATTAAGTAAATTAGAAACAAAGATGTTTGTTCTAAACAAATTCTGCTATCCACCGTGCAAAATGCAACATTGATTGACAATAAAAACAAAAAAGAATAGCAAGCAACATCTCTGCAGATTATTGACAGATGGGCTCCATCTACTCTAAAACTTGAGTAACACTTATGACACCATTTCCTCTCAGATATTCAACTCATTGGTTCATTTCCAGGCATTCAGTGCTTTATGTTTTTTTTTTTAATTTGCATTATTGCACACATTACTCAAAAGAAAGAATATTTGAATAAACACAGTTTTAGTTGAAGTCAGGACTCTTTATGTACAGATTGTACACACTAGGCTTCTGCTTTTTAATGGCAGCTTGCTAACACTAATTTTTTCTTCTGATTTGTTCAATATCTTTATCTGTTGTTAATTTGGTGGCTCTTTGCTTTGTCCTGAGGGATACTTTTCAGAATTCTGGCTGAAGTCCACAAGTTTACTTTTTCTTCTATAGCTATACAATAGAATATATTTATTTGTCCAATTTCTTTCTACATACATATTGAGCATTCCTAACCTGAAAATCTGAAATTTAAATGATGGGAAATCTGCAGTGTTCTGAAATCCTTTTTGAGCACTGATGATGCTCAAAAAGTTTCAAATTTTGGAGCATTTCAGATTTACTAGGATGTTCAACCAGTCATGTCTGTGCCAATATTTCAAACTCCACAAAACAAAACAAAACACCTCTGATATCTAAAACGCATTTGGTCAAAGAATTTTAGATAAAGGATACTCAACCTGTATATATAAGCTGTTGCTGGCCCACCTGACTGGGGAATGGGTATTAGTCCAGGTAAAGGTAATTTGGCACTTCTAGCATTTTTATGGAAGCAGACTTGTAAACGTAACACTTCTGTTATACACATAGAATTATTTTGTGAACTATGACCATTAATTTTTTTCCCCTAGGAATTCTTTTCACTAGGCTTTTCCTTAATTTTTCACTGTAATTGCCTATATCTCAGTCAACAAAATATATCTAATTATATGTTTTGTTGATACCATTCATTACAAATTATATATATGTGTGTATGTTTATGTGTATATGTTTACTCTAAATTGTTATAAACTCCACATTATTATTTTGGTACTATAATTGAACTTAATGATCAATGCTTATAAAAGTTTAAAAGAAGGAAATCCCCAAGAATAAGGTCTAAATAGTTATTACCAATTCAATAGATATAAATATTTAAATGCAAATTTATAACTGATCCTTAAAAGAAAATATGTGGAACATACAAATTTTAATGATAGCAACTTGGGTTTAATATATCAAAGGTGGAAAATAATAAGATGTATGTGTTGGTGCATGCCTGAAATCCCAGTTACTCAAGAGGCTGAGGCAGGAGGATGGAAAGCTCAAGGCCAACCTCAGCAACTTAGTGAGATCCTATCTCAAAATAAAAAGTTAGAAAGGCCTGGGGATATAGCTTAGTGGTGAGCACCCCTGGATTCAATTCCTGGTACCCTCCCTAAAAAGGAGGGGGATTAGGGCAGGAAGAAAAACAAACTTAGTTACTTATATAAGGAAGAAATCAAATATCATATTTTTCTTAAATTTTATAATTATGTGAACCTAGGCTCCTATATGTTTGTGGCGTACACTTAATGCCCCCACCCCATTTTACCCATAGTTTCAAGCAGCGTAACTAATGACCAAGAAATGGTCACAAGTTGGTTATTAGCTGTATGAATAGCTTTTTCTATACTGTAGAAACCCTTAGGTATGAACCTCCTCTTGGCAACTGGTAGAAAGGCAGTGTACAGGCCAGTGCAAGCCAGGGAGCTCAGGGAAGGACACAGGGAAACAGGGTGATCCAGCAATGCTGCAGGCAGGGGCTTCAAAGAGAGAAGTTCTATGGACAGAAAGAGTTGTTCAAGCAAGGTTTTAAAAAAATATATTAGCTTTTTCAATTGCACTGTAATGCTTTCTTCTGACCCTGAAATGTTAAGTATAATCCATATTCTCTTTTTTTTAAAGAGAGAGGGGGACAAAGAGAGAGAATTTTTTAATATTTATTTATTCTTTCTTAGTTCTTGGCAGACAGAACATCTTCGTTTGTATATGGTGCTGAGGATGGAACCCGAGCCGCACGCACGCTAGGCGAGCGCGCTACCGCTTGAGCCACATCCCCAGCCCGTAATCCATATTCTTTAACAACGTTCTTCTGGGTCTAAAGCTATATTTCTGAGTAGGTATCCAGGTGGACAGAACTGGGAGAACAAATCCAGGCCCCAACTGTAGGCCCTATGTTTCCTTTTTGTTAAAGTTAAAGAAAAAGTATTAGTAAAATTTAGAACAAAATACTAGAAAAATTAGTCAAATCATGTGTAATGAGGCAGAAAACAAGGCAAATATCAAAGAAGTATAAAAATAAGATTCATAGAAATATCTAAATGCATCAAGAAATAATAAACAGGTAAAATAATAAATAATAGCAGGTAAAAATACTAAGAAGTAATAAACAGGTAAAAAATACTAAGATCCTTAAGTGATTTAAGAAAACAAAACATAATAAATCTTAAGAAGTGACCCAGAAATGTGAACAAAGGTAACATAAGCATAAAATAATAAATAGATAGATAGATAAATTGAAGTTAGCAGTAACAGAATCCAAAGCACAGAACACTAACATGGAGAGCGAGGGCCACTTTGTAAGGCAATTATGCAGTCTACTAATAATGACATATTGAAAAATAAAAGCAGATACATAGATAAAAATGTAAGAAATGAATGGGGCATGATGATGATAGCACCAATAATAATAAAACTAGTGTTTATAGGTCTTATGATGTGCCTGGCACTGTAGCAATTGCTGTACCTCCATTATCTCCTCATCTAAAGCTGTTCTTACAGAGTAAGCGATTATTATCTTTCTTTTTACAAATGGAGACACTGGACTTTAGATGTATGAGCTCACCTGGTCAAGGTGACACAACGGTAAACATGGAACCAGGATTTCAATCAGGCAGGCTGACTTTTCATTCAGAATATCAACCTTGGGAAATTGTAAGGGGATAAACTTAAGAGAACTTAGCCTAGCCCTTTTATGCTTAAGTAAAGAAAATAAATATTAAGGCAGAGGATTGATATTAAAGCAATAAAGTTTTTTATTAAGCAATAAAGTTTGCTTATCTTTCATTTACAAAGAAATTATCTTTATTTCAGGAATCCATGAGGCATTTAGAGAATGGATTCATTTGGGGCCCAAAACGAGACATTCAGAAACAGAAATTAAGCAAGCCATATATACTGATTGCAATACTATTGTAAAAATTGACAAATTTTAATCATCTAAACAAGTCAACAAGTCCTTCCCAAACCAATCCCTTAAGTAAACTATAACACAAATCCTAAATAAGAGAAGGAATCAGTACAGTTATAGCTACCTCTGACTCTTTGAGGAATTGATACATTTTTATCTATTGTGCACCATGAAGTATTGAGTTGGCTGAGTTGGCTTTTTTTTTTTTTTTCTTCAAGAGGGTTCCTACTCTGTTGCCCAGGCTGGCCTCAAACTCCTGGGCTCAGTCAATGCTCCAGCCTCAGCCTACTGAGTAGTTAAGATTACAAGTACATGCCACAGTGCCCAGGTTGGGCTAGCTATTACATTTTGTAACATAGATAATGGGAGCTGGTAATTGTTCATACATGGCTTCCTTGAAGACTTTGAAACTTACAAACCAGAGTCAGTTTGGGTGGAGGTTCTATCTGGAAAATTTGTATTTATTCTTTAGTTGTCATCAGAACACTGAAGCATTTGGAAGAAGCTCTCCTGTTAGAGTCTACTTGAAAGTCCAGGGATAATTAACATGGAACTATTATCTTTGAAACCATAATGCCTTTTCACTTGTTTCCATTAGGAAAATGTGTTCTTTTTTTTTTACAATATATTTGTCATATGAAGTTAAGACTTAAATATTTAACACACTTTACCTCCAACACTTTTTTTAAGCTTAATTCAATGAGAAGAAACACCAGTTTTTCTACATGTATCGATTATAAAACAGGAAAAATAAAGATTAATTAAAGTAGAAACATTTTTTAAAATACAATGTAGAATCTTTGCCTAAAAGCCTTAGCAATGATGAGTCCTGAAAGTCAGGGATACAAAATGAAATGCAATTTTAAAAGTATTTTCTAGGTAAGGAGTGTATAGACTGGAAGTTTCTGTCTACCCCAAATTCAACAATTGAAACTGAACTTCCTGAGAGGATGATATTAAGAGGCAGGCTTTTGGGAGGCTTTTAGGCCACAAAGGTGGAGCTTTCATGATGAGATCAGAGCCCTTTTATAAGGTAAAGAGGTACTGAAGAGTCTGTTCCACCTGGTCTCTGCTCTCTACCATGAGGATTCAGCAAAAAGGAGGCCCATCTTCAAACCAGGAAGCAGGCTTTCACCAGACACTGAATCTGCACCTTAATTTGGATTTCACAGCTTTCCAGAACTGTGAGAAGTAAAAGTCTGTTGTTTAAATCACCTAGTCTGTGGCAATTTGTTATAGTAGCCTGAATTTGGAAACCAGATATGACTGGTAATAAATTATTTGACAGTTCCCACCCATTCTTATAGAAGTTCTCTAAAATGTTAAAATTCTGAAATTAACCTTAAAAGAATATTTGTAGAACATAACAAAACTAAAAGCATCTTAAAAATTTCATTTATGGAATAAAGTAATTGAGTTAACAGAGAGGCCAAAAAAGTTTCTGATACATTTAAATAATTTAAAAATTTTCCAAGGTTACACAAAGGTGACAAAGTAGAATAATAAAGTGGCATAAATGACCAAGAAAGTTTTGAAAAAGAGAAGATACAAAGCACAACATAAAAGTTTAATAATTAAAATGGGTCATACTAGATTAAAATCATCAGACAGATCAATAGAATAGAATAAAGGATAAAAAACCAAGTTTATTTACAAACAAAATATTTACAAATTTATTATCTGATAAGGACATAATCTCAAATTACTGGTGTTAAGAAAGTTAATACTTTCTTAACAGAAGGACAATTAGTTAACCTCAAAAAAGTTAAAAATCTTATAACACTAAGAAATTTGTAGCTAGATTAAAATGCAAAATATAAAAATGAAAATATAGAATCAATAAAAGCAAAGCAAATACCATTACTTATATATATGTCATTTTAGACCAAGGTTTTTCTGAACATAGGGCAATTTATGAGATTAGACCACATGAAAATAAAAATGGACATGTTTAAAACTGGAAACATAAAAATAGATTTGCAACAAATATGACAGTTAATGTACTTTTATAATGAAATTGTTCAAGTAAAATATATTTAAAATGTAGGAAGGAGGATTTACATTTTGCTATGAAGCAAAATTCACAAAAATCAATCTCAATATAAAACAAAAAGTATAGATTACAAGTAACTTTAGGTACTGTCTTTTCCGGTCAAGTAATTTCAGAACCGGTAATGTTATATATCACAGTGATGGCTGGGAAGAAACACTCATCCATTGCTGCTGACAGGGAATTTGGCACAGACTTTCAGGAAATATATTGATAAACATATCAAGAGACTAAAATGAATGCATATATTTTGATTCAGTGATTTCTGTTTGAAGGATTTAAGCTAAATATACAGTCAAATGTATGGAAATGACTGATGTATTAAGTTTGTTGAAGCCTTGTTTATAATTGTGTAAGTAAATGAACTAATGGCCACCAATAACAAAACATCTAAGAATCATGGTAGCTCTGGATGACTGACTAAAGCCATAACAAGAAGAACATTTGACATTGTTCCATAATTTTAATATATATGTGAAAGTCAAGATACTGAATTGAGGGTAGAACTCAAGTACATATATATTATAATCATCTATCTATCATCTAACAAAATGATTATACTGTTCATTACTGGGAATTAGAATTGTTATATTTCATTATACTTCTCTAAAATTTCTAAATCTTGTAATGAAATTTATGGAGTAGGCAATTTTTCTCATTACTAATTAGATGTATAAATGTCAAACAGAAATTTGTATTTTGCTCTTTTTATTGTTTGCTTATTTATTATTTCTTCCTCATAAGAGTCCTTTCCTTAACTTTGCCAACCATCAATACCTCAGTGTCTTCTTTCTTTAAATAATTCCCTTTCAGTTCTCAGTGTTCACCTTCAGATTCTCAGAGTTGGGCCTTTCATCTTTCTTCTTCCTAAGATGGAGTCTAGTCATATGTAGGAGGGTACTGGGAACTCAGAAAGGTGAAGAGCCCTCTATAGATTTTGCCCCCTGTGTTGTTTTAGATTCTTCTGCACCATCAGTATGATGACTGGCTAAGTTTTTATGCCAATGACTGGCAATCTCTGGAGGATAATGTCCCCTTGTCTGGGCATCTCAGCTCACTGGCTGGCCTCTGTGATTGTCATCATATCTGGAAAATACTTCATCTATTTTCTCTCAATTGGTTGGAATCCTATTCCTCATTTTTATTCTTAGAACTATTATATATAATCTTGATGTCTGCATAAATTTGCTCTGTTGTGCCTCCTTCTTGGCTACAGTGTGTCTCCTTTGTCCTTACTACAGGGAGGCACCCTTCAGGCTCCTAAGACAGCTTGTATCATCTGCTAATTTCCACATTTCTTCACAGAACAAATGGGATTTTCCAGATGAATTCCCATGCTGTGTGGTAGCCAAGCAAGACTCTGAAGAGGTCAATTCAGGTCTTCTTTGCTAACCCTTATTGTAGCACTTATTTTACTTTTTATCACATTAGTGTGGGGTCTCCTGGAGAGAGGATCCAATCTCAAAGTCTCAAATGGGCGGGTGGAATTCAGCATGATAGAGAGCACTTTAGCATAAATGAATATAAACTGAGTGTCATTTTATAACTTCAGTAATGTGCATTACAACTTAGTGGTGAAATACTGTTGCTTCTGTTCATATTTAAAGTGTACTATAAATTAATCTTAGAGATTTTCATCTGACCAGTGTATTTATTAAACTAACTCACTCAAAGGCACTGTCCAGGGTACAGAATTCTATGAGAAGCACGCGGATTTTAATGAAGGCGGACAATTCCTAGTCTTCCTGTGGCTTTGCCCATGTCAGATCTGAACTTCCCATGATATGAAAACCTCTTCAGTCCCAGGCAGCCCAAGATGTCAGTCAATTTAGTTTCAAGTAGCAATTAAATATTCATTCAGTAATTAAATAAAAGCAATTTAATGTTCTATCTTCCAAATTAGAAATGTAGAATATTGGGAATGTTTCAACATCAATATTTTATCTAGCGTTTCAGGATCAATCCCTCTTTCTCTTCCATTGGGAAAACTAATGTGGGCAAGTTTTTCAAAAGAAACAATAGTGTACTCAAAGATCATTAGTAATAGTTCCCCATAGTGACAGACTCGATCTTATCTGCTGTACAGAAAACTCCCTCACACCTAACATCTTGATAAAAAAATAAAATGGGAAGTATGTGATAGTGGCTCTTCAAGAAAGTTCTTATTTGATCTAGGGTATACCCCTGAGTGCTCATCGCAGCATTTAGGGAGCTCCTGAGCAGGCTAAATGATGTCGATGGCAACAGACCTAGAGTTATAGGCTTCTCTCCTGGTAAAGACCCAGATAGGTCAGGAATACCTTAAAGAGGAGCAAAGGGAGGCCATATTGAGGCCCGTGTTCATTTACCTATGACTTTTACTTTGAATGTCTTTACTTCTTTGTGTTAAAGACTATGTCATGGGGCTAGGTTATGGGTCAGCGGTTGAGCTCTTGCCTAGCACATGTGAGGCACTGGGTTCAATCCTCAGCATCACGTAAAAATAAATAAATGGATAAAATAAAGGTACATTTTTAAAAAAGGACTAGGCCAGAGTTTTTTCACCCTCAAAATCCAAACCAACCTATGGGATCTGGTCTAAACACATACTGTTAAGAACCACAAACTGTTAAGAAAAACTCATCAGAAAATAAAAAAGCAAGTTGGTATCACTAACTCTCAAGATAATAAATTATTTTAATAACTTGCTCTCTCTGTAATCCTATAAATCTCAGCTGCAAGGTCATCACACTATTTTCAGATGAATATAACGAACTCTGAGGAGGAAGGAGGGCATTATTCCAAACTTCTTACTTCTCAGAATATAAAAATCTTTAACTTAAAAAAATGATTTTTGAAATCTGAGCTTGAGACTTTATTATATAATAGAGGAGAGTCATAGGGTGGACTCATTCTGGGAAAGCTTTCAGAATTCTGGCCTGAGAATCATGTCAAAACCCTCCCCTCCCCCAAGATGGAGCCTCTGTGTGTTCATATTGGGGCACTTGGCAGCAAATGATGATCTAGAAGGCAATCAAGGAAAGTGGCTAATAAATACTCACAAGCTTGACTGGAGGGAGAAAAATGACCTTTTTTTGACCTATATGTGTGGCCCTGTGTATGCATATTCACACTTTTTCCCTGACTTTTTTTTGTAATAATCTTTACACACATTTAAATTTAACACTTGCTGAGCATTTAAGTGGCTGGGTTAAAAAAGAAATTGCTAGAGTAATTTTGGCTCCTTGCCATTATTAGGAATTTCATTAGTAGGGGGTACAAGGTAGGAGATCAGTTTAAAAAAATGAGATTCTCCAAAGATGTAAGAATTGGACCACAGACCTAAATAAAAAAATTATTTAAAAGTAGACCACAGACCTAAATATACAACAAACTATAACACAGAAGGAAATCTAGATAGCCTTGAATTTGGTGATGATATATTAAAATTAAAAGCATTTGCATTGCAAAAAACACTGTCAAAAGGATGATGAAAACACAGGCACAGACTAGGAGGAAAAATATACAAGACACAACTGATAAAGAACAATCATCCAAAATATACAAAAATTTCTTAAAACTCAACACAATTTAAAAATGGCCCAAGGATTTTGTATTAGTCTTTCTGAAACTATAAAGAAATACCTAAAGCAGGGTTCTTTTATTTAAAAAAAATGTATTCATCT
Organism: Ictidomys tridecemlineatus; assembly: GCF_052094955.1. Lineage (NCBI taxonomy): Eukaryota > Metazoa > Chordata > Mammalia > Rodentia > Sciuridae > Ictidomys > Ictidomys tridecemlineatus. The sequence continues at coordinate 42,851,134 of NC_135490.1, forward strand.
TGTAGAGGCTGAACGCCCAAGCAACTGGTATAGTATTTAGCAAGGCCCCCTGTAATGAGTACATGCAGGAGGAAAAAGATAACATCTCCAAATTGGAAGCCAGAAAGACCAGGATTCCACAATTCCTTCTAAGGGCATTTTGCCAGTTGACCTGAGGAATACCCATCAGGACTTGCCTCTTAAAGGGCATCGCTAACTCTCAGCAACCTGGGGATAAAGATCCCAACACATGAACCTTTAGGATGACAAACAACCCCAAAATCATAGTAGACCTTAACAGATGCCTCACTGAAGGTGAGAGTACATAGCCAGTAAGAGTACAAAAAGATGTTCCACTTCACATATAATCAGAAATACAAACAACAATGCCATCTCATACCTATTAGGATGGCCAAGGTCCAGAACACTGATAGCACTAAATGCTGGTCAGGATGTGTAGCAACAGGAACTCCCATTCATTGCTGGAGGGAATGCAAAATGATACAGCAACGTTGGAAGACAGCTTGACAGTTTCTTACAAAATAAACACCATATGATTCAGCAATCACACTCTTTGATATCTTAGTGAAGACATAGAAAATATGTCCACATAAAAATCTATAAATGGATGTTGATAGCAGCTTTATCCATAATTGCTGAAACCTGAGAACAACCAAGATGACTTTCAGTAGGTGAATGTATAAATTCAGACAATGGAATTTTATTGAGATTTAAAAATTTATAAAACTAGAAAAGCCATGGATGAAACTTAAATGCATATTAAATGAAAGCAGCTGATCTGAAAAGGCTGCATACTATATAATTTCAAAAGATGACATTCTGGAAAACATAAAATTGAGACAATTAAAACTTTATTAAAAGTATCAGGGGATCAATAGGCAGAAGGTAGAGGATTTTTAGAGCAGCAAAGATAAATCAAAGAGATTAATTACATGGTGCCTTCATTTTTATACACTAGTTCAAACTCAGAATGGTCAACACCAAAAATGAACCAACCCTCTTTTGAACAGTGGAGTTTGGGTGATTTATGAGCTCTCTTCATAAGTTCACCAATTTTAACAAAAGTTACTATTGCAGTGGTAGGTATAGATAGTGAGGAGGGCGATATGTATGTGAGGACATGGCATATGGGGACACAGCATATGACAAACCTTAGTACCTTTTTCTTAGCTTTACTGTGAACGTAAAATTTCTCAGAATAGTCCTTAAAAATTAGTTTTCCTATATGTGTTGCTGATATTATCATTAGAGATAATTAGGAATTCTAGCAAGTCTTAGAGTTTATAATACCTTTAAAGGTAGATGATAAAAATGATCAACTTTTAACAATACTTGTGATGATGGGGCCCTAGGTTCAATTCCCAGTACCAACCAAAACAACTTAAAAAGCTAGTCCCATTAGCAGGTAATTTGGTTCTGATTTTGGATCTGAATTTTGATGTACACACACTGACCTGAAGCAGGGGCCTCTGTAGTATAGTGCATATTCTATTATATGGACTTGAATTTTCACCCCAAATGACTAAATTTCCTCCCCTTTTGATTCAGGCTAGATGACATACAAGCCTCAAGGAGTGTCTTTCTTCCTTTAGATTAACACGTGTCATTCACAGGCAATATAAAGAGCCCTCCCTTCCTTCCCTTCTTGTTGTGGTCTTCTGAACTTAGCATTTTAAAGGGTAAAAGTGAAAGTAATAAAAATGATTTCTTTTCCATACCATTTATAAGCCCTTAAAATTGCCTTTCAAGGGCTCCCCCAGACATAACAGATTTCCTTGGGAATTGTATTAATTTCTGTTGCTGTGGAAAAAATTATTACAAGCTTAGTGCTTAAAATGGCAACCATTTATTAGCTCAAAATTCTGTAGATTAAAGATTTGGGCAATGTATTACTGGGTAATTGGCTTAGAGAATCAAAGGATAAAATCAAGGTGGTGATTGGGTTGAATTCCTGTCCAAGAGCTCAGGAAGATTTCCACTTCCAAGCTCATTCTTGTTGTGGGCAGAATTCATATGCTTATGTTTCTAGGACTGAGCTTCCCATCAACTTGCTGGTTGTCAAACAGGGGATGCCGCATTACTTGCTGTGTTTCCATCAATCTTCAAGCCAGTTATAATTTGCCAAATCCTTCTTGTGCTTTAGATCTCTACCTTTCTTTCCTAAGATGAGTCAGAAAAAAATGTTATTTCATCAGGCCCATCTAGGTAACCTTCCTTCTTAAATTCAACTTTTTTATGACATGATCTGTTCATATACTCCTGTGATCTGAGCATAGGAGTAAAATCTACCTTATCCATAGTATCAGAGCATTCATGGGATGTGTACATCAGTGGGTAGGAAATCTCAAGAGTCAGCTTAGCTTTTTGCCTATCACAGGAACGAAAAGGGGTGTCAGTCTTTTCAAGGTTTGGGGTCTTAGGTCAATATCTCTATACAAATATTTTTATCAATTTAGAAAGAATTAGACGGCAATATCTGATAACATGTATAGTCTTTTTTTTTCAAATAGGCTAGGCCTAAGTCATGTTTCATAAAATCTTTTCATGAAATGCTTGTTAAATGTCAAATTTTAACACCATAGAAAAATGAAAAATGAATCTAATAGAACTAGCCTAGCCCAATAGGGTATACTCTATCACATGTTTGGCATTTTAGGCCTCCTTTTAATTTTCAGTGAGTCTGCATTTCTGAAAATCCAAATTCAGATCCAAATTCAGAATGCTATCCTTATCTAGCCTGAATGTGCTGTCCCTTTAGATTGTGCTATGATTCCAATTCTTCATAGAGCAAACCATAATAGCTATCAAACAATATTCATTGAATTTGGCTCATTTTTTTTGCCTTTGGCAGTGACTTGCACATGCATCTAAATGTTCATCTTAGAAAACACATGTAATAGGTTTTTACATAGATTAGACATGATCTCAACTTGCAAAACTGACGATCATATATGCTTTTGATTTTAGTATTTTTCTCTAGGGAGTGAGTGAATGGAGAAGACAGTGAAGATTAGTCTACTTCATAGTCAGTGACCTGGTGATTAGATAGTCTAGTGTACTATGCTTGTGCCACATATTGTCATCCCCATTCAGCAAAGAAATTGGTTACTGATGCCTGTCATAAATCCCTAGACTTTTTCAGTTGAATATTTAAATGCTATGAACATCCCATCAAGGCCTATGCTAAGGTTTATTAATCCTGAAGACTACATGTGGCACAAGTGGGTGTGGCAGGAATCAGTGGAAGGGAGAAGAAGCAGAGTTATACTTGGTTGCCTGTTCTCTGCATTTCTATAGACATCATCTTGGAAAAAGTATGGTATTTGAAGCAAGCAGTTCAATAATTTTCAGTATCAATACAGCATGTTTGTGTCTGTTTCGATTTTATCCCGTAAAATGAATAATTGTGCAGAAGTAAAAATTTAAAAAAAACAACTATTGAACAATGATCAAAGTAAACTGTCAAGTGATTTAGAAAAATAGGCACTGTGGTAGAATACATGCATGGCTAGTTCTAATATTTAAATACTGTAAATTATATAGTTTGCAATACACTTTTTAATGTGCTTTTCCATAGCACTTTGTATTATGATTGTAATTTTATACTTTGTGCAAACATTTTGTTGACAGTTATCTCTCATAGCAGACTAACAGCTCCATGAGATGTGTCTCATGATTATCATGATATCCACAACACCAGCCAGTGTCTGGTAAATAACAGGTGTTCAATAAATATATAGTTAAAATCTAATTGATGAAAAGAAGTCTGAAAGATAATATAGGAAATGTCAAACTTTATAGTATACAAATTAAAGGAAAATATGTCACATTGGTAAGATAAAAATGAAATATCAAATGTGCTTCAAAGTTCTAGGGGAAAAAAGGCATTTTAATCACTTTGTTAACTTAAATTGTTTTTATAGATAAACACAATACCTTTATTTTATCTTTACATAGTGCTAAGATCAAATCTAGTGCCTCAAGCTTGAAAGGCAAGTACCTAACAACTGAGGCACAATCCCAGCCTTTTGAATCAATTTGAATAAAAAATTTGAGCATAATTTGGGTGATGAACTTAGTGAACAAGAAGTCTGTTGATGAGATACACGTACAGCAAAATTCTATGAACAGCAGCAATTTGGCAAATTTATACCAATAGCATAAAACATTATACTTGATTTCAGTAATTATAATTTCAGTGTTTTGCATCATAATTTTCACTGTAATAGAAGCTTCACATATGGGAAACAACTATAAAATTTAAAAAGTAAATAGATTACTTCATCACATGTATATGTAAACATGTATACCCATTAAAGTATATATTTGAAGGATATTTAAATACTATAAATCATATAGTTTGCAATGCACTTCTTGATAACTGTTATATATGATATGCCACTCTAGTTTCCTTTCCTGAAGATCATGTATTTTTTAATAGAATGTCTTTTAGAACCATTCTACATTTACAAACATAAAGAGAAAATGGTGCAAAGAGTTATTATGTACCCGACATCTAGTTTCTCCTATTAAAGACATTAGTTTGGTACATTTGTTGTCATTACTGAAAAACACTATTAATAACATTTATACTTTAAATTTCTTTAGTTTTTAATACAATGTATGGGTGATGTTTACTCATGACTTGTATTTTTTGATTTCTAAAAAACATTTTCAGTTTCCAATAAGAATGGTTTATAACATACTGATACTCCCATTGATAGCAACTTCTTGAATACTTGAAAGACAACTTTGAAGGCAGATTCTTCAGCTCCGAAAGTTTGGGTCATGAATTCAAGGAACAAGCAAAGTAACAGAAAAAAGAACAAAGAGTTAGCAACAGCTGCCTGGTGCTTAAAGATAAAGGTGATGTTTAAGTCCCATGAAGACAGATTTGGAAAACACTTTATGCTTCCTTTTGCAATACTGGAAAAAACTTATATCTCCCCACACCTCCAGAGATATCTTTGTACTACTGCAGTGGCTACAACTCATGAATGGAGGAAAACTGAAGTAGAATCTGCCATTATAAAACCTGGAACTGCACTCTCAGAGATAAAAATAAATCTACTGGTGATTTAACTGCACATTAGAAAAGAACTCAATAACTCAATATTTTTCAGGGGAAGATAATACAAACCAAATTGTCATTCATCAACCACAAATTTACCGGACAAGTCTAACATTCTAGTTGCAGATTTAAATTCCTTCCCCCTTTTTTTAAAAGGGAGAGAGAGAGAGAGAGAGAGAGAGAGAGAGAGAGAGAGAGAGAGAGAGAGAGAGAGAATTTTAATATTTTTATTTTTTAGTTTTCGGCGGACACGACATCTTTGTTTTGTACGTGGTGTTGAGGATCAAACGTGGGCCGCATGCATGCCAGGCGAGCGCACTGCCACTTGAGCCACATCCCCAGCCCAAATTTCCTCCCCTTTTAATTTCTTCATACAAAAGACCCTGTGCTGGGCCATAAAAATAAATACTAATATACTTATTTAAATCATACAGAATATTTGTCAAAATAAAATTACATTAGGAAGCAATCAAAAGCAATAAGAACAAGATATTTAGAAAATTTCTAAATATTTGCAAACAAAACAGCATGCTAGCTAATGGATCAAAAAAAAACTCAGACTGACTGGAAAATATTAAATGATAATGAAAATGCAATTTCCCAAATCTGAGATGTATCTCAAGCAACTAATAAAAGCTAAATTCAGTTTTTAATGTATATATAAAAAGGTTAAATCTTATTGATCTAAGTATCACAAGGTTTTTAAAGAGAAACAATTTTAAACAAATCAAATTAAACCATACTAAAGGAAGAACAAAATAGAAAAATATCATTAAAATGAAATGCAAAGAATATCAATAGAGAAGATTCAATAAAGCCAAACACTTGATTTATTGAACACTAATAAATTGATCCTAGCAAAAAAAAAATGAGCATTAAAAAAGACATCAGGGATGAAAAGAACTCACTATTCTACAAATATGGAATAATGATAAAAGGGTCCTTTGAGAAATTTTCTATTGATAAACTTTAAAACTTATTGCATTTTTTAAACAGAACTGATCTATCTGAAAAGCAATATGAGAAGAAACAGAAATCAAAGCTCATTTCCTAAAAATTTGTATTTGTGTGGAAAGGGTTTTAATTACAAATAAACAAACAAAACTCCCCTATAGGAATAAATGTCTTTACTGGTAAATTTCATTAAGTATTTAAAGAAGGTACAAACCAATCATATATAAAGTCTTTAGAAAAATAAAGAGAACACTTCTAATTATTTTTTGTAATCATAGTACTAAAGCATAAGGACATCACAGAAAATGCAACTTTATCATTTTATATTTGTTAGTTATATACAACAAACACCAGTAAACACCCTGACATTATCACGAAATCATAGAACATAACCTACTGTTTTTTGGTTTCTGTGACTAAATGATCTGACCAAAACTATTTTAGAAGAAAAGTTTGAGAGCTTAGTTTCAAAGGTCTTAGTTCATAGGAATCTGGCTCCATTCCTTGAAGCTTGAGATGAGGCATAACAACATGGCAGAGGAGAGTGGCAGAAGAAAGTGACTCACATGATGGTCAGAAAAGCAGACACACTACTATATACAAAATCAAAATATAGACCCCAAAGTCATACCCTATCTGCCTTTAATTACCACTCAGTTAATTTCATCTGGGGATTAATGCAATGATAGGATTATGAGAGTCTTAACCCAATAATTTTTCCTTTAAACTTTCTTTCATTATCTCACACACGAACTTTTGGGGGACATCTTATATCCAAACTATAACATCCTGCCTCTGGGCCCCAAAAGCTCATAAGCATCTCACAATGCAAAATATACTATTCCATTTTCAGCAGTCCCCATACCTTCAGCAGTCCCCATACTTTAATAGTTCCAAGATTGCCCAAAAGTTCAAGTCTCCTCTGAGAATCGGGGCAAGCTCACATTCTGAGGTGCTGTAAAAACTTAAACAATTTACAAGTATTCAATATATAAAGGTACAGAGTAAACATTTCCATTCAGAATGGGGGCATACAAAGAAGGGAGGGGACCAAAATAAGAACACTGAAATCCAGTTGGGCAAACAAGTCCTGTAGTTCTGTATCTGGCATATGGAGCACATGGCATCATGATGCTCTCTGAAGGACTTGTGTACATCCACCCCTGTGGCCTTGTTAGGTGCAGTTCAAGAGGCTTTTCTGTTGGCTTGTATTTTCTAGGACAATATCCACGTTATTGGCATTTAAAAAAATATTTGGGCTGGGAATGTGGCTCAAGCGGTAGCGTGCTTCCCTGCCATGGGCGGGGTGCTGGGTTCGATCCTCAGCCCCACATGAAGATAAAATAAAGATGTTGTGTCCACCGAAAACCAAAATATAAATATTAAAAAAATTCTCTCTCTCTCTCTTGCTCAAAAAAAATTCTTTTCAGTTGTATGTGACAGAATATATTGACATATATGTTCTATATAAAGATCAAACACAGCCACCCAGAGATGGGCGTAACGTGCCAAGCACCAAACAACCTGTTTACTGCAAGACCCCTTCCACTGAAACTTTTTCCCTGACTTTGATGTACTCCCCCTTAAATAATTGGGGCCTTTTTCAGTTCAATTTCAGTTCCTATCAGGGCTGGAAGACCCATCAGGCCTCTCCCCTTTTAAATCTAATTTCTAGCTTTGTCTTAATTTCTTACTGATTATTTCAGACTTATTATTTTCCCAGGCAGCTCACACCTCTGAGCAGGAATATGCTTTACCAGTGTGCTGGTTACCCCAGCACTCCATGACCCCCCGAATGCCAGTATCCTGCATTCATGCAGAACCAGTACCACATGCTTGATGAAAAGGTCTGCTGCCATTTAGAGCAGTAGCCAAGCCTCCAGAGACCATGGATACAGCAGCATCTGAGTGCCTCAGTAGCTGAGCATGTTGAAAAAACTTCCTATGCGCCTGTGTGCAAGAAGGGTACACTACTGGTCTTTTAAGAGAATTATTACTTTTATTTCCTTCAACTCTGAGATGGGTATCTCAGGATCTTGCCAGCTCCAGAGATGCCCTCAAGCCATCTTTCCTACTGTTTATGGGCAAAGTCTTTAGCATTTCTTTAATGACAATAATGTCTAACAACTGCAACTTCCTTAGCCCTAGTTTTACTCTTGCCTTTCAAATTAAAGTTTTTCAAATCTTTATGTTCCTAAATATCATAATAAACTTGCCTAACAGTCACCAGCAATACCACTTCCACTTCTTGAATGCTATGTTGCTTAGAAATTTCTTCTACCAGATAAGAATGTCCTTCACTTTTAAAATCAGCCTCACAGAGCTGGGCAGTGGCACACACCTGTAATCCCGGCAGCTCAGGAGACTGAGATGGGAGGACTGAGAGTTCAAAGCCAGCTTCAGCAATGGCAAGGCCCTAAGGAACTCAGTGAGACCCTGTCTCTAAATAAAATACAAAAATGGGGTTGGGATGTGGCTCAGTGGTCAAGCGCTCCTGAGTTAAATCCCCAGTACATCCCCTTAAAAAAATCAGTGTCATTGAAAGTCTCTGGACACAGGCATAATGCAAACAACTTCTCAGTCAGAACATGGCACAAAGGGCCTCCAGGACAAATACCAATATTTGTCCTTTGTTTCCTCTAAACACTGTTGAGCATCGTCTTCACTGTTCATGGTCCTATTTATGTTCTGGTCTTCTGAGCTCCAGCCAGAATCGTCCATTAAGCTCCACTTACAACAATCTAAAGCACTTTCAGCTTGCACAGCTACACATCTCAAAATTTCTCTCAATTCCCAAAAGCTCCCAAAGCATCTGATCTACATGCTCACCTTAGTCACATCAGCAAACCACTCCTGTTATCAATGTTAGTCAACTTTTTCACTGCTGTGACTAAAAAAGATCTGACCAGAACAATTTTCGATGAGAAGTTTATTTGGGGGCTCAGTTTCAAAGGTCTCAGTTCATAAGCAGCTGGCTCCATTCTTCGGGGCTCGAGGTGAGGCAGAACATCATGGAGGAGAAGCATCGCAGAGGGAAGCAGCTCACATGATCAGAAAGGAGACACTATGTGCCTTATACAAAATCAAAACACATACCTCAAAACCATACCCCCAATGATCCACCTTCAACTACATCCTACTTGCCTTCAATTACCACTCAGTTAATCCCATCAGGGAATTAATTCACTGGGTTGTGAGAGTCTTAACCCAATCATTTCTTCTCTAAACTTTTATGTATTGTGTCTCACATGAGCCTTTGGGGGATACTTTATACTCAAACCATTACACACTCCAATTTACCCCTGAGCACATCCCCTGTCCCCTCTTCCCCCTGCCCTCCATTATCCTCATCCCTCTTCAATCCATTTACAGCTCACTTTTTTTTTTAAATTAGTGTCCTGTGGATGCACCTAATGCCAGGACCACTGACACATTCATGTATGTACATATGACAGTTGAATCAGATTAATTCCACTGACCTTTCCTTTTCTCACTCCTTCTTTGTCCTCAATCCCACTCCTCTACTCCTATTTCCTGTTTTGATGAAATTCCTTCTCCTTTTTTCATTTTTTAAATCCACCCCCCTTAATTTCCCCTTCCTCCACTCCACTGGTCTTATATTTTGATGGAATCCTTAACCGTTTCTTTTTTTCCTCCCCCCTTATTTTGGACTAACTTCCAGGAGTCAGAAAATGTTTTAACTTGGACTTTTTGAATCTGGCTTATTTTACTTATCCTCTTATTTGGGAGAAAATGGGGACTCCTTGGATTCAACAATACTGTGAAAAGTCACATAAGAACTAAAGTAGAGTACCAGGAGGGTGAAGAAGAAAAGTTCTGAAAGTGAATTCACACACAAACCAGTTGATCAGTCTACTAGAGGAAGGGGGTTGAGTGGGCAGGATAAGGGAAGAACAGTGGGATGAATCTCGCCTAACTTTTCTGTGTACATGTATGAATATACCATAGTGAATCTCACCACTTATATTCACAAGACAATAACATAAAAAAGGCAACACTAAATAGAAGGAAGACAACTAGAACAGAGGAAAGGGAACAGGGAGGTAGGAGGCAAGAGAAAGGGGAAATACTAGGGACTGAACTGGAGCAAATTATATTCCATGCTTCTATAATTATGTAAAAATGATTCATAATATCATATATAATCATACCAATATAAACAATGCCTGTTATTAGCTACCAACCTACTCATCACAGAGAAACTCCATTGATAAGCTCTGCAGCACTGCAGGTGGACAATGAATGAGGATTCATTGATAACACGTCTAAGTTCCAAATTTTCTTGGTCAAAAAAGATGAAACACAACAGATGAAAACTAACAAGACCAAGAAGCATGTGTAGGATGCACAGAAGAATTTCCCATGATTTTTCTCTTAGGGAACACAGCTGCTGGCTTAGGAAGAATCTTTCCCAAGCAGACTTATGCAATCATTACAGGGGAAAACTCAAAAACAAAACAAGGAATATTCTCTAGTTAAGTATGTTTTTAAGCACCAGTCTCTTCTAATTTCTGAACCATATTCAGAATTGATATAAACCATATACTCATTCAAGGGCGGGAAGCAACCCTGATGCTTAGGGGTTCATTTTTTAGCTTTTCTGTGTCTTGGAAAGCATAGCTCTTTGCAAGTTTAAATCAAGTGTAAATTCAGCAGAATATCCAGAGTAATATGAATTTTGGGGGAAAATTAGTACATTTGTTAAAAATTTAGTAACTGTAAGCCTTCCCTAAGTAGTCAACTCCCCTCTTTATGGTTACTGTTATTTCATAAACCCCTATTTCATGCTACATCATAAATTGTTTACTTTTTCTCCCTTTTAATTTTTTTACATAGCCTCTATGCTCTTCACTTTGAACTCATTCTTATTTAGAATTTTTGCTTCTTATATTTCATTTAGTTCTTACTAATTTTGTAATCTTGTGAGAAACCTTAGATTACCAATAAAATACGGGTCTAAGATAGTACATTGTATGAACTGTAGTCTTGTTGTAGTTTCCTTACTTGAGATTCAACAATGAATCTTCAGGTCATTTTCAAATGTGTCCTTAAAATTTAATTTACTTTGCTTTTTATTTTAGCATAAAACAAGATACCCCTGTTAAATAAAGTCATTTTATTAGTCCACTTTATAGATCTTCCAGCTAGTGTGAGGTACTTTACAGGGCTTTAAAATGTTCTTGAGTGCAGCTTGGGAAGAGAAGTAGTGTTTTCTATTGTTGTGGAGAAGTGGAAGCTTAGACTGACCCTGAATTTTTTTTTCTTATGATGGGATTAATATTTTCCTTTCTGCAAGACAAAAATTCAAGGCAACCATGGTAAAGATAGATTCTAGTTAAAGACTCTAAAATATCTGACAGAATAGCAATGCTATTACTTTAACCCTTATGTCATCATAAATTTTGTGTTTACTTCGTTTTGCAGAACAAGAGCATTATTAACATATAAAATATATATTACAGTGTCATCCTGATTTTAAACCTCTAAATAAAAGAAATACTTTCCTAAAACATTATGAAATTCATGATATTCATCCTCCAATGCCATTAATAGATTTCTTAAATCATAAGGAAGGTGTCTTTCTGAGGGGGAATCACCTTAAGAGTGAGGTCAAGGTAAAGTCAAACATTTGCACTTGCAATCCCCAAGACTTAACTCCTACCTCTTTGATATTTATTTGTTGGAACATACAGAGTCAAGTTCTTAAATCTTATACGTAAAAAGAATTAACACAATACAACCTGTCTTTCTCTTTATTCCTTGATACAAAGACTACTTGGCACTAAAACTAAATCCATGTTTGTCAGATAATAAATTATAACTTTTAAATCATCTTATCCTTCAAATTATTGCAGTTTTCCCAATCAAGTCTAAGTTCAACAATCTCTAATGTAAATCAGAAAAATGTTCTTGTAGAGCTGTCGGCAAACCACTCCCCCTGCCTTAAACTGTATGTCACATACTCTGTATATAACCTGACAGAAAATCTAATTTCCTGTTTGTAGGGCTCAATACTATATGCCTGAAATTTAGCAGACCACTATCACCTGATATTGATTCCAAGGATTGTAACAGAGTCTTTTTTTTTTTCACTCAAGTCCAGGGAGGAAATCTTAGCATATAAATTTCTCTAACTGACATCTTCTATAAAATAGGGTTTATCCATATTCACATAAATTTAACCCTATCTGACTATGTTTACCTTCATTTCAGCCCAAGTTTCATTAGCAAGAGGAGTTTTTAAGGAGAGCTTTTTATCCTATAGGAAGTTATAATGTTACCTGTACTAATCTGCTTTAGTAACTGAATATATCCTTAAAGTAATGGCAGAGTTCCAAATTACTGAAAAAATGAAGCTTGATACTCGGATAAAAGCAACAACAAAACCAGCTCTCAGAGTAATGTTGGTAGCAGTTACATAAAAGAGAACATAAAACATCTGTTTATATTTCCATAAATTGAAACACTTAAATCGATCAATATATTTTGGTGAACTCTTTAGTTAACCTAAACAAATCAATAGATGAAACCATTTAGCATAATTTGGGAGTTTTGAGGATGATCTGATTCCTTTTATTTAAAAAATCAGGGATGGGGATGTAACTCAGTGGCAGAGTGCTTGCCTAGCATGTGTGAGGCACTGGATTCAATCCTTAGCTTAGCACCGCATAAAAATACACAAAATAAAGACACATTGTCCATCTACAACCTCAAAAATAAATTTTATAAAATCAGTCTGTTTTTGAATTGTTTTTTGTTTTCAAGTTCATTGACTTCAGCTCTGATTTTAATTTATTGTCTTCGGCTTTTGGTGTTTTTGTTCTTTTTCTAGATCTTTGAGATGTAGTGTTAGGTTATTTATTTGTTGAATTTTTATTCTTCTAATGAATGAGCACAATGCAATGAACTTTACTTGGAATTGCTTTCATAGTGTTGCAGATATTTTGATAGGTTGTCACTATTCTCATTTACCTCTAAGTATTTTTTTAATTCCTGGTTTCTTCTGCTATCCATTGGCCATTCAATAATGTGGGTTTTTTTGTCTCCAGGTGTTAGAAATCAACAATAAAAAAATAAAAGCTACTCTAATTTCATTCCATTATCTGATAGAATGCATAGTATTATCTTTTTTCCCCTAAGAGTTGCTTTGTTGGCTAAGATAATGGTCTATTTTAGAGAAAGATCCATGTGCTACTGAGAAGAATTAACATTCAATAATTGAATAAAATAGTCTGTTAAGTCTAAAATATTGTCTTAGTTCTAAAATATTGTCTTAGTTCTATAGTTTATTCCAAGCTAATGAAGGGGAGCAAAAACTCATGAAAAAAAGAAATACAATGGACACTAAAATACAAATGATAATCAAACTGTTTTGAAAACTTTATAATAAAATAGAAAATATTCATGACATTGACAACTTTCTAGACATATGACCTACCTAAACTGTATCAAGAGGACATAGGCAATTTAAACTGACCAATTTCAAGAAAGGATTTTAATGGCATCTTCTATTTCCTACCAACCAAGAAAAGACTGAGACCAGAAGGATTCTCAGCAGAGTTCTACCAGACCTTCAAAGAATTAGTGCCAATAATCCTCAAATTACTCCATGAAATAGGAAAGGAGGTAACCCTTCCAAACCTATTAAATGAAAATAGTATCAGCCTGATTCAAAAAACAGACAAACACACCAAGGAAATAGAATTTCAGAACAATTCCCCTGATGAACATAGAAGCAAAAATTATCTACAAAATTCTTTCAAATATCATACAAAAACAAAAAAGATGGTGTACCAAAATCAAGGGGGGTTCATCCTGGGATGCAAGGTTGGTTCAACATATGGAAATCAACAAACATAATTCGTCACATCAATAGTTCTAATGACAAGAATCACATGGCTATCTCAATAGATGCAGAAAAAAGCATTTGACAAAATACAGCACCCATTTATGTTCAGAACACTAGGAAAATTAGGGAGAGTAGGAATATACCTCAACATTGTAAAAGCTATATATGCTAAACCAAAGGTCAACATCATTTAAATGGAAAAAAATGAAATCTTTCCCTCTAAACACTGGAACAGGACAAGTATTTTCTCTTCCCTTCTATTCAACATCATCCTTGAAATTCTAGCGACAGCAATTAGAGAAGAAAGAAATTAAAGGGATATGAATGTGAAAAGAACTCAAACTATCTCCATTTGCTAATAACATGATGTTATATTTAGAAGACCCTAAAAACTCTACCAGAAAAATTTCTAGAGCTCAAAAATGAAGTCAGCAAAGTAGTAGGATATAGAAGTAACACCCATAAATTGATTGTGTTCCTATATATCAATGATGAATCAACTGAAAGAGAAATTAGAAAAACTACCAGATTCACAAAAGCCTTATATTCCCAAATAATTTAAAAGAGGTGAAAGACTTCTATAATGAAATCTACAGAACACTAAAGAAAGAAATTGAGTAAGACCTTAGATGGAAAGATCTCCCATGCTCCTGGATAGGTAGAATTATTGTCAAAATGGCAATAATACCAAAAGTGCTATACAGATTTAACATAATTCCCATAATACAAGCAATAATCATTGGTGAGGATGTGGGAGGAAAAAGTACACTCATGCATTGCTGGTGGGACTGTGAATTGGTGCAACCATTTTGGAAAGCAGTATGGAGATTCCTCAGAAAACTTGGAATGAACTCACCATTTGACCCAGCTATCCCACTCCTCAGTTTATACCCAAAGGACTTAAAATCAGCATACTACAGTGACATGACCATATCAATGTTTATAGCAGCTCAATTCACACTAGCTAAACTATGGAGCCAACCTAGATGCTCTTCAATAGATGAATGGATAAATATTCCATTGTGTATATGTACCACATTATATTACTCGGCCATAAAGAAGGATGGAATTGTGGCATTTGCTGGTAAATGGATGGAACTGAGGACTATTATGCTAAATGAAATCAGCCAATCCCAAAAAACCAAAGTCCAAATGTTTTCTCTGATAAGTGGATGCTGATCCATGGGGAGCAGAGTAGGCAAGAATGAAGAAACTTTGTATTGTGCAGAAGGGGCTGTGAGGATGAGAAGGACAGTAGAATGAGACAGACATTATTACCTCATATGCAAATATGATTACACTACTGGTGTGACTCTTCATGTACAGTCAGAGGAATGAGAAGTTGTGCTCCATTTGTGCACAATGTGTGAAAATTCATTCTATTGTCATGTAGAACTAATTAGAACAAATTAAATTCCAATGACATTCTTCATAGAAATATGCAAAGCAGTCATGAAATTCATTTGGAAAAATAAGAGACCCAGAATAGTCAAAGCAATCCTTAGTGAGAAAATCAATGTAGGAGGCATCACAATACCAGATGTTAAATTTTACTACAGAACTATTGTGACAAATACAGCATGGTATTGGCACAAAAAAATTGAAGACCAGTGGTACAGCATAGAGGACACATGAGACAAAGCCTCATGATTATCTCAAAGGAATCATAAACATTATAGAAGAGATCCTCTCCAAGAAATGGTGCTGGGAAAACTGGAAACCCATATGCAGCAAAATTAAATTAAACTCCTATCTCTCATCCTGTACAAAACTCAGTGGACCAAGGACCCAGGCATTAGACTAGAGATCCTGCACCTAATTAGAAGGGAAAAGTAGGTCCAAATCTGCATGTTGGCTTAGAAACCAAATTCCTTAACAAGACTCCTAAAGCTCAAGAAATAAAATAAAAAATCAACAAGAAAGGAAGAAGAAATAGAAACACTATTGTAAGACTTTTCAAAGTACATGTGGACTTTTATGCCATTTTATAAAGACGGACTGCAATCAAGCAGTGCTAGCAAATGGAAAAATGTGAGCCACTATGTGATTTAAAATTTTCTAATAGCTACATTAAAAACCTAAAGGGAAACAGAAAAATAAATCAACAAATGGGATGGGATGGGATGGGATGGAATCAATCTAAAAAACTTCTTCACAGCAAAAGAAACAATCAAGAACACGAACAGAGAGCCTATGGAATGGGAGAAAAGCTTTGCCACTTTCACCTCATAGCATTAATCTCCAGGATATACAAAGAACTCAAAATCTTAACACACACACACACACACACACACACACACACACACACACACATACATAGCCCAGTCAATACTGTTGGTCAATAAATATATGAAAAAGTGTTCATATCTAGTGACTAAAAAATGCAAATTAAAACTACATTGAGATTCCATCTTGCTCCCATCAGAATTGCAATTATTAAGAACACAATTAATAGTAAATATTGGCAAGGATGTGTGTGTGTGGGGGAAGGTACATTGCTGGTGGGGCTGCAAATCGGTGCAACCACTATGGAAAGTAGTATGGAGATTCTTAAAAAATCATGGAATGGAACCACAATTTCATCTAATTATCCCACTCCCCAGCATATCCTGAAGGTTTTAAAATTGGCATATTATAGTAACATGGCCATATCAATGTTTATAGTAGCATAGTTCACAATAGGTAAGCTCCAGAATCAACCTAGGTGCCCTTGAACAGATGAATAGATATAGAAATTGTGTGTGTATGTATACACACATAATGACATATTACTCAGCCCTCAAGAATAAAAATATTGCATTTGTGGGTAAATGGATGGAACTGGAGACTTTCATGCTAAGTGAAACAAGCCAATCCCAAAACACCAAAGGCGGACTGTTCAGGTATACGGATGCTAACACACAAAAAGTGGTTAGGGCAGGGAAAAAATAGAGTACTTTGGATTAGACAAAGTGGGATGAAGGGAGGGATACTAAGAGTAGGAAAGATAGTAGAATGAATCAGACACTGCTCTCCTATGTTCATATATGAATACCTGACCAATGTAATTCCACATGTGCAATCAGAAGAATGGGATGTTGTACTCCAAATATGTATAATATGTCAAAATACATTCCATTGATATGTATATAAAAGAATCAGTCTGGATAAAGAGTTTCTGGGTTACCAATTAAACATAACTGGGTGACCTAACTAGAGATAGCTAGACATAAAGGGTTCTCATTTATTATGAAGAAAAAGCCTGCTTGATTGCCCCCACCCACCACTTTTTTTTTAATTACAAACTAAGATGTCAAGAAGTTCTTTCAGAGGAGCATTAGCTCCTGGAATGATATATTTTAGCCCACAGAAATTTAAATATGTATATATGAATATTTACTCCTAAATTATTACTCCTAAAAGTGTCAAACTGGAACTATTACACAATTGGCCTATTCAACAATGCAAAACACATAGCAATTGCATGGTCAAATGTGTGAAGGCCTGGGGCAACCTGTAGGAACATGACTGTGACCAAGTAAAACTAAAACTTGGCTTCTCTCTGGAATTATTTTGAAAGTCATGCTTGTGTACAAGGCATGATACCTATTTTTTCTTAAGAACATTTATGAAACAATTATTTTATCTAGAGTATCATATAGTGAAACAGCAACTTGAACAACTGCTATTGGTGGCAGAAACTAGATGAAAGCAAATCTTGGCCAGACTAGCTGGGTGAACGCAGAAGAGAATGTGGTCCCTCCATTTTGAAAGCCCAAAGCACCAGCCATGATGAAAATGACACAATTATGAACCTCTGAAGCTCTTTCTAACTTAAAAATTGTTTCCAAGAGACATTATGACTGGGGAAACATCTTTATAGGCAAGTTTAAAATAAAACAGATGGCTGTTAAAGTTTTAAGATAGTTTAAAGGTAAAGGACAAATGCTAGTTTCACAAATTCAGGACCATATAATCTAGAAAACATTTAGCCACAAACTTCCAGAAAAATATATTTGTAATTGTTTTCTTTGGTTCTTTAATCATTCTTCTTAATCAAGAGACTTTGGGTCTTTCATTGCAAAGTAACTTTTGTGGGTAGGGGCTTATGAAATGAACCATATGTAATTCCCCAAATTTCCCCTTTATTCTAATAATGAAATCTGATTACAGAGTTGCAAGAACCAACATAACATTTTGGCTGAAGTTCACAGCAGCTGACAGTTCTCTGCATGTAGTTCTCTACATTGATTGGGTTGAACAGAAACATAAACCATAACTGCAAGTTCATCCTAGGATTGGTGGATATAACTACATATTGTATACATCAATTTTTCCCCCTAAATGAAAGTGCTCTTTTAACTTAAAACTGCATTTTTCACTATAATACAATTAGAAAGTCTTTTAGCTGTCTTAATCAAAGCAATTCTGCTGTGCAGCCATCTCCCTAGGAATTCTTAGTTGAAATAGAATTTTTCAACTTGGAGAATTCATTGTTTTGAAGATTTGTAGATCTATTAAGTGATGAACCACCTCTATCAAGAGTGAAAGAACTAAGAAATAACTTCATTTTATGTCTGAGAAACATCACCATTTTTAAATCTTTATACTGGTTTTATTTAGAATGTTGATACTAAAAATATATAAACCCATTGTCAATTTTGTGAGATCAATTTGACTATGAACTTCAAAGTAATTATAAACCTATAACTGTGCAAATATTTAAAAAGAGATGGCATAGTATGTGTGCCATCAGTGAAGATTACGAAAAATATTGTCACTAATTTTTATAATCTTAGATAAGTTAATCAACCATTATATTTATTTTTAATGTTAAGAATGTTTATAAAGTTCTGAGTGTTAAATGAGATAACAGTATAGTGTGCTTGTAGGGTAATATATTTTTTAAAAAGTGCCACAGTCTGGCTGCAGCAAAATAACCGGGGGGTGACGAACAATTTGTGTAGATTGATACAGCAGGAGTGGGAGCCTTTTATTGTAGGACAGGAGCGGTATTTATACATTCCACACAGCTTATCTAATTAGCATAAACTAGATACAGCAGTCAACCAATAAGGAATCTCCACACTTAATGACTCGATTTTGTTACTTCACAAACCACTCCCTCTGGCATTTTGCCAGGCGCCATCTTGACTTGTTTACAGACCCTAACATTTCTTTGGCAAAATGCCAGGTGCCATTCTGACTTGTTTACAGACTCTAACAAAAAAGTATTTATTTTTTAGTTGTAGTTACACACAATACCTTTATTTTACTTATGTGTTGCTGAGGATTGAACCCAGGGCCTCACATGTGCTAGGCAAGTGCTCTACCGCTGAACCACAACACCAGCTCTTGTGGGGTAATATTAATAAGAGCATCTGCTTTTAAACACTTTGCCACTTTCAAAGTCAAACTCAACTGATTTCTCTACTAAACTAGAACCTCTGAGCATCTGATCTACCCCTAGTAGTTTGCAGATATTATTCAGTGGACTGCCACTTAATCAGTCTAAGCTCTGTGACTTAATTGACTATGTAAAAGAGGCTCATATATACAGAAAGGTAGAAATTGGAAATTATGGGATTGTAGCCAGTTTCACACAGAGCATGAAACAACAGTGTGACAAGAGACCTCGAGGTGAATTGCAATGTTCAAAGAAACATCACAGAAAGATAGGCATTGGGCTAGAGAGTGGAAGATGACTAAGCAAAGAGAAGGAATTATTGGCGAGGGCACAAAGGGGGAGAGATGAGTGAGAAACATGTCAAAGAAGCAATGATTCACCTTACAGAGGTCTCTTATTAACCTGCCAGGATTGAAAAAACAGAATACCATGGAGTAGATGGCTTGCACTGAAAAAAATGTATTTTTTTTTTCTGAGGCCAAAAATCAAAGACTAAAATGTCATAGGGTTAGTCTATGATGTGGCCTCTCTCCTTGTGTGGACTTCTTAGTCCTCCCATGGATTTTCCTGTGTGCAAACATTCTGGTGTCTCCTCCTCCTCCCCAGCCCTATTGGACGAAGACTGATGACCTCATCTAAACTCAATTCCTTAAAGGCTGTATCTCCATATTTGGTCTCATTAAGGTTAGGCCTCCAAACTATGAATTTTGAGAGACAAATATTGGTTCATAACAATTGTAAACTAATTAAAAGGTGAATTAAGATTACTAAAGAAATTTCTGGGGCAATATTTTTTTTGACTGCACATCTACAACCAATGAAATTCATATCTGATTTTTTAAAATATTTTTTTAGTTGTTGATAGACCTTTACTTATTTATACACAGTGCTGAGAATCGAACTCGGTGCCTCACAAATGCAAGGCAAGTGCCCTACTGCTGAGCCCGAGCCCCAGCTCCATCTTTGATTCTTAATATTGGAAAATTCATGAGAGATAAGCTGGTGCTCTTCTGTGTGTCCTTTTCCTCTCTACTTCAAAAAATATGTGTAATTAAGAGTGTGATCTTATAGAGATAACTTTGATTTTGTTTGGAGTCATTTAAGAGTAACTTATTTTTGACAAGGACAAAAGCATTGAAGCATTAATGTTTACAGTTATGACTTCCCTGGATTTGTAAGAAAGATTCTTACAAAGAAATATTCTTGCAACTTTTGATTCTGGACTTCAGTAGTGCTAAGAATTTGGAAGGAGATGATAATATGAAGATACTTAAGAAGAAGACAGTGGATATCTGTTGACCATCTCTTATGGTTAGCTGCCCGCTGCAATCTGAGTATAAACCTGGACTGTATTTTCCACTCCTCCACAAAGACATCTGTGTCCATATGACCGACTACAGCCAATGGAATTCAGGAGAAAGTAACAAACACCACATTAAGCCTGGGAGTAAAATCTTATGCCCACCCACCGAGCTAGAATGCATGAAGAAGCAAAACTAATCTATAGTGTTAATGACTTTACTGGTGCACCTACCTTTGGGGCAGAGGGAAGGGGTGTGATATAAGGCAGCTTGCTAATTTTGAATGCTTTATTTCTTGACCTGAAAGGTGGAAGGAATTTTTACATGACACCTTTTCATTTTCCCAGATTAAAATGTTATGAAACTCAACTTTTCCAGTTAATAGAACAGTAATTTTTTTTCCTAAAATTTTTACTTTTACACTCTAAAGTTCCCTGAAAAAAGAAAAGACAACTATGTAGTCAGGAGAGCTTGATTATGGTCCACATTCTGTCAGTAATCTGCAGTATCAGATATCTTTCCTGGGTCTCATGGTTTTGTTTTGTTTTGTTTTGTTTTTTTCCAGAAGCCAGACAATCCATAGGAACCTTGCCAGGACTAACAATCCACAGATAAAGATTATTGGGGATTTTGGATTAAGATTTATCCTCCTAATGAAAGTGGACCTGTTGTCTTTATCTATGGGGCATAGGCTGGACATAACCCAGACTCAATGAATACATTGAGGGGTTTTGTGATTTTTTTTTAACTGTTGCCCATTGTAACATTGTGAAAGAAGTCACACATTTCTCAGCACCACATGCAACTACTGGTGAATAAGGAAGTTGAAATTATTCAGAAGGCCTGGTTTCATGTCATTGTTCTGCTTACAAGGTTTGTGAATTTGGGCATTATGTGCTATCTAGGCATTACTCAGCTATCCAATTTGGATTTTAGCAACCAAAACTATTTCTCATATAAAAACTAGAGTTTTTTAATGATTAAATATAAAAAGGATAGTAATTCACTGTGTAACTATAGAGTGTTGAAACTTTGGAGCCTTTAGTTTTGAGTACTGGTATATAAAAACGGAGATGGCATAAGAGATCATGTGTTTTTACTACCCAACAGTAGATACTCTTGTTCATAATACTTCCCTGCCATCCCTTATGGGAATATAATACTGGAGTCATTAAATACCTAGTACTTTCTTTCCTTGAAGGCCCACAATTAGCATTTTATTTTGGAGATTCTTGAAGTAATGTTGAATATTTGTATTTTCTCTAAAAACAACAAAAAGCAAATCTCCTTAATGTCCTATCCATAACTATTATTGCTGAAAATTTCTTTAAAATGTTTGGTCTCTGAATCTGATTTCCTCCCCTGAAGAATTTTTAATTTCTTTTGGCAGCCTGTAGTTTTCTTGAACCTTAAGGAGAGATTAAGGGCCATTATTTTCAAATAATATTTTTGAATTACACAAATATGGAAGTAATTCTGCTGCTTCTATACAAAAAAGAAAACACTTTGGTAAACTACTGGAATTGTTCTTTTTGTGCTAATTTGAACAGACATTGGAATGAGTTTATCCGCCCCTGAGCACCTACAGGGAGTTACCACAGGCCATGTAAATGAAATGTTGCATCCTAAGGAGTAAGTATGTCTCAAAATGAAGAGAATCTATTTCAGAGAATCTACTTCAGGAGTTTCTTACTTCTCTCAAATGCAGTTGTTAATTAAATTTGCTAATGCCTTAATATGAAAATCACCATTTGTACTTACACACACACTTGCTTTGATCAGCCTATTTTTGTGAGAAACGTTAAAAATAATTGTAATTTAACTCAAATTTAGGAGCAGTTCTTGGGCTACAAATAACTTTTGGCTGATAAGTAAGTATATGTGGTGAAAACTTGTTTTAACAATGATTGTTGCATTAAATGGTTTATGTGATGTTGGTTGATGTTAAAGATTCAGAACCATTTTAAAAAACAATGTTTACCCAGCTACCAGCAAAACCTGGGGAATTTAATCGACAGCAGCGGATGCAGTGATAATGCCAAGACTCAGTTTAAATGTCAATAAGAGCTGTTGTTGTGTTTCCCCTCCCCCCCCATAGAAACTTGATTTCAAGAAAGGAAATTGCTTCAAAGGAAGAACCAAAGGGAACTGTATGTTTCTAAGATTATCAGGGGGTTGGACTAGCAACTCAGAAAAGCAAGCAAGCCAGAGACCAGGTTAACTTCAGATATTGTGCCTCCTAATAGTAAAATTACATTATTTTTTGAGACATCAGAACACTAATTTTTTAAGCACTCAGGACAAAATAAAAACACACTTTCTTGCAATCAAGTTCAATTGTACATCAAATATTTGAGTACCTTGTATTTGGTAAGATGGATACAAATGTGAAGACAATACTTAACCTTCAAGAATCTTCTATGAAGGGGAAAAAAGTTTGGGATGGCCAGTGATAGAGAGCTACCTAATATGCATGAGGCCCTGGGTTCTATCCCCAGTACTGAATATATACATACAAAAATAACAAATACCCGGATACTTAAAATAGAACCATCTATTTGACAGAGAGAATGATATTCAACCACTAAAAATCATACCCAAATAGAGTATACCTTGTGCTTGAATCTGAGGTAATCCTGTATTATCAATGAATGTGGCAAAAATGATATTTCATGACATTTGAAGTTAAATAAAAAGAGACCATGCAGCTTCTGCCATAGTTTCTTGAAACAGTCAAGTAACTATGAAAGTAACTATGACATATGTACAACAACCCCTAAATGGTCACTATCTAAGAAAATGGGAAGAGAACCATGATGAACACCTCCAGTCTTTTATAAATACCCCAATACAACTTCTAGGCACCAGCAGGCAGAAACCATTTCAGACATTCTAATCGCAGTAGACACTAATGGAGAAGAACCAAAGCCTAAAATATATAGTCCTCATTAATCTTCAGAAATCTCTGGCTATTTGAGGCATCCCAACTGAGAAAGCTAGTATCTTAAGAATAAACCATCGTTTCTGTCCACAGAATGATATATTAAATGATTTTTTACCATGAAAAGTTGAGTAGTAGTTTATATAGAAATAAGCAGAACAGAAATTAAGTTCAAGGCAGAATCAATTCATTTTTCAGATCAGCAAGACTAAAAAATTTATTTTCCAAATACATACTGCCTTGGGAAGCTATTAGAGAATATAGAATAGCAAAATCAAAGCACAAAACAAAATGTTGAAACAATCAGAAAAAGTGAAGATCTAATAGTCTTATTGGTCCAAAGGAAGAACAGTTAGGTATTGAAATAAGCACAGACTAAGGGGAGGAGGCATATCATGAAAGAAGACTCCTAAGAATTGGATGGTGAAGTTGAGAAAACTTGAAGCTACATTAAAACAATTAGTACAGGAAGAAAATGAAGGCAATTCCAAGTGGCAAAACTAACAATCTATATGTAAGAACTACAATAGTATGGCCAGGCATGGTGGCACACATCTGTAATCCCAGCAGTTCAGGAGGCAGAGGCAGGAGGATCACGAGTTCAAAGCCAGCCAGGCGCTAAGCAACTCAGTGACCCTGTGTCTAATAAAATACAAAATAGGGCTAGGGATGTGGCTCAGTGGTTGAGTACCCCTGAGTTTGATCCCTGGTACCCAAAAACAAAATTTTTTTTTAAAGAAAACACTAAAAAGAAGGGAAAAAAGAGAATACAATGATATATTATTTGGATGTTTGGCATCTATACATAATAAGATATTGAAGATTTTCTTTTTTTCCAATTGTTAGGACCCACCATTAGGTAAATTATGAGACCAATTATAATTGCAAAATTTATATTTGGTTTGGCTAACGAATCTCTGTCATGAAAGTGAAAAACAACCAGGAGGGAGTCAAGAGAAGATTTGTTAGGCAAATAACCTTATTTCACAACAGTTCTGTGTTAAGGATTTTATCTAGAGTTGATGAAATGTGTGTGGGGGGAAACATGTGCATAAGCCTTCAAAGAAAAACAGAGAATTTAAAATAAAGGTGAAATTGTACTTGGCAGACTTAAAATATGTGTACGTATGACAGGTGTCAAACGAATATCAACAGGTAATCACTGAGTATGTCAAGAAATAACTGAAAGCATATTTAGCAATCTAAGAATTGAACTGAAGAAATTGAAAGTGATTTTTCTTTGGAAGAGATGGAACAGATACATTTTTATGATAAATGTTTTACATATCTTAAATCATCAATTTATTGCTTTTTTAATTTTTTAGCATAAAATAGTTTACTAATACAAGCATTCAGAGGGACACAATGAATTACTTGTATGAGCAACAAATTTTAATGATCATATGTTGTTGTGCTTACTATAG
Organism: Ictidomys tridecemlineatus; assembly: GCF_052094955.1. Classification (NCBI taxonomy): domain Eukaryota; kingdom Metazoa; phylum Chordata; class Mammalia; order Rodentia; family Sciuridae; genus Ictidomys; species Ictidomys tridecemlineatus. The sequence continues at coordinate 42,876,081 of NC_135490.1, forward strand.
ATATTTAAAAATAAAGAACTATTAATGTACTTGAAACCACTTGGTGCTCTTGCAAATCCTGTTTCCCTACATCTTTACCAGCAGTAAGCACTACTAGGATTTGAGGGTTTTTTTTTAATGTTTAAGATTATCACTAACTTTGCATATACCAAAAAATACATGTAATATTTGCATATTTGAACTTTTTATAGATGTAAAAATACTATGCATCTTTTTGTAATAAACATATTTTTGTAATAAACACTAAATTTGTGAAGTTTATCAACATAACACAGTATTTTAGATCTTTTATTACACTTTGTAAGTTAATATATACTAAAATATCTTTCCCTGTTGGTACATAACATTATTTCTTTACTTTGAAAATTTCATTTATCATTACAAAAGCAAACTAATATTTCTGCGGAGTCTAGAGTAGAAATACTGGGACATAAGATATGTTTTCTATTTTTCCAAATATTGTTATCCAAATTCTTTCAGTGCTTAATTTTGCCAATTAATATATACTAATTTGGGGTCTGGGGTTGTTGCTCAGTGGTAGAGCGCTTGCCTAGCACATGTGAGGCCCTGGGTTCGATCCTCAGCACCACATAAAAATAAAGGTATGTGTCCTACTACAACTAAAAAACAAATATTTAATATATATACTAACCTTAAAGTTTTACATTCTTGGAAAAAGTATGCAGCTCATGTGTATTTTAAGTACCTCTCAGTTGGTCTATTATCAGTTCTGGAATGTTTGGTTGCAGAGTTTGCTTCTGTTCATGGAATGCTTTTATGGTTTTTTAAACCAATGCTGGAGATTGGACCTAAGGCCTTGTGAATGCTAGATAATTACTCTCCACTGGAACTATATCTCCAGCCCCAAATATCATCTTTGTCCATTTTAAAAAACCTCAAGTTCAATCCCCATTAATATAGCAATACAATAATTATCCTAATTGCATATTCTAATTTGAAACAATATAGTATTCTTGAAACATGCAACTTGTTTATAAATTTCTAATTCATTTTCTCTAAGAAGGTTTTTTTTTTCTTTGTAAGGCAAGCTATTGAAAAGATTTGCAAATTTAGTATTGTCCTTTGCTAATATTAAATTTATACTAACCTCATACAGTGAATATAGGAGACATTTTTTTCCTCTGGAAGAAAGAAAAAAAACATGTATTGAATTGGAATTACTTGTTCCACGAATGTTTAATAAACACCTAAAGTTCTAGAATTTGTTTTTGAGACTGATTTGACAGATTCAATTTTCACAATGCTATGGGGATAGTTTTTATTTTCTCTCATCATTTTCGAGATTCACCAATATGAATTGTAACTACTCAGGCTTTAATCACTGTTGATTTTATATTTATGACCCTTTTACAACTATACAACTATACTATTTTCAGGATTTTTTCCTTTTTATCTTGTTAAGGCTTGGTCAATCTTAAGAATTCTTTCCAAGAGGCATGCTTAGCTTTGTTACACTTCTATTTTCTGTTTATATTTTATATCTGTCTATGCTTTTATATTTCCTCTTTCTATTTTCTTTGGATTTATCCATATTTTCCTCTTATTTCTAAGACTAGAGAACTAGCACATTCTTTTTTATTCTAACTAGTTATTCATGACAGTAGAATGCATTTTTGACACACCATATACATAAATGAATTAGAACTTCTCATTCTTGTTGTACATGATGTAGAATCTCACCAGTTGTGTATCATATATGTATATAGGGTGATAATGTCTGATTCATTTTATTCCTAGACCCACCATTGTGAATTAGCATCCAAATATCAGAACAAATATCCCGACTTTTTTTTTATATTGGCTTACTTTGTTTAGCATGATATTCTCCAGTTCCATACATTTACCTGCAAATGCCATAATTTTATCCTTTAAATCTGAGTAATATGATGCTGTGTTTAAATTGCACATTTTCTTTCTCCATTCATCTGTTGAAGGGCATCTAGGTTGGTTCCATAGTTTGGCTATTGTGAATTGAGGTGCTATAAACATTGATGTGGCTACATCAGTGTACTATGTTGATTTTTTTTAAAGTCCTTTGGGTATATAAATAGAGAAGTGGGATAACTGGGTCAAATGGTAGTTCCATTCCAAGTTTTCTGCAGAATCTTCATACTGCTTTTCACAATGGTTGCATCAATTTACAGTCCCATCAGCAATATATGAGTGTACCTTTTCCCTTATATCCTCTCCAATACTTATTGTTGCTTATATTCTTGATAATTGCCATTCTAAGATGAAATCTTAGTACTTTTCACTTGAATTTCTCTAATTGCTAGAGATGAACACTTTTTCAAATATGTATTGATTGTATTTCTTTGAAGTGTCTGTTCAGTTCCTTAGCCCATTTATTGGTTGGATTATAATCAATAATATGAAAAGTGAGCTTACCGAATTCGAGAAAGTTTGCCCCATGCACCTTGGATAGAGCATTTATTTCCAGGATATATATATATATATATATATATATATATATATATATATATATATATATATATATATAAAATTCAAAACTCAACACCAAAAAGGCACATTCACTCTTAATCACAAGAAAAGTCTGGAGATTTTTTCAGGTGAGGAGCCAGATAGGATGTGATGCTAGGCCAAACTATGTATTTTGGGGGCTATTCTACCAGCAAAGGGAATTCAATCAAAATTTTATGTATAGGACTGGTATGTATAGATTTAAATTTTTGATAAATGACTGAGTTAAAAATAATGGTTTGGAGGAATCAGAAGCAGATTTAAGAAAATATGTTATGGACTATTTCAGAATTTTTTACATAGCAACAATGGGGACCTGATATAGAAGGTGGGGTTAGTGAGTATGGGAAAGTATGGATGGATTCAAGAAATGTTTGAGATGAAATTGGCTGAAATTCTAAGTGGAATCAATTCTTCCATTTAAGATGTGGTAGCCCCAGTATGACAACAGTAATGTGCTTTTGTAATTGTTAGACTCTAACATTGGTAGAGTAAGTGACTGGAAATCAACCAAGGTTGTAATGCTCATTTGTCTTCTCCTTGTATCTGCTTCACTTAATGAATAGTGGAAAAACTACCCAAGAGTAATGCTAGATAATGATTTTTAGTGAATTCTCCTATAAGTGGATGTTCCTCAATGTCCAAACATCTTGCTCAGTTTGCTTCTACGATCATATTTCAGATGAGGACCTGAATCTGCCAGTTATTAGAAATGAGAAGGTGAACTTCAGGGTTGGGGTCTACTTCATGGCATCTACCATTAGGCTCCAGGATTTTATTCTACAATGAAATAAAATGCAAACCTGATGTCAAAATATTTAGCACTATCAGAAGGAAATAGAAAAAAGGATTCTGAATAAATGCTTTAGCTTTTTATTTCCCTAAAGTTCCAGTTACATACTCTGCATACAAAACTGACCATATGTCTTAAAAAGAACTTACATCAGAGTTGGAAATAAATGGAGAAACTGTTAGAGCTAGAGGAGGATTCTGAGAATATTTTGCTTATGGAGAAGAATAATGGTTTTAATATTTTTTAAAAGTAAATTTTAAAAAGCTTGGATATCTGAAAGCCTAATATGGTTGTTGAAGAAAAACTTTCTTCAAAGTGTTTTCATTTTTAGGGACTGTTTATTTAGCATATCCATGTGGTTACATTAAATGTGTAGGTTCGTTTATCTTTGCTGTCACAGGTGAAGCCAGTGAAAGTGTTTTGAAAATTATTTTGATTTTACTATTGTTGTAGAGTTGCAATTATAAGATCTGAGTTAGAATGTGCTGTTCATTTGTTTTCATTTTCTCTGGTGGAAAGATACCAGATAAGAACTAAGGTTTTATGTATTGATTATTAGAATACAATAAATTATCTTTCACTTTATTTTTAAAAAGTTAAGAAGATTATCTTCTGAAAGGTGCTAGGCAGGGCGTGTTGTTCTTTTCTGTATGCAGAAGTGTGGGGAATAAGAGTGGTACAAATATTTAATACGCACAGTCCCTTCTTCCCCAGATCTCTTCTTCCTGGAGTAGTGGGGATGTTCCCATGGAAAATTCCAGCTCAATAAAATGAAATAGTGGGTTGAATTTTGTTTTTTTTTAGTCTTTGATATTTTTGAGAATTGTATTGCCTTTAATGGACAGGATAGATGTATGTAAAATTCATAAAATCCTTATATAAATATCATTAAGATCTTGTGATAAAGGCTCACAAATAGACAAGTAAGTCACCAAAATACGTATTTCCCAAGGTCACATCATGAGTGTCTTGGAATATTCGAGATTTCATAATGCGTTTTTTCATCCTAAAATTCTTGAATGACTACTTCAACAAATCTTAATCCTTCTCCAGTAACTCACTAATACCCCTATATATCAATATAACTGTCTCAGATAAAATAACATTGACTCAAAGATCTTCCTTTTCCCCTCTTTATGCTGATATATATCAGATTTTTTTGCCTTTTTTAAAATCTGGAGATAAACTTGGATGTTACAAACTCATAACATTAGTAAGAGATCTTCAGGTTTCCAAGTTCAAGATATTCATTGTGGATCTAGTGGTTTATCTTATTGGAAAATGTTCTATTGTTTAACTTTTTAATTGTTTTATTAATTTAATAGTAAGCAGTATTATCTTGCTAATTTTCTTTAGGCATTGTGCCATATTTACATTTGAAAAAATGAACTAAATCTTACTACCCAGGGCAATTGGAAGCACTAAACACAAAAGACAAAGCACACAAAAGAACTCAAACTACTCAATTGGTTTTTCTAGAGCATCTTTATCAAAAAGTCAACAAATATTTGGATATTAATTTCAATGACTCTAAATAGGTATAAGCTTTAACTCATGCAACTATAATACCAACTTCATGTTTTAAACCTATTTCTTATAGGTCTGATTCAAACATGAAAAATCTAGAATGCAATCTACATGCCAGTTTTCCATCAGCTTGCCTTTTGTAGTTTTCTGCTGCTGCCAGTATTAATTACCCTGCCACTATTGATGGAGGCTTATTTGTGTTGGTATATATATAATTAGAGATTAAATTTAGAATTTTACTGGAGAATTCATAAACACAGAACTTAGAAGCCCTCAATCTTTATCTGACATACTGACATCAGGAAGTTTTCTTATCACATATCAATCATTGCCTACTTTTGTAACTGATAATAATTCTGAATTAGATTTCAATCACTATCCCAGGAGTAAAATTCAAAGCAAATATGAAAATGTACATACATTTTTTGCTCAAGATTTAACTAATATTTTTCTTGAATACAAAAACAACTATTTAAAGTATATATATATATGAAAGTGGAAATTAATAAGTGATGAATATGACAAAGGTATAAATTGCAATAACTATTAGCATTAATGAAGAGACAGAAATCGAAGATACCAGAAGGAAGAACATTATGAGCCAAAGGAAAATAGTTGGGGAATTTAGTTTCCATTCCTGCTCTTTGTGAACTGCTTTAATTTTCAAATTGAGCCCTTTTTCATTTTTATTTGTATTTTTTTCTGAAATTAGTACACAAAATCGCTGAAATGTCATTAAGACATATTAAAAGAAAAATACAGTAGGTTTGATCTCCAGTAGCTGACATTGGTCAGCATGTGGATACTTCCATATAGCAACAGAAAGATCATGATTACCCGTACATGCTGTCCCTAGAATTTTGTCTGTCACTCTAAATGAATTCAGAGATAAATCCTTACACACTACTTCATCCAAATGAGGACTACAACATTTTTTTTTGTTGTTGTTCCAGGGATTGAACCCAGGGGTGCTTATTCACTGAGCCACATCCCCAGACCTACTTATTTTTATTGTGAGACAGAGTCTCCCTAAGTTACTGATGCTGGTTTTGAACTTGCAGTCCTCCTGCTTCAGCCCCTCAGTTCACTAGGATAACAGGTGTGTGCCACTGTGCCCTGCAGGAATCATGTTTAAGAAGAATTATGGCAGCACTTTACTGATTTGATCTCCCCATCCCAATCCCAAGTGAATGAGGTGCTAGAAAGGCAATGCACCCTCTACTCTTTATTAGATTCATATTCTCTAACCCCTCAAACTACTAGAGGCAGGTGAAAATAACTTTGATTATTATACAGGACATTTTGTGGCATTCCTTTGAAACAGTATACTATGTCATCTCATGTTTACATTTCAGATTATTGCATTTTATTACATTTCAGATACTTTCAATGGAGACAAATAAATCTTTTCTATTAAAATCTTTAATCTCAAAAGCAATATTTCCTTGGACATTTTATGATCAAAGAATTGAATAACAATACTGAAAATGATATTTAGTGCTTATGTAATAGGCACTGTGCCATTTTCTTTATATATATATTTAAGTTATTTTAACTGATAACCAAAACATAATTCTATATATTTACGTGGTATCATGTGGTGCTAAATATATACATACATTGTGCAATATTTAAATCAGGTTAAATTTATCTACCTCAACACTTATCACTTTTTTATGGTGGAATATTTTTTCCTGAAATATAACAGTGTAATTGCTACCTAGTCCCCTTGTTATGGCAATAGCACACCAGAAATTCTCCTGTCCAATTGTAACATGGTACCAACTTCATCTAATTTTGAAAATGTATTAAAATCATTTTATTACATTTTGAATACCTGACATGTTGTCCTTTTTTCTTATTTTAAGATGTTTGTAAATTTGCCTTCTCCCTTTTAGTCTCTCCAGTATGCTACTTTTTGATCATGTCAATGATATCCATTATATATTTTATTTTTATTTCAGTCTTATTTTTCTTCTATTTCATCTTGTATGTTTAATTTATGTTCTTGAAGTCATTACTTACACAATTGACTTGTGGAATTTTTAAATTTTTTTTTGCTTTTCTATGTGTAATGACCTTAAATTTTTATCTATCAAACATTTACGATGATCTGCAGCTCTTAAATCATGGCTTTAGTTGTACTCTACATATTTTATTTTAATATATTTTTATTATCATTCAGGATAATATTTTGTTTCCTTGTGCTATCTTCTTTGTCTGTGAGCTGTTTAGAGATGTTGCTACATTTTCAAACACATAGAAATTGATGGTTCCCATTTGCTATTATTTTTAAGCTTATTTCTAAATAAGATAATTTGCTTTCCCCATTGTGTATCATTTAAGTCCTTTTTTCCAATTGGTTCTTTTTAGCTATACATAACATTAGGATTCACTTCAACATAATTATAAAAGCATGGAATCTAATTTGTTCTAATTCACTCCCGAGTACTTCCCCTTTCCCTCTTCTACTCCCTCCCCCTGTTCCCTTCCCTCTGTGGATCTTTCTATTCGCTTATGTTTTAAAAATTAAAAGATAATTTCTCTTTCCTCCTTTCATTCCCCTTCATCCACTACACTGATCTTCTATTTTCTTTTTACCCCCCCACCCTTATTTTACATTTGCTTCTGAATATCAAAAAGCATTCAACCTTTGACTTTTGGGGACTGCCTTATTTCACTTAGCATGATATCTTCAGTTCCATCCATTTACCTGCAAATGTCATTCTTTATGGCAACCAAAAGTGTTTTGAAATGTCCTAGTATTGATTCCATTTTGATATTCTTGTTCGTATACTTTTGCAGGTGACGTGCTTCCTGGATCCAGCTATCACAAAATACATGTTTGCTAATTTGCTTATTCTAATCTACATTCTTATTTTTCTGTTGGTCTTATCAGTTCCTGAGAGAATTGTCAGATTATTTCACTTTTAATTAAAATATATCTATTCCTCCTTATTGATCTGTACTTATGGGTTTTAAACTTGGAGGCTATATAAAAACTGACAGGGAAAACAAATTTATCTTTATCCCTGTTTGTTATGTTTAAGGTACATCTCTGAAGACAGAAAATTTTCTTTAATCTTAACAACCTTTGCCTTAATAGCAATATTTTATTTATTCAGACTTAATATAATTGTTGCCAATTTTGTGTCTAATTCTACATCTTACTCATTGGTACAGTAAGGTATATTCCTTCATGCTCCTTTTGAACTATTTCATATAAGCTTATTAATTTTTATATTGATACTATGGAGACTGCAATATAATCTCAATTTTTAGTGTTTACTCTCATTTCTATGCTTTAAAACACCATAATTCCAATTATTTTCTTGGTTTTTTTTTTTTAATTGGTTGTTCACAACATTACAAAGCTCTTGACATATCATACTTCGAACAATAGTTTCAAGTGAGTTATGAACTCCCATTTTTATTCAGATATAATGTGTTTGTCATCTCTTCATATTTTCCCACATTTGTCTTTTCCTTTGATTTTTTTTTTCTTTTTTTTCCTCTGCCCACTCCACCTCACCTTTTCCTCCCCCCCTTTTTTTTCTTCTAAGAACTCCTGTTAGTATTTTATGTTGGGGCTGTTTCTTTTTCAAATTCTCTTTACTTTCATGTTTTACATTAAATAGGAATGAAAGTTTAGAAGAGAACTTGACCTAGAAAAAAAATCAAATTTCAACAAAAATTAAGAATCTAATATATTAATTTAATAACAGCTAAAGAGAAGACTAGTGAAGAAGAAGTTAGGCCAAAGCAAAATACAGAGAAAGCATCACAGACAAAAAGACTATTCTGCAAAGAACATGTCAGGACACTGAAAGGACCCAAGTGGGATTTAATTGAAATCTGAAAAAAAAAATAACAAAGGGAAGAAAGGATGGATAGTTGAGAAGTTAATAACAGATAAGTTTCCAATATACCAAGCCACAGATTCGAGGATTTTGAAGGCCAATCCAAAAAACAAAGGCACATGTAGATATAGCATAATAAAGCTACTAAAATTCAAAACCAAAGACAAAAATCTTCAAAGTAGCCAGAGACAACTAGTACATTTTCTTTCAAATTCAAACTATGAGAATCATAGATTCCTTCTGAAAAGTAACAACGGAAGCCATTGAATAGAAGAATGATTTTATAAAGTGGTTGAGGACCATAACTGGCAACTTAGAATTCTATGTAAGTAAAAAATAGTATTCACAAGAATGGGAAAATAATTTTATAAAAAGTAAAGAGAATTTGAAAAACCATCTTTTTTTTCTTGGCTGTTCACTATTTCCCAATTCCCCCCACCTGCATCAATCAGGCAAGTTCTACAAGCTTCACTGGAAATGCCTAAGCCTTTACAGTATTCTACTGGGATAACTTATGTGAGGCTATAGAATCTGTGTGCTATTTTATAAGAATAATAATGGAAAGCTTCAAACTCTTGTCTTTGAAAATTTATAATGTGTCCAAGGGTAAAAATAATCAAGTCTCTTCAATATCTTGGCTTGACATTAATTTTTTCAGTGACAACCCATTTCTATTCTTAATAGTACTTATTTTTATAAACAGAATCAAGGACATGCCCCAAGTACAGAACAACTGTTCTCACAAAGCTAGTAAACAGCATCCTAGTCATGTAAGTCATTTTCTATTGACATAATAATGTGTGATGGAGTCTTGCTTATTTATATTACAAATCCCATTTGAGTTTTTTACAAATTTCACCAACTGTCAATACTCACACAGATACTCATGGAATTTGTTTAAACATTGTGTTTCTGTAACTTACAGGGCAGCCTGTATAAAAATTCAGCAATCAGACTTTGCTGACACTTTTCCCACTGAAATGATGCAGAAGAAAACCCAGCTTGCTCTTCCCCAGGTGTCTGCTCTGGCATGTCCAAAGAGCATAAAGTGATAAATGATTGACAGTTAAGGAAGCAAATGGAATTCAAAGGTACCCAGGAGGAAGATGATGTTGACCATGCAAGAAACCATTTTATAGTCACAGTTTTACCTAAAAGTATTCTAAAAAGGAGATCAGCTTGAGTCATTGGAATAACAAAATGCAGACTTATTCACTGCTTAATTAATACAGTAGCTTATTAAAAACTGAAACTATATAATATAAATAGCTCTAGGTATGCTTAAGAAATTTACTCCTCAAGGTAATGTGAATCTTAAAATTTTTCTTTTACAGTAAATTAATCATGTTGTTTAATAGTATGATCAAGTCATTAGATTTAAGTTACATATACATTCATTATGTCATCTTTCTCTTATTAAGTAATTGTTTAATATGCAAATAGTCACCCTGAAAATACTATTTTATGAAAAGTAAACAAAATAAATGACAAATAACTTAGATGAAGAAAAGTTTATTTTGAGCTCATGGTCTCAGAGGTTTGTTCATTCAATGGTCAGCCAACTGGATTGCATTGTCAAGACAGAACATCAAGGTGTTAGCAGGTAGTGGAAGAGAGCTGCTCAGCTCTTGGCAGAGAGGGTGGGGTATAAACCCCAAGGGCATGCTCCCAATAACCTACTTCCTCCTACCAAGCTTCACCTGCCTATAGTTACCATCCAGTAGTCCATTTGAATAAGGAATCCATCAAGTGCGTTAGTCCACTGATGAGGGTATAGCTCTCATATTTGTCAAAGCCTCGCCTCTGAACCTTGCTCTATTGGGGACCATGTTTCTAAATCATGAGCTTCAGGGGTGGGGGGAGGAAAATTTCTAGATCCAAATCATAAATATACTTACTTTCCTAGAGTTATATTTATGGCAATTTTGATGAACATTGTAGTATACAATTTAGTGATTTGGAGTATACAATTTAGTGATTTATTTTTTTCTGAGAGTTGTGTACCTATTAAAGCCATGATCACAAGATATTTCAATCACTCCCAAAATCTCCTTGTATCTACTATTCTTTTGCTTCAGCAACTGTCAATCTGCATTATGCCACATTAGTCCACATGATCTACAATTTGATGTGATACATAGATGCCAGTCAAGAGCAAATACTGTACTACTTACTTGGATGAATCTCCTTCTTTATACAAGTGCTTGTTTGTATGAGTAATTCACTGGCTTTTACTGTATCATTTCATATATACTTTTTAATCCAATTGCCTATTAATGAACATTTGGGTTATTTTTGGTTATCATGAATCAAATTGCTCTGAACATTCATGTGCAAGTCTTGGTGTAGACATGTTTTTATTTCCTTTTGAGTAACTTACAGATGTATGTCTTAGTTGTATGCTAAATCTATGGTTTAATTTTTACAAAAACGCCAAACAATTTTCTAAGTGTGAAAATTTTTATATTTTTTTAGTGATATGAGTGTTCCAGTTTTTGCATATCTTTATTCATGCATGTCAGTGATTAGTTTATTATTCTAGGGAGTGTGAGTTTTGGTACTCACAATATTGTGTATTTTTTAATGGGCTTATTTGCTATCTATGCATATTCTTTGTGAAAATGTATTCAAATCTTTTGTGTGTTTTCTGAGGGGTTTTCCTTGTAAATAGTAAGATTTCTTAGTATAATATGGATGGAAGCCTATTATATAAGATATGTGCATCATAAATATTTCTTGCCAGTTTAGCTTGCATTTTTGTTAAATATTTAAAAGATTACATGTTTTTAAATTTCATAGTTAAAATTATGTATATTTTTTGTTTCAGTTTATACTTCTAGTGCCCTGAGAAATATTTCCTAAGCCAACGTCTCTAATAGTTTTGTTTACTTTTTCAGAGTCCCCTGGTTGTTGTTTTTAAATTTTGTCTAAAATTTTTTTACTTGAAATTGTCAGAGAAATGGCCTTTCTTCATCTTAAATGTGTATCTTCTAATAATATTTTTGAGACACCAAAGACAACTGAGAAAGAAACGTGCTTGGGGGAAGAAAATCTGTCTTCACTTAATTAAGGTCATCTTATTAGAGAATGGAATTTGCAGATGTTTTAGAAGTGTCTGGGAATAATTTAAATGGGAAGCAGTTCATAATAAAGTTACAGATTTGGATTCAATTTAATAGGGCCTCACTTTTTTTGCCTGAATTATTACCTAGTAACATTTGACATCTAATAGAGCTCATTGATTTCTTCTGGTTAGTCACAATAGTAGTATAAAATTTATAATGAAGTCTAAGTTTGCATATCCCCTAGGCTTTTTTATATTTTTGATTTAGAGACAGGGCCTCACTAAATTGCTGAGACTCCTTGAACTCATGATCCTTCTGCCTCAGCCTCCTGAGCTGCTGGGATTATAGATGTGTGCTACCATATGCAGCTGAAACCATAACCTTCTATAAAAAATGCTCAGGGGGCAAATAAAGATGTAGCTTCCTCTCATTTAAGATAGCATTTCAGCACCAGGGATTGCCACATCTTCTAAAGCAGTATGAGATGCTAAGACAGACTATAGTTCATTATTACTATGGGACATTGGTGTTCTTTGGATGTAAATTTGGGAATTTGTGTCCAGAAATCTGCCTCATTTCCAAAATACTTCAGAGACTCTTACTACTTCTAAGCAGGCAGAAGGATTTCATGTGTATGGGTACCAGATATAAAAAAAAACTACTGCATGTTCTAAGAGCATCAATTTATAAAGAATAGTTTTTGATTGTCATTTTGATGTGAGGGTTATAGATTACATAAGAATGGGTTTCTAAGAATGAAAATATTTAGAGTCTTCAATTTCTTTTTTGTGCAGGCACACATACAGTTTTGTCATTGTGATACACTTTGGAAGGAGTATGAGAATAATGCTACTCTGATCAGTTTTCTAGATCTGTTACTTTCCCCACTACACAAAATATCCATAAGTTTTATTTATTTATTTATTTATTTATTTATTTATTTATTTATTTATTTATTTTAATTTATTTGAGGTTTGAAGAAATATCCTATCGATATCACTTTCAAGTCATTTTAAGCCAAAGGGAATTCTATATGTGCCAATAACATAATTTTCAAATGATGGCATTTGATTTAAGTTCCTTTTAGAAGTTTTTAGTGAATAGAAAAATGAATGAACTATAGACCTCCTATAATACTTCGCAAGAGAATAAGAAATGCTTTGACTACTCCTTGATAGTGGTTCTCCCATAGTATGACTCTTTTGTTCCTTGAAGATCAATATAAAAACTTCTGCAGTCATGAGTTTCATGATCTGTTTTTGATTATTTTCACAAGTAAAAAGAAACAGGTTGTTTTCCAGATAGAAGAGCTTCACAAATGCCACATTGTAGCTGAATTAAAAAAAAAAAAAGCAAATATGTAATGGATTCTTTTTCAGCCATGACCAATGTTACTCCAACAGAAACAGGTATATCATACATTTGTATGGCAAGAAATTCTGATCCAGTGAAATGTAAAGGGTTTCTAAACTAAATAAACACTTTGTACTAGGTTTTCACTTTTAAAGTGGCCAGGTTTCTCAATGCATCATTATCTGTTTTGCTAGCTGGAAGGAATACATTACCCTGAAAATCACATTTGTTCTATCAATGCCACACTTTCTCTTACCCAACCACATGGTAAGGCAAAGAAAGTTTCCTGGAATGATCTTGGAAGGATGAATTTCCTGCCCTTTTTCTATAGCCCTTCAGACATGATCTAGATCCAGAGAGTTTCACTGGTGAGCTACACGAAATTAAATGAAGAAATAACTTCAATATGCACAAACTTGGATAGAGAGTAGGAAATAAATAGCATGATAGCAAAACTAAAAAGAATAGCACAAGAAATAAACTATAAGTTATGTGTGTGAATATAGAGGCAAAAAAAATCCTCAACAAAACAACATAACCTGGTGAAATAGGAATCATTATAACCAATTTGGATTCATTTCAGGAAAGCAAAATTTGTATGTTTTAAAGTACAAAATTGATTGTGATTCACCACATTAGTAGATTAAACGAGAAACATAGAACGATTTTAACAGATAAGGAAAAGCATTTGACTAAATTCAACATCATTCATTTAAAAAACACTCATGGAAACTAGTATAAAAGGGAGCCTTAATCATGATGAAATACTCCTCCTTTGTCTTTGGAAAATTACCACTGTTAGCTTCTAGGATGACAGTTTCTGATCATAGAATTTGGCTTCTCTTAATTACAGTAGAGAACAGAATGCAGATGTGCAGTATTGAAAGAGCTGAATTTTGGGTCGGTTCCTACAACTTCTACTTATAAGCTTAATCTCCATTGCTTCTCCTTAATATATCAATGTTTCCTAAACTTTAGCATATGTTGGAATTACCTGTTGATGTGGTCAAACACTGCTTTCTCTCACACTGTGTCCCTGGTTTTATAGATATGGAGTGAGACCGGAGAAGTTTCATTTCTAGCAAGTTCCAAGTCGATGTGGATGATGAATACTGGTATACCCAAGTTTTAGAAACAATGGCCTTTGAAGAACGAGTGTGATATTTAGTTTGGAGAGGCAAGATAATGATCCTGGTAACTATTTTTCATTGCCTGTATATGAAAACTATTTTGTTTTAAAATTTTGGTCTTTGTGAAACTTGAATTCACTCCTATCTTCTTTGCTAAAACTCCTGGAAAACAGAGCTTGATATAAAAGCTTATTTGCTTATGGTATCAGGGATCACAATCCTAGAGAAGGAATTGAAGGGTAATGCAGTGCAGGATAAGGACAAACACAAGGTGACTTGTTAGTAAGTCTGTCCAATGCAACTGATTGCTTAAGCACATGGAGCTGTTCTCAGTCTATTTCAGGACTGTCCATGAAAGGGGGGAATAGAGAAAAGTGCATCAGGCAACTGAGTGAAATCCCTTACATTCATTGACTTCTACATGCATGAGTGGCAGATATGTTCTGCAATTCCTGAGTAGATTGTGTCCCAGAAGTCCTGGGATCATAGGTAAGAAGTACATGGAAGTCTTGAGGAAAAACCTTAAGTTTATTCCTGTCTGAACTCTACTGGAACCACATAGAAACTGGGGTGAAACAAGGCCCCAGAGTCAGATGAGAACTGGAGAAGTTGATGTATCTTAGCATAAGAAGTATACATTTTGCATTATGCATGGCAGCAAGGAGACTTATTTATATCTGGCTTCCCATTATGGCTAGCATCTAGAGCACATTATGTATGATAGATGGACAGCCACTCAGGATGTTGATTTGCTACTTTAAAGGTTTTTTTTTTTTGAAGTTCTCAGTATTTAGCCCAGGCTGTCCTTAAACTCCTAAGCTCAAGTGATCCTCTTAGCTAGGCCTTTCAATTACCTGGGACTATAAGTGTGTACCACTACACCCAACTGGTTAATGTAATTTTCTTAAAAGTTGAATGATGATCTGCATCCTCTCAAAACAACATGCTCTCACTTTTCCCTAATGTAGGAGCTATATTATTCCTTTAAAATGGATAGAATTAATAGATTATTTAGTGAAGTCCCTGCTGGCCCTGACTGCAAAGATGTGCAAAGATGATATTTATCCTCCCCTTTCCCAATTGCAAATTTCTTTCACCAAGTCAGCACGTTACTTTTCTTGAAGTAGGACATTCACTTACCCCTGTGAATCAGCAAACACTATGGGTGATTGCCAATATGGGTTAATAGCAAACTTGAAGCATGATGGTAATCAGCAACAGCATATCTGCAAACTAGTCCTATAGTTCTTTTATCAGTTGGTCACAAGGATGTTTTATTTCTTTTCTTATTTTTTTGGACATAAATTACAAATTTATTTCCAAGAATTACAATAAAATTGCCTATTTTTTCAATTTAAATTTTATAATTGACTAAATATTACTTCCAAGGGATTTGTACTTTATATATTTTGCAACTAATAATTTATATGAGAGTTAGAATTCAATTTGACTTTATATTTCATGAGTTGTATAATGAGATGTGATGTTAAAACACATTTAGTAAGTGTTGATATATTCAAGTTACACATGATATTAAAACTGATAATTAAATGTTTCTGTTGTTATTTTTATCTGGAAGTATAATCAAAACTGATAATGAAATATTACTATTGTTTTTCCTCTGAAAGTATAATTAAATAATAAGGATGCTTTCATTGACTGTGGCTAATAGATTTCAGAAGAGGCTTTAGACACATGAATGTTAGGTGATATGGAATTCTGGATAGTCTATTAATACCTGTTAGAGTTGCTTAAACATGTTGCTGACTGGAAGAAATGGATTGCTACCTGACCTTCTGTTATGGGAGATCTAGTACACCAAGCTCATGATGGCACTTCTGATAACAATGTCACTTGGTGTTCTGTAGTCAGGTGCTGATTCTAATATATTCAGTAGCACAACCAATGCTCTTTTTTGATTTTAGGTCTCACACCCTGGTTAGCTACAGCTGTAGGTTTATCTTACTCTAAGCCTCATTTGACACTGGCAGCCTTCTGAGTCACCAGAAATGTGCAGAGTTTGATTCTCCATAAAATTAGCTGTGTAATTTATATAATTTTTTGTTCAGTTTTGTGATAAACTGAAAAAAAGTCATAGTATTTTTAAGATTTATCCACTAATAAGTTCCTTCTACTTCTATACTCCCCTTAGTATAGACTAATATTGTGATTTACTTTGCCCAATAGAATGTGGGAGGAGTACTATTTAAGGTTCTCAAACTGATGCTTTCTTAAAGCCTCTGGTACTAGCCAAGCTGCCTCCTGCATAGTGGAAAGTAAAAGACTTATTAACCAGTCAATGAAAAGAATGAGGAAATGTCACTAAATTCTGATGGGTTTTGTTATGTAATAATATATAACTTATACAATGTATTTGGTTTTGATGATTATATTAAAATCTCCTTTTACTAGTATGTTCCTGTATTTCTCCTGTAGTTTCTGCTTTATACAGAGGTTGCTATGTGAATGATTGCATAGATACTCATAATTACCTGCATTGTGAATATTGTATTTGACAATATAAAGTGAAGCTTGTAATATTTAATGCTTTTTTATATGAATTCTATTTTGATATTTTTATGCAGCATAGATTTAAGTGTGGGGGCTAAACTTATAATCTTTGTTACCCCATTAATATTCTTAAAGTCTAATTTAAAGATTTATTATATTGTATAATACTAATAATTAAGTATTTTTAATTTCTGTTCTCTGTGTTTTCTTTGATCTTTTACTTTTTAATTTTTTTGGTTTAGAAGATTTTCACTTTTAATACTCTTAGCCCACTCTTTCTTTATTTATCCTCTTACCAGATTTTAGTGATATTTTCCTACCTTATTCCCATATAGCAAACAATGGGCTATTTTCTATTTTCTTCACCTTTCTCTCCTTGTATTAAGACACTTTTTTTTAGCCTTACCAGAATTCTCTTGGGTACCTTTAATAGCAAACCTTCTTCAAAGTGTTCCACTTTTTCATCTTAGATTCAGGATTAAAGCTATACAATGCTACCTCAAAGTGTTCTTGCAACTATGACTCCACTGGTCTCTTGGTTGGATGAAACATATTTTTTCCTTGATACTTTCAGAAGGCTCATGAGGGCAAAATTTCTTGGATTCTTGCTTCTTTCAGACTTTTTATATACTTTAAGATCAATTGAGATGGATATGAAATCCTCAATTCAGTGTTCTTCTTGTTTTAAAATTTTTTTTTGGTTGTAGATGGACATATCTTTGTTTTATGTGGTGCTGAGGATTGAACCTAGTGCCTCACACATACTAGGCAAAACACTCTTTTACTAAGCAACAACCACAACCCCCACAGTGAATTTCTTTAAATTTTTAGATAACAATGTTTCACTGTTACCTTGCTTTTTATATTGCTCTTAGAAGTCTGAGTTTTTGGTGAGTTTTTGAGAATTGATATTTAAATTGCATAAAGTTCTCTTAAATTGTAGCTTTAAACATTAAATTTATTTTTTATTTGATTAAATATAGTATACATAATACAATATATACAATTGTACAATATAACAATTATATATGTGTGTATACAATACAATATTCAATTGTATAATACAACAATTATACATGTGTGGGTTTTTTTGGCTAAAAGATCCTCATTTTGATCACTTTCTCTTTAATTACTTTTACTATCATTGTACCTCATTTTATTCCATTTTTGCTCTGTTCAATGCCATTGAATAATATTTATTATTCAGTTTTTATTTTTATTTTTATGAATAATATTTTCTATTACTTTTTGAAATTCAAGTTTTGTTTAATTTCCTCTTTTTTTGCTTTTTAGTTTTTAAGCTTCTGATTAAAGTGCTTTTCTCACATGTTCCTAAATTCTAGGAATATGCACACACAGATTTTTATGAAGCTTATTTTATGTATTAAAATCTTATAGGCTATTTTATGCATATAAAACAACTTAGAAAATAGGAATATGCATGTACATATAATTTCTATATGAATTTTGCCATATATAATTTGTATATGAATTTTGCCCTTTGAGTTGAGCTTTTGTTGATCAAATATATCATTTTAAATATAATGTGGAATTGCTTTCATACATACATACATACATACTTTATTTTATCCTATGAACATCAGTGTGGCATATTTTTATCCACAAAAATGGAAGTAGCTAAATTATATCCTCTCTTACATTATTCTTGATGTAATACTAATAGCTCTGGAATGTCAATTATATTTTTAAAAATCTTTCCTCCAAATTTTATTATGGGATTTTTTAATCACTCAGAAAATTTGAAAGATTTTGAGTAAACATCCATATACCTAGTAACTTTTTTTCTAAAAGTTTTTCTAAAAACTTATCAGGCTTCCATTCATCTATTCGCACATCTTTCACCCAGCTAGCTGTGATTCAATACATTAAATGACATCTAATTTTCATTTCCCTTTTTGTTCACACAGTTATGTATGAGTACTCTGAAGACAGTACTGTTTAGTTTTTAATCCCTAAGGTCCTCCTGTAAATCTGTTGAATTAGAATTACCTAGGATGATGGCTTGAATATTCTTTTTGAAGAAATATTAATAACTTCTTCAAGTATAGCTAACATGACCTAGCAACATGACCTAGTAAAAGGCAGAGGAGTTACCATCAGAAGGCCATTATTTTAATCCTTTATGAGTTTGGCCAAGTGTTGAATTCAAAGCTCCACATGGGACATTCTTACAACAGATTCTCTTACATAGTAGAAAGTAAATAAATGGCATGAGCTATTCATTTAACTGACAGAAACTTCAACTTTGTTAAGTTTAACCTTATTGGACTCATTAAGATAAGGAGACAATGAAGATGGTAGGATTCAGCGTATCATTTTGAATAGAATATTATAGATAACCAAGCAAAAGTAATTGAGATTAAGAATTCTGAAATCACACACACAAATTCTGAGATGTCTATTTTGTCTCTATTCTTCTCAGTACATTCTTGGTTCTGCTTGCCTTGTGATGCAGAAGTCTGTGCTTCTGAATGACCAGGGCTCCTACAAATCAGATTCACCACTCATTCATTAACTGGGAACTACTTAGGCTGTTAAAATTGATGTATCTTGGATGTACTGTTAGCTTCTTTCTGGCAAAACCCACAACAGGTAGTTACTTCTCCTTTTTTTACATATAAATAGTGTTCTGAATTATACGTGTTAATGCTTGGCTTGGTGATTATAGAAAATGTCATTGAATTGCAAATCTTAAAGATACAAGATATAAAATAAGTAGCATCAGTATTGACTCATTTCTCAAACTGGAATTTTCCTTTGAAAGAAGGGAACAATATATGCAGAAGGGTTTTAATTAAATTTTTCATATTGGTAGAACACAAGCAGACAACACAAAATCGGTATTTAAAATTGAAATACAGGGCTGGGATTGTGGCTCAGTGGCAGAGGGCTTGCCTCATACATATGAGGCACTGGGTTCAATCCTCAGCACTACAGAAAATAAATAAAAAGGTATTGTGTCCATCTACTATATATATATATATATATATATATATATATATAAATTTAATCTACAACATATATGTTGCATATATAATATATATACGTATTGTATTGTCTTTCAATTTTTAATAAAATATATAACAAGAATCCCCAGTATATATAATTCAATTCTTAAACTAATCTCTTTTGCTTAAATTAACTGGCCTATTTAAGAATGAGGGTATTGATAGCAATGCAATTTTCAAGGCATGAGAGGAATAACATTCAATCTGACAGCTCTCCAAAGGACCCTAAAACTAATCGACTGCCTCTTAACACCTAAATCTTGGCAATTTTCTCCCAGAGAGCATTTAAAGATTCAATAAATAGGTAAACTGGGAAAGTAAATTAAGATAAACAGTAAACATTGAATTAATACTCTCAGGGGGTACAAAACATTTCAAGTGCAGTTATCTACCATGTTGGCAATGTGAGGAAACTGTAGAACAGATGACATTAATGATGAGGATGTGATGATGATGTCTGTTAGGAGCTCAAAGAATAGTTACAATGCTTTAGCAACCCAAATATGATTTTAAACTACTCTTTGGTAATTTTGATTTAATGGAGTTTTCTGAAGGCACCAATTTTCCAAGGATAGAAAATAAAACTACACCAAGCCTCAAACTGTCCTTTGAATATTTCCTCATGTATATATCTTACCCTTTAAATTTCTGGGGTTTGGTTTTCCTTGCTTATTCTTTCAGTGTCACTTCTAACTCCCAACAGGCAATACTAAATGAATACATAAATGAATATGTGAATCACGGAATTTAAAAACATTTACTTATATACCTACCTTTTTCAATTTCTGTCCTTACAATGTCAAGTCTTGTTCTTTCTACTTTCCTCATTCTATATTTACATTTTTTAAACCTATAAGTCCAGTAACCATATTATTTCACTCATTCTGAACATCTTCAAATATTACATGATATTTCAGTCCCTACTGGGGAATTATTGTTTTGGATAGTGGAATAAAAGCAAAATTTACTTGTTTTTGCAGTTTGCCTGTTAGCATATAAGTCTGAAAATAATCTCTTAAATTTTTAATTTTCTTTTATGTGAGCTATTGGCAACCCCAACATTACTAGACTGCAAATGAAAAAGAAATTCCCATCAATAAATTACTTAAGCTGACATTTCTTTTTAACATGGAAGCAGGGCATTATCTCTCTCTAGGAAAAATGGGTATCTTTTATCACTTGGGAAAATAAATTCTAAGTAGCACATGAAATGGAACAGTTTGTGTACAATTGAGTGCTTTGGCAATTGAACAAAAAATAAAGGGATGGGTACTCATTCAGTTCCTCCCAAATGCTATTGACCTGAATCTGAGATTTATTGGAAGATAAGGAGCAAGCCAATCCAATTTGATCTTTTAAATTCCTTTATTAGGTGAAGTTTCTCAGATAGGATGAAACTGTTACTCCTGTATCTGAGGACCATCCCAAGAATAGTTTTCTGCTTTGCACAGGACAGGGCTCTGATTCAGGAGCAGATAAGGAAATGAAAATGTGCCCCCAATCACCACTTCCCCACTATAGGACTGAAATCTGTTTCTTTAGTCACTTTTTTCTCCTTAGGATTCTGAGAGCATATTTTCTGATGTTAAATTTCAGCCTATTAAAGGTGTTATAATTTTTTTTGTGTATGGTTTCTTAGGTTTGGGAAGTTGGGAATTGCTGACATCATTGTTGACTGTTATTTTTATCCCCAGATCTACATCCAGGAACAGAGCAAGTACAGAAGTATGGTGGAGATATAAAAGTGAGATCCTGGGGCTTTGAGAAGAGACTTTCTGTAATAAGAGGAGAAAGATGTTAAGGGTTTGACATAAAAACATGCTAATAAGATTGAAAAAAATGATTTAAGACTGTTTAGTTTGAACAGTTTTTTTCAAACTATTGGAGATAATAATGAGAGTTGAAGATGGCCCCTGGTTATCTTAGCTGTGAGAACAGCTAAAACCATTAAATGGAAAAGGGAATGTTGAATTTTCTAGAATATAAGAAAGGAGTTTGGTTTGGAGAAAGGGTTGATTTTACTTGAGTCCTTTTTAGAGGAAGACAACTTTGGGACATTAAAAATAAGAGCTCAGTAGAGTTCTCGTCTAGAGATACAGATCCTAACACCATTATAACAATAAGTATATAGTGTGAAGAAAGAAAACATGTTCTGAGTGTTTTATATATATTTCTCCATTGGGTCTTCACCACTATCTTTTGTGGAATATAATAATTTTCTTCATTTTGAAATGAAAGGTCTCTACCTCAAATTTTGTGCAGTTTTCTTAAGAACACTCATTTTACCTGGTGGTATTGGTGACACTGGGCTGCTACAATATGTACTGTAGACTGGGTGGCTGAAATAATAGGACTTCATTCTATCACACTTCTGGAGGGTAGAATTCTGAGATTAGGCTGCCAGCACAGTCAGATTCTGTGAGGTAATTCCTGTGGCTTGCATATGGGTATCTTCTCACACTCTTCATGTATCCTTTTCCAGGTATGTGCACACAGACCTCCCTTTCTTCCTCTTCTAAGGTCACCAATACTATTGGATTAGAACCCAATATTATGAATTCATTTAACTTTAATGACCTCCTAAAATAATATCTCCAAATACAGTCACATTAAGGTGTAGGGAGCCAACCTGTGAATTGTGGGGCATACAATTTATTCCTTAGTAGTGAGCTTGGGGTTTGAAACAGGATAGAATGCGAAGCTATGACTTTTACTGATAAACCTGTGATGCAAACTAGTAACTGGCTTTGGTTTCTGAGTTATTAGCCAAAATATTTTGTGAATGTGGGAAAAGCAGGTAGGTGACGGAATACAGTACAGGTGAAGGGTGGTGGTCCTAAAATGCATTGCCTTTAAACTTGCTTCAGACTACTTTTCCTACTGCATTATCAGTATGTAACTACAGTATAATAGTGAGAAATAAAAATATATTCTACAAATAGCATCTAAATAGATTTTACTAGAGGTCAAGGAGAAAATTTTCTATGAAAAGTAAATTGAGTCTTAAGAGGTTAAAACTTGATAATTTCACAATGTTTAGACCAGTGATTTTTTCCCCCTCCTCCTTCCTTCTCCATTTTTTTTTTTTGGTGTTATTTTTTTTTCTTCTGATCAATGTATAATCAGAGTGTCATGTTTGTGGATTCAACAATTAACTTATATTTGCCCCAAATAACTATTATGCTCATGTTTAGATTTCAGAAAAATAACCATTATACTAGCTCAAGCTTTAGAGTAGTTTTATAGATATGTTCAAAAATCATTAGTCTGTCAAATTCTGAAAAATTTCAGGACTTTGAAATATTTTGACCTTGTTTACAGCTATCCATGCCACCCCATCTATCTACTGCTTCCTTGGCCTTAGATTTTCTAATGACCCCTACATCATTAGAATGAAAAGGTATATATATATATATATATATATATATATATATATATATATATATATATATATATATATATAATACATACATAAACCTTTATTAAGTAATTGGGGTATAAACCAAAACATGAGGAACAATAAAGAATGAGTAAGCAAATGGCTAGTATTAAACAATTGCTATTTTGCATTCTTCTTAATGTGACTTTTCATGTGTGTCTCACCACCTAGTGACTTTGGCACTCTTGTATCTCATAAATATAAATTTTTATATATGATTATATATATATAATATATATATAATTATATATATTATATATATATTATATAATCTTTTTTGGTGTGTGTTTATGGTCATTATATAATTCTATTTCCTGCAAATTTCACATGGCTTCTTGAATTCTTAATTATTAATCTATGTGATACATGAGTACCTTTTAAGTCTAGAGAATGTATTTTAATTATTTTTTTCTCAAAGAAAAAACATGTATAATTGAAAATTACTTTCATTATTTCAACATGGAAAAAATCTTACCACTTCATATTTTTAATGTTTCTATATTCTGCAATACTTATTGGCTCTGTACTTATGTGCTATTAACTTTGTTATCCCACATACATTAGAAATGAACATGAACTTTAAAGTGTTAATATTTAATGAACTTGAATTTGACCAGCTAGAAAGAAAAATGGGACAAATACATTTTAGCACCAGGGAGAGATTTAGATGTGGTTGGAGAAGAAATGGGGCCACCTGAGATCATAATGCTTCTAAATTGCAGAAATGACCAGGTTAGGTGGAATATGTGATTAAATATCATAGTGAGAAATTGACTCCCTCATATCTTCATTGTGTGGTAAAATTATTTTCCTGCACAATGAAAAATAGGGTGTTCTTGTGGTGATGGCTTTCTTATGAAAAAAGATACAGAATTAGAACAATGAGATGACTGTGGTTTCCCCCCATTCCCCCAAAAAGAAAAAAAAAAACCTTTAGTCTTGGAGAAGGTACAGCAGGGAATTGGGAAGTCATCTTCATCTCAAAGTAGCCTTAATGAGTTCATTATATTCTTTGCTTGTTTCCCTATTTCTTAAAATCAACTCTGAAAAGACAGGAGAAGACAAATTCTATTTCTTGTGTTATACAGATTACTATTTTTTCACTTTTTTGGGGGGTTTCCTTCCTTATATTTTTATTATACATGACAGTATAAACTATTTTGATGTACTTTATTCTTGTATAAATCTTATTCTAATTAGGTTTCTAATTAGATGTACACAATGTTAAGTGGTATATTATGTACATAGGAAAGACAGAGAAGGAATCTGACATAGCTTTCCTATTTTTAATTAACTTATTTTAATCAGGTATATAAGAGAGCATAATACATTTTGATTAATTGTACACACTTGCAGCACAACTTTACATTTCTGTGATTGTACACAATGTAGCGTCACACCATATGTGCAGTCATACATGTACATAGCATAATGATGTCCATCTCATTTCACTATATTTCCAGTCTCCATGCACCCTCCCTTCTGTCCCTCCTTTTTACCCAACCAAATTTCCTCCATTTTTCCCATGCCTTGTTATGGATTGGCATCCACTTATCAGAGAGAACATTTGGTCTTCATTTTTCTGGGATTGGCTAACTTCACTTAGCATGTTATTCTCCAACTGCAAATGTCATGATTTTATTCTCTTTTAATGCTGAGTAATATTAAATTGTGTATATATACCACAATTTCTTTATTCATTCATCTATTGAAGGGCATCTAGGTTGCTTCCACAGTTAGCTATTGTGAATTGTACTGCTATAAACATTGATGTGGCTGCATTATTATAGTATGCTGTTTTTAAGTCTTTAGGTTATGGACCAAGGAGTGGTATAGCTGGGTCAAATGGTGGTTCCATTCCAAGTTGTATAAGGAATCTCCATATTGCTTTCCAGATTGCTGGCTCAACTGTAAATTGGCGCAACCAATGTATGAGTGTGCTTTCCCCCCCCAACATCCTTGCCAATACTTATTGTTGCTTGTATTCTTGATAATTCCATTCTCACTGGAGTGAGATGAAATCTTAGGGTAGTTTTGATTTGCATGTCTCTAATTACTGGATGTTGAACATTTTTTAATATTGATCGAATGTATGTGTCTGTTTAGTTCCTTAGCCCACTTATTGATTGGGTAGTTTATTTTTTGGTGTTAAGTTTTTTGAATTCTTTATATATCCTGGAGGTTAGTGCTCTGACATGTGTGTGGCAAAAATTTGCTCCCAAAATGTAGGCTTCCTGTTCATTTCATTGATTGATTCTTTTGCTGAGAAGTTTTTCAGTTTGAATCTATCTCATTTATTCTTTTTATTTATTGTACTTTAGGAGTCTTGTTAAGGAATTTGGGGCCTAATCTGATGTAATGAAGATTTGGCCTACTTTTTCCTCTATTAGTCACTGGGTCTCTGGTCTAATTCCTAGGTTCTTGATCCACTTTTAGTTGAATTTAGTGCATGGTGAGATTGAAGTTTATTTTCATTTTGCTGCATATGGATTTCCAGTTTTCCCAGCACCATTGTTGAAGAGGCTGTCTTTTCTCCACTATCTTCTTTTGGCACCTTTATCTAGTATGAGATAACTGTATTTATGTGGATTTGTCTCTGCATCTTCTACTGTGTACCATTTGTCTATAAGTCTATTTTGGTGCCAAAACCATGCTGTTTTTGTTACTATAACTTTGTAGTATAGTTCAACACCTGGTATTGTGATGCCTCATGCTTCACTCTTCCTAAGAATTGCTTTGGTTATTCTGGGGCTCTTGTTTTTCCAAATGAATTTCATGAATACTTTTTCTATTTCTATAAGGAATGCTGGGATTTTAATTGGAATCACATTGAATCTGTATAGCATTTTCAGTATGGCCATTATCACAATATTAATTTTGCCTACCCAAGAGCATGGGAAATCTTTCCATCTTCTAAGGTCTTCAATTTCTTTAATGTTCTGTAGTTTTCACTATAGAGGCCTTTCACCTCTTTTGTTAGATTGATTCCCAAGTATTTTATTTTTGAGACTATTGTGAATGGGGTAGTTTTCCTAATTTCTCTTTCAGAAGATTCATCACTCATGTGTATAGAAATGCATTTTATTCGTGAGTATTGATTTTTATATTCTACTTTGCTGAATTCATTAATTCTAGAAGTTTTCTGGAGTTTTTGGATCCTCTATAGAACCATGTAGTGAGAAAATAATGATAGCTTGAGTTCTCTTACTACTCATATCCCTTTAATTTCTTTCATCTAATTGCTCTGCCTAGAGTTTCAAGGATTATGCTCATTAGAAATGGTGAAAGAGGACATCCCTGTCTTGTTCCAGTTTTTAGGAGAGAATGCTTCCAATTTTTCTTCATTTAGAATGATATTGGCCTTGGGTTTAGCATATATAGTCGTAACATGCCTTAACATTGTAAAAACTATCACTAGTTTTTCTAGTGTTTTGAACCTGAATGGGTGCTGTATTTTTCAAATGTTTTCTCTGCATCAATTGATATAATCATATGATTCTTATCATTAAGCTTATTGATGTGATGAGTTATATTTATTTATTTCCATATGTTGAACCAATCTTTCATCCCTGGAATGAACCCCACTTGATCATGATGCACTATTTTTCAATGTTTTTATATGCGATTTGCCAGAATTTTGAGAATTTTTATATTAATGTTCATCAGAGATACTAGTCTGAAATTTTCTTTCCTTGATGTGTCTCTGCCTGGTTTTGGTATCAGAATGATACTAAAATTGTAGAATCAATTTGGAAGGGTGTCTTTTTCTATTTCATGGAATACTTTGAGGAGTATTGGTGTTAATCCTTTCTGAATATCTTGTAGAACTCAGCTGTGAATCTGTCTCATCCTGGGCTTTTCTTGGTTGGTGGGCTTTTCTTGGTTGGTGGGCTTTTCTTGGTTGGTGGGCTTTTCTTGGTTGGTAGGTTTTTGATGATGTTTTCTATTTCCTTGCTTGAAATTGATCTGTTTAAACTGTGTATGTCCTCTTGATTTAGTTTGGGTTGATCATATGCCTCTAGAAATTTGTAGTATCTCTGAGGTTTTCTATTTATGAGAGTATAGATTTCAAAATACTTTATAATTGTCTTCTGTATTTCAATAGTTTCTGCCATGATATTTGCTTTCTCATCACGAATTTTAGTAATTTGAGTTTTTTTTTTTCTCTTCGTTAGGGTGGCTATGGGTTTGTCTAATTATTTTTTTCAAAGAACCATCTTTTTGTTTTGTCAATTTTTTGAATTGTTTTTTAGTTTTAATTTCATTGATTTCTCCCCCGATTTTGGTGTTGATTCTTTTATAGGACTTTGGGCTGTAATGTCAGGTTGTTTATTTGTTGACATTTTCTTCTTTTAATGAATGAACTCCATGAAATAAACTTTCCTCTTAGCACTGCCTTCATAGTGTCCCAGAGATTTTGATAAGTTGTATCGGAGTTCTTATTTACCACTAAGAATTTTCTATCTCCTCCTTGATGTCTTCTATTATCCATTCATGATTCAACAGTGTATTATTTAGTCTCTAGGTTTTGGAGTAGCTTCTATTTTTATTTCTATCATTGATTTCTAATTTCATTTCATTATGGTCTAATAGAATACAGAGTATTCTGTTTTTGTTTTATTTTGTTATTCGCCAAGAGTTGCTTTGCGGCAAAAGATATCATCTATTTTGGAGAAGGTTTGATCTGCTGCTGAGAAGAAAGTGTATTATTCACTTATTGATGAATAGAATATTCTATATATGTCTGTTAAGTACAAATTATTGATTGTATTATTGAGTTCTATAATTTATTTTTCAATTTTTGTTTTGAAGATCTATCCAGTAGTAAGGGAGGTATATTAAAGTCACCCAGTATTATTGTGTTGTGCTCTATTTGGTTCTTGTATTTGAGAAGGGTTTGTTTGACATACATAGATGCCCCATTGTCTGGGGTATAGACATTTATGATTGTTATGTCTTATTGATGTATGAATTCCTTAAGCAGTATGAAATATCCTTCTTTATCCTTTTTCACTAGCTTTGGTTTGAAGTCCACTTTATCTGATATGAGGATGGAAATCCCTGCTTGTTTACGTGGTTCATGTGAGTGGTACGTTTTTTTTCCCACCCTTTCGTCTTCACTCTGCAGTTGTATTCTCCTGTGAGATGAGTCTCTTGAAGGCAACATATTGTTGGGTATTTCTCTTTTTAAATCCAGTCTTTCAGTCTGTGTTTTAATTGAGTTTAAGCCATTTACATTCTGGGTTATTATTGAAATATGATTTATATTCCTGGATATTTTAGTTTATTTATTTTTATTTATTTTACTTGGTTTCTCCTTTGGCCTTTACTTTAGTGTAGTTTCTCCCTTTGCTGATTTTCATTGTTTTTCATTTCCTTCTTCTGGAATATTTTGCTGAGGATGGTCTATAGTGCAGGCTTTCTGACTGTGAATTCTTTTAACTTTTGTTGACCATGTAAGATTTTTATTTCATTATCAAATCTAAAGCGTAGTTTTGCTGGATATATGATTCTTGGTTGGCTTCCATTTTATTTCAGAGCTTGGTATGTGTTCCAGGATCTCCTGGCTTTGATTGTAATGGGTTGAAAAATCTGAGATATGAATTGGTCTGCTTCTATATGTGATCTGATTCTTCTCATGGCCTTTAAGATTCTGTCCTTATTCTGTATGCTAGGCATTTTCATTATAATGTGCCTTGGTGTAGATCAGTTGTAATTTTGTGTATTTGGTGTCTTGTAAGCCTCTTGTATTTTATTTTTCCAATTTATCCCTCATGTTTGGGAAATTTTCTGAAATTACCTCATTGAGGAGATTGTGTATTCATTTGGTTTAAAACTTCCTCTATCCTAATAAGTCTAAGATTTGGTCTCTGACATTTTGTCTTCCAAGTGACCTGGTTTGTTGGTAGTGCTTTCTATTAAGTTTTTTATTTGGTTTATTATTTCCTTCATTTTAAGAATTTCTGATTATTATTATTTTTCAGAATCTCTAAATCTTCTGCTACCTTTATTTGCTCTTATATTTGTTGGAATGACCAATTTTTTTCCTGTATTTGCTCATTTAGGTAATTTTTAGATTCATAGATCATCTTAATTATGTACATTCTAAATTCCTCCTCTGACATTTCATTAACTTTGCTGTCCATGGATTCTGTTATTGTAGTATCCTGGTTTGTTTGGGCACTTTCCTCCCTTGTTTTTTCATGTTGTCTATGTGTATTCCTTTCTTATAGTATGTATCTGAGGTATTACAGTTTCTAACCTATAATCTTATAGTATCCATGCTGATTATCTGTACCTCACCTTGGTGTTGGGCTTTCAGTCCCTTCAGGTTACAGGTGATTGATGTTACTCCACCTATAGGTGGTGGCGGCAATAGCAGAGGTAATTCATGATAGCAGTGGGGGTCCCAAGATGGATGGAAACTTTTTCAGAAATGGGGTGGAAAGGGTGGGGCTTACAATGGTTTGGGGTTGCCTGCTCTGAGATGCAGCTGCCTCTAGTCCCTGTTTGTTGTCACAAGGTGGAGGCTACTTTGTGGGGAAGGCTAAGGCAATGGCTTCAGTGTCCCAAGGTTGAGGTGGGTCAGGCCTGGGCTCCAATGGGCTTCCACACAGGTCTGTGTGGGCATTCCTGGGCCAGGCCTGATTTGCAGTGTATGTCTTCTGTCTGCTGGTGGGCGGGGGGGACCACACCTCCCCTGGGCCTGGGTTTCCTTGCCTGTATTTCCTATTATCTCCTCTCTTGAAAATCAAGAAGTGAGAGTTTGTGTTGGAGATGTAGCTCAGAGGTATAGAACTTTCCCAGGTTCAATTTCCAGCACCATAAAAAATAAAGTAACATGTACAGGTTTCCCTTAGTGTACTACTGAAGAAATATTTAGAATAAATTGTTTATACGTGTACTTGTTACTTTTATTTCTTTTGTGTAACTATAGTATATGAAGGAGATGACTGGGTTGGATGAATATTTCATAAATTTATTTGAATAATCTTTGTAGGAAAAGAAAAATGTCAAAGTCTGCTCTCTGAAGTTTCTGGGTTTGTACAATGTTTCTCTAAGTTAATTTTTTTTCTCTAAATATAATCCTGCATATTGCCCAAGTTTACAGTAAACTGCAGGCTCTTAAGCCTCATTAGTTTGTCTCAATTAATATTTTTTTGACATTTTCCTGAATTATACAAAAAATATCTATTGTAAGCATAATATCTATTGTACTTTTTTCTTGTGTGATAGAATTGAACATGAATATTTTTATCTTTTAGACAATTATACATGAGTATTTTACATAAATATTTATACCCAAGCATATTTTCTGTGTTATAAACATATGTAATATACTTTACACACTATATTTTATAATTAATACAATTATAAAGCATATATATCATACAATTTATTAATTTCACAAATAATTTTGCTTAGAGAATTGATCATCTAAAGAACAAATGTCAACAAAAAGGGCAAAGAAAAAAAATTAGCAAGAAGTACAGGAACACTAGTTAAACTAACAGGATAAGTGAACTTTTGGAGCCTCCCCTCCCTACTTACCATTAATTTATATATAACAATACTTTTAACATTTTGAGTATCTGATCTAATCATATCAACAGTTGCTTGGTTTGTCTTTGTTTTTGTTTTTCTTTAAAAAGCATCCAGTGGAGGAATATGTATACTAGAAAGGTGAAATTTTATATTCACCATAAGAGCTCAGTGCTGATGTCCACTTCCCAGTTAGAGGACTGATCCCATCTGTTGTGCCACACAATAACTCTGAGAATTGGAACTGCTGCCCAAGAGTGTATGTGTGTATGAGACATAAACACTCTGTGTAAAGAAGACACTATCTCCAATTGCAGACACCAAGGTTACATGTGTGTGTAAATATTGGAAAAGCAACACAAAGCCAGTGCTTTATTTATGATGTGCAGATGAAGAGTAAGAAGTGAATGTAGAGACAATTTTATGTTTAATCAATAGGTTCTGAGTAAATCATTTCCCTTCATTTGAAGGATTTGGAGAGAAGGAAGGATTATGAAAGCACCTTATATTTCTCCTAGACCAAGTAAATGTAGGGAAAGATAGTGTCAAAGGCTAAATCATTAGACACTTTTCTTTTATTTTTTAAATTTATGACAGTGGGATGCATTACAATTCATATTGTACATATAGAGCACAGTTTTTCATATCTCTGGTTCTATACAAAGTAAATTCACACCAAATTGTGTCTTCATACATGTACTTTAGATAATAATAATCATCATATTCCACTATCATTTCTACCCTGCTACCCCCTCCCTTCCCCTCAAACCCCTCTGCCCTATCTAGAGTTCATCTATTCCTCCCATGTTCCCACTCCCTATCCCACTATAAATCAGCCTCCTTATATCAAAGAAAATATTCAGCATCTGGGTTTTTTGGGGTTGGCTAAATTCACTTAGCATTATCTTCTCTAACTCCATCCATTTACCTGCAAATGCCATGATTTTATTCTTTTATTGTTGAGTAATATTCCATTGTATATATATGCCACTTTTTTAACCATTTATCTGTTGAAGGGCATCTAGGTTGGTTCCACAATTTAGCTATTGTGAATTGTGCTGCTATAAACATTGATGTGGCTGTGTCCCTGTAGTATGCTGTTTTTCAAATCCATTGTGTAATGTGTTTGTCATTTTGCCTTTTCTCTGGATGCAGGTACACATTATCAGATAGTTGAAACTCCCTTTTACATAGCACCTCATGTTCATCAGATGATGAAACAGAAAAGTTACAATGTGTTATCTCTTTTGAAAATCACTTGATCAAACCTGTCTTTGTTAACATCTTTCTGTACTTTAACATTTAAAAAATTATAAAACCCCAAATCTTTGTACTCAGTCTTTCAAGTTAATTAAAGCAATGAACCAAAGGGACCATGAATGAAATGTCAGCTTTGGTATTCACCTTTATTCCTGAAATAAATATTGATATTTTACCACATGCAACATGATGCTGGATTCTGTGAGGGCTAAAAGTAAGAAAGCATAAGAAATAATTGCTAGTATTCAATAGGCCATCTAAAAGGATATTTAAATGAGGCAATGGCAAACTAATTGAGAGTAAAGAGGTAAGAGTAGAGAGAAGTCAAGAAGTCACCTCCCACTAAAAGGGAGTGTGGAGAAAATCAAGGGGGAGTTTGTGGGACATATAGTTCTGGATTTGAGCTTTTAGCCACACGTAAGATTTTTCAGTCCAAATTAGGTTTGGAGAAGAGGTAAAGGGATGATAATCCCAGGAAGATTGAGTAATGTGGGTAGTACAGTTGGGAAGCAGCCACAGGAGAAAATAATGCCCTCACACCAGCCATCAACTTCTACTAAGTGGTGACACTGCAGTGCTGTGAAGTCCACAAGGCTCAGAATACCCTCCATGTTTTTAGCTACAAAGCTAAGTCTTTGTTCCTGTTACCCTTGTGGGTTGTTATAAGCAAAATGTGGTTTAACATCTGTTCAACTCTGTATCAAATTTCAGCAAGTTGAAATATGCTTGTTCTTTTTCTCTCTACACATAAGTGTCCTTGGAGAGAGATTTTTTTGATGTTATGTCAGAGTCTCTCAGAATTTATTTTTCTAGTGGGAAAAAAACCTTTAAAATCCAATATTTCTTGTTGGGTCAAAATTCATATCTAATATCTCTTTTGTTTTGCTTTTTAAGACTAATAGCATGGAAAATTATCTTGAATTCACTCAAAGCCATAATTTGTTTCCTATATTCTCTAGAAGTTGAAAATAAGGGATTATAAAGCATTTGTAAGAAAAGAAGAAAGAAGGAAATGATCCATATTGGTAAAAGTAAAAGTCCCTGATCTGCATTTAGAGTTCTGTGCTATTTCTAACTACAAGGGATAGGGCTCATTTGAGATGTAGTCATTTGCATATTGATTTGCCCAGATACAGAGTTTACTTTGCAATTGTGGAACAGTGAGCTGGTTATTTTTAAGTGGTCATGCCTATTTGCAAAAAGAAACAATTTTGTTTCCAACACTGACTCTCAAATTACATCAACATTGAAAACTATAGGAGGGTTCCAAGAGAATAGTGACAAGAGATTAGTTATGGAAACCTGGTCTCTTTCCCTTTGTTTATCTAGGAAGACAGTAATACCAGTAGTCAAATGCAGGAGAAGTTGGTTGCAAAAGAAATAGTGTAAATGATTTAAAAAGTAGCTAGTAATTTCAGCTGAAGAACTTAAAAAATAAGTCAATGTCCTCCCCATCCCTTTCAAAATGTCTAAATGAGAACAGAAGCCTTACAGGACCTGGAGACTAGCCATAAGAAGATGAGCTCCAGAGTAAACATTCAGGAGACCAGAAGTTTGTTTTTTTTCACTGTCAGTGAAGAAAATGACAAATATGAAATGGAAGAAAGAATGAGAATTGTGGCATTCAATTGGAATTAGTAATATGGAAAATCATGATTTTATACCCATATCTAGATATAGGTATATACAGAAATAAAACACATGAAACTTTTGTTTTTAATTTCCAGCTACTTGTTATGATGGAAATGTGTTTAAATAATATAACTATGGGGACAGGTCAACAAGCCACAGATGCCAACTTGAAGGGGCTCCCACTGCAATATCTAGAACAATTTGTCATATAAACCACTGCTGATAATAGTGGGATATTATCCAATATAACCTATTGAGTAAAGAGGAACATATAAAAATAAGTCTGAATACACAATCAACACATGAATGTGAAGAAATCTCTTATGGTAAAATGTGATACAATGAGTACAGGAATAGTGAAATTAGAAAATCACCCTTTGCAGCAATAATAACTTGGCCAACAATGAACATTAATAGATGTTAATAAAGAGGATATTTATGTGGTCTTTCTCCCACAAGACATACAATGCATAACTTCCTAATAATGGGAAGTTACTTTAGAGTAGCTTTGGCAGGCAATGATCAAGATTTCAATTAAGTGATTGAAGGTAATATCACCAGGGATGGGAAAAACTGACACTGTTCATCTTATGAATTGCAGTGAGGAGAGACAGCTCATTCAGTGATAAATCTACCTAAATGCATAGCTGAAATTTAGTCATGCAGAAGCATGAACAATCTACAAAACAACTAGCAGATATTAAAAAGTCAGGGCTGGTGTTGTGGCACACACCCACAATCCCAGCTACTTTGGAGGCTGAGGCAGCCAGCATAACAGCAAGTTTGAGGACAGCCTTAGCAACTTAGATCTTGTTTCAAAAAGGATTGGGGAATTGGCTCCATGGTAAAGGTCTGTGGGGTTCCACCCCAACACCAAACACCAAATATTAAAAGTTGGAAAGATCAAGGAAGAGCTATTAAATTTTTCTCATATTTAAGAAAACTAAAGCTATAACAACCAAATATACTGTCACACTGGATTGGATTATTATGCCATAAATGACACTTAAGGACAGTTGGCACAAGTTGAATGGGATCTCTGGATGAAGAGTATGGCAGGTCTTTGTACTGGTCTACAATTTTATTTTGTAAGTTTGAAATTACTTCAAAATTTAAAGAACAAAACAAATCTTCTCTTCTACTCACACAGTATCAAATCAGCATCTCTGAGCATGGGCACTTTTTAAAAAGATCCTTAAATGACTCTAAATTCAGCCAGAGTTGAGACTGCTGGGGAGAGATGTATCTGAGCAACAGTGTTCATTAAGACCATAGATTACAACTGCAAGAATTCTAATGATGGGTCTGCCTCTTACTTCATTCAGCATGAGTTCTAAAGATGTCCAGCATTTAATTGGTGAGTTGGCAGATAGACATGCTCTATTTTAGAGTCATTTTTCTATAGAATGCTTAACAGCCAGTCTTTGTTTGCTATATATCTCAACAGCTTCTTGATATTTAATATTATTTTTAAGTAAAAATGAGCAAAAATATACTTTACTTTGAAAACTTCAATGAGAACTTTATTTTCTAAAGCTTGAATTGCCTTTATTTTGATTGATATTCAATATTTTAAGTCTGTACATTAAAAAATATTCCAGCATTACATGAGAGAGCAGTCCACCTGATAATCTGTTCTATTAGGATATTAATAGCTGTTAAGATTCATTCTTTGCTCTGCATTTGGAATATCTTGAAATGGAGGAGTGTGCACTGCTTCCTTATGCACCTCCCTCTTCCTTTGGCCTTGGCTTATGTCTGGGTAAACAAGGCTTCATCCCCTGGTTTCTGGCTAATGTTGAAGTATATAGTAGGGTTTTGGAACCTGCAGATAATCCAAGTTGTAAAACATTCAAATGTGCATACATTTACAGTGGGCCAGAGAAAACAAATGAGAAAAATTTTGATGGCATTGTCAAGGCTTCCTTCCAGCAAAATTTTGAAATGTGCCAGGATTGTCATTGTTGCCCAGCATTCCTTGCTTTGCCCATCTATCGTCAGTGCTTCCTTCTGCTAGGTGTCTATCTAGTATACCCTCCACATAATCTTTGCTGTCATAGAACTTCTGCCAAGCTGTTGGTAGATAAAATGTTATATAGTAAGGACATTTATATAGACCCTGGGAGAGGATATTTATTCCCTAAAAATGATATTGCCAAAATTGATTTATTATGGGGAAAGAGATTCTCAAAACACAAAGCACATAATATTTGAATCCCTTTATCTGCCAAGTACTTCACTATAAACTCTCCATTCATGATCTCATTTAGTCCTCAAGTTCCCCATGAGGTAGCCTCTATTTTTTTTTTTTTTTGTAGATGAGGACCTGAAGCTAAGAGCAATGAAACAAATTACTCAAGATGACAAAGCTGGTGAATGACAGAGCTGGAAGTCAAACACAGATCCATCTGATTCCAAAATCCATGTGCTAAAATCATCAGGCTCTGTTTGACTCTCATATTTTGGATTGGAAATTACCTAGACTTCACTTTCCTGATATTAGAGAGAGGAATGAAGAATGATCCTAAGAGAGCTACTTCTTTACTGCTTCTCTCTTTTCCAGCAGACTATTCCATGCCATTTTTTAGAGCATATGGCTTTTTTGGGTATTTCTCTAATTATCATACTTTTGCTCAGGCCACAGCTTCACACTGAAACTCTTCTTCATTTTGTATAGTGGGTGTTTGTTTAAACAAATCTGTGTGTTTGGGAAGATGCTACTCTGGAATTTTGCCAAAACCCCTCTCAAGTTCACATAATCATTCAGAGAGGGAATTCAGTAGAATGTGGCCTTTTATGAAGTATCTGAATACATTTGGCAAGCTGTTGAGACTGTCAAGCTGAAGGTCTCAATATAGAAAATACACCCTCCTAGCCCTGTTTTTGAAATACGTATTTAGTTTTGCATTTTCCATAGTTTAAATCAGGCTATATGTTCTAAAGCAATTAAATTGCAGTGAAGAAAAACAAGATAACTGAAAGCATCCAACATATGCAGTATATTTTAAGATAATTATAGTTAATCATTTTCTTGTTGAAGTAAAGTCATTTCAGTTCAGGCCCATTTAACTGAGGCAATCAGGTAGTCAAAAGATGCTGTGAAAACATCCTTGTTTTTGAAGCATTATTTAAATATATTTATGACAGGTCAACAGTCGTTTTGACATACAAATATAAAAATATTATTGTTTTTTTCAGATAAGTGTTAATTTATTTAAAAACTCCATGTTCCATTTTCCCAATGCTAAGTCACTGAAACAATATATGGATTAGTTATAATAATGCACAAATATCTTCCTCTTCTAAAGAAGTAATCTGTCTCACTAAATTACCAAAGAAGAATAATAACTCGGTATATAAGTAACTTTTGGTTATAACAAAATACCTGAGTCAGACAAACTTATAAAGAAAAGGGGGTTATTTTGCTCCCACTTTTGGAGACTAGAAGCCCAGTAACAGGAAGTCTCATTGGTTTGACTTCTGAGGGATCCATGGTGAACCACAGTGGAGGGAATAGGACAAATGGGAAACAGAGTCTGGGGTGGGTCAGGTCCAAGCTTTTACAACTATTAGCACTATAAGAACTCAATCCAGGAGGCCAATATTCCCTTTCAAAAGGAGAATTCCTATTGATCTAAGGACTTCCCACTAGATATCTCTCTTAAAGGTACTTACCACCTCAAAACTGGTACATGAGGACCAAGCCTCCAGCATATGGTCCCTTGGGGGAAACAAACTATCTAATCCAGAGCATGCCCTTTTATGCAGCATATATTCCGTGCCAGGAACTGTGTTGGGCATTTCATATGCATTCATAGTTATTCCAATCCTAACCCAAGTTGCTATAAGGACTAAGTGCTAGGATTACAATTATTAGATGATGAAATTAATGAAGTTCTTTTGGTTTAAACAAATTGCCAAAAAACCGGGCAAAGTTCAAATTTTATTTTAATACTCAATGAGTTATATAACTAAGATAAACATAAAAGCCTCCAGGCTGATATTTTTCGTAGTAAAATCATTCTGAAATGCCATTATCATAAATCTATAATACCATCACGAAATCATACTGCCTGGAAGCAAATTTCTAAGGGCAATTTTAGTGTCTTTAGAAATAATCTAGCATATAAAGCATGATGTTTAATTTTGTTGCTGTTATCTCAGCTGTGTTGTGCTTATAAATGTTTAACACCTGTTTTGGTGGGGAGTTGAGGGGCACCTGACATGTAGTATTTGCTGATTTTTATGTATAAATTATTTCTATCATGTCCAATATTCAGCTACCAACATTATATCAATTGATTTGTAAAATTCCTGAACTTTAAAGAATAGGCTCTCCTGAACAGATATTATCCACATTCAACACTTGTTAAAAGTTAAACATAACATACATGTACATATATACATATGTACAATAAAACATATAAAAGTACATGTCTATTTAAATGGGGACCATATTATAGTTGCAGATTCATAAGCATAGAATCAGAAAAAATATAGCGAATTATATAGTGATAATAACCATCATCACTGAGGTATGATACCAAATCTTTGTCTAAGAGCTGCTCTCTCATATAGTGCCAGAGACGCAAGACAAGTTTTGCCCTCATAAAATATACCATGTTGTGCTTTTGACCATGAATAGTTCATGCCAGTGTTGGCAGCTTCCTCTGGAGAATACCTCCTCTAACCTTGTATTGGCCAATTAATGTTGGTAGCATCAACAAAGACCACCCTTTGGGATGGGGCATGTCCATATAGGACTCACCTATGTTTTTGCTGATCCTTTCTCATGTCACATCTAGAAAGCAATCTTCTAAGGTTTTGAATGTGAACTATATCGATCAATAATCAAAATAGTTCTATTTGAAGATTAGTAATAAATTTATATATGGCCCAACTGAAAAATGACCATGCATCACTGATGTTTTTATATACACAAAGGAAGAAATACATCAAGCCAAGAGGTAAAAGTGAGCCACTAACCATTTACTGGTGAATTTTTTAAAGTCCTTCTGCTAGTTTATAGCAAAAGCTTATATTTAATTGTCCAGTAAGAAAAACTAACTCATTAACTCATTTTATTCTTATCAAAATGAAAATAGAATATTGTACAAATAAATTCACAATGATCATAGGAATGCAAAGATGATTCAATTCATGAAAATCAATCTGCATAATGTACACATTAGAGGATGAAAGGTAAAAAAAAATGACCCTCTCAAATGATGCAGAAGAGGTTTGAAAATTCATATCCTATCATAATACAAAACACTCAGTGAACTGGGAACAAAAGGGAACATGATGAAACCCATATAAACCCCAAAGCCAATATCATATTCAATAAAGTGAGACTTTTGCCATTTTTTAAAATTTAGTACAATAGTGAAAATTCTAGTCAAAGCAATTAGGCAAGAAAACAAAAGATGAGAAAAAAATAAATCAGAAAGTATTTTTTTTTTTGCAGATGACATAATTTTATATATAAGAAGTCCATAAGAATACTCACATAGAGAATGGTTAGAGTTAGTAAATGAATAGCAAAGTTTCAGGATATAAAATCTACACACCAAAATCAGATGTAGTTTTCTATACTTGCGATTTAAAAAAAATTCTAAAAAGGAAATTAAGAAAACATTTCAACTTACAACAGAATCAAAGAATAAAATATTTAGGAATAAATGTGACCAACGATGCACTAGACTTTTTCTCTAAAAACTGCAAACCATTGCTTAATGAAATTAAGACACAAACAGGAAGAAATCCCTTGTTCACTGTTTGGGAGACTTATGTCAACATGATAATAACATCCAAAGCAATCTAAATAATCTGATTCCTACCAAAATTTCAATGGTGTTTTTTGCACAAATGGAGAAAGTCAGGAATCCTAAAATTTTAGGACATTTTGAGGGACCAGGATAGCCAAAACGATTTTGAAAAAGAATATTATTAGAGTACTCGCACTAATTTCAAAGCTTACTACAATGTCACCTGGTAGGTGTGGTGTTGGTATAAGGATGAACATATGGGGCAGAATTGTGAGTTCAGTTAATAAATATTCACATTTATGTTTAGTTGATTTTTGGCAAGGATGTTAATGCCACTTAATGGAAAAAGACCAGGTGCTGAAAAAACTGGAAATCCACAGGCATACAGTAGAGTTGGACTCCTACCTCAAATTATACTCAAAATTAAACAAAAATGGATAAAAACCTTAATTTAATACTCAAAACTAAAAAAATAAAAACAACTTACCAAAAAAAAAAACAATAGCAATCTTGACAGGTTTGGCAGTGGTTTCTTATGTATAAATAACACCAAAAGCACAGACAGAAAAAGAGAAAATAGATAAAAGAAACTTATTTAAAAAATTGCATCAAAAAATACTATTAAGAGTGAAAAGGCACCCCACAGAATGGGAGAAAATATTAGTAAATATAAATATATATATAGGTTTAGTATTTAGATAAACAACTACAATTCCACAACAAATAGTGAAACTGATTTTAAAAAATGGGAAAATAGCTTATAGAAACTTCTCCAAAGAAGTTACACAAATGACCAGTAAGCACATGAAAAGTGTCTAACACCATTAATCATTAGGGAAATGCAAACCAAACCTGTGAGATACAACTATTAACCTGTTACTATGGATAGAATATTTTTTAAAATTAGAAAACAACAAATGTTTTCTAGGACAGAAAAATTGGAACCCTAGTACATTTCTGATAAACATATAAAATGGTGTAGCTGCTATGGACAGTAGTTTGGATAGTCAAAAAGTTATATATAGAATCGTCATATGAAGAACAATTACACTTATAAATATATTGTGCTTCCCAAATCAAACAAGAACTAATAAAGGTATATGTACTCTAGTATTTGTGGCAGTATTCACAAGAGACAAAATGTGGAAGTAACCCAACTGTTCACTGAAAGATGAATAGATAAAATGTGTGTACATACAATGGAATACTTCTCAGCCAAAAAAAGGAATGAAGTTTATGCATTTTGCAACATGGATAAGCCTTGAAAACATTAGCTAAATGAAATACTCAAGAGGAAACCATCTGTATGAGTCTCTTTGTAATTAGAATAACAAAGTAGAGACAAAATAATTTAGAGTTTGTTGGGAGGAGGGAGGAAAGTTACTGCTTAATGGTTACAGAATTTTCATTTAGGGTAGTACCCTCATTCACCGTATTTTTGAACTTCTGTCTGAACTTCCATGTGATGTGCTTAAATACAATTCTAATAGAAGTGTGACTTCCCAAGAAGTTGACCATTTTTTTTAATGGATAGCAATGCTATTCACAAGTATAATACAATATTGATTGGAATCTTTTGAAACAAAGAAGATTAAATCATAATCTATGAGCTCTTTATTGGGAGTTCTACATTTTGATGGAGAACCCAGGGAAGACTTTATAAATATAAGGTCTCAATTGAAGGGCTCTCAAGAATGGATACAACATGGATAGACACAGAGGAGGCATCATATGGACAGGGAGCAGCAGTTATGAAATTTATGTAATTACCATAAATCTAACGTTTTCATGTTTGACATTTGCTCAAATATTAAAATTTTGGCATCACAATTGCAGAGTTTACACCAGTCCACAGATAACACATCTATGCATCACCTTTTAACACCCTGGCACTGCTCAGAGCAACTTTCTGTTCTCCTGAGTGTGCTTTCATGTGGCAATAGTTTGGCATGATCTACTAAGTATACCCCCTTGCAATAATGCTATTTCTTCTTACACTCAGCTTTCTACACTGAATAAAATCACCTAATGGGCTTTGCTAAAAAACACTTATCCTCATTTGAAATGAAAATAAACTTTGTGCATTAATCAATCTTATGGCCATACTTTTGAATATCATTGGTTATCTCCATGAACTATGGCATGGCTTTGGAGCACTACTAGCATTGGGGAAGGCAAGAATACAAGTTACCACAGGGCAGGTTTATTAACAGCCTGTCCACTACTTACTTAATAGAGGTCCATAAAATGAAATATTAAGAAATAACATTTAAAGGAAAAGTAACCAAGTTGCTGAAGTCCTTGTTATTCTGTAGGTCAAATTAAACTTCATAGAGCCATAGGGTTTGCTTTAGTTAGGTTTCCCTGCATCCTCCCC
This sequence comes from Ictidomys tridecemlineatus, assembly GCF_052094955.1. Taxonomy (NCBI): domain Eukaryota; kingdom Metazoa; phylum Chordata; class Mammalia; order Rodentia; family Sciuridae; genus Ictidomys; species Ictidomys tridecemlineatus. Next base: position 42,917,869 of record NC_135490.1, read on the forward strand.
CCCCCCCACAACCATAGTGACCAAAAGACCTGACAAGAACAACATAGAGAAAGAACTTTATTTGGGGCTTACAGTTTCAGAGGTCTCAGTCTATAGATAGTCACCTCTATTGTTTCCGGCACTAGGTAAGGTAAAATACCATGGTGCAAGGGTGTGGAGGAAGACAGGGTAATCAGGAAGCAGAGAGGCATTCTGCTTACCAGGGATGAAATATAAACCTCAAAGGAACACCCCCCAGGGACCCAACATCTCCATCCATAACCTTCTTACTCAGTTACTATCCAGTTAATTCCTATCCATGGATTAATGCACTGATTCAGTTAAGGCTCTCATAAGCCAATCATTTCACATACAAATTTTCTTACATTTGTTGCCCTCATAAGCTTTTGGGGAATACCAATATCTGAACCATAACAGGGTTTCATGATGGCACTTAATAAATTACCTTTGTCAAGGTAGAGAAATGAAACAGCACTTTTATACCTACTTGAGTTTCTCTGTTTTTTTTATTTTATGACTTTTGGGTTTGTTTTTATTTTAATAAATGGTGATTTTCATAAGAATATTATAAAAACAATTAGAAAAGCTATGAAACCACTGAGGGTGTTCAAGGAAGGGAGTAACACAATCACATCTGCTATAGAGCTATTCTGGTATTAGGGTGTTTGGGGAGTAGAAATGCTATTAGAAAGGGGACCTATTGGGAAACTCTTCTTGTCCAGGAAAGAAGTAAAGAAGGTTCACACAGATGGTGGTGAACCTAAAAAGAAGGAAAGGACAATGAACCTTCTAAGGTAGAATCAATGATCTCTATTTTTTGGCTCATTAGGCAAAAGAAAAAGAATGATTATGTCAAATATTTTCTTGGACTTTTTTGATGTATAAGTTGTTGTCATCAATATAGATACTAGTTCAAAAGCAGAAAGCAAGTTAATTTTAATGTGAACATTTGAAGCATGTGCCAGATGTCTTGTTACCATGTCTGTTAGGGTTGCTGGGAAGAGCAGTTCTATAGACTTATAGGTCTCATCTGTGAATACGATAGGAGAACTTGAATAGGCGTATAATTAAACCCTTGTGAGAAGCCAAAATTGACATGAAAGAACAGCAGTAGAGACAAACATTTAGCAAGTGCAATGTGATCAATTATGAAGAAGTTTCTACAAATGGAGAACAAAAATTAAGATAAGCATTTAGAAATAGTTCCACTTGGAGTCCAGGATAATACCAATGACATTATAAAGGCAGAGAGGGCTGTGAGAAGAGGAAGAAGTGGAAAGATCTGGTCCATATGAGTTTAGGGTGAGCTATTTGGAGTAATGATTAGGTCTAGGGGCGCCCATACACCCTGAGTGTCTAGAGACATGGGATAGAATGGTCGCAAAGATAAAAGGACAGATTATTTAGTGTTTGTAGCTAATAGAGAACATAGCAGGCAACTGTAGGTTAATTGGAGAAAAGAGGGAATGTCATAATCAGGGGTAGAAGAGAGACACAAAGTTAGAAATCTGGGGAGTAAAAAATGGTAGAAATGAGACAAAGTGTGAACAATAGGTTTCTTGTGAAGAGGTGTACACAGCTAAACTTTCTAGAGGTTTCCCACTCATTCATAACAGAATCCCATTCTGCCTTATTTGAGACCTGCCTTTATTCTCTATTGTATGCAGACCCCATTCCTGATCTCCTATAAACATAAAGGTATTGCTATGACATCAGGGATGAAAACCATCGATGAAGTTCAAGAAAACTGCCTGGGACTTTTAAGCAGATACTATGGGTATAAGAACAGTATAAGAAAACACTATTAAAAGGGCCAAATCCTCAACCTTCTTTGCAACAACATCTATTGCCACATGACTTGGTGGTTTGAACAATAGCTTGAAGTCCTTAGCAATGATTCTCTAAGACCAGAAAATGCTATCACAGAACAATATGTTCAGAACACTCAACTGGTACCAGGAGGAACTCTGAGACACATGGAGCATATCCATCTCAGCTGAAGTTCACCAGCCAAGCCCAACCTATGACAGACCCTCGGCTACCTTCAAGTGAACGGCTGAATCAAATTGATCAGCTGAGTGCACTTAGATTAGCTGAACCACAGCCAATACTTAGATGAGTGAACTATATTATGTGGTTGTCCTTTTAAGCTACAGACTGTGGAGTTAGTCTTAACTTACATGCCGTCTATCAGCTATTGCTATATAAATTAGTATGTTCTCAGTAAGAAACAGTTTTCTTTAACCAGGCTTTGACATGATTGATTGTGGTGGTGGGAGTCAAGGCTGTAGAAATTTTTATCAGTTGTCTAAGTGTATTATGATGCATCTATGGGTATTACTGAATTGCAGGTGTAGGCAAAAGAAAAACCAAAGATACAAGATTTACTGCTTAATCCATCCTTATTTCCAATAACTTCTCCCTAATCTGCTTTCTGTGAGAGTCCATTTTTCTTTCAGATTTAGCAAATAACATGTGCTCTGACCTCTCTTCCAGCCCATAGCAAATATGATTAGTCAGTGAGCACTATTTTGCTGAGTCAAGAAGTCTTAGTAACTCTTCCTTCTTGAAATCATATTTTCTTTCACCACACAATTCCAAATTCTATCCAGCAATGACCAGTACAGATGTTCCCTCCTCCATATCTATTCTTAGACATACTTTAATCAGCTGTAAGTAACACTGCATTAACTTTTGAAATACCACATTTTCCTTTCTTGCTTCCTCCATTAACCCTGAGTTTTCTGAAGTTAAAGATCCTATCTTACATTTTCTTGTAGCATCTAAGTTAGCACTTTGAACATATAAAACAACACATTAAATGTTTGTTGGAAGCATGAATTACAAACTTGAAAATATCACAACTGTTTAACTCATGCTTTTGGCAAGAAAAGTTTAAGAAGCTTTCTGATTTGTATGCAAATTTATAATTCTGCCAATGTTTAGATGTTTTCTAAATGGTAACTAATTTATTTCTATTCTAAAATATATCTGACAAGAATATAAAAGGAAGAAGTAAAAGCATGGACAAATTTCCTTCTTGGAGTGAGTGAAAAGCTGATGCTAAAATTTGCAGGAGAATCATTTTCTTCTTCTTTGATCCAAAATGTGAAAGATACTTTTTCCCCCTCTACATCTGGGGGTTCTATCCTCTTATTTGAGTACTAGAGATGTATTAGACATGGAATCCTGAATTTGAATGTTTTAGTCAGCTTTTTCAATGCTGTGTTTAAAAGACCTATCCCAAACTATTATAGAGGAGGAAGACTTGTTTATTTGGGGGTTCATGGTTTCAGAGGTCCTAATTCATAAGAGACCGGCTCCATTTTTCAGGGCTCAATAACATGGTGGAAGAATATGGCAGAGGGAAGCAAATCACATGATGATCAGAAAGCAGAGGGAGACTCCAGTTGCCAAATACAAAATGTATACCCCAGAGTCATGTTCCCAGTGGTCCACTTCTTAGGGTTACACCCTACCCACCTTCAGTTACTGTGCAGTTAATCCTGGCAGGGAATTAATTCACTGATTGGGTTAGGAGAGCCTTAACCCAATCATTTCTCCACTAAATCATCTTGCATTCTCTCACACATGAGCTTTTGGAGGACACAACACATTCAAACCTGGATCTCCTATAAATTTAGCCATTCTCATTTAGTCAGTTTTTGAAGAAAATATTACCCCTTTTTTATATACTAACTGGGCTAGTTTTGAGTCAGTAAAAGAAGAGAAAATTGAACTTAACTCTAGCACCTAGAATACTTGGCTACAAAAAAATTAGCTAGAGTTCCCATCTTTATTTGAATCCCTCATATGGGCAGATAATTAATTTTACATTAAAGGAATGCATGAAGGTGGGTAGAGAGAGAATGATTCCTACTAAAAGAGCGTTTAATATATTTGAATTAACCCTTATTTGAGTCCTCAAAAAATTTGATAAGAGTTTTCAGAATTCTCAACCATTCATTAGATATCTGAGCTGTATATAATCAAGTCAGTTCTAAGAATAAAGATGAATTTCAGTAAAAATTCTTGTAATAAATATAGCAGTCTACCTTGTAAGTACCATGTCTTCACTGACCGTATACAACCAATTGATATAGCTTTTTTTTGTGACTTTTCAAGAAGGTTATAGAATAAATTCATAATTACCATGATTATAACATATTTTTATAGAATAAGGTCATAATATTCATTCTATATTCAAGTCACAATAAATTTTTTGCTAGTGTTTTTATATTTAAGAAAGAAATAAAATTTTCTGGAGGAATACTACATATGTTTAAAATTAAAATATATACCTGTTATGGTTTACATATGAGGTCCCTCAAAAGTGCATTGTGAGAGGTGAAGAGGTGAAGTGATTGGGTTATGAGAGCCTTAACCCACTCAGTGCATTAATCCACTAATCCAGATTAACTGGGTGGTAACTACAGGCAGGTCAGGTATGACTGGAGGAGGTGGTTTGGGGAGGTGCCTTTGGGTTTTATATTTTGTCTCTGGTGAGGATTTCTGTTTCCTAGTGCCATATTTCGAGCTTCTTTTCTCTGTCATACCCTTCTGCCATTCCATGATGTTCTGTTTGTTTTGGGCACAGAGTGATGACATTGGCCATCCATAGACTGAGACCTCTGAAACCATGAGCACCAAAATGAACAATTTTAGAGAAGGAAAACTTTTTGTCAGGTGTTTTGGTGTACAGCTGCAAAAAGGCTGACTAAATCAATACCTCATTGGATTCAATTTTTTCTTGGTGTCAATTTCCTTTTTTCCTTTTCTGTCAATTTTGCTACATTAACTGAACTGGAAAGACATTGACCAAAAGCATTCCTATTTTTTCAATCATATAATTCTCCAAGATACCCAGTAGAAATGAAAGATTTGGAGTTTGGCAGTCTAGGTTTCAACTTAACATCTTAATGTCTTGGTCACCCTCAATGTCAAACACTGAAAATTTCACATGAAGTATATATCCTTTACATATACTAAGTACTCTAATACCCTTAACTATTTCTGTGGCAGGGTGAGAGGAGGACAATTAATAGGCTGTAAAAAGCATGAAGACATATTTGAACAAGTACTGAAACAGTTGGAGAGTTCACATAAAGAAGTAAATTCAAGCTGTAGCTTTTGAAATGTCCACTAGGGATTCATGTTTTAAGACAGAAATTCTGGGGCAACTATTGCAAACTGAATTTTTTTTCTCATAAGACCATTGAGTCCAAAGAAATTTTTCCCCCACCAAATAACACCTCTGTTTGTAGCACTTGTTCATTTTGGATTAGAAGGTGGGAAACGGCTTTCACTAATAAATATAAGAACCTGGCTATGAGAAAAGGAGGTAGTGTGTTGTGTACATTAACAAAAATGCCTTTAGCAGTGAAATAATCAAGACCAGAGCTCTTACATAAATGTGAAACACTTCTAAGAGTATGAATAATGGCAACCCAGCATACCTGAGGCCAATAGACAAACATATTGTTTGCTTAAAACTGCGGAAATATCTGGGGACAAAGAAATTGATTTTTGTTGTTGTTGTTGTTAACAGATATGAACTCTTTTCCACAGATACACCAAAAAGAAGCCTTGTTTTCTATTGGACATGAAACAAAAGAAGAAAGAATACTACCCATGACCCAAATTTAGATACATTTCATCCCCACTCTTCATTACCTTTAGCGACCACTCTTTCTCATTCTGATGAGGATTTATGTCCATTACCTCTATGTCTCTCATATTATTTCAGTTAATTTTCTAAATTATTTAAAAATTCTTATTTTAATTCTGGTCTATTTTCCACTCAATTTAAAACTTCTGATTGTTATTTTTTAGTCTGCACCTTTTTTTAAAATCTTGCAACTAAACCATTATTCCAATCAAATAAGAAATTTTCCATGTGCAGATGACTTATGTGGCTCTGGGAGAGGACTGCTTTGAGGATCTCTTTTCAAGAGGGATCACTGGAAGTTAAAAAGGAGTCACTTGTATGATGGCTGAGGGAAAGACTCTCAATCTCTTGTTGGCTATAGAAAACAGGAAGGAACAAACAAAATTTTTCAAAATATTTTCAATAAGTTCAATACAAAATAAAATGAGTTTAACAGAGAATAAAACAATAAGAAATGAAATTTGGTAGAATAAAAAAGTTAAATCTTAAAAATTGCAAAGTAGAAAAAGCTTTAAATTATAAAGTAATTATAAAAAATAAGCAACACACTTAAGGATATTGAAATGATAGGTTATAATACCATATGAATATTGAGCTAAAATTGAAAACATATGCATGCAAATAAATAATATACATGCCATTTCTACATATGCACATGTTAATATGGTAGGGGAGTGAGGTCAGCTTCAACAAGGAAAGAAATAAATCAAGGAAATCAAAATGATAGAGAAAATTTCCCCTCTACAACATCTGTTGAGAACCAACTGACATTGAAATTGATGGAAGGACACAGTTGTATGATAATCTATAAACAGGCTGTAAGTGTTGCCTTTAGAACAAACTGATCATGCTAGTTTTCATGCCTGATATCTCTTTTCCTGGAATAATCTTCTTAAAACTTCTTACTTTATTATAATGGCAAAATAAAAGTTCTGATTTGATTTTATTTTTAATATTTTTAGTCTCACTCTCCATAATTTACTTCCAGTAATGATAGGTTTGTGAAAAAGGGTATTTTTTAAAAAAAATTGACATTGGCTACACTATAGTGGAAGACTCTTTTGTCATAATGGGTAATGAATAGTGATTAAAAATAAATTTCTAGCCAGGTGAGGTGGAGCATGCCTATAATTCTAGCAACTGAGAAGGCTGAGGCAGGAGGATCACACGTTCAAAGCCACCCAACTTAGTGGACCCCTAAGCAACTCAGCAAGACTTTGTCTTAAAAATAATTTTTTTAAAAAAAAAGGGCTAGGGATGTGGCTCAGTGGTAAAGTGCTTGTGTGTGCAATCCCTAGTACCAAGAAATAAGTAAACAAATAAAATTTCTTCTAGCTCTTTCACTTAATTTGTTGAATTTTAAGTGTTTTAAATTCTCCTTGTTACCTGTAACCTGGGGTGGTTATAAAACCTACCTTCAAGATTGTTGTGAGGACTGAATGAAAGAACACTTACGTAACAACAGTATAACAAAATGCTTTTCACATGACAAGTCTTTCAAAGAGAAATGGCATTGAACACTTCTTAAAAATGGTAAGGAAGCCAAGTGTGGTGGTGTTTAATTCCAGAAACTCAGGAGGATGAGGTAGGGGAATGGCAAGTTTGAGGACAGCCTTGTCAACTTAGTAAGACTCTGTCATGAAAATAATAAAAAGGGCTATGGATATAGCTCAACAGTAAAGTGTCCCTGGATTCAATTGCCAATACAAAAAAAAAAAAGACTTTCTTAAAAATTGTTAGATTAAACTCGACTGTTCTGAAACAAAACATAGAAGAATTTTTAAATGTTGGAGTAAACTTAATGGAAAGGTTTCATTTGAGGGCCAGTATTTCAATGCAATTAGCTACTGTGTGTGAATTGCTGCACAAGGAAGTGAGGTACCTATGCTCTCCATATTGACTAGAAGATAAAGGTCCCCTCACCTCCCCTTCTCTTTTCTTTCCTTTCCCTTCCCTCTCCCATCCTCCTCCTGCCCTTCCATTTCTTTATTTTTATAAGGACACATACCATTATATCTATAGTTTTAGCAGATGTTAATATATATAATTATAGAATATAATTTTCCATATATGTGATTATAGAGAAGATCTCTAGAACTTAATCTTTTTGTTGAAATTTTACATCCTTTAAACAATAACTCCCTTTTTTCCTCTACCACTAGTATCTGGAAACCATCATTTTACATTCTATTTCTATAAATCTAACTATTTTAGATGCCTCAGATACATAGAAAAATATATTACCTGTCCTTTTGTGATTGGCATATTTCACTTTGTACATATTTCACTTTGTACAATGTTTTATAGCTGTAGTACTTCATTTTATTGATTCCACAATTTCTTTATTCATTCATCTCTAGATTGACATTTAGTTTGTTTCTACATGTTGGCTATTGTAAATAGTGTTGCAACGAACACTGCAGTACAATTATCTCCTTAAAATCCTGATTTCAATTTTTTTTGGATAACTACCCAGAAATGGGTAGCTGGATCACATGATACTTCTAATTTTGACATTTTTGAGGATTTTCTATACTGTTATCCATACTTGTATTCCCACCAGTGTACAAGGGCTTTATTTTTTCTACCTCCTTCCAGTGCTTTTCACTTTTTAAAAATAAAGGTCTTTCCTTGGCTCCTTATTATAAAACCTTGTGGGGTTTCTGGAGGTAAACCCTGTGAAAGTGATGTCTCCTTAACACTGTGACTTTGAAAAGTATTTCTGGTTCTCATGCTGGTCCACATTTAGCCTCAGGAATTTGTCAAAATGGCTATTTAAGAGTTCTTGTCATAAATGAATCTTATAGCTTCTATTTCAGGTAGTCTGATCTTGTCTGTAATTCTCAGTATTCACCTATATTTCTAGATTTGGCATAGCAGTTTGCCTTGTGCTGTCAGTTCTCTGAAGTGTCCAAGAGAAAGCCTTGATTTTTCAATTTGTTCAGCCATTTCTTGCTAGGAGCAATGACTAATGAGTTCTTTAGGTCTCTAGGCTGAAGCACTCACTGTGTCTTAATTTGTATTTCTTTAAGGATTGTCATTTTAAATACTTTCATATGCTTATTTTCTATCTGCATATCATATTTTGTGAAGTATTTGCTCAAATGTTTTGTCCATATTTTAATACTTAAAATACAATATAAATTAATGTATTTATAATACAACATAATTTATAATACATTTAAATATTATTTTGAGTGTATACCCTGATAATAAACCGTTTGCCACAAACTTTACAAATCATATTTTTGACATAGATTTTCAAGTGCCTTTTCATAGAAAATTTTAATTTCCTACTCTGTTTATTTTTTTTCTTTCATGACTTTGGTGTCATGTCAATCCATCTGACCAAAGATAGTTCAGATTTTTTTCTACTTTTAGAATTATTAGTGTTAGATTATACATTTAGATATGATTCATTTTGATTTTTTAAAAACTAAGGTATAAATTATATGTCAAGACACTTTAAAAATATATAGATGTTCAATTTTTCCTGCACCATTTATTGAAATGCTTTTATCCCTTTGAACTACTTTTTGGATTCTTGTTGAAAAATCAATTGATCTGAATTTTTGAGAGCTGGTTAATGGACCCTCTATATTATCCCTTGATGCGTGTTTCTATTTTTGTAAATACCACATTGTCTTTATTCTTATGACTTTGTAGAGGGCAGTGTGAATCTTCCTATTTCATTCTTTTCAAATTGTTTTTAATCTCATCAATGTCTTTTTTTAATAAAAAGGCTTCTGAAATTTTCCTGGAGATTTTTGACTCAATAGATCATAGTGGGGAATATTTATAACTTTAAGTAATTTTCTGATACATGAGCAGGGTAGATTTATGTGTTTTTAAGAAATCTATGAGCTGATTCATAAGTATTTTAAAATTTTCAAAATACAGTTTCTGCAATTTTAATTTTTGGTGATATTTCATTTTTTAAAATTTTCAAGTTCTAATTGATAATGTGTTATTTATTATCTCCAGTGTGTGCAGTGACACCCCTTTATAATTTTCAGCCTGTGAATTTGGAAGGGAGCTGCTTGAATGGGATTTCCCATATCTGCCTAACACTTGTATTACTCTTTCTGCCTTCTCAGGTGTTAAGGTCTGTAAACAAGTCAAAATAACACCTGGTATTTTGACAGGGGAATGTTAGAGTTCGTAAACAAGTCTGGATGGTGCCTGGCAAAATGCCAGAGGGAGTGGTTTGAGAAGTAACAAAAGTGAGCCATTAAGTGTGGAGATTCCTTATTGGTTGACTGATGTATCTAGTTTATGCTAATTAAGATAAGCAAAATGTATAAATACCTCTTTTGTCCTACAATAAATGGCTTCCACTCCTGCTGTATCAACGTACACAAGTTATTTGTCACCCCCTGGCTATTCTGCTGCAGCCGGACTGCGGCACTCAGGGATATCATCCTTTGTTCAATGTCAAACTGTCTCTTCTCAGTTTCAGAAACAAGGCCAACTTCCCTTCAGTCTTCTTTCACCACTTTTCTAGTAATGACTCCTGTAATTCCAGTCCAAATTAAAAGCTCAAACTAACCAAAGCATCAATGTTTTTTTTTTTTCATCTGTAAGTGTTCAAGGAAAACTTCCAATGAATGTATCCTCCAATTTTTATCTTGTGGTCCATTTGGATAGTAATTGTTCCATTATTTTGGACCCTAAGCACAGTCTTCTCAGTACTAAAAAGGCAATTCTTTGTTTCTTACAATTATAGATAAACTTATTATATATTTTGTCTATGCTGTATACTAGTTCCCTTCTCTGCAAACCAGTGACACTTGTGTTGAGGTTCTAGATGAAAAAAGATGTATTTCTACATGGTCATTTTGATAGTGATCACTATTTTGTTTTGATTATCATTGGAAATAATATTTGCATTTTTTACCTGTTTTCCTTCATAGTCCTTTGCTTAATTCATGACTCTCAAAAACAAGCTAAAATTTAGTCATATGCAGTAAAAATAGACACTGGCTATTTCATTCTTGAAACAAACCTGCTTCTTTACTATTCTGAGAATATGGACAGGTAAAACAAAACTTTAATGACAAAAATATTGAGCATGGAAAAACAATGGATATCTGTTGAATAAGCCTTGTGTTGTGCCCAATCCACTTCTGCTCTTGTAGGAAATAGAAACAGGCTTTCTGCCTTTAGATAGTATGTTATAATTATATTAATTCTATTTTATAAGGAACCATAAATTCTAATAGTACAGCCTCATTGGTGTTAGATCTCTTCTGTGATATGACTTACCTGATAATATTATATAGCAATTCACTCAACTCGGGTATCTAGAATTTAATTTTACAAATTAATTTGTTGGAAGATTCAGTGGGAAGTTATATCCCCAAAGGTTAACTATGGCATGAATATTTTACTACATTGTGTGCTTTAATTTGTTTAAATAAACTAAAAAACACATAACTTCTGTCACAATACCAGTAGACCATGGTTATATCAGCTTTCCTAAATCTGCAATTTGAAATTCCAGTTTGAACCATAATATTTTTATCTTAACAGACCTTTGAATTGAGATGTTTAATATCTAACCATCTAAAAACCCAAGCTAACATTTACATTTCACCATTTGTACTGCAAAAAGCTATGCTTCAGAAAAATGAAATGTATCATTTAAAGCCTTTGTGTTTCATTCTTTGGCCAATGATAGAAAGCCACATTGTTAACTTAATGTGATTTTACTGGAATATGCTATAACATAATTATGTTAGTATGCTAACAGCAAGACTTCTTATACAAATAACTCTGCAGTAATAATCATGATCATATGTTATATCTGTCATTGAGATTGTTTTTCTTCAGAAGAGAATTTTGTGATAAGGGTCATTATTCATCGGCCCCCTAGAGTATGATCATTTAATGCATGGATTAAAACTATTAAAAACATAAAAGGAATGGGATTTGGGGGCCAACTATGCAGATGATGACATTTTTGGAGGTCAAGTGAATGACATAATTTTAAGATTTTCATGAACAAGATAATTTTGACCTTGGTATAACAGGTAATTGTAGCTGCTATTTGTTGATGGAAGCTCTTTCTAACATTTGTATGCTTAATAATTGCTGGCTATAAGGCAATAACATTTATAGTGATTTGGTTTGACATTAAAATAGACTAGCCTCTTTCGCCTGTTATGGCAGCAAGACTAAGTCAGAGAATACACCTTTTTAGGCATTGATGAACAGAAGAATGTTTACTGCCTTCACTGCTGTATTCCACCCACACCCCCAACCAGGTCTGCATGTCACACTTTTCAAAGGCAAAGCAGCCAGCTATGTTTTGTTTGCTTTACAGAAGGAGTAAGGTCCTTGCTTTAAATTGTCTGTGTCATATCTAGGAAGGCTATCTATCAGCTGTTTTAAATTGTTCCCTTTTTTTTCCTTTTTCAAATAGAAAAAGCCAAGGGAAGAAAACTCCTGAATTTATGTGACTCATTATCAGCCTTTTTATAACTCAATATTTTCTCTCACCATCACCAAGTGGCTTTCTAAAGCCAGACCTTTATTTAATTACATAAGTTCAATCTAGACCGGCACTTAATTACCTAAGTACTGACTACAACACACCCTGAGTTTGGAAGTACTACTTATTGACCATTTAAATATTTGTTGAGAAAGTTAAAAAAAATGGAGTAGATACACTTAGTCCTTGCTCTGTCTTCAAGACCACTGAAATCACTGTGCACTAGCAGCCCATATCAGATTCTGTTTTATGTTGAATGGATATGGTCCAGAACTGTGAAAAACATCTTCTCTTATATGTGAGGGCAATCTGACTCCATCTCCCACCCCCTTCGACCGCCCTGGGGTAATCTAGCTGGGTAGACAGGTGACCCTCTCCTTTTTCACTTATCCCCCCCAAAATGTGTGCTTGGTCACAAAACAAAAGACTTTCCTAAACATAGAGCCAAAGAGTAGCCATGATCTCTCCCAGCCTCCATACTTTTCCTAGTCCAATAAATATCACTTAACCAGGAATCCCACATCTATATCTCTAGTGTTTGTGAGAAACAGCTGCTGAGATAGCCAAGGAGTCAAAAATTCTCAATTGTCTTATACTGAGCCAAAAGTTCAAGGTAAGTGATACCGTGATTTTTATTTAACCTTTTGTTAAATGTGTTTTTCTGTCATTTTTATGGAACACACTTTAATTTAATTGCTGTATTTTCCAGTAGAATTGGGATTTTAATAATGCTATACCCCAGGCATCTCTCTTTCTCTCTCTCTTTCTGTGTGTGTGTGTGTGTGTGTGTAAAGATATAGATATAGATATGGATATATACTTATAGTAATCGAGTTAATTTATGTTTAGTGATTATGTTGGATGAACATAGCAATCATAATTTTCTATTGTTTCCAAAATCTTTATCTTTTCCTTTACTGTCTTTCTCTGGCTCTAAATGAGGATGGAATAAACATGATCATCTAGATGTCATAGGCAAAATCCAAAATAATGATTTCCTCCTCTTTCAGCCAAACCCCTCTTTTCCTGGATTCTCTTTCTTGGGTAATTCACTCAGTAATCTAAGATAGATATCATGTGCCATACTATTTTTTTCTGTTTTCATTAACTGGTTGCCAAGTTTTAGTCTCTTTCCATTTTTCATCCATGTTTTCTTGCCACCACCTGAAACAGTTCTAGAATTTGAAACACAGGCTGACTGATTCGAAAACCAGGGCTCTTAACTCCTGCTGAAAACTGCCTATATAATTAAGGTTACACAGTGGGACCAATGTTATCAAAACAGTTTTAACAGATTAACCTAGAATTGTTATCAGGAATGTACTGGTTCAAAAGCATACCACACCAGGGAAGAGTGAGAATATCATAACAAGAAGCATCTAGCTACGGTAGTTTGTTTTAACAGGGAAATTTAAGGAAAAGGATACATGTGAGATTAAAGTACCATCAGAAACTTGAAAGACTGATTGGCACATTATTTAAGGTGTCCATTTGTTGTATATCAAATATTAATATTTATAAATGACCTCACTTTACTTCCCAAGTAAATAGAACTGGCCTTGTAGTTAACAACAGTGACCAGTCTAACACATAAAATATCGCATCACTCATCAAAATCAAACTTTATCTATGCCATTCAAAGGCTTAGCTTAATATTTGAAAAAACACACCAATGCTTTGGATTCTGCAAGCTCTTCAAACAAAAAGAGAACCGTGCATGTGCACAAGTCTCTTCCACATTTATCATTTTGTTCGGCAGAGGTTTGTTTGGGAAACATCTGTGATATCCAAAAACAAAGTTCCAGATGGAAGAGGTGAAAATAGACACGTTTTAGCTGTTTTTAATCTCTCTTTTTGGTTGTAGTTAAAATAAAAGCACACTTTTTAGAAGTCAGAATTGTCACTCTATCCAAAGGTCAGGGTTGGCAGAGTAGCCACTCACAATATTTTTTTAATAAAAGTTGCAGGGTTGGCAGAGTAGCAACTCACAATATTTTTTTAATAAAAGTTGCATCTATGCATGTACATGTTTGTAGCATATATATGCAGCCATCTGTGGGTGTGCAAATGTGTGTGTGTGTGTGTGACTGTGTGTGTGTCCATAAATATTTCCTGTAGGGGAACTTGCTCTATAGGTGGAAAGGCTACTTATGTGTATCTCCAACACCCTGCTAGATGTGCTTTGTTTAAAATCCTTAATGGAAACAAGTCTTCCAAGTCCAGGTGTGTGTATATTGAGGCCCACAGCAGGGTGGATCTTACTTTTGGCAGATATATGGTAAAGTAGAGTGATCGAAACCAGGTATGGAACATTGCTTATCGGTGTCACCTTAAGGAGTCTTGCTTGAACACTATCTACAGGCACCTCAAACTCAGATCCATCCCCGTGGTCATGAACACTTCTGAACCCCAGCTGCCTCAGTCAACCTGCTGGTTAAGATATTGTTCCATGTAGGTTTACAAGATGTTACCATTGAGAGAAACTGGGCAAGGGTGTGTTGGATCTCTCTACATTATATCTTACAACTACATCCAGATACACAATGCTCTCAAAATAACAAGTATTTTCTCAAAAAATTCAGTTGATTTAATAGAACAAACTTTTTTTTTGTCTTCAGTATCTCCAGGTAACAATGGTATATGCCCTGATGCTCTTCCCTATTCACGCCCACCATTCAGTGGGTCATCAAGTTGTGTCAATTTGCTTCCTGCTTCTAGGGACCATCTGTTTCTGACTCTCTTCTTTCCTACTGCAGATGCTTGTTTCATAGCCTTCTTTTTCTCTTTCCTGTGAAATCAGTCTTCTAATTGGCCTCCTGGTTCAAGCATTATTCCTCTAGGACAGTAGGCCTAAGTATAGCCACAAAGTATAATTACTTGAGAAGATTTATTTTAAAATTTTATAAATATAATTGTCCTAGGATGGATATATATATATATATATATATATATATATATATATATATATATATATATATATAATTGCCATCCTTGGACAATTAAAAAGTAAAAATATCCAAAAGTAGAGTCTGGCCATTGTTTTATTTTGAAAGCTGCCCAGATAATTCTAATAAGCAGCCATGGCTGAGAGAGAGAGAAACTGCCTTAAATATCTGTCTTCAGCTAAAAATTCTAGAATGATTTCACCAAAATGAAATGCTGGGCATTTCATTCCTCTGATTTCATAACCTCCCTCTCTGTGATGGTTTGAATTATAAAACTCCCCAAATTTATATGTTGACGTTCTAACATGCAGGACCTCAGAATGTGACTGTATTTGGAGATGGAGTCTTTAGAGATGTGATCAAGTTAAAATGCAGTCTCTGGTGTGGGTTCTAATCTAATATGATTGGTGACCTTATAAAAAGGGAATATTCAGACAGAGACATGAACACAGAAAGAATACAATATGAAAATGAAGGTAGAAATTGGGGTGAGGTTTCTACATATCAAGAAACACCAGAAATGGCCAGCAAATCACCTTGGAGCTAGGTAACAGGCATGGCAGTTTTTCCCTCACAGGCTTCAAAAGGAAACAGTCCATACAGGCAAGTGACACTCATGTGTAATCCCAGCAGCTCAGGAGGCTGAGGCAGGAAGATTGCAAGTTCAAAGCCAGTCTCAGCAACTTAGCAAAGCTTTAAGCAACTTAGTGAGATTCTGTCTCAAAATTAAGAATAAAAAGGGCTGGGGATGTGGTTCAGTGGTTAAGCAACCCTGAGTTCAATAACCAGTGCCAAAAAACATAAGAGCAGATCCTAGTTACATTCTGATCTCAGACTTCCAGCCTCTAGATGTGTGAGAAAACAAAGAAGGGTGGTTTGTGGCACTTTGTTATGCTAGCCTAGCAAACTTGAATCCTCATAAGTTACAAAGTAAAATTAGCACACTAAGGAGGGTCTGTTACCCTTTACCCCACCCAAGTCTCCATTCTCCCTTCTTCATTCTTTACACTCCACAACTTGAAGACTTCGCTTTGGTGTCATCTTGTGTTGGGTAAACTCACACTTCCCAAGGTCTTTGACTTCATGCAGAATGTTTTATAACACTGTAATGACTACATTGTATTACACATATCCACTTATACTTTTGTGCTCTAAATGACCCTAAGTCCTCTGAAGACTGCACCATGTCTTAGTCCTTAAATGCCTAGTGTTTACAACTTGAGAGTTCTTCAATCATATCTTTATTGAATGAAAAAAAATTAATTATTTTATATAGAATAGAGTACTGCATAGTCTGAGGACATCAAAAAGTGAAGGCTAAAAAGGGATTAAGGATGCAAGAGATTTATCAGGAGTAAAGATTGCAAAAGAAGCTGGGGAACAACCTTGGACTTGTTCCTCCTGTGGAAGGAGAAAGAAAAGGAAAGGGAATTGGGTAGGAAGAATCTTGCTCTTCACACAGTTCAAGAAGAGCCCTGGAGTCCAAGTTGCCTCTTGGAAGAGTCCCTCTCACTGTATTTCCCAGCTAAGCTCAGGCACCCGCATCTGCAACCATGGTCAGTTTCTAATCAGGAGCCCTGGCACCCATAAAGCATGATTTCGACCAGCTTGAAGGTCAGATTTTCATTCTGTACCCTTTTGCAATGTGTTTTTATTGTCTCGAGTTGTGACAATAACCCAAGGAATTCAAACAAGGTCCCAGTTTCAAGGAGATTCCACCATGGCAAAGGGGGATGGGGTGGGGAGGAGGTCAAAAAGTTAACATTAAGTAATTTCAGACTATCCAAAGTTCTCTGAAGATAATAACCATGGATATAGGGTAAAAGGCAACTGCTGGGAGGGAAATTATAATTTTTGTAGAATGTTCCAGAAGGCCTCTGAGTTGATAGTCTTAGGGATAAAATTTGAACGTTGAAAAATATTCAACTCTGAAGAGAGCGGAGGGAAACTCTGTTGTTTTGAAAAATAGAAAAAAAAATGTCTGTGTATTAAGAGTACAATGAGCAAGAAAGTGTGTGATACAGGACATGAGAGAGATGACCCGGCTGCCACCTTGTTTTGCCCTGGACTGGCCTCCATATTCTCTGATGAATCATAAGTACCAGGGTCACTTATCTGTTTCCCTGGACTCTGACAGCAGGACAATACTGTGGCACCAGCAGCAGTGATGTCAACATGGCCCACAGTCCTAGCCTTGGGAAGAGGCCAAAGTCCAAAATTTACAGTGAAAGAGATTTTTATGAAGATGTGATGATAAGAAGTGAGAAGCTCCTATGCTCAGTATTATCCCAGGATCTCTCAGAGGAAAACCAGTGTCACATCTTACAGGTGGATGTTAACACCACGTTAATTACAAAATTGGATCAGTTCAACTTTCTTGTGGATGCCATTTCAGGAGACCATTGTGAATTCACCAGTAACAGATGAGGAACAGTGGCACCAGTCTGTGCTTCCTGCTAATCCCTGGAGTACTCTTATCCTGGCTCAGTAGCTCATGGCTGTCCAGGTCCAGAGACACAGCTAGACCACCAGCTGCATGACCACAGCCCAGTTCCAGCAGATCTTCACATATGGCCTCATGAGAGTCAGACCAGGCTTGGATGGCTTCAGGTTAGATAAGGTTGTAAAAATGTGTCAAATTTGTAGTCCCACCAGTTCACATTGTTCAGAGCCAGCCACAGGATCGAGTTCAGCAGATTCATAGTAGCCAAGGACAAACCACACCGCTGGTACAGTACCAACAAGGAAAGATGGTACACAGGCAGTTGATCTGCTTGCCTAGTTGGTAATGGGCACTCAGATACTCTCCTCCAATGCTAGACAGAACACACAGACCAGAATCCAACAGGACAGCTTTCATTCACCCCACTCACAGATGAACAGCAACTCTCCCACATCTAGAGAGTCACCATGATCCCTGGGCAGGATCCCCCCACCCCCAGTGCCTATTCATCCAATGAGCCACCCAGCCATTCCAAGGACAAGCTCCCCAAGGTTAATCTGTCATAATTTCATTCTTCTTTATGACTGAATAATACTCCACTGTGAATATATGCCACATTTTTCTTATCCACTCATCTGTTGACCATCACCAGGTTGATTTCATAGCTTGGCTATTGTGAATTGTGTTGCTATAAACATTGATGTGGCTGCATTACTATAATATACTGATTTTAGATCTTTGGGATATATACCAAGGATTGGGATAACTGGGTCAAATATAGTGGGTCATACAGTTTTTTGAGGAATCTCCATACTGCTTTCCAGAGTAGTTATACTAATATGTAGTCCCACCCAAAATGTGTGAGTGTGCCTTTTTCTCTACATACTCACCAACATTTATTATTATGTGTTCTTGATAATTACTATTCTGACTGGAGTGAGATGAAATCTCAGTGTAGTTGTTTTATTATTATTATGTCTAGTCAGTTATACATGATAGTAGAAAGCTCTTCATTGTACACAAATGGAGCAGAATTTTCACTTCTCTGGTTGTACATGAAATAGAGTCACACCATTCATACAATCATACATGTACCTAGAGTAATGATGTCTGTTACAACGTAGTTTTGATTTGCATTTCCCTGATTGCTAGAGATGTCAAATTTTTTAAAATGTATTTGTTGATATTTGTATTTATTCATTGGAGAAGTATCTGTTTATTTCATTTATTAATTGAGTTATTTGTGGTGATTTTTAAGTTTCTTAAGTTTTTTAGATATTTGGAGATATATATGGAATAGGAACAAATATATATATATATATATATATATATATATATATATATATATATAAATTATATATATTTGGATATAAATTTCCTAGCTTAGGAACAGGTGGCAAAGATCTTCTTCCATTCTGTAGTCTCTCTCTTCATGCTCTTGTATTCTTTGCTGTACAGAAGCTTTTTAATTTGATGCCATCCCACTTATTGAGTTTTGGTTTTATTTCTGTGCTTTAACAATCTTGTTAAGAGTCAATTCCTGTGCCAATATGCTGAAGTATTGGGCCTACATTTTCTTGTAGCAGTTGCAGAGTTTCTGGTCTAATTCCTAGGCCTTTGATCCACTTTGAGTTGACTTTTGTCAAATTTTATTCTTCTACATATGGATATCCAGTTTTCCCAGCAACATTGTTAAAATGGTTATCTTTTCTCCAACGTGTATTTTGGTACTTTTGTCTAGTATCAGATGAAATTCTGTATGTCAGTTTGTCTATGGGTCTTCCATTGGTCTTCATGGTCTTTTCCCCTAAGTTTTCTTAATGTGTAGACTTTAAATAACATGAGGCTTGGTAAATCTCCTTCTGAGTAGGGAGACAAAGTTGAAAACAAAGATGAGGATGAAGACACTGGAAAAGTAGTCAGCAAAGGTCCAGTCACATCAGAACTTGTATGTCATCACTGTGAAGATTTGGGATTTTATTATATGGGAAGCAATTGAATAGATTTTGCCCAGTCATCTGATAAACATCTGACAGATTACCCTGACCCTGCTTTCAGAGAATATAAATAGAAAAGAAAATCAGTTAGATGTGTAATGCAATGGCTTAGATTAGGGTGGGTGACAGTGGCTATGAAGAACTGTGACTGGTTTGGAGTGGATTAGATAAATTTAGAAGAAGTAAATATAGGATTAGGGGCTGGCTTGGATGTGTAACATTAAATAAAGAAAAGCAGTAAAGTTTACAACTGAGATTTTAAAAATTTTTTATTTGTTCTTTTTAGGTACACATGACAGTAGAGTGTATTTTGACATATTAACACCTACATGGAGTGAAACTTACTCTAATAGAATCCAATTCTTGTGGTATAATCAGAGTTTTTGCCTTGACCAAATGGATGGATGAATGATAGTTTCATTTAATGAAATGGGGAAGTCTGGAATAGGAACAGGTTTAAGAAGGATAACAAGGGTTGTGTTTAGAGCAAGATAAAACTTTGAGATGCCTATTTAGAAGCAAACAGTTCACCTTTTTCATATATATTGCAGATGAGCAATTGATTTCCCCAGCACCTTTTTCATATATATATATATATATATATATATATATATATATATATGTGTGTGTGTGTGTGTGTCTGTGTGTGTATGTATATATATATATATATATATATGAAACGGCAGGCTTTATTATATATACATATATATAATAGTTATATATATTATATATGCATATATATAATATTTATATATACAAATATATACATATGTATATATATATATATATATATATATATATATATATATATATATAATGAAGAAAAGGAAGTTTAAGAAGAAAATATGTGGTTAGCAGAGAGCAATAATGGACAAAAACTAGAATGAGATTCCTCAGGCATAAAACTATTTTAATTCATTGCAAAGAGTAGCTGGATTAGTAAATATTTTTTTAAGGGTCCAAATCCATTTTAATGTTTGACTGTTGGCAACTTTTAGGCTCCACCAGTCTCACTCTTCCTTCGGCTCCACCTCTGGGAAAGCTGATTATGAAAGCCAGGGTGTTCCTTTTGGGGGCTGTAATGGGAAGTTCAAACTGCCCAAGGCTCAGTCCAAGCTGGGAAGCCTTCACTCGACATCATCCCTCACCACAATAAAACCTGCCATTTTCAGAGCCTGAGTTATGCTCTCAGAAAGCCTGATTATGTACTAATACACCTTTCATATTTACTTGGTGAGCAAGGGGGCAGGGGAGGGTCCACTTTACTCTCCAGTTAAAATAGTTAATACATTCTAATATAAATTAAAATGAGGTCTTCAAGGATTGAAATCAATTATAAAATACCTATTTAGAGAAGAGACATTTATCCCCACCGCTTTTCTATGGCCATTACTCATCAGTCTTGGCATTCAAACTAAATCTTGCATGAGGGTCCAACTCAGCTCTGCCAGATGACAGCAATCATTGGCACAGTGAGCAGGATATCTAGGAATAGTCGCCTCCACTGGGGGTCTTGCTTCACTAGCTTTGGCCT
The DNA here is from genome assembly GCF_052094955.1 of Ictidomys tridecemlineatus. Lineage (NCBI taxonomy): Eukaryota > Metazoa > Chordata > Mammalia > Rodentia > Sciuridae > Ictidomys > Ictidomys tridecemlineatus. Next base: position 42,938,949 of record NC_135490.1, read on the forward strand.
GCTAACTGGCCCTGTGGCTTGCTGGCAAGAATGTACTTAGAACTGTTCTGATTGGTGCTACATTTGCTGAGTCCTACCAAGTACAACTATAGATTGAACTGACCTAAATCCAGAGCTGATTATTGACATATGGCAGTATGGGATCAGGAACCTCTTTAAAGTGGTCCTGGGTTGTGTGTCTTGGCACAGATCTAACAGTATGCTTCAGATTGACTCATGTGTCTTGGGTACAGAATACACGGATACTAGGCTCTGGGTAACAACTCTTTACCCTGCGGTGTGTCAACCAGGCATTGGCCACCACACTCAGGGAGCACACAGATGCTCTGTGTAATATATGAGTCTACTAGATGTGGAGCACTTACTATGGAGCATGCAGAGATTCACACTTCTAAAAGTGAATAGCAACTTAGAACTCTACAAAATACTTTTGATGCTGCTATTACCCATGCCTCTGTTGTCCCCCCTCAAATAAACCCTGTAATGTTGTGATATAATAAGAAATCTATTTAGGTTTCTGACCCTAACATAGACTTACATTCTTATAGATAGAGCATTAAGAAAATCTTTTGTTTTGATATTTGTTCTTTGGCTCTTGGTTCAATATATAAAGCTCCTAATAGTTTTGTGATTTCCTGAGTGATGGGAGAGTCTGAAACTGAGCTCCTAAATTTCTTGAAATATTCTGGGTGATAGAAGCATCTTTTGTTCTAGTGAAGGGACTCTTGTGTGGGTCTACATAACCTCAGGATGGGAGTTGGCACCCAGGGGAACTAATCTAGTGGTAAGACAACACTTGGAACTTTCAGTACCAACCTGAACCCATAGGGAGGGGAGTGAAGTTGCAAATGAGCAATTGATTTCCCCAGCACCCAAAATATAAAAAAATAGACAACTTCTTTTAGGCCTTTCAGGGGTTTGAAGGCAACCTTTTTTTCCTCATTTAAAAATTTTTTTCTTAATTCTATTTATCACACTTGTCCCATCTTTAACTGGACTCCCTACCACAAGGGTCTCCAGAATCTGTTTAAATGGCAATAGGCAACCCACATTAGTTTCCCTGTCCTTTCCCCAGAAAATTCTTCACAGTGGTGGCTTTTGCAACACCCCCCCACACACACACACACACTCCCTGCTCATATCTTCTGGAATCTGCAGTGCATCCATAATATTCATGGGTTTCTGATCCACGAAACTGCCCTCCTTAGCCTGATGCTACCCATCATTAGAGTGCCAACTGCAGGCTTCATATTAAACGCTCCTGAGAACAGAAGTTCTCACAGGCCTGAGCCTATGGCCCTCCATACGCTTATGTGGGTCTTGAAAGCCTCACCCTGCAAAGCTCAACAGAGCTAACAAAGCCTTCTTGCTAAACCACTCCAAAAAATAACCCTACAGCTAAATCTGGCCCCTCTTGAGTATCTAATCTGCTGCGGGAGGGCATGGCCTCTTCTGTCCTCAGCTCCCTTGTCAGTTGAGGAGATGTTTGAGAAGTTATGCCTTTCATGGACCCCTTAACTTAAACCTGAGATTTCTTGGGATTAATAGAGTGAACAATTTGGGGCAAAATTGGGAGTTCATAACCCACTTCAATCTAATGTATGAAATATGATATGTCAAGAGCTTTGTAATGTTGTGAACAACCAATAAAAAAAATAGAGTGAACAACAAGAGGGATTTCTACACTTTATGGTCAGCACAAAATCTCATACATGATGGTGTTTACTGGAAAGTTGTGCTTTTTATCCCTTCACCCAGACACCCCTGATGAAGAACAGGACCCGAGAGTCAGCAAATCTGGCTAAACATGAGGCCCTCATCTTAGCACTGGGTGGCCCGCTCCCTAACTATAATAAACACCAAAATAGTCTCCTTTTCTTACTTTTGAGTCATTTCAGGCCTGCTTGAAAGGTTATCCTGCTCCCTTCATCTTCAGAAACCCTTATTTTGTAGGTAATCTTTTCATACCATCTCAGTCCATGTGTGGCAACATTAATCTTGACATTAAATGTCAAGCGAGATGACCACAACATATTTTCTCCTAAACCTTAATTAATGCCTTGACAAACAAAGGACTCATCAGAATAAGGCCTTTTGATTATGTAAGTCACTTTGATAGAATTTTGCAATGTTCGGTGTAATTTGAGTCTGCAGCTAATTGGAAAATTTCGGAATTCTCTATTCCAAAAGGTATTATCAACTGAGAATAGAAGTTCAACTGTTTTCCTGTTTGGTTTCTCAAATTCACTATCTGTGTATACTTCTTCCATCTGTTACTTCTAGATACAGTTTTGAAGGGGAGCCCACACCCACAGTCACAATTCCTATTTCTCTGTAACCTGTTTAGCTATGTTGCTGCAGAAAGAGCTAAGTTACTATATTAGGCACTAGCATAAAACAAACTAACATGTTTAAAATTGGAGGTATTCTGAGCCGGGAGTCCCAAACATTCCCAAACATTTCTGTGATTGGAATTTCAATGACTCAGATGCTCAGGATGGAAGGTTCTTTAGTCTCCCTCTGGTATATCACATACTTCTACAATAAGGGTTTCATCTCAATATTTGTTCAATGCATAGATTCGTTTGTGGGTACAGGAGTTTATTTGATAAAATGTCTAAATGACAAAAACAAAATTCATGCATATTTATTTAATCAGTATGTTACATTACATAAAGTATGTATTTGTATAATTTTATACCAAATTGCCAGATACATTTTCATGCATGGGGAAATATGCTGCTTCTTAGCATCTATTACTTCAGTACTGGAATCTTTGGGGACGGCTATAAAGCTTGGAGAAAGGACACTCATTCATTTTGAATTTATTCAGGGGCAAGGGCAAGGGCTGGGGATGTGGCTCTGGAGTGCTTGCCTGGTATACACAAGGCCCTGGGTTCAATCCTGAGCACCACATTAAAAAGAGAAAAAAAAATCACAACATAGAATTGAATTTATTCAGGGCAAAAAATAAATTATTTTCAAGTTTGAGCATCAAGAATTTTTAATTCATTCTAAAATTTCAGCAAGTCATCCATTACCTCTAAAATAAATATTTCAGATAACTTTTGTCTATCTGAAAATGAATATTGCAAAGAAAAATTTTATATAAATTCTTAAAAACAAATACTTTATTAATTAGCTGCATAATATGTTTAAAACTGACTTGCCAAAAGCTCTATGCTAGGCTAATTTTTCACTGAGAAGGTGAATATGTATATACACTGAAAGGGATTCCATCCCTGGGAGAAGAGAGAAAAACTACAGAAAACAACTATGCAAAACAAAAGTACTGACTGAAGCAGTATTCTAACAGATTATTTTCTTTCATAAGAAAACATAATAAGTTGCATTGTTTGGAAGCACTTATTTTTTCATCCATAGAACATTTATTGAGTATGATCGTGTGTGAGGCACTGTGGATATGATGGAAGATGCAGCCTCCAGCCTTGAGTTTCTCACCATGAAGTCGGAATGCAAAGCTTACTAACATGTTTTTGTCTTAGTATGAATTCATATTAATGACATAGCATACACAGGCTGCAGTCCTTGATTCTAATTAGTGGTGTTTAAGGATTATGAGTGCAAAGAAAGTGGGTTAAATAGTACAACAAACCACACAATCATCTCAAGTGATTTAGCAAAAAACTTCAATGAGACTCAAAATACTACTGTGGTATATTTGAAAAACCCAAAATTAAAGGTGAAAGGCTAAACTCTCTTTTCCTAAGATCAGGAGCAGAGCAAATATGGTGTTCTTGCCACTTCTATTCACGACAGCACTAGACGTTATAGCCAGGGCCAGTAGGCAAGAAAAAAGAGGCACCCAAACCAGAAAGCAAGATATGAAAGTGTCTCTTCTGTAGATGATGTCATCTAATTTCTAAAACATTGGAAGAATAATTTTTGTGAACTGCTAAAGTTAGTAAATTAAGTCAGTAAAGTTGCAGGATGCAATATCAACTGTATTTCTACACACTAGCCATGAACGATCCAAAAAGAAACACCTTTAAAATTCCATCAAAATGGCAATGAAGAGAATAGAATATTTAGAAGTAAATTCAACCAAGGAGGCACAAGACTGATACACTGAGGACTAGGAAACACTGTTGAAGTACATAAAAACATACCCATGTATGTGGGTCAAAAGAGTTAATAATATTAAGATGACAATGCTACCCAAAGTAATATATAGTTTCAATGCAATCTCTATCAACCATATAATGGCACTCTCTACAAAAATGGAAAAACTCATCCTAAAATCCAAGTAAACTCTCAAGAAACCCTGAAGAGCCAAATCAATCTTGAAAAGGAAGAATAGAAACAGATATTTCACAAAGTTTTGAAGAGGTGGAAGTTCCTTGCTACTGATTTCAAAATTGATCAAAGCACAGTAACCGAAACAGTGTAGTACTGACATGAGGACAGAGAGACAAGTGAAATAGAATTTGAAGACCATAAATATACTGTCACCTTTATGATCCTGGCCATCAACCAGGGAGCCTAAAATACTCAGTAGCGAAAGAACAAGTCCCTTCTTCAACAGTGGTGATGAAAAAAACATATATCCATATACAAAGGAATGAAATTGGACCCTTACACCATAAATAAAAAAATTAACCCAAAATGAATTAAAAGTGTATCCTAATCCATTTTCTATCACTGTAACAAAATATCTGAGAATGAGAATATAAGGTCTATTTGACTCATAGTTATAGAGGCTGGGAAGTTTAAGCATGGCCCCAGTATCTGACCAGTTGATCTGTTGAGGGTCTTCTCACTGCACCATAACATAATGGGGATCATATGTTGAAACAGAGCAAAAGTGCTAGCTCTTCTTATAAAGCCATCAGAGGAGACCCAAACAGATATTTGTATGCCAATGTTCACAGCAGTACATAGGAGACCCTCCTGATCTCATCCAATCCTGGTTTACCTCCCCAAAGTAATAACACATGAATTTTGAGACTTTCTATCATATGAACTTTGTGGGGGACACATTCCAGCTATAGTATACCTAACCATAGGATGCAAAATTATAAAATTCTTAGGAGAAAATGCAAGAGGAAAATCTACATGACCTTAGTTTTGGTAATAGATTCTTAAATATGACACTAGAAGCAACAATAATCAAAAAAGAAATAGATAAATTGGACTTCACTAAAACTAAAAACTTTTGTGCATCAGAGGATTAAAGAGACTGAAAAGATAACCCAAGGGATGGGAGAAAATACTTGAAAATCATATATCTGATAAGGATTTCAAACCTAAAATATGTAAATAACTTGAGGCTCAACAAAATAGACAACTTGATTTAAAAAATGGGAAAAGGACTTAAATAGACATTCCTCCAAAGTAGAAAAAGTTTTTAACATTATTGGTCATTTGGAACATCAAAAGTACAATGAGATACCACTTCACACCTGCCAGAATGGCTATAATTTTTAAGTGGAAAATAAAAAGTGGTGGCAAGAAAATAAAGACATTGGAACACTTGCACATTGCTGGAGGAGATGTAAAGTGTTGAACTGTTGTAGAAACAATTTGGCAGTTCCTCAAAAAATTAAACATAGAATTAGCATCTGATCCAGGAATTCTATTTCTAGGTCTAGAACCAAAAGAATGAGAACAGGTGGTCAAATAGATTTGTATGCCCATGTTCATAGCAGTATTATTCACACTAATCATAAAGTGGAAACAACCCAAGTGTCAATCAGCAGTTGATGCAATAAACATACATGCAATCTATACAGACGATGAAATATTATTCAGCCATAAAAAATGGGTGAGTTTCTTTTACAAGCTATGCTATGAATGAAACTTGAAAACATTTTGCAGTAAATGAAGCCAATCAAAAAAAAACAGGGCAAATATCTAGAATAGGAAAAGTCACAGAAACAGAAAGTATATTATAGATTAATGGGATTATGGGAGAGAAGAATGGGGAGTTATTATTTACTGGGTCCAGAGTTTCTGTTTGAAGTGATGATAAATAATGGAAATAGTGGTGATGGTTGCACAACACTGTGAATGTAATGCCACTGAATGATAATATTAACAATGGTCAAAATCGAAAATTACAATACAGAGATATATATTATGATATATATTATATCTATATCATAGTTGTCCATTTTTATATATCATATATATGCATATCTCACCATTATACAAAAATGGCAAAGGAAAGAAGTCATTTGTATTAATAAGCAATCTGTCACTGTGACAAATATCTGAAATAAAACAACTTAAAAAGAAGAAAGTTTTATTTTGCTCCATCATTTTGAAGGTTTCAGTCTGTGGTTGGTCAGCCTGATCACTTTGGGGTCTGTGTACATTATGCCAGGAGCACATAGCATAGGAAGCTGCCTCCCTCAGGGCAGTCAAGCAAAGGGAAAGGTTTGGGGTCCTGATATGCCTTTTAAGGGGTGCCTTTAGTGATCTAATTTCCTTCCACTAGGCCCCACCTCTTAAGTATTTCACCACCTCCCAATAGCACCTTAGGCTGGCAACCAATCTTTCAACATATAGAACTCTGGGTACACTTATCTAATCTACAGCAAGAATACATAGAAAACTACTTTCAGTATTTGCATTAAAAATCACTGGAAGGATATATAATAAATTAATATAAGTGATTATATTATACACTAATACAGTTTCCTGGCTCAAGCACAGAAATACTTCATACCTCACTGGTAAATGCTCACTCCCAAATTCCCTCAATTTCCTCTACCTCTGCTCTCACCCCAGAATACCTAACTGCCCCCATGTTCCAGAAAGTGGGAAGTTAACCATGGCAGGCAGGCATCCAGCAACCTGGTACAGATGAGGTTGGGTGGTGACAAGGTGGAAGAGATACTGCATGCTAAGCCTTGGCATGTCCTTTTGAGTTCTGGACCATCTAAATATAGTACCTATCTCTGATAATAAAATTTTAAAGCTAAAATAAGAAGCAAAGAAGAAATATACCAGATGGAAAAGGCAACTTGAGAGAATTAGAGCCAAACAAATGTGTACATGTGAACCACGGTGACACAAAGAAAAACAGGGCTTGGGGAATTACAAATCCTGTAGAGAGGCTTGAATATATGAGAAGAAAAAACTAGCAAAGTAAATTTGGACCACAATATGCAGCATTAATTAACTTGCATTATTTCCGCAGCAGAGACAAATCAGTTAGAGTCACTTTGTTCTTCAATTAGCAGAAATCCTTGAACAAATTTATATGTTGGAAAAATCACTCTGACTAGTACAGAGAGAATGGTTTAAAGGGGGTGAAAGTAGGAGAAGTAGGAGGGCAGAGATGATAAAGAGTGTGGTAATGAGATAAAAATAGAAGAAGCTGAAGGGCAGAAATCAAATGATCTTTCTGAAAAATAGCTTGAGATTGAGTTTGTTTTTTTTTTAAAGAAAGAACAAAAGATGACTCTTAGATTGTTAACTTGGTTAACTAAGAACAAAAATGACCTTTCATGGGGAAGATCTAAATGGAAAATAATTCTGAATTCTGAAAATGTAAAATGTGAATATATTGAGATGCCAACGATAAAGCATGAAATAATGTGGTTCTCAATAAAATGTTATTATGCAAATGTAAATGATGCTTCCAATTTATTTATAAATGATTTACTAAAAAAGATATATGCTAAATTTTACAGGAAAAAGATCTTTATATATAAATGAACGTCAACTCAAGAGTAAAATTGAAATGTGTCTCAAAGACTCTTGTGCTGATTTTTTCAAATTTCTTCCACTGAAATAGCTTGGGTGTTAGACATGTAGGAGGATGACCTTCTGTTAATGCCACTAACTCGAGGATTTTATATCTTATAGAGGTAATAAATAACTAATGTGATTTTTCATAATACCAAGTATTATTTTCCCCCATAAATGTTTTCAGAATTCTATATTTCTCTGCAATATTGTTTCCTCTGAGTGGAAATTAGGATGAGCAACAGAAGTTTCATATCTTCATGACCAAAATGACTTTCTTCCCTCAACTCTTCATCTGTCTCCAGCTTCACCTCTCTTTTTCCCCAACAGTTAAACATTTTATGGAGTTATCTATATTCATATTCTTTATTTCACATTTATTCCTCAACCTACTTTGTCTATTCCATTTCTATAAGTGAAATGGCTACGGCTAAGGTCAACAGTGCCCAACACATGTCTAAATCATCTCTATGTGGTCTCTCTGTTTCACCAACATGCTTAGACCAATCATTCTTTTTGAAACATTCTTTTTCCTTGACTTATATGCTATTACACATTCCTGATTTCTTTTATCCTTCTATGGTAATTTTTCTAAACTCTTTTGCAAGTTTATTCTCCTCTACCTGGCCATTAACTATTGGTATTTCTCAGGAGTTGGTACTGACCCTGCTTTTATTTTACCTCTCTTCTCTTCCAGGGAAGCTCACCACATCTATGACTTCAATTTCCAATAAATGCCAATGATTTCCCCATCTGCCCCCTTTATTTCAAATCTCTAGACTCTTCTTCTAGACTACAAGTATAAATAACATTTCCTCAAACTCTGAATGTGTATGCCTCAAATACACCTCAAACTACTTATGTGCAAGTAATTACAGTCTTGATTACTCTATCAAACATGGTTTTATTCTAGTAGTCCCATCTTAATGAAATTAATTATCAAAAAGGTACACAAATCAAAACCTCGGTAAGACTTTTAACACTTTTAACATTTATCTTTTATTAAATCTCTATTACCATTTAATCACCAAAACAATTATTGTTTCCTAAGTATCTCTTACATCTCTGTACTTCTTTCTCTCTGTACTATCAACAACCTAATCCAAAGTACCAATATCACTTCTATATTGTTGTAAAAAATTTTTGTAATTATTCCAACTACAACGTTGCCCTGTGTAATCTGAAAAACGTATTGGATGGGAAGTTCTTAGTCCTCAAATCTAGAAAGATAGCATAAAAAATCCTTATTAGTTTCCAAGAAATGCCAGTTACTTAAATAAAAAACAACAGAAATATCTACACACATCCACATCGCATGTTATCATTAGTAATCACCATCTTCTGTTTGATTGGGTAAGAGACTTGAGAAGTGGTAGAGGAAAAAAGGTGAATGAAGTCCTATTTCCATCTTGCTACAACTTCTGCTTGGTATCTGACCTTTCAAAACAGGAGTATCCAGTCTGAGTTTTCTCTTTCAGTCTTTTCCAGATTATTTTAGGGTCATCTGAAAGCCTGGAAAGACCCTGATGTGCTTCTCCAACATGGGTGAGAAAGTCTGTGGTATGAATATGTTCATCTACTTTCTCTTGGAGGAGAACTGACTTCAGTAAAGTCTTCTTTTGCTTTAGGAAGGTACACTGAGCCAGCTCTGCTTTTTTCCTAATACAGTTGGGACACTGTGAAGTAATGTGTTGCTTTGCAGATGCCACCTGTTTTAGTGTTGTCCTCACGTTTTCAAAATACATTCTGTTTAAAAGTTCATCAGGAACAGTACATGTTAAGGCATTGATTTCTGAAGGCTCTGGATGGCATCTAAACTGCAGCTTTTTGTGTCTGTTGATCTTCTTTTTAGAGTCCACTCTTTGATGGATCAAGTTTATCTTAGTGGTGCAAAAAGACTGCAGGGCATTCAGTTCCTCGTCGGACAGTCCATTGATTTCTGTTTGAAGTTTAGTCTCTGGTTGGTTTTGTTCGTAGTTAGTTTTTTTGTCCTTGAGATAGTGGATCCATTTTTGAGTCAACTTCTTTTCGTCATTTTTGAAATCAGAAAGCTCGGATTGCTTGGTTTGTTCTTGCAAGCTTGCAGCCAGTTTTCCATCATCCGATTCTGTCCCAGAGGAGCTGGGCCAGGACTGTTGTCCTCCAGAGGGACTGAGAGAATCAGAACTCTCTACCTCATCAGTAAAGGACCCGGCCGTTTCATCAGAAAGGTGAGCCATAGCACTTACGTCGGTTTGAACCAATTCTCATTGATCTTTTTAAATCCCCAGACTTCTGGGCAGATGGATATCACATTGCTTCAGAATCGGTTTCTCATCTGCTTTGCTTTCGTCAGGAACTAGTGAAGGATGAGCCCACAGACCCTAGCCTCGGCGCCAACAGCTCAGCGGCCCTAACTTCCGGGTGACGCCTTTCCCCGCTGCCTTGGCGACATGCGCTGGTCATGCGCACTGAGTGGACGCGTCCTAGGCTCCACCTCCGCTAGAGCAGTTCTGGGTCTCCCACTTAAGTGCGGGCTCTTGCCTTCTCCTCAGTAGTGTTTTAACTACAGAATCTAAGAGTCAGTGGGAGAAGGTTGCAAGTTTCATTGCTTCGGGACGGTGAGTGAGTGACGTCACACTGGTTACACCTTTGTAGTCTTAACAAAGACAGGGACAAATCCTAAATGAACAGATTTTAAAAACAAAAAGTGCTGCCTGAAATGCCCAAGCGAAAACCTGTCTGTTTTATATGATTACCTATTTATAGAGGATGTTTATTATATAAATACTGAAACCATTTTGTGCGACCTCTTGCACGACTTTCTGTGCTGCAGCATTCTGGTACCTGGAAGTTTTCCCAGATCAGTTTCTCAGGGTTTTTGTGCAGGCAGGTTCCCCTCTGCCACGTCAATACTCTTTATATGACCAATTACTCCTCCTTCAAGTGGCATTTCCGCAGGGAGGGCTTCATGCCCACCCCTGCCCCAAACACTTTACAGACTTATAGTTTCCAGTTTGTGTTTGTGTGATTTTTTTTTTTTTTTTTTTTTTTGATAAGGCCGAAGCCATGTCAGTGTTGCAGGCTGGTCTAATGACCAGCAATCAGCAGAGGTATTGTAGCCATTCAGTAGATCTCTGCGGAATCAATGAGTTGACTGATGTGGAAAAAATAAACACTATCTTGCTGGGGTCCAGTGGAGTAAGTACTAACAGCTCAAGAAAATCTAATTTTTTTTTCTTCCCTGAAACTTCAAATTTATTCTGTTTCCCATGACATATCTTTTTTAAAAAACAACAACAAACAAAAAAGGTAGTTTTGTTAACAATTTTCAGGAATTATAAAATGCTAACTCTGGAGATGGACTTTTCCTATGTCTTAATAAATACCTAGTCTAAGTATCTGGAATAAACTTTTTGTCTCTATCTCTCTCCTTCTCTCCCTCCCCTGGGGGCGTGGTGGGGGGGATTCACTTTGACCCAGATATATTTAACATTTCCCAAATAACTAACTTTGTCAAATGTGGGATATTTAAAAAGCGGCTCTCAAATATGAGCCAACTTCATACTAAAGTTAAGGGAGATTCCAACTTCTTTTATTCAACTCAAATTCTATTTTATCACATAGTTAGACTTTAAAAAGAAGGTGCAGGTGGTTGTGGTTGTATATGTCTAATACCAGCAGCTTCGGAAGCTGGGAGGATTGCAAGTTGAAGGCCAGCCTCAGCAATTTAGTGAGGCCCTGTCTCAAAAAATAAAAGGAGCTGGGAATGTGACTCAGTGGTAAAGCACCCCTGGGTTAAAACTCTAGTACAAAAAAAAAAAAAGTGCAGATAATTGTGAGTAGTTCAAGTGGAATCCATCAAGACTCAAGTTTTTCTTTTATCATTTTGACTTCAAAAACTCCTCCTCATTCTCTGAACATTTTACATATTCATATTTACACAGAATTAATTAGAATCATTTTCTTCATATAACATCAACTATATTTCAAATATGGTATATTTCTTTCTTTTCATATCCTAAAATTATGGAGTAATCTCCCTTTAAAAAAAAACTGGTGTTGTAAATTTCTCTTTATATCTAAAAAGTAACTTTATCCCAGGAGCCAATAAATTTGGGTGGTAAATTATACAATTAATCAATTTCTTTAAAAGTAGCAAGACCCAGTAGACAGTTTAAGAACTCTAATAACTGTGTTATCTAAGGAAGAAAAATAGCTCAACAGTGTGCTATCATTATCCAATAATATTCATGAAGATAGAGGTCAAAGTGGATTTTAAACATAGAAATTATTACTCTTTATATAAATCATATAGTATTAACTTTTCAACTCTGTCTCTGAGCAAAGTTTAAAAGGTGATGCTACTAAATTCCACAACCCTTGTTACTTCTTTTTATCTATGAAATTAAGGTGATGTCTACCTACTGTCTTTTTTGTAAGTAAAAATTGTCGGTGATGTGTATGTGAAAAACTCAGACCATTTTGCTGTACTGACAAAAAATATATATTCTATATTACTAAGAGATTGTTAAAAGAACTATGAACAAGCATGATACATTAATTTTTAAATTAATTTTTTGGTTCTTTCAAGTGAGAGTTGAAAATAGAAAAGCATTAAGGGGAAAGGAGGTAAAATTACTACTTCCTATCTTATCTCAAAATCTTTTTATTCAAAACTGATACAAATCACTCCCACTCACTGTACTAAAGGCAGATCTTATCAAGATTCACAGGAAAAAAATGCAATATAATATTTTCAAAATTTTATTGCTTCTTTTAGAAAAAAAAATCAATGAGTTAACAGAAGAAATATTTATATCCTCAGAAAATTCAATAGCAATATTTCAGTTTCCCAATAACTTTGTTACAGAATTATTTATTTTTGGATTAGTAAATATCTATTAACTTTGAAATAGTTTCTGCAAAATTATTCAAACAAAACTTAAATGTGCAAAGAATATGCTGCATTTTTTCTTATTAATGTAATTTTCCTTACAAGTTCTCATCCACTTGGATAACCAGGTATGTTAAGAATTCACCTGGTAATTAATATCACAGACATTCCCCATGTAAGTCAGTCTTATTGTGGCAAGTGCCCAGTCAATGAAAAATTAAACTAACACAATTTTTTCCTTCCCTCTTCTCCTCCCCAAGATGGTGCATGAGAGGAAAATCTTATTATATTAGGCTTCTCTTATATGGATGGGGTCCTTTACATTTGTCTTTCATTCATACCATTATGTTTTTTAGAGTTGACTATTACTTTGAAGATTGATTGTTAGTTTTTTTAAAATATAAATAAAAACACAAACTTCTGTCCTCCTTTCTTTAAAAAATATGCTTAACATATTCTACACATTACTCTGTTTTTATCTTAAAAATATATTTTGGATGTCACATGACATCAACATGTATATATATTTCTCATTTCTCTCTACAACTGGATAATATTCCTTTATAGGAATTTGTCACAGTTGATTTGCTTGTTTTGATTGGCATTTTGCCATCATAAAAAAAATCAAATTTTCCTTTATGTCTTTGGAAGTACAGTTTCAAGATGATTCCTAAGTCTGAGATTACAAGATCAAAGTATTAAAGGCATATATAGTTTTCTATGTATTGCTAAATTCTTCTAAGGGGTGCACCTATTCCCAACAGCTTGATCCACAGGATATATAATCAAATTTATGGATTTCTGCCCCCATCTAATGGGTAGAAAATAGCTTAATAGAATTTGAAACTGAAAAACCACAGGGGGAAAAATCATTGAAAAAAATATGGGAGTCATAGATCATGATCTGAATTTTGATCTCTTGATCTCGTGATCAAACATGATTTCTTTTTCTCTTCATGTAGACTGCCTATTCATTTCTTTTGTTCAATTTTCCATAGGATTTTTGCATTTCTTGTCAATTCTTTTAAAGCACTTCATATGGTGAAAATATCATTTGTTTTTCTGTAACATAATTTTGAAATGCTATTTCATCTTTTTTTTCTATTTGGTCTAGACTACTATTTTTTGCCATTCAAAAGTTTGATTTTTTTTTCATTTTTTTCAAATGTATCAATCTTTCTTCTAATTGTTCTTGGATTATTTGTAGTAACTTTTTATTTTATTTTATTTTATATTTTATAAGACATTCTCCTATTGAAATTGGCTTATTTCTCTTGGTGTACAGTTTTATAAATTTTGGCTCATGTAACCATGTGAAAGTTGTGTAAACACCATCAAATCAGTATATAGCATGCCCTGTTTTATCTCCTTTGCAGGCACACCCAACTTACCTATGTCTCCCAAATTTTTTTTTCAATGATTTTTCCCCCTGTGATTTTTCAAATATACAATCATGTTATCTATAGTTGAGAAAACCACTCCTTTCTAATTCCTAAACATTTTTGGTTTGTTTTGGGACTTGGATCCAGGACCTGAAGCATGCTCAGTTAAGCAATACAACAGAGTTACACCCTGGCCCATCTAATTCTTGTATCTCTAATTGCTTCATCTTATTTATTTTTTCAGGAAATACCTCCAACACAATATAAACTAATAGTGAAGTTAATAATCTTAACCATTTTTAAAAATGGATATTTCTCTTTGTCTCGATTTGCAAAACATATAAAAAATTTCTCATACTTCATAAATGTTTTGAACTTACAAAAACAAGAGATCAAAATTATCTGCATTATATAAAATTATCTGATAAGAAGGTATTATTGCAAAACTCTGTAGATAGGTAGAAAAGTAAATAAGTAGCTAGAATATTGAAGAAATTCACCAGTTAACAAAGAAAAAGCTCTTCAGTTAAAAATATTAAATAGGTGCCAGGGTTGTGGCTCAGTGGGCAGAGCACTTGCCTAGCATGCATGAGTCACTGAGTTTGATCTCCAGCACTATATAAAAATAGACAAATAAAGCTATTGTGTCCATCTACAACTTAAAAAATTAAAAATATATATTAAATAAAGTTTCCACCTATGTTCTTTAAACATTTCCAGAGTATCATTCATTTTACCCAGGTTCTCATTCTTATTTTATATATTTAATACATTTATTTATTTGTACTGGGGATAGAACCCAGGGGTGCTTAACCACTGAAACATGTTCCCAGCCCTTTTTATTTCTAATTTTGAGATAGGGCTTTACTAAGTTGCTGAGGCTGGTCTCAAACTTGCGATCCTCCTGCCTCACTTCCCAAATTGCTGGAATAATGGGCATGAGCCACCATGCCCAGCTCAGATTTTCATGTTTAAAAAATAAGGTTAAATAAAATTGAAACCTGAAAATGGATTGGGTTTTCATTTGTAAATAATTTTTAAATATGTGAGATTTACCCAGTTTTTTTTCCTAAATAATTATAGACACGTGATTTTTATGTAACTGTTGAAAAGGTTACAATAGTTATTAAAAAAGTTTTGTGAGGTAGAGCCTAGACATATTCTGGATGTCTGGATTTTAACAAACATATGTTTTAGAATTAAAAAAAAATGAAGTTGGGCACAATGATGTACAACCGTAAGCCCAGTGTTTCAGGAGGCTGAGACAAGGATCCCAAGTTGGAGGCTAGCCTCAGCAATATAGAAGATCCTAAGCAACTTAGTGAGACCCTGTTTCAAAAAATTAAAAGGGCTGGGGATGGGACTATAACTCAGTGGTAAAGCACCCTTGGGTTACATCCCCAGTACCAAAAAATAAAATAAAGTAAAGTGATCATAATTTTAGTTATCTCTTTTTAAGGGACTTACTAAGAAATTAAGAAATTAGCAAGTTTGGTTCCTTTTGATAGCTCTGAGAAAATGATCTTCTTAACTTGTAGCTTCCCCATGGTTATTTCCGCATGTTGTTTTTCCTCCATGCCTGTCTCTATGTCTGAATCCCCTTTTCTTAAGAATGTTGGTCATATTAGATTAAGGTCCATGGTAATTATCTCATTTTAACTTGATTGTCTTTAGAAAGTCCTTATCTAACAAATAAGGTCACATTCCAAGATACTAGCAGTTAGAACTGCATCATAAGAATTTAGTTTGGTAGTGGATACAATTCTGTGGAAACCAGGTAAAATGTTAATTAAACAGTCCATTTTGGGAGTAAATTTTAGCATAAAACTACTAGTGATTTGTTGAGTGAGTAAAACAGAATTGTTAAATATAGGAATCTACCATTAATTAAAAATCACCTCTGTCTTAGATGAAGGTTCATGGGGGGCTTTGTGTGTAACTCTATGGTCATACCTGAAGTTTTAAATAACAAATTATTTTAAGAAGGCATTATTTTTATTTTAAAATAAGTAAAAATAAAAAAACTTTTGCTGATTTTATTTTCAGATATTTTGACTGAACTATTTCAGGATTTTTAAGGCATTTTAGGCATTTAGCAATGATTTCCCATCTCTCCACCTGAGGATCTGGTAAAATTCAGAACCACTGAGGCATGTTCTCAACCCTTTTTATTTCTAATTTTGAGATGGGGCCTTAATAAGTTGCTGAGGCTGGTCTCAAAATTCACAATGTAATTCATACATTGCTCAGTTAGTTAAGGGTATCAATGCATTTTAATGACAAGTAATGTTGTATATGAATTTGACTTGTATGATGCTTTTGCTACTTTTAAAATAGTGTGATGAAAACATAATGTCTAAGTATTCAGTATTAAGTATATCTGCCTTATTTACTTCCTCCTCATTGTAGTTAAAATTCAGAAAGACTTTCAATATCATTATGCAATTTTAGGCATTTAGGTGTCTGAGCCTTTCGGCAATATTAGTGGAATTTAGGAAATAATGTAAAATGAATCTAAATAGAATGTAATTCCCTTTAAAGGGCTGAAAATATATAAAATGAATCCAGAAATATCGCCATTGATTTGAATTTGAGTTATGTAGTTTCAAGTTTGGGACAAGGTACAGGAACCTGTGGCTATAGATGATGGAGTTGGAATTCACAGTGGTTTTCCTGAACACTACCATGCAGAATTATTTTTCTACTACTCAATATCTTGTACAGCATTTTACCATATTTTTTCTATGAAGTCAGCTTTCATCGTAAAATGAATATTCATATGATTGCAGAGGACTGAATGACATAGCAACTAAATAATTTTGTTTAGGAAGACTGTAAAAATATTTTACAAACATGTTCAAAGTAATCATAAAAATAGTTAGCATGCTCTGGGAAGACAGCTAATGCAATAAATCGAGCTCATGGGCTAAACTTATTTTATCTCCTTATTTGAGATAGGCATTTTCCAAAACAAACTATATCACTGAATAATGTAAGACTTTTCTTTAGAGGCTTCCATGCTTAACTTGAAAGCTGTCAACTCAAAAGGCTGAAACAGAGCAAGACTATGAAACCCAAGTGAATAGCTCATTCTTTGGGTCCCTGCCCTTGCTACCCACTGCCATGTGGTACAAGCCTGAGAGGTGTGCACTATGATAGCTAATGAAGCACTTCCTTTATATCGCTCTGACCAGAACTCCTATTTGAAACCTCTGTATCATGCCAGCAAAATCTCACAATGTTAGCCATTGTTCTGGCTAGCAGAGGCTATTTCTTGTCCTTTCAGTGGCTGGATTTCACACACAAAACTTGTTAGGCCCTTCTGCAAAGAAGTGTAGCACTAAGTCATTAAACCAACTTCTGCTATTTTGTAAGATTGTTTTGTCTGTCTCTTTTACATCACAGCATCCCCCAAAAAAACTAGCAAACAAACAAACAAACAAACAGAAAAGCCAAGAACTTGTAATTTTGAGAACACTTAACGTACTTGGAGTAAAAGCCATTGGCCCTCTTGAAGGCATTCCTACATATCAAATATAATGATACAGGTGACATTATAACCAAAAGGGACAAGAAGACAACTTATCCTGGATGAAGAAAGCAGCATCAAATGGCCAAAATTAATTACACTTTATAATCCTCAATGTAACTGGGAAGTATTAAATGTAACCCACTCGTTATGGTTTTTTGGATATTATTTATCATACTGTATCATGTGATTATGCATTTCCTCAACTACCATTAGATAATGTGTCCAATGCATGCTTTGGCCTAAAGAACAATCCATAGTCATTATCATAGAGCTCTCTAAAATATAGGCATCAGCTAATCTAAACACAAATTCAAAATATTTTAAAAGTTCCTCATGATCTTTAAATTCAAAAGTATATTATGAACTCCCTCCTCCAACCCGAGTTGTATCGGATCCTTCATTTTCAGTAACAAGAGGCAGCAGCACCCATGTTTGGAGTTGTGTTGAGTCTCAAGTGAGATCATACCAAAAAAAAAAAACTTTTACTGATTTTATTTTCAGATATTTTGACTGAACTATTTAAGGCATTTTAGGCATTGAGCAATGATTTCCCATGTCTCCACCTGAGGCTCTGGTAAAATTCAGAACCACTGAGGCATGTTCCCAGTCCTTTTTATTTCTAATTTTAAGATAGGGCCTTACTAAGTTGCTGAGGCTGTTCTCAACATGGTACCTGCTTAGTCACCATTATCATGGAATAGGAGACCTGAATACAGAGATCCTTCTATTATGGTATCTTAATGAATTTGAGATGCTCTAAAAAATACTTTAAACTTACAGAGAACATTAGTTTATTATTTATTTCTCATAGTTCTGGAGAGTGGAATGTCCATGATGAAGGTTCCAGCAGATTTGATGTCTAGTGAGGTTTCACTTTCTATTTTATAGATGGTGCCTGATTCTTTCTGGGCCCTCATATGGTGCAAGAGGCAAGGCAGCTCCCTGGGGGCTTTTATATAAGGGCATTAATCCCAATCATGAGGGCACTGACCTTATAGCATAAACTCTTCCAAAAGGTCCCATAACTTAATATCATCACCATAAGGGCAAAACTTCAATATATGAATTTTGATGGTAGCGAGGGTGGGGTCATTAACATTTATACCAATGCATATTGGCTGCTTCAAATGAGTTATTTAATCTTTAATAAGTGTTGTACCCTTCTGATTCCTTGGTTTCATATTTCTTTTCCACTGCACTCTAACATTTCCCCAAAACATTAATAAACTTGCATATGTGAAAATATTTTGAACAGCAAATAACTAAAAACATAAAAGTTACTTCCTCAAATTGAAAAAAAAAACAAGTGATTAAAACCTATGATCTCACTGAGCCCTATTATCTCAACATTTCTATCATCTTTGTATTCTCCTTTTTTGATTCCTATATTTTAGTGAAATTATTAAATCTTTAAGTCAATATAATTTAAATGCCAGAAAAGTGGATTTCACAAAGGAAGACTTCATTCTATTTAGCAGAGGCAAAATTCCATCCTTTCTTTTGCTAAAATGAAAATGTTTTAAACTTGTTAAACTCTTTAAGTACAAATAAATGTTCTTACACTGAACTTATTTTGCTTTGTTCCTCTTTTCCAGATTTTAAGGTAAAAATTTGTTTCTATCCAATTTTTGAATCCTGGATTAAGGAAAATACTGTTAGTGATAATGTAACCATAATCTGTAATAATATAATCATAATTTTAGTTTGTGTCAAAATAAATGTAATAGGATCATAATATGTTTGTAAAACTATAATATTAATAGTAGTATTAATGTATTTGTGTCTTTTAATATATTCGCTAGCTTCTGAATCAACTCTTCATACCATATATTAATGTGTTTTTATAGTATTTCTAAAAAAAGGAAACTATTGGGTTCTAATGAAAAATCCTAAAATATAATGTCATCCCTCTTCCCCATTCCTTACCCAATTCTGTTGTGTTGTTTAGAAGTATAACCAAAAATAACTGAAATGGGAGCAGACCTCCACAGATCAGCAAGCTGTCTTTTTATGCAGTGGTGGAATGGGATATTTTCAGGGAAAAAAATGGCAACTGGTTTCAAGAGGGGTTTATTTTTTATAGGTTTTAATGAGAGTTAATCATAGCAGAATGTTTAGTGTGATTTAAAATTAGAGACTTGGGCGGTCAGGAAACTAGTGAAGGTTCAAAGCCTAAATCAGGAAGACAGTTGTAAAACCTGGAAACCCATTCATACTAGGATGAAAGTCCACAGCCCAGAGCCCCTCGTTTGCCTTCTCCCCACAGGATCCATCCTTTCTCCCTGGGGGTTGTTATTCCATATCATTCAAGAAATATGTTAATGACAAAAATTAACTTTGAAATGGGAGATGTTTGGAGTGGCAATTGAAAACTACAAATATGTTTTAAACCAATGTGTTAAAAAGATTATTTGCAGTCCTTATTTCTTTCATATTTCCCCCCTGCAGAATATTTTAAATTTTTTTACTATTTCACAGGAAGGATATCTAGCCAAACATCTTTTTTTTAACTAATAGATATACCTGAAAAAAAGGGGTTAATCCAAATAAAGACAAGTTCCATGGGAGATAGTCACATTATTTGGTCGAAAGATTGGTCAATTTATGTCTGAGTTCCAAATTCTCATATTGACTTGACTTTTAGGATTCTTGTTTTCTTTTTACTGTTTTCTTATCTATTTAGTGTGCCCACCCAGCCCCTGACACATACTATGGTATCCACAATGCATAGTAAATCCTCAGTTGATTCTTCATGGCCTGTTGTTACATGAACTCCCAAAGGAAAATAATATTGAAAGGAGAGTCAAGCACCTTAATTCATTCCCCTTGATAGCATTCCATTTCCCATCAGCCAGGTGTTGTGACACTGGACTATAATCCCAGTGACCCCAGAGGCTAAGGCAGGAGAATCACAATGTCCAGGCCAGACTTGGCAACTTAGTGAGGCCCTAAGCAATTTAGTGAGACCTATCTCAAATTTTTTTAAATAAATAGAACTGGGGATATAGCTCAGAGGTAAAGTACCCCTACATTCAAGTTCTAGTATTAAAAAAAAAAAGGATTTCACTTCCCATGAAAAATAGTAAATATCTGGAGCTTTTAAAAGTAATTTGATTTTCTATACTTTTCCCTACTTCTGTAAGTATATAAAAGTACCTATGCTGTAGAAGCTCTAATCAAACAATAGTGGAAACTGGGGAATTGGGTTATGGTTAAAAATAATTTGCAGTTTTGAGTTTAGAAATTCACAGAATAGAATAGAAACCCATAAAGGAGCCAAGGTGTCCGAATTCTGGGAGTCACCCATAGCTCCTTCTTCTCCCTTGCCACCCACACCCATACAAAGTACCATCAGTGCACCGCTACAGACTACCTGCTTTTAGCACAGGACACCACCATTTCCCACTGGGTCCAACAATCCTGCCTTCCAGGTGACCCCACAGCCTCTGGAGTCTCCTCACATCCTTCACTTCCTTTGTCCTTTCTCCCACTTTGACTCCTTTCCAAATGATCATCCCACAGCTGCTAGGATGAAGCATGAGTCAGGCCTTGACCTTGTCCGGCCACATGTGTTGGCAGCTTTTTGTCTTGTTGAACCCTATTACCTGGTGTGAGTTACCTTTTTACACACACACACACACACACACACACACACACACACACACAAAAGTGAGCTATTTCAGTGAGCACTGTTAGCAAAGGCTTCATGTAAACATACTGGAGGAAGAAGGAGAGGAAAAAA
The DNA here is from genome assembly GCF_052094955.1 of Ictidomys tridecemlineatus. NCBI lineage: Eukaryota > Metazoa > Chordata > Mammalia > Rodentia > Sciuridae > Ictidomys > Ictidomys tridecemlineatus. The sequence goes on from NC_135490.1 coordinate 42,960,197, forward strand.
TTTTTAAGCCACTGAAGGTTCCCCTGAGAAGCAGAATCCATTCAGAATTCCACAGCAGCTGCTCCTGCTGTCTGCCCATTTCTCCCTTCTGGTTTCTCACCATTTGAGTCTCAGCTGATCTGTTGCTTCTTCAAAAAGACATAAACACAGATTCCTGATCTTCATGCTCTTGGCACCAAGACTGTGCTTATAGCAACCACCACATCATAAGTAAATTCACAATTGTGCAATACAGGGCCTAATATTTGTCAAAACTGGTAGACTGTAAGCACCCCCAGAGCTAGAAAAAGACTGCTTTGATCCCTAATTAATCATGTATCTTTGCTAACATACCATAGTGTTAGTAAATTATGAAAATAGTAAAAAAAAATCAAATGATTTCATAATCTAGCAACACCTCTGACAACTGAGCAGCTCCTCTGACAGTGTCCTGCTTGGAAGTCAGCTTTCCCCACTTTTGTGTTGCTTGTCACAATAAGGAGATCCTTGAAAGAACAGTCTTTTAGGGCATCTAGTCTGTGTTTGCACTGGGTCTCAATCCCTGGCACACAGCTGGCCTTGAGCAGCAGCAATTGGTGCATCTCAGTGACCTTTGCACAAAATTCCCCCAGAGGGAGATTGCAAGAAGCAGGCATCACATGGTCCCCAGGAAAGCTGGCACACCAGGAAAGTTTGGGACCCCTGACGTGGAATTCAAATGTTGTTGAATACTAGAATCTGTGCTTGAAATGTCAGTAGCCAGATAACACACAAAACCAATGAAATTAGAATCATTGGGAGTTTGACCCAGACATTAGTATATTCTAGGTTTTTCCAGGTGATTCCAGGGTGTGGCTAAGGTAAAGATCCCACACTCTATGCCTCTGTCACCAACATTGCAAAAGAGATAGGATTTGCATCACCTGGGGATCCTTTGGAAGGCTGAACTCACAGCCACATCCAGAGCAACTGAATTGAAATTTGAAGCACAACATATGTCCCTCGTGATCCTCTGTGTGCTGAGATTTTAGGGGCAACACAGCCCTAGGGCATGGGGGAGAAGCATCCATTTCCTCCTGGCTACTGTCCTCTTTTCTCCTCCTCTGGCCACCCATCCCTCTCCTCATCTCTGCTCCTGCCATTGAGAACTACAGTCACCTGACTTGCAGCTCTCTTTCTAACTGCTTTATTTTAAACATTATAAATTATTTTAAACTTTCAGAAAGGCCAGAGGAAAAATAGGACTAACACTCACATACCCACCATTAATATGCAACAAAGAAAAACTCTTATTGTCATTAGGTCCTTTCTTACTAAAAAAAAAAAAAAAAACATTACAAATAATAAAATTAAAGCCACCTCTTCATCCAGACCCAATTTTGTTCTACTCTGTCTCTCTTCTCCAAATATGCTCAGTCTATTGTGCTTCTTTCCCAGCATATGAAATGCCATAACAAATAATAGTTAAGAAAGCCTTTCCTCGGGAGCTAACCTTCTACTGTGTGGCCAGACAATAAGCATAATAAATAAGTAAATTACAATAGAAGGTAGTGAAAGAAAGGAACCATTTGCCCAAAAGAATGCTGAGGGATCCTGGAATTTAAATACAGGGGTCAGGGAGGGCCTCTCTGAAGAGGTGACATTTGAACAAAGCTGTCAAATAGGTGAGGGAATGAGCCACAGGGTCATTCCCTGTGGGAAAAGAGCCTTAAACGGAGAGAACTGCAACAGCAAAAGTCCTCCCCGAGCACATGTCTGGCATGTATAGAGGCCAAGAAAGATGCTCTGAGGACTGGAGAAGACGGAAGGAATTAGAGATTGTCTCAGAGAGTTGGTAAAACCCAATCAGGTGGGGCCTTGTAGGTTTTCAGTGGGACAAGAAAGAAGCCAGACTCCAGGCAAGAGATAATAGTTACTTGAACCACAGTCCTAACAGTGGAAGTGGTAGGAACTGGCTAGATTTTGGAAATATTTGAAGTTTGACATTTAAGGATTTCTTAATGAAAAGGAAACAAGGTGTGAGTAAAAAAAGAGTTACAGAGCAGAAACTGGAAGAATTCATAGAAATAGAGGGGCTGGAGTTGTAGCTCAGTGGTAGAGCACTTGTCTTGCAAGTGTGAGGCACTGGGTTCAATCCTAGCACCACATAAAAACAAATAAAGGCATTGAGTCCATACACAACTAAAAAAGATTTAAAATACTTTAAAAAATAGAACAGAAAAGACATCAGGAAGGCAATTGTTGGGCAAGACCAGAAGGGCAGTGTTTGGAAATGCTAACTCTGAGGAGCCTTTGGACAAAGGCTAATAGGATATTCTAGTAGACTCATCTGGAGACCACCGGGAGCAATCTGGCTGGCAATGCAGAGGTCTGAAAAGTCATGAGGATATGGATGGTTATTTTAAGCCACTGATCCACCGGAGTTCACCAGAGAAGTATTTACAGATGAGAAGAGAAAGAAGGATACCCTGTGTACCAACATAAGGCAAGGGGACGGCAGCAAGAGCCAGCAAAGGACACTGAGAAGGAACAGAAAAGCAGGAGACACGAAGAAATCTGGGAGAGTGGGGTGTCCTGAAAGCCCACTGAAGAAAGGAACGGGAAGGAAGCCATTAACAGTCTCAAACGCCCCAACAGTAAGATAAGGGCTGCGAAATCACTATTAGATTTATTAATGTGTAGGATTTGGGAGACCTTGCAAGAGTAGCTTTGAAGTTGTAGGGATCAAAGCCTGATGGGAATTGGCTTTAAAATCAATCAGAAGAGAGAAAATAGAGATGATGGATATGGACAACTTTGGAAAAACTTTACTATAAAAGAGAGTACAAAATAGGCAATAGCTGGAGGGGTGAAGGAAATCGAGAGAGCATTTCACTTAATATAAGAAAAAGCATTACATGGGTATGTAGGTGAAAAACCCAATAACATGGAGATATGAAGGTTCAATAGATAGGAGAGAAGTTACAGTCACACCCCGTGACATGAGGTGGAGGGGTACATGCTCAGAGGGATTGGTTTAGAGAGGAGCTTAGATAATATGTATAAAGTGGAACACATGTACATAAAAGCTGACAGAAACATATTTAACTTTGCAATAGAATAACTTTAAAAAGTCATTTTTAGCCAGATGCTCTAATCCCAGCAACTCCAGAGACTGAGGCAGGAGGATCTCAAGTTTGAGGATAGCCTCAAGAAGTTAGCAAGACCCTGTCTCAAAATAAAAAAGCAAAGGGGGTGGGAATGTCGCTCAGTGGTAGAACAACAACCCTAGGTTCTATCCTCAGTACGGAAAAAAAAAAAAAAGGCACTCCAATGGGTGTTGATAACTATGGCATTAATGACATCAATATTATGTATGCTGAAGTAGTAAGCTTTTAGTTTAATACTCCTATTGCTAATTCTGTGGTTAACTAAAGAAAGCTAAATTTCTTAAAAGCATAATGCTTTTTCCAAAAAAGTAAATAATTTCCAACATACCAAATAAAAAGATTCATAATTAAATACCTATGAATGCTTTCTAGAAAAGTTAGCATTTGACTCTAAAAATAGTTAATGTGTTTTCTCTATGGTTATTTTCTCTCATGCTTTGGACTTTCTCTTAAGAAAATAAAACCTTAACGTATATACGTATATATGTATAATATATAATACTATTTATTCCTATTTTTACAAATGAAAAGGATACATATTTTAGTCACATTTCCTTACATTTTAACAATATGACAAGATAAAAATCTTTAAAAGCATTTTTTCTGTAGTAATGTTTTTGCTTATTTTTCTTATGTTTCATTGTGAATATTCTCAAAAGCTAACAATTAATAAACACATTTTCATTCTTGCAGCATAATATAGAACAGCCATCTTAAAACAATTGTTTGTATGTATCCACTCACAGACATTAAGTTCTGATATTCCTACCACAAGATTAAATTAGTATGAATCTTATAATTTCTAGTTTGTTTTTATTGTGTCTGTACTTTGGACATGTCTTTTTCAAAATATCAAACCTATATATTCAGCTTGTTCAATTTATTAAAACTTTTTCCATAAAATCTTTATTGGCAAATCTAAACTTCATTATCAACCAGTGAGATCCAATAAACATGCCCATATGCTTCATTTACAGTCCTCTTCCTTCTGAATTCTGGTTTGTAGATAAATAGACGTTAAGACAGGTGGGAATGTATAAAACTTTGCCTTGCCAAAAGTCTTTCACCTGGGTAAAATAAGATGTTGTAGCTTCAATTATTTCTTACTGAAGTTCCCAGCAGAACTAGATAGGACTTATGTAGCACTCTAAACATCTAACACCTGGGAAAAATGCACCTTATCTTCACCTTTAATATTAAAATTCAAATCATCTTTAAATATCTTGGGTTGATCATGGAAAATCTCTCTCTGGGTTTAAGTCAGTCTACTGTATCATCAGAGAGGTTGCCTGTCTCTTACTCTACTCTGGGGATCTTAAGATGAAGATAACATCATTTAATTCTTCAATCTCAGTACCTTTCTGGCACATAAGCACAATAATTACTTTCCAAATGAATATACGTGTTTGTCTATTCCTATGTATTTTAAAGAAAAGACATATAATGCTCTTTAAAATAATGGAAGGGATAAATATAAGGGGTTGCTAGACTGTCTCTTTAAGCACCAGGTTTTTCATGTGATCCTGGAGAATCCAAAAGTATTCCATTCCTGAATTGCCTTTGTTTATTTTGGCAGAAACACCCTTGGAGTTCTTTTGGAAATTAGTTTAGTATGACCTTCCATTCCTGAAACCACACAGGCCTATTTCAATCAACCTGTTCTTTTCCAGATGTTTTTCTATCACATCCTTTAACATGGTTTAAAATTTTAATTCCTCTGCTGTTTAATGTATCAACTTTTTTGGACTAGTTGTGTCATATACATGAGTTATGTGTGCTAGTTCCATGGCAATGTTTCTGTGTGATTTCACTGGGATATTTCATGGAAATGTAGAAGCACAGATGGTGGAACTCTAAGTATAGAGTTGAAGCAGTTACATTTGCTTACCTCATCTAATGTTTTACAGAGTGTTTTGAAACAATTTTCAACTCAAATGGAATTGATTTCCTAATTCAGTTTGGAACTTTCCAAAGAATAATGAGCTCCTAAAGAAAAAAAAGACTTTCAAAAAAAAATTGAGTTGCATGTAATACAATTATTTCACCTGCCCCTTGGTGTTTTCTCCTATTACTCATAGACTTATCACCTCACTAAAACTGATCGCTCAACAGTGAATACTGCCTTCTAACTATTTTAGAAATCTGACTTAAAGTAATTTCTACTTAAAATGTTATTTCCTTCCTGTGCTTTTACTGCTAATTTTTGCCATCTCTAGAGTTAGAAAGCAAGTTATCTTTATAGGTGGAGACTCCTGACTTTTAATGTAGTTGGTCAATTGTAGCTAAATTTAATGAAAGGGAAACATTCAAAAATAAGATAAATATTTTATATTTTATAAATATTGATGGTGGAGAGAAAGGATAAAAGAGAGAAAAGTCCTGTCCAGGAAATTCAGTAATTATAATTGTTCTCCCACTGAAAATATGCTTATTTTTTTTCCTGAAGTCCAGAGAAGTATTTTCTAAAATGAGAATTTCTCTTGATAGAAATATAAGATCTTCTCCATGATTCAGCTAAATTTGAATCAGCAATAATGCCAGTTTCACATAACTAGAGCGTGTTGTTTCACTGGTTAACTTGCAGTTTATTGGCGTGTTATACAGACCTGTTGTCTATGCTACCAAGAGATGTGCTCTTAGGACACAATGTCAGCGTATTATCAAATCCATAGGAGAGATGACCAGAGTAAGAATAGCAAAAATTGAAAATTCATTACATTTCTTATTTAAAACTTCTTTTTCCAAAAGTAGTACTATTTGTGCATGATTTAATTGTTTCATTATTGTATTTAAGACAAATATTTGAAAGTGTTTGTTAAGTTTCTATTATATGCCTGGGGAATCACAATAATAATTCGGTTTTAATTGAGCATTCCCGTCTTGAATAATGTATAAGCAAGGCACATAGAGTTTGCAAATGAGGTCTTGACAGGTCACGTGAGGCAGATGAAAATCTCATGGGACACCAGTAAAGGGATTGGGGGTGGAGAAGGATCCATTCGTTCAGCAATTCCTACCATTTTTAGATGAAGAACTCCTTGAGGACATCTAAGTCTCAAATATCCTTTCATTTATTATCTCAAATATTTTATATTCCTTGTGGCATTATTTATTTCTTTTAAAAATACTTCATTGTTATTTATCATCCCTATACTTACTTTAATATTTCATACACACAGCTAATTTCTCTAATTCCTTTTAGTCTCCCTCTTGAAACTAATTCATTGTTCAATTTAATATTAAATGTGTGATACACAGGAAGGAATGAAATATATAGAGGGAAGGCCAAATATTAGTCAGTTTTATAGTACAATATTGGGCACAGAATGTTAACCTAGTGAGGTGGAAAGTGAGGCAGCAGAGAGGATAGTCATGTTAACATAAAGAACTACTAAAAACAGCAAATATAGATGCCAGGAATTAATGTGGATAGAGATAGATATATCATTTATTCCTCACCACAACAACTTCTTGCTCTCAAATAACATAGATTTTTAAAAAGTAATCTGTTATATACAGATAATTACAAAACATTTTAAGTCTACTTTTGGCTTGATCTATATAGAATAATAGGGTGCCTAAGAAAAAGTTAAAGAATTCCCAACATTTGAATGGTCTTGAAAATGAAGAAATTTCACACTCCAGACTATCCAATAAAGGAAACATGCAAAACGGAGAAAACATAATAATTGCTAAGAATTTCCAGTAGCTTATAAAAATCTGTTAGTTGTTCATCATAAGTTCTAAATTGAAAATTCTATTTTTATTAACAAATTAAACTGCTTATGATGCAATGTAATACTTCCCTTATATCAGCAGATTTCCATCATATACTGTGAAATTTTCCTTATGATTTAATTGAGGCAGTCACATGCAATAAAATTAGTTGATTCATCAAAGATTTTAAGGAATTATATGTTATAGATATTTATCACATGATAGTAATTAGTTTGAAAGTGTATTATTTATATACAACTCAATTTAAGGAGAAATTTCTCCAAAGATTTCTTCACTTTAGGAAACATAGGGTGTCTATTTCAGGAAATGTAGAATTGTTTAACAAGAGACAGCATCCTAGAGACTCTTGCCAAGTTATGACAGAAGTCAAGACTGATGAATAAAGTATGGAAAATGGAAAGAAGCCTGAATCTGGGATATAATACCCCAGAGTGATTAAGACCAATTACTAAGATGTCAACCCTGTTGTATACACAGCCTAACTTCTAATGCTGCCTTTCATTATCAAAAAGCAATATAGACTGAGTGGATCCTATAATAAAAGACCCAGGAGAGCCAAGGGCTCTGGTATTCTCAGTTTACATGAAAGTTAAATGAGGAGCAGAATGACAGGCTGTGATACATGGGCAAAGCAGTCGGATCCTATAAATGAGACATCTGGAAGGTGATTTCAAGCTGCACCTTAAATATAATCTTGTAAAACTCTGCAGCTAAATATGATTTCTAAAATATTTCTCTGTTTAGTCCAATATAAAGGATGTAATATAAGCCTATTATTGCTTTTTAAAGGGATCCAAACTATTCCATCATATTAAAATAGTTTTTCAAGACTGAGATTCATAAACATTTTACATTGCAACCGATTAAAAGAAAATAAATTCTCAAATTCTTGGTCTATTTTTAATGTTTGGGCATCAAGTTGCAGAATAATTTCAGACCATAAAATTCCATGAGTATTTAGAATTTATGATGGCCGGTGATTATTGCTGAAACAAAGATTAATGACCAATATGAGAAAACCATTACATCTGATGAGCTGACCATGGGTCCTATAAATAGTGCATCCTTTGCAGGATTTTTGAAACTATTTTTGACTTCATAATAGATAAGAGTTCTAAGATACCACAAAAGATTGTTTTCTTAATCCCCTTCCTCATTCGCTTTAGCATATCTTGGAAGCCACTGCACACATCTAATGACTTGTGAACTAATGAGCTTGGCTAGTGTCCCACTGTGTCCTTAAACAATTAAAAAATTCAAAGTTGCAAAAATGGTTCATTTTTAATGTGTTTGATAGGGCGTGGAATGTTTTACATATCTTAAAATATGCAGATGCTGAATTCTCAATGGCTTAATTGCTCTCTTATCTATTATAAAGTCAAAAATAGTTTCAGAAAACCTTTAGAATAATGTAATAATTCTGAATGTTATTTTTTAACCTCATAGACAGCAAAAGATATTAAGGAAATAGGAATTTTTTTCCAAATATGATGTCACTTATCTTAACATGAATGGTTCATCCAGATGTAGAATTTAATCTCCAGACTCCAAATTCAATGCCTTGTTATTATCAGTATCTGCCTAAATGCTCTATTTTTATGGTACTAAACTAGAGTGAATAAAAGATATTAAGTAGAGTCCAACAGCACCACAAAGTCAACTTAAAATAGACTGAAGTTTTAAGAGCAGAGAATAAATAAACTGTATCATAAAAGGTATCATGATCTAGTCTGGGAATGTAGGAAACCATATGGGCCTTGACTCAGACCTCAAAAGAAAAGTGATCCCTAACAGGTGAAGGTGACTTGTGGAAAACCTGTTTTCCTTTATGAAATCATGAACTTGAAGCTTCCTCAGTTCCCTCTCTTGCACATATTACCTTTCAGTCTAATGTTCTGATCCAATTAATCAAGACATCCATAAAAGCTTTGTCCCTCTTTTAAATGAGCACTGAAAATTCCATATTAACTCTTCTGGGAACTCAAATATTCTGTTTCTAAAATATTGCAGTTCAGTGCAATCATTCATAGTTAAAACAATTTTTGTTTGTTTGTTTGTTTTGGTACCAGAGATTGAACCACTGAGCCACATCCCCAGCCCTATTTTGTATTTTATTTAGAGACAGGGTCTCACAAGACCTCACTTAGCGCCTTGCAATAGCCAAGGCTTGCTTTAACTCGGGATCCTCCTGACTCAGCCTCCTGAACCGCTGGGATTACAGGCGTGCACCACCGCGCCCGCCTGAAACAAAATTTTATAAGGATCCTACTATGTGCCAGGTACCATTCCAGAAATGAGAATATGATATGAGCAAAGAAAATGCCAGCCCTTGTGCACAGGGCTGCAGTACCACACAACTCCAGGGGTGCCAAGAGGCTCAAAGCCTGTGCTGTTTACAGCACCCCCTGAAGGTGGCAGTGCGCTTACTCTGTGGCTCTTAGATGGTAACTTGTTCATGGATGTATCAAGTTCTCCACTGAAGCAGCATTATTGAACCAAGTTTGAAATGCGTAGTCCAAGTAAATTTCCCAAAAGAAATGAATTTTACTCCAAATATTTTTAACTCTATTAATGGACGAATTTAGAAATGAATTGTATATTTCCTTGCCTTGTTAAACAGAATATACTGATCAGACTGAATTTGTTCTTAATGACCATTTCACCATCTTGAACATAGACTGTTTGTGCTAAAATTCTGTGATTATTCTCAGGAGCATGAATCATACACAATACTATGCAATTGCTGAGTAGCCCCAGCTGCTATAGTTTTCAGTTCTTTTGTCTGTTTTTTTTGTAATCTCTTTCTTCATACTGTCTGCTTTCAGATCCTCTCATCTCTGCACCTATTACTAAGGTTTGTTTTCTCATGCCAAAGTACTGCATTTAATCTACTATGTACAGTACATGGCAATCACAGAACCATTTGGGTATGTACAGAGAGCCAAACTTGACACAAATAATGATACTATCCGTGTGTGTGTGTGTGTGTGTGTGTGTAATATATGGTATACCATTAATGTATTTATACTTTTTAACTAAAGTAATAAGACCATGAATAATAACAAGAGGAAATTACTGATTAGAAATGCCATTTTGGCTGTTGCAAGACTTTTATTTGGCCTCTGGATTGTAATTTGTTGGGTTTGTTAGTTGAATGATGAAACTAGTAAGTTATTTCTTGTGTGTGTGTGTGTGTGTGTGTGTGTGTGTGTGTGAGAGAGAGAGAGAGAGAGAGAGAGAGAGAGAGAATAAAATTATTATTGCCAAGTAGATTTTATCCACACATCAAGCTAGTGTATGATAAGTAAAATCAATCAATGCAATTTGTGATAGGAACAGAAAAAAAAGAAAAGCCATGTCACAATTTTATGGACAAATATAGCAATATTTATTTCAATTAAAATGAAAGTATCTTTATTAATAGACAACATAATTAAGCAGGAATCAACAAAAATGTTGTTAAAACAGATAACTGATTTACTCACATCTCAAATTACAATATCAATACACAAAAAAATTTTTATTTCTGTATATTAGCAACAAACATTTGAAGCTACTAAGATCAACACTCAAAATATAGATATTTATGGATGAGTTTAACAAAAGTTATGCAAAACTTACAAACTGAAAATTAACAAACATTACTGAATGTTTACGAAGCCTTAAATAAACTTAGAGAGATACCTCATTTATTGAGCTGAAGATCAGTGGTGCTGAGGTATATTTTTATGTAGAGACAAATTGTTATAGATAATTTTGATCTTCATATTCACCTCAATCCCGATCAAAACCCAAAATATTTTCTTTTGCAGAAACTGATATGCTGCTTTTAAAACATGTGGAAATTCAAATTTTAACTAGATGAGTTAAAACAATTTTTGAAAAATACCTAGACTTGTTACGAATAAGTCACACTAGTCAAGACATTGTGGTGTTGCTGAAGGCTACGTAGGCTCTTTTTCTTTTTGTGACAGTGCTGGGGATTGAACCCAAGGCTTCATACATACTGAGCAAGCTTTCTACCACTGAGCCACATCCCCAACCCCAAAAGCATATCCATGCACTAACAGGAGAGAGAATCCAGAAACACATGAATATAAACGGTTAATTTAATATCAACAAACATGTAAAGCAGTTCAGTTGACAAAAAAAAACTATCCTTTCAACAACTGTTCTGGAAAAGTGTATATGCATATACAAATAAATCGGGGCTCTTACTTCACACCATATACAATAACTATGTTTAAATATATCATACTCATTGATCTAAATTTAAGAACTAAAACATAAGACTTCTAAAGGGAAACAAAAAAAATGTTTGTGATGTTAGAAAAACATTTATTAGAGTACAGAAAAATTCCAAACCAAATAAGAAAAACATTAGTTAATTGAAATTCATCATAATAAAAAACACTTGTACCCTCAAAAAAGACTTGAAGAAAATTAAAGGAAAGCCACAGGCTGGGAGAAAATATTTTTTAAATAAATACTAAAAAAGGACTTATATCCAGAATATATTAGAGATCTTACAACTCAATAAGAAATACAGACCCAAATTTTTAAAAAGGTGGGAAGGCAAAAGATTTGAATGGCATTCACCAAAGAATATACACACTATTAAATATATACATGAAAAAAGTCTTAACATCACTAGAAATATGAAAATTAAAACCAGAGTTAGATAGAACTACACATTTCCTATGATGCTTAAAATTTAAAAGTGTGACTATTCCCAGTGTTTTCAGGATGTACAAGAATTGGGTATCTCAGAGATTGTTGTTGCATATCAAAAATATTTCAGTCATATTGGAAAGCATGGTAGTTTCTTATATAACTATATATGTACTAACTATGTGACTTAGAAATTTTATACCTGTATATTTACCTAAGAGAAAGAAAACATATCTTCACAAAGACTTGTATATAAATGTCTACAGCAGCTAGCTTCATTTGTTATAACAATGAAAATAAAGAAACCAGAAACAATCTAAATGTCCATCAACTTGTGAGTGGATAAATAAATGTGGTATATCTACACAATGGAGTCGTACTCTGCAATAAAAAAGGTCTGATGCCATCTATGCACTGTAATCTGGATGAATGTCGGAAATGTTATCCTGAATGAAAGAAGCCAAATCCCAAATAAAATATAATATATAATTTTATTTTTATAATATTCTAGAAAACACAAAACCATAGTGATATAAATATCAAAAGACTGCTAAAGCCACTCTTGGAGAGAAAGGAAGGACTCTGGAGGGTATGAAAGAATTTCCTGGTGTAAAGATATATAATAATATAATATCCTGGCTTTGTTAGTTGTCACAAGAATTTATATATTTATCAAACCTCATCCAAATTGCACACTCAAAATGGTGAATTTCATCATTATGTATTAATGAAGCTAATTTAAATATAGAATTAGGTGACTGGATTGAACATATGGTGACACAGTGGTATGAAATACCAATTCTGTGTCTCTCAAGAGAACCAGGGTAGTTCTAAACAGGTAAGATCCTGCATTTATAATATATATAAAGACTAGCTGCACAGATTTTTCTAGTCATCATAGGACAATCCGAGTTCCTGCTTTGGTCACCTTCTGTAATCAGTGCCTGTCCCAACATTCAAAACTGTGTTTACAGATTGCTTCTTGAACAAATCCCTGGATAAGTAATTGTCCTGTCTCAGGCTTTATTAACTAACTAATTGGGGCTTCTTATCTTGTCTTCAGAGCCTCATGACTAACCTCAGAAATAATGGCTGAGTAAATAATTTTATTTCAGACATACCCAGCATGTTTAATGATGATGGGAAATTGATGAACCTAATGCCTGCTTTTTGAGCAATATATAGGAGGAAATGTGGGATGCAACCAAAGCCTATGGATTATCCAAGCTCGTTCTAAGGGATGGTACTTGTGTAGTTTACCCTGTTCAAGAACTGAAACTTAAAGTGGGGATTTTCTGTTTAATATCAGACATAAGTCTCATCTCCTTAATTATGTTCAAAGAGGCTCATTAAATCTATGGTTCATTCTATCTACAGAGGTTCATTAAGCCTGGGTTTTCATGATGACCACAGTAATCATTCATTAAGAAGGATCACAATTTTACTGTGGAGTGGAATGAATGGTTAAGTTTAAACATGTTTTTAACCATAGCAATACTTCACTAAGGCAGTAGTGATATGTTTAGCTGCGACTATGGAAATGACCACACTGAATTTGATCATCCATTGCTGTTTCTGTCCCACCGATGACTTTTCTCTGATACCCGTGTTTCTCAATATCCCATACTTGTCCCATTATAATGTATCTCATTAAAATTGATGTATTAGGTGTCAGCATATTCTTAGAATCTATCTGATTACTTGAACTTCAGAACTTCTGAAACTAGGTTTATAAAGCTCTGTTCAGTCTTGATTGGTTCTGCTCGTGTCACTGTGAACTGTATCTCTGGAGTTTTTTAAATGAGCTTGTATCTGCATTTTATAACAATATCTTCTCTTTACCATAGGGTCTCCTAGTTTGGGTCAGTAAAAGAAAAATTGTTTTCTCATATGAATTATATAAACATTTTTTTCTCCTATGGTTTTTTCCAGTATTTGAACTAGAAAGGGTCACTTCTTCCCACCTCTTAATACTGCTTCTCCAGGAACAAAAGCCAGAAGGCTGGATTGTGAAGAGATCTTTAAACCTACATTTCCTAATGTATCAGTCAGCTTAATGATATCATTTGAGCCCTTACCAAACAAACAAACAAACAAACAAACAAAGGGCAGATCTATTGAACAAAGGCAGAATTTCCAGTAATCTAGACAAAAATGAATTATGAGCTACTACAGTAGTACAATGTGAATTATTCAAGATAATAATAGTTTACAAAGATTTAAGGATAAAGACATTTGTGAAGCTCAAAAGAATATGACTATATGGAAAAAATAACAAATGTTTAGTTGGCCATATATGATAATAGAAAGAGGGAAAAATAAAGACAAAAAATTAGAAAAATGCTTTAAGATGAACTTATCTTTTATACACAAAAAAATAACTAGACCAGTGCTTTTTTTTTTAATGTAACAACACTAATTAATGAACAGTTGGAGTCAGAAGCCTAAAATTATAATCTGTCTCTACAACTTATTACCTGAATGACTTCGGGCAAGACACACAGTGCTCGAGTTTGGATCTAAAATGGCCCCCAGAGGCCCATAAGCTAATACTGTGATCCCAGCCTGTAGTGCTTAGAGAGATGTGGAGCCTTCAGGTGGCAGGGCGTAGGGGAAGGAAGTTAGGTCGTTGGGGGTGTGCCCTTGATGGACACATTGGGGCTTCAGCTCTTTCCTCTCTTTCTCTGCTTCCCAGTTGCTATGAGGTAAGCAGCCTCTAGCACCCCATGTTCCTGCCGTGACTTACGGCGCTGCTATAGTTCCAAAGCAACACGAACAAGATCCCCGTAGACTGAAACCTTCCTGACCATGAACAAAATTCATCTTTTGCCTTTTTATATCAAGTATCTCAGGTGTTTTGTCCCAGTGGCAGAAACCTGACTAGGACACACTGCAATACTAAGTCATCTTAGAATTACACTTGTTTCTTCATTGGTAAAATGAGGATATTTACCTCATGCTACCATTGTTTCAAGAGAATTCTTGGCCAAGATGAAGAGAGCATTTAGTCACATTCACCAAAATACTTCACATGCACACACATAAGAAAAGCTACTAGTTTAACTAGCTAATAACTCACAAAAAAAAATCTGAAGGAAATTGACCACACAGAGCAAGAATCGATACATCATATCCTATTGACTTCAAAGTCCCAAGTAGAGGCACATGCTGCTGTTGATACCATCTACAAGCAACATGGGCTTACCAGATCTGAAGATCCTAATTCTAGAGAAGCTGTTATCTTTTTATGCTCAGTGCTAGTATCACAAGCTTGCCTACCCCCTGCCCAGAAAAGATGTTACTGTTTACAAACATAGGGTTCTCCAGGTCCTGGGCCACACTCAATACCAGCAAGTCCCCTTCCTCACCTGGAAGGACAAAGCATCATCCATGCTCTGGTGACCTCAAGAATATCTTTGTTCCCAATTCCTAATATTTAAGAAATAACTACTATGTTAGTTAGTTTTGTATTGTTGGGACCAAAGTATCTACCAGAACAACTTAGAGAAAGAACAATTTATTTGAGCTCATAGTTTCATAGGTTCAGTCCATAGTGAGCCAATTCCATAGCTCTGGGCCTTAGGGAGGTAGAACATCATAGTGGGAGGGCAGCTGCTCAGCTCAGAGAGGGCAGCCTAGAAACAGAGAAATCACTCCATTTTCTAGAAACAAAATACAAACCCAAAAGGCATGTCCCCAATAACCTTCAGTCTCCAAACACACTCGACCTGCCTATAGTTACCACCCATTAATTCATTCAAATTGTCAATCCATAAAATTGATTAACCCACTGATTAGATTATAGCTTTCATAATCCAGGAGTATCACCTCTGAACCTGTCTCTTTATCTCACACATGAGCTTTGGGTGATACCTTATTTTCAAACCATAATGCTCATAGAATTTCAGACGGTTTTGTGAAGTTTTAAGTAAGGTGATCTCATAAAGCTTTCATTACATAGTGATTATTCTATAGTAATTGTTTTTATTATTACATCATACTTTTTGTAAGACTCAAATAAAATAATTCATGCAATTTGGTTATCCCGGAGCCTAGAACACATTAAGTTCTTGCGGGTGAACTGTTTCTATTGTCAATATTGGTATTCTTGGAGTTACCATCACTCTACACTTATCCTTTGCCTAACCATGTCTCGTAGCTTAAGTGAACTTACCCACTCAAATCTTGACTCAAGATTTGAGATGGATTCATGGCAAAAAACAATTTGTATTATTTTTGATAAAAGAACGTTATAGGATCTTCAGTTTGCATTTCAAATATTTTCAGTATTTTATTTATGCTTCATTAGGATGATGAGTGAACTATTGATGATATTCAGCATTGCCATTCATACTCTTCTACAATGATATATGTTAGAATGATTAAATCTTGCAAATATCAAATATACTGCATGAGCTCAATATAGTGTGGAGGGTCTAAAACACAGAGCCAGAACGTAACTATAAAAAGTGATTTTTGACATGTTAGTGGAAAGATGGAATTTTTAACTTCCTTAATTATATTTTCATGATCTAAAAATAACTAAAGAACTTTTCTAGCTTTGAGTTTCTGCTAATATATCCCAGACTATTGTTTTTTTTAATTTTCTGATGAATGTTTATGCTTTAATGTGTTTAAAATAGAAACTTAAATATTCAGAAATATACTACTTAATTAATTGCACCCCTCCCAGTTTTTGTAGACCCTGTCATAGGTTACTGTCCTCTTTACAAGAAAGATGGTAATAATTTGGAGGTTTTAACATAAAATTCCATCATCCTCAGGAATGTGCAATAATGATGTCTTTCCAAAAATATAGTGATATTGCAACAAATTCTTGGATATACTGAGATAACGTTTGAAGTGCAGCTGGCCTAGTACTTTTTGGTTCCAAAGGATTAAAAGGTAGAAGATTGAAGATATTCTAAACACAGGAATTATTTCATCATGTGATGTGGATATGCAATATGCCTTCTCCAAAAATCACCTTGGGGGCAAGGTCATTGCACAAGGCTCATCTGAGATTTTGAAATCAACATGTCCCCTAAGACAGTGGTAGGAGCCTGTAACCAGGGGTACAATAACCTGGGTTCAAGTCCTGCCTGTAACTTGTTAATATTCTGCCAGAATATAAGTCATTTAACCTCTTAGAGCCTCCCTATGATCATTTTTATTTTAATGTGTTCTTTTTAGATATACATGACAGTGGAGTATATGTTGACATATTATACATACATGGAATATAACTTCTTCTAATTAGGATCCCATTCTTGTGGTTGAACATGATGTGCAGTTTTACTGGTAGTGCATTCATACATGAAGATAGAAAAGTGATGTCTGATTCATTCTACTATTTTTCCTATTTCAATCCACCCTCCCTTCCCTTCATTCCCCTTTGTCTAACCTATTGAGCTTCTATTCTTCTTCCCCTCTTTCATTGTGTGTTAGCATCTGCAAGTCAGAGAGAATATTTGACTTTTGGTTTTTTGGAATTGGCTTATAGTCCCCATAATCATTTCTAAATGAATAGATGAGAGCAATTGCCTTCATGTTTTGCACAATATAAAGAAGTTTCAATTAAATTCTGAGTGTCAAGAACCCTCTTCTTTCAGACTTTCATTCCTCCTTTAGACTAACCACTATTAAAAATACATCTTTCACCTATATCCCTTAGCTCCCTTTGAGGCCTGTCATTCAAATAAATTTCTACAATCTTAGATCTGAGGATCCCTCCACTCCCTCACTCATGTTTCCTGGTCACCTCTCATGATGGACTTTCCTAAATGTATTTTCTTCTCTTTGGAATCAGATCCACCCGCTTTCCAAGTTACTTATAAAAAAGTTCCTTTCACTTGTTGATTATGATTACAACTTACTTAGCTTGACATCATTGGTACAAGGAGGAAGATCATTCTTTTTTATTGTCACTGGTGATGAAACGAGTCCCCTTTCTACAAAACCAATCTATAAACTACCTGAGAACCAGATCACATCTGTTAACTCTGCTCAAAATGCAGTATCAATGGGGATGTGTTAAGAACTCAGAAAGTTCTTGATGGCGGTGATGTGATTCTGCACCTCCACCAATAAGCAATGTATGTCTGATTCCATTGGGCCAAAAAGGAACTGCTTAGGCATTTAAGAACTCAAAAATCTATTAATCAGATAAGCAGAGTTTTAAGTATCTCTTGATAATACAAAGTATGAATTTAAAAACACAGCATACTATTTCATATAATAATCTCTGATGTTTGTGTCACAATGTATAGCTTTGCAGGGAAGGACCTTTGGGGTATTTTTGTTTGTTTATGAGCAATCATACCCACTATCTCATTTAAATCTGGATAAAACCCAATTTCAATCTTCAAAAACTATATCCTTGAGACTCATTTTATAGAGAGTATTATTGTTGGGATAATGGTCTAATTTTTAAATGTTAGAATTGCTCTCATCACCATTTTCTTGATAGCCTACTCTGTTTCTTATGAACCAATAAGGCATATCTGTAGCAGGAGAATTAATTTGTGCCTAAAGTTTGTTCACCCTGAGTTGCAGAAAGATCTGGACATACCTGCCTTGCAGCATTTATCTTTTTTCCTCCCTTGTCCTGAAACCCCTTTCCCCACCAGAGGCTTTCCTTCCTGAAAATCTGTCTCAAAAAGTGCACATACATATCCATGCACATACACATCATATTTTAGCCCATTGTCCTGAATTCTTTTTATTTATAGAATACAAAACTGAGATTGGTAGGTATTTACTTACTTAATTCTGTATTCAATTAAGTTAAACTAGGTGTAAATTCATACATGGAAGAAACATAGTCTCATTCTCCACCTAAGATTGAAACCTGGGCCAGTGCTTGGCATATAATGAATTCTTAATTGTATGAGTGATTATGAAGAGATCAGGAGTCTCTAATAAGGTATGAGACAGTGAGTGAGAGTCAGGTGTTACCAGATCAGTTAGAGGAGCTGGTGCAGTGCTGCAAAGGGCAGATGTGATATCCACCATAGTATTGCATTTTCCTCTGTTGCAATCCCCAAAGGCTTATGAAGGGCTGCAACTGAAAGAATATTAACTAAAAATCGTAAGCTCTCTATAGAAGACGAAGAGAACACAAAATTGGTGATACAGAGCTCTGGCTTAACTGTTGAAAAAGAGAAAGCAGTGTCTTCAGGGTTGACAGCAGCTGGCTCTGGCCATGACAGAAAAACATCACCCTGTGTGTACTCAGAGCCTCTCAGCAGGAGTTGTGACATTTCCAGGGGATCAGCACCTTAGCTTTACTTTAGCATCTGAAGGGAAAATCACCTTCTCTTTGCCTCTTTGAAAGCAGGGCTGGAGGAAAATGGTGCCTGTCCAATGGCAACTGAGACTTGGAAGAACATACACCAGGGTTCTCTGAGAACAGTGAATTCCAGTTTTTAACTCCCAAATTAATGTAGTTTGAAAAACAAATTATAATGTGCAGAGCCTTCAACTGAAGTACACCCAGTAGGAATGTGTGTGTGTGTGTGTGTGTGTGTGTGTGTGTTAAAGAAAAAAGAGAAAAATACAACATCAAGAGATGACATGATGGAGCTGGGATTGTGGCTCAGTGGTAGAGCGCTTGCCTAGCATGGGGAGGCACTGGGTGTGATCCTCAGCTCCACA
Organism: Ictidomys tridecemlineatus; assembly: GCF_052094955.1. NCBI lineage: Eukaryota > Metazoa > Chordata > Mammalia > Rodentia > Sciuridae > Ictidomys > Ictidomys tridecemlineatus. The sequence continues at coordinate 42,979,390 of NC_135490.1, forward strand.
TAAAAATTAATAAATAAAATAAAGTCATAAAAACATTTATATTTTTAAAAATGAGAGAAATGATAAGGTTTTTTACCACTAATGAAGTAAAAGATACTACATTATGGAAAGCCTTAATATTTTTGCTATATGTGTATAAAAAATGATAAAAAGGTGCCGTGATTCACTTTGATCAAGAAAGAGTTTTTGGAGAAATGCCTAAGAATGTTCTAGGAATTGCTAGCATAAATGAAAACAAAACCAAAAGTTTGGATAATATTTAAGAGTATGACATGAAAAAAGTGAGACATAAATAATCAGCATTATATAAACACAGCATATAAAATATTTGTGAGGGAGATTTAAATGTTCTTTTTGGTAATAGGATGATTTTGATTCTTGGCCCTCATAAGCTACTGTGTGTTTCCTAAGTTCTGAGGAAAATAACTTCTTCCAGGAAAAGTGAACAAATACTGTCTACTTCTCATGAAAAAAAAAGTTAATGTAAACAAAAATTATAGTATGCTACATGGGAATTGTAATTCATACTTAGTTCCTCCCCCTTCCTTTAAAGATTAGGAAACTGAGGCACAAATAAATTATTTTACCTGAAACCATAGAGATATTTGTTGGCAGAAACTTCTTACTATCTTAACTCTTTTAGTATATTCTTTATATCCAATATATTTTACTTTTCCACATTAAATATTTTGTACTTGCTATGGAAAAATTAGAAAATGCTCAAAATTAGAAAACAAAGAAAAACATCACTAAGATTCTACTATTCAAAGACATTCACTGTTATATTTTGATATATTTTTCCAGTGTTTCTCTCTAGGAATTGATTTCTTGATGAGTTTTTGTTTTATCTTTGCAGTGGTTTTGTTGACTCTAGCTTATTTTAATTAGTATTCTAATATAAGAATTACTAGTAACACCTAGCATTTCATCTAATGCACACATCAAGTTTATTTATCAATTGTTATACTGGTTATTTCCAAACTTTTTTATGTAGTTATGCTATCAAAAAATTATGTTTGGAAATTCTTTTTTAAACTATTTATTCCTTCTGTTCAGTTGTCTGCCTTGCAATTTATATAATTTGGAATATAATATGAAGAGGAACTTTGTAAATGATTAAGTTCAAGGATGAAGGTCAGCAGGGTGAGAAGTTACCGGAGGAGTTTAACCTATCACCAGCCAGTAATAAAAAGCTGTGCTTTAAGGTTAGGTACTTTTTTCAACGTGGACCCTTTGACAAGTTGGTTGAGCGCTCTCAACCTCAGTTACTTTGCCCACACAGGGAACATATTTGTACATCCTTCCCACTATGACTGTTGACAGACTAAAAGAGCAGTCCTGTACAGCACTGAGACAGGGCCGGGCGATCAGTGAGTGTTCGAGGAGTGTCTGTTATGTGTCTCAAAAGTTTTCATAACAACAAGAAGAACAAAAAAGTAATCAGGAATTACAGATCCATCTGGAGACAGGATTGAATGATGGTTTCCTCATTCCAGTATCCAAAGTGCTCGCAAGTTTTAAAGTCACGAAGCGGACGGAGAGGGACCCTGAGATATAGGTCACCTTGGAAATAATTTGGCAGAATCGTATTCTGAAACACCTTTTTCCTGTTGTTCCCTTTTCCCATTCAATTTCTTGTTCCCATACTATTCAATGAAACAAGTTAGTTCAGTGCAAATGACCTTGGGGAAGAGGACAAGGAAAGAGAGCTTTTTTTTTTTTTTTTTTTTGTAAAATATCTTCTTCCAGCTCTAATTGGACCTTCATGGATTAAAAATGGAGAAAAATGTCATCGGCTCAAATTAGATTCTTTCCTAAGACTTGAAGACCTTTGCTTGGACTGGCTGAAGGGAGCTTTGCCACTGAAGAGCTGAGTAACTGGACCCATCACTTCAGCTAATTGAAAGTAACTAGATCTATTTTAAAATGTGGAAGAGGTGATTTTTCCCCCTATGTAATATATGATAAGTCTTTCTAAAAATAAGTATGCAGATTATTTTGATTCATCTTGCTATGAGACAGCTGGGCTGGGAATGGCTCATAATTTAATTGTACACAGTACTAATATTTATTTAGAAGGAAGGATCAAATTTAAGCCCCATCTTAATTCACTTTCCCCCACAAATTTTACTAGCAAGAAAAAAAGGGATAACTCATCAAATTCCCTCCATTATTATTATCATCATCATTATTTTTACTGTTTTTTATAGACAATTGCCAGAATTGAGTGTTTCATTAAATTAACACAATGTAAAATGCTGTATTAGTCTGCTCAGGCTGCTGTAACAAAATACAATTTGTTGGCTTGGTGGTTTATACAAATAGACAAATCTTTTACAGTTCTGAAATTCAGAAAGTCCAAAATCTAAGTGCTGGGCAATTAATCCCTGACAAAGAGCCTCTTCCTGGTATGCAGACTTCCACCTTCTCTCTATGACCTCACATGGCAGAGGAGAGCTCCAATGTCTGTTCCTCTTATCACAGCACCAATCCCATCTCAAGAGCCTTGGCTTCCTAACTTCCTTTAAACTGAGTTAGTGCCTTCTCTAAATATCATCACCTGGAGGCTTGAGGTTTCAACATATGAATTTTGGAAGGAACCCAATTTAGTCCACAGCAAATGCCAAAATATTTATATGTAGTTTTTTTTCAGTTTTTTTGTTTTTAAACCAAGTAAGCTACATTTTGTGACTCCAATATTAAATGCTCTAATAGCTTGGATCTGTGACTAGCTTTTGTTTATACTAAAAAAATTCTTGATAGAACACACTCTTCCATTTTTATTAAAATATGAGCACTAATGTAAAATTGGAACAATATGTCATATGATTTACTGTATTCTGGGTCAAGTGTTGAAAGAACTATTCAGACAACCTGCCAGGTTCTGTTAGGTTACACCCAAAGCTTCACGGTTTAAGACAAATGCAGGCTGAAAATTTGACTCACAGACATGTGGTCTGGCTAAAAACTATGCTACATGTATCTGGAAACACCCACCCACTCCCCCCACAAATACACATACACACACATATATACACACAGAGCCAAGAAACACAGAAATGTCTTCAAAGAATGAAAGCAAAAACCAGAAACTGAATGTCTTGTCTTACAAATTTCCTCCATCTCTTGGAGAAGCAACTTGGTATTTCCTTTGTGGTTTTCATTTCAAGGAATTTTTAAAATTCAGCAGTAAGTTGCTTTCTGTATTATCTCATAATTCAATTCCCTCTTAAAAATGGGTGTATTAATAGAGGTACTTGGGGCATCAGAAGTTTGTATGCAGGTATCAGAGAGGACTGGGAGAAAGCATATAAAATGGTCTGAGAAGAGAGAATCTAATACTGGTTGGCTTTCTCATGTTAGCCTTTAATCCCTCAGGTACCAACATTAATGTTAGGCCTTAGGATAAAAGGATTTTGGAAGAAACCTTAAAATGAACTTCACTTAAAATGGAAAATAAAGCAATATCAAATATTCATAGGGTGCTGTGCATGTCGAAGTATTTACAAAACTTACCAAATGATAAAGCAATTGTTACAATTATCATTAAAACCCCAACAACACTGTGTCTTGCACCTTGTGGTTGCTGTTTAATTGTTCTTTTTTTTTTTCTTTTTCCTAATCAGGATTGGAAAAAAAAAAAGGTGGAAATAACAAAACTACCAGACACACTTTAAGAAAACCATTTCTTATAATTCATTTCCTCCAGTTGCTGATATGTGTTGCTTTGGTTTCTATCTTCTTGTTGAGCAATAAGTACCATTTCTGTTATCTTCATGATCTTCTCATCTAGAAGGCAAGAAAATAATCAACTTGACATGGCTACTCAAATGTGAGCTAAGACAAAATACATAGTATTTGTGGAACAATCTTCTCTAGAAAATTCAGAACCATCAGACCTGCTCCGCCCCTACACAGTGCAAGGAAAACATTCATAGAGACCATCACCAGGGGATTCTGTCTCCAAGTTTAATGGGCCTGTTGCTCAAATTGACTTTACATGTGGAGTTGTTTTTGTCCCAAACTCTAAAATCCAATATCTGTGTTTTTGATAGTTCACACCTTTTACTCAAGACCCAAAATATTATTTTAACTCATTAAAAAACTTGAAGCTCAGCAAGGCCCCACATAAACTAGCTACTGCATTTCTGAGGTTCATTTGTCTACCTAAGAACTTGGCAACTATAACCGACACTCTGCTTTGGCCCGTGAATAACTAATACAAGTAGGGGAAATTCTTTTATATTTTATTCCACAGTAAGGTTATTTTGGTAGTGAAATTCTACCTTCCAACATAAGGATAGAAGAAACCTATTAGGATACATGTTTTACAAACTCTTTCAAACTATTTTTCTAACATTTAAGTTTTGGCAAATATCTTACTACTTTCTGCCAATTATATTTTTCTCTAACTTACAATGACAAATGAAATTTCATGAAAACTTTAATTTAAAAGGTTTTTACTATATATTTTCATTTCTCACACTAAGTGGAAACATGTCATTGAAGTTCATGAAAGAAAACACTGTTGATGTGTTGCTCTATCCCAGAAAATAATTGTGGCCAGGCTGTGATAATGATATTGCATAAATGTAAGGATATCCTATTAAATACTGTGAAGAACATAAACTGTTTTCAAGGTCTGATAAAGAATTGTTTAAGCTATTTCTAACTGTGTCCTTTATAATGGTTAGCATGCTGAGAAACTTATAATCCATAGTAACACAAAAATTTTTACAGACACATGCAGTGATGAGTTTATACTTGAAATTTGGCTGAATTCAATTGCCAAAGCTTTGGTTGAATCCTGATTAATATTTATCTCAAGTAGAAATAGTTATCAAACTGGTAGATGGAGTTGAAAATGAATAATACTTAAAAACATCAGGATTACAGTGACCTCTGCTCCATGAAAATATGAGAATCTATTGAAGCAAAAGTTTCTCTGAAGTTCTGAGTCCAGTTTATGTATAATGGATGCTCTTTTATACCTGCTTATTAGAACAGTGGTGAAAACACTGCAGTTTTCTAGACCTTGTTCAGATATATCATTCATAACATTACAAAAAAAAGAAGAAAACAAACAAACAAACAAAACCCCCAAATCCTCATTCTATTCCAATGCATCTACCATAACAACTATATATCTAGCCATAAAACAAAAAATATATTTAAAAGAATTTAAATCATTCATGGTATATTCTCCAACTATAATGGAATTAAATTAGAAATAAACAATAAAGATAACAAGTGAACAACAAATAATTCTCTTTTTAATATAGATATAAAAATTAACAAAATTTTAGCAAATAAAATACAATAAATAATATATAAAAGATAATATGTCATGATTAATGTTTGTTTATCCCTGGAATGCAAGATTTGTTGAATATTTTAAAATTAATCAATGGAATTCACATATTAATAGTTTAAAAAGAAAAAGTTATGCAGACAAAAAACAAGAAAAATCATATTAGAAAAAATGTTTAAATTCCTATATCCTTTCCTGATAAAAGTTTTTAGCAAACTAAAAGTAAAGTAGGGTTTCTCAACCTCAACATTATGGATATTGTGAGTCAGATAACTATTTGTTGTGGGAAGCTGTTCTGTGCATGTAGCATGTTTCACAGACACTTTGCCCCAGTTGTAACAGCTAAAAATGTGTCAAAACATTGACATGTCCCCTGGGGAACAAAATCACCTCCAGTTGAGGACAACTGAACTTGAGAGAATTCAATTGCCAAAGCTTTGGTTAAACCAAAAAGGGTATCCACATCAGCAACAATAAACAACAAGATTAAAAAGGAAAACACTTGAAGCTAATATTCCAATGGTAAAAGGTTAAATGTGTTTTTCATTAGATCCAAGACAAGGGAAGCATGTCTATTTTAATGAATGTTATTCAACAGTGTAATGCAGACTCTAGCTTTATTCTAGTGGAATAAAGCAACAAGAACAACAATAAATAAGTAAAAGGCATGAAGATTTTAAAAAGAAATAAAACTTCATTCTTATACAATATGATGATCATTTTCATAGAAAATCATATGCATCTTCAAAAAGCTACTAGTACTAGTTAGTCGTGTGACATTGCATGAGAGTCAATTAGATAAATACAACATATAGAGAATCTAGAAACAGAAGTATACATACTTTGGTCAGTTGATGATTGTTAAAGGTGAAAAGACAATTTCATGAAGAGAATTGTTGTAAATGATTCTGAAACAATTAGATATCTGTATTTAAAATAAAAGAATTTTTATTTACACTTAATATAAAAAATTAACTCCAAATGTATCATAGAACATAAATGTAAAAACTAAAACTATAAAACTTCACATAGAATAAAGGAAAATATAGGGGAAATCTTTGTGGTCTTAGATTCATCAGTTTTCTTTGACATGAGGCCAGAAATGCAATCCATAAAAGAAAAACACTGATAATTATTTCATTTACCACAATTAAGAACATCTGCCCTCCAAAAAGACAGTAAGAAAATGAAAAGACAAACTATATTGGGAGAAAATATTTGCAAACCACTTACCTAATGAAGTACTTTCATTTAGAATATTTAGAATATATGAAGATCTGCCCCTTTATTAATTAGAAAAAAAACCCATATTGTAAATATGGACAAAAGATTTAAATATTTATATATTGATTCTAGGATTGAGCCCAGGTGTGCTTAACCTCTGAGCCACACCCCAGCCTTTCTTATTTTTTGAGACGAGGTCTTGCTAATTTTCTTAGAGCCTTGCTAAGTTGCTGAGGCTGGTTTCGAACTTGTAATCCTCCTGCCTCAGGCTTTTGAGGTACTGGGGTTACAGGCATGCACCACTGTACCTAGCTAAAGAGATATTTTTATCAAAGATATAATGATAACAAATAAGCACATGGAAAGAAAGTCAACATTATTAATTATTCAGAAATGCAAATTAAAATTTCAATGAGATAACCTAACATATCTATTAGAAAGACTGATCATACCAAGTGTTGGCATACCCATAGAAATACAAAAATTCTCCGAAACTGCAGGGAAACACAAATTGTACATTGGCTTTAGGAAATAATTTGGGAGTTTCTGAAAAAGTTAAAATATCAAGACCCTAGGTACCTATATAAGGAAATTAAACAATATATACAAATAAAAACTTGTATAAGGACGTTCATAATGGTCTAATTTGTACTGGCAAAATAAGTTTGTCCTAATGTTATTGTCCCAAATGTCCATCAACAGATGAATGGGTAAACAAATTGTGGTATATCCGTATAAGAAACATTACTAAGCAATAAGAACAAATGGACTACTGCTATGTTACAGATGGATCTCAAAATAATTAGATGAACTTGAAGAACACAGAAAAGATATATGCAGGTGATTTCATGCATATAAATTTTTAGAAAACATAAACAATCTGCAGTGATAGAAAGTAGATCAGTGGTTGCCTGAGAGCAGAGGGGGAGGAAAGAGAAAGGAGGGATGAAGATAGACATGAGGTGATGTGTTTTGTTTTGTGATGATATTATCACAAGTATGTGGATTTTTCAAAAACAATATTTTAAATATAGGCAGCTTTCTTTGTGCCAGTTCCAGCTCAATAGGCTATTAAAATATGTAGAGAGGCTGGGGTTGTAGCTCAGTGGTACAGCGCCTGCCTCACATGTGCGAGGCACTGGGTTTGATCCTCAGCACCACATATAAATAAGTAAAGATACTGTACATTAAAAAAAAATCTAAAATATGAGAGAAATGCCAAAAGCAATGGACACCTAGAAGAATCAAGAAATAAACTGAGGAATAAAAATGCTAGAAAACAGCAGCAAACACAAACTACCAGAAGAAAGAGTAATGCAAAACAATGCCTTTCTTTGCAGCATTTAACAGGTAGTAGTAACCTGTGTGGGACTGGTGAAAATGTCCTATTGAAATTGATGATACTAGGTTTCTTTCAGAGAAATACAGGTGCTTAATTATATAAAGATTCACACAGAGAAGCATATTTGCAAATTTCTCATTGTTTTGTTTTTCCTAAGCTATTATCTCTTTAACCAATAGTCTCCCCCTGTGCTCTCAGTTCACAAGGCTTTTTTAATATTCCTCTACTTCCTACATGGAAAATTCAGCTCTTCAAGAATATGCATGGCATTCAATAGAAGAACATCAACAAAAAGTTCAAATCTGACCTTTCTCATTACCTTTGACAGAGCCACCATCCATCACCACCTGAGTTACCATGGTGGCCTCCTAACTGGTCTCCTTGCTTTGGCCCTTAATGCCTTTCAGTCTCTTCACACAGCAGCCAGAGCAACCCTATTGAAATGTCAGGTGGATCAGGTCACTCCTCTACTCAAAACCTCCTACTGAGTCAAAGCCAAAGCACTTACAAGACACTCCCTAGCCTGTTCCTCATCATGAACCTGAGCTTACCTGAGATCTCTCTCCTTTCTTCTTCCATTCAAGCCACATCTCTTGCTATTTCTGGAACTCACAATCTTCATCTTCTAAGGGTGTCCTGAGCTTATTGAATAAACAAGGAGATTTATCAACTCCTAAGATCATATATATATATATATATATATATATATATATATATATATATACACACACACACACACACACACACACACACACACACACATACATATATGTATATTTACATATTTTATATAGTTTAATGTTCAAGGGCCAAGGTATTAAATAATTTAATATATCACTATATATACATTTTTACTATTTAAGTTTATTTTAAAAACAACTTTAAATTTATGAAGATAGTTTTCCATATCATACTTGTTGAATTATAACAATTTTCAATAAAAGAGAGCATTGAACATAATAATCTAAGAAGCAGGTATAAAAAAAGTGTTAAAATTTTTGACAAAGTTAATCAAAAATTGATAATGCACATAACAACTGTTAAACAAAAGTATGTTGTTATTGTTGTTGTTGTTTTCCCCTATCTGGATGTTTGTGTGTAAGATGAACTTATTTGGAGAAGGTACATGTAAGAATTATTGAAAAATTAACTCAAAATTCTGTCAAATAACTTATTTTTGTTGCTTTGACATATATTTGGCAATTTTAATAAATTACAAGGAAAGTTGTTAAATAGAGATTTTTGGAAAATTAATTTTCACGAACAAAGTGTTACTACATTTATTATACAAACTGTATACATGTGGAAACTTTTAAAGTGTTTTAAAAGTGCATTTATTTTTTCTAAGTATTAATTTCAAGTTCATTACTATTATGAAACAAATTAAAATTAAAAGAAAAAAACTTACTGTCACCTGCATTTACCAAAATAAATTCAAGTTAATTCAAGTACTGATTTTGTTTTTGTTGTTGTTGTTGCAAGTACTGAATTAATGAAGATTTTTAATTTTTTTTTGGAGGGGGTCATACCAGGGATTGAACTCAGAGCACTGAGCCACATTCCCAGCCCTATTTTGTATTTTATTTAGAGATAATGTTAGAGTTGCTTAGCACCTCACTATTGCTGAGGCCAGCTTTGAACTTAAGATCCTCCTGCCTCAGCCTCCCCAGCTACTCGGATTACAGGCATGCACCATTGCACCTGGTTCTTACTCAATTTTTAGAGAGTAAAACACTTTTTTTATTTTTTTCCTGAGGTTATAGGGATTCAAGTTCAGGTCTTGCACGTACTAAGCCAGTGCTCTACCATTGAGCTATATCCCCAGGCCCTAAAACACTATTTTCAAAGCATAGATCTTGCTCTGCAAAAAGGGTTATTAGACAATGTTAGAGTCATAGAATAAGTCTTTAAAAGTAGTTCAGATTCAGGGCTGGGGTTGTGGCTCAGCAGAAGAGTGCTTGCCTAGTATATGTGAGGTGCTGGGTTCAATCCTCAGCACCACATAAAAATAAATAAATATAATAAAGGTGTTATGTCCAACTATAACTAAATTTTTTTAAAAGAAATTAGTTCAGATTCAAATTTTCTTAATGAGAAATCATTATATAAATTATTATAGCAAATCAGCCAGCTAATTAGATTTATCAGAGCCACATAGATACAATTTAGATAGTTGTCTATGTGAAGAAATTTGATCTTTAAAATAACTTTCAATACTCTGCTACTCTTTTCTCCCCAAAGAGTAGGAAATAATTGTTCTACTGATACCACTGTTTCAAATGTGTACATTTAACTTGGAGTTTGATGGATAGACAGAGATTCTAAAAATATCATCCAAAATAGAGATTAAAAAATCCAAAAAGAAAATAATTATAATCGTAAAAATAATTCTAGCTACCAGTGAACATTATATCAAAGTAGACTGCCTTATATGGATTATCTTCTCTAATCTTAAAAGTCCTTAGTTACAGAGGTTAAGTGTAAATTTTATCAGGTCAAGTAACTTTCATGGGGTCACAGTGGTGGCTAGTTTTGGAGCCAAGCTTCTATCCTGATACTCCCTTTTCAAGTTTTTACATGTACCTTCTCCAGATAAGTTCATCTTACAGACAAACATCCAGATAGGGAAAAAAACCCCATAATTTTGTTTAATGGTCTGATCAAGTAGAGTGTAGATATTTAACAGAGTAAGATATTTAGATTTACAAATAGAAAGCAAGAAGGGAACAAATATTTTAAACCCCTTGCCATGTGCCTGACAGGATTTTTAGTATTTAAGAAGCATCTCATTATTTATATCTATATGCATATTTGGTTAAGCCTGCATAAGAATATAAGTTCTGAGATTTCTTTGTATATAGGCAACAGAAAAGGAAAAAAAATAAATAAAAGTGATTAAAGATTTAGGAAGTAATGCTTCTAATAAGAAAACATTAAGTCTTGTTTGTTTGGAGAAGAAAGGACAAAATATTGGTTTAATGTTTAAGGAGAAACTAATAAGAGTATCTAGATATCTAAAAAGGCACTCTATATAAATGTATGTGAATAGGTTGCTTCCTCAGGCCAATATAAACAGAAACAAAGCTGATTGTTAGGGGCAGAGTGAATGAGGCCATAACATTTAGGAGGAGACTTTAAGAAGCATTAAATAGGATGCTCATATGATATTGAAAAACCATAAAGAAGGACTAGAGGCAGAGATAAAGATGGAAGTATATAGGTTATTTTACATTGTATTGATCCCCTTTCCATTCTGCCCCAGTGTTTTCCTTAGAAAAATAAATATAAATATATAAACACATGAGTACATGAATTTAACCCTGCTTTCCAATCTGCAAGTTATATGGAAGGGTCTCTATTTTTAAAGAGGAATCTGAAACTCAAAAGATTTAAGAAATCTTCCCAATTTCACACAGTAATTAAGTGGAAGTCAAGGGAGGCAGTTTGTAGAGAAAAAAATTAAAGCACAAAACTTAAAAGAACTAGGTTCTGAAGTGGAGTTGGTCACTTGCCATCAATTAGCTGGGAGAAAATAACTTCTTAATATTTTATTTGTAAAATAAAAATATACACAAAGACTAGCAGGAAAACTAAATGGGCTAGTGTCTGAGAAAGTACTTTGAATATGAATACAAATACTTTGAAAAAAAATCATGAAAGAATGAATGTCCTTCTTGTATGCTTAAAGGTTAAATTTAAAGACTCCCAATGCTCATTTTTTAACAAGTAAGGTTTAGATCTAAATGCTTAGAAACCTTTTCTTCCCGTTATATTTTTATTTGAATACTTCTCCTCCTCAAGTCATTAGTGCTATTTGACATGTCTTAAAATAGATCATGCTTTGAAACAATATTGAGAGATTCTAGCTATCTTGTAAGAACAGAAGTAGTAGCTGTCACATACTTCTTTGAGTTTTCATCAGTCTTTTCACAGAGTATTAAAAAGATGGTCATTATGATATTGGAGGATCTGCTTGCCTTTGTCGTAATTAGAGCAAACTGAGAATAAACATGAGCAATGAAAACTACTTATGATTTCAGAGCTGAAAAGGATGGATATAAAGGCAAACAGGCTTAATTAATTTGTACCTCTTTATATGTCACTCATCTATCCTATTGGGATTGGAATTATTCTCACACTTCCCATTATTGAAAAACTCTAAAAATGTTCAACCCACATGCAGACCCAATAATTAGATTGCCAGTTGCTGAAAAAAAATGTTTAAGTCATAAATAGCAACAGAATCCACTGATCACAAGTAAAGTGGAGGGAAACATTACTGAGTAATCTCAATCAAACAAGATAATCAAACTTAGCGATGCTGTTTCCTGCTTCTCTGGTATAAATAACAAAACTTCCCCACTAGTTTCTCCACAACCTGAATGTCCCAAAGCCACATACCTCATCTTTCCTTCCACTTTCCTTAGGGAGAATTTTGGGTAAGAAAAGATGGAAAATTGATATAACTCCTTTGCTAAAATGACTTTAGCTTCCTCTGCGTTTGTGTTTGTGACATCTTAGTATAAGATGAACTAAATCTATTATTAATTGATGCACTAGTTAAAGCCATACTTGCAGTTTCCATTAGCTTATTTCCTAAATTCTCTAGAGTTGGCTTTCTGGTTTTAATCAAAACCAAATGGTAGTCCAAGTTCCCAGCCTGGAGCAGCTAGGAGGAAGTCATTCAGTGGAGGCACAAGAAAGCAGAAAAGATAAATAGATGATAGTTCACAAAATTTGTGACGGACAAAGGATGCAGATACTGTGCACCGCTTTAGAGCTGTGATTCAGGGATGTGTCATGCTAGATGGAAGCAGTTGCAAGTATTTAATGTCATCAAGACTCTAATATGATCAAGATGGAGTCTGTCTTCTGCTTTTCCAGCCCTGGGTTTGTGTAACTAGAGGATTCCGACTGGAGGTAATGCTCCATGTGCTGTGACACAAACTACTTTATTCTGTGAATAATTCTTGGGATCAGAGAGGTCCTGAAGAAAACATTTCCATTTACTGGCTTCTTGGGATTCGACTTACAGATTTTCTCAGGTACAAAATGTAAGGCTGCAGCATTTTGAATTTTAAGTAATATTTTTAAAAGCATGTGTGTGTGTGGGGGGGGGGTAAAATTCAGAAGAATGACTATTGAAAGCTCTCAATTCATCGTGCTCTCTTAAAAGATCTTTAGAAATGAGCCCTGGCAAAGGTCTTTTGAGGAAACTGTGTCTATACATTTAACATAGTGGAGAGACTGTCAATGGGGGTAAAACTATGTTTTCTTTTCTCTCTCTCTCTCTCTCTCTCTCTCTCTCTCTCTCTCTCTCTCTCTCTCTCTTTTGCTTTTCCTTTTTCTCCCAAGTGTGGGATAGAAAGAGCTTTAGGACCTTATGACTCTCTAGCTAATCACCTCAAGAGCTTTGACAAACTCACTTCACTTCTGTGAAAACTCAGAACTCCTAAAAGCCCAGGCGCCCTGCCCTCTCTCCACTCCTCCCCTCTCCTTTGTGCAGCCTCTCTCACATGCACACTTCTCAGAGGCAGGAAATACTTTCCAGGCAATCTGGGCCTGGTGGTGGAGGCCCCTTTTCGCAAAACATCAGTCTGAATTTAGTAAATTCAGCCTTGACAGGATCCGGCTTCAGCGGAGGCTCCCTCCAGCTGCGGAGGGTGTTTTTGTTAGAATCACACACTGCATAAAACTGCCTAAAATAGAGCCATGATCTCAACCATGAAATGTGGACTTATATTTTGGAGAAACTAACGGAACCGCCTGCTCTCCTAGCCCGAGTCTGGACGGTGTCATGCCCTGGTTTTGCATCTCCTCCTGTCTAGGTAAGAAGCTCAGATTGTCTATGCTTAGAGATAATCTTTGAAGAAGCAAGAGGGAGAGAAATGTTAGCATCTTTCGCAGAGTTGGTGATTTCCTAGGTTTCAGAGCTAAGCCCTGGTTCCAGAAGTGGAAAATGTTTAGTAAGTAGAAAACTGTGAGTCAAGTCGTTTTTGAGCCAAATGTCATTTCTAAAATAGACTCCATACAGATTTTCCTCTTTTCCTCTCTAAAGTCACACTTTGTTTCCATTCCTTCTTATTCCTATTTATTAATAGAGCTATAAGGACTGTTTTTCTACCACATGGCAGAATATGAAACAAATCCCATCTCTTCGCACATTAAGGGTGAGGTGTAAATGAATTGTCCCTTCTTTTGTCAAAGGAAAGGGTAGATAGCACTAGAGTGACTTTTTTCTTAATCATGAGCACCCAAAGAATTTTTTTTGTGTGTGTCACAATTAACACTGTGAAGGCTGGATTCTTCACTATTTCCCCAAGCCAGTTTCAGCCACAAGCTGCTATGGTACATCCTAAAGATTTCATGTTTTTAAAGTGGTCAACTTGAAATTTCAGATACTACGTCTTTCCTAACTGTATTTAACGTGAGTTTGGGAAATGTAAACATCAGAAGTGGATTTAATTCATATTAAATTTCCTTCATTCAATCCTTAGATCATATTTTGTGTGACTGTTTTGAATAACTGAAGTAAATCTCAATGACAATGACACTCCTATTTCAAAGTAGCCAAAATCAGTAAAATCACACAAAAACTGATCATATGTCCATACATAGTATAATCTAAAGTTACATTTCCACTAGAATAAAATGTCTTCTGTTATGCCTTCTAATCACTAATATGTCTTCACATTTAAATGTGTGTTCTATGAGTAAAGAAATTTAGTAAGGATTAAAGTAGCATGGGCTTATAATAAATAACATACTGTTATATTCCTGAATACTCAGAATAAAAATGATTATCTTGTGGAAATAATATAAAACGGTATGTAAAGGGAATACTATTCACATGAATGTCCAAATGTATAAGATGCATGAGAAAACATAGTAAAGGAGGGAAGTTTTGACAGTTGGATCAGAAATTAAGAATACACTGATGACTTTCAGTTGTTCACTAACAATTCAAGTTATGATAAAATTAAAATATGAGAAACGACATTTATTTTTTAAATGTTAAAAATGAAATTCTGTAGACTGGGGGTGTGGCTCAGTGGTAGAGTACTTTCCTACCATGTATGAGGTCCGGGTTCCATCCCCAGCTCCATGAAAAGAAAACGAGGAAAGGAAGGAAGAAAAGAAGGAGGGAGGGAGGGAAAGAGAGATAAAGAGGGAGAGGAGGAGGGAAGGAGGAAAGGAAGGAAGGGAAAAAGGGAGGAAGGAAGGGAGGAAGGGAAGAAATTCTGACTTATTTATAGTATGACAATAAAATTCTTAAATAAAACATAGAGAAGGAAAGAGCATAAGAGTTCACAACTTCTCAATATTCTCTTGAATTTGTCAATGAGGAAGCTGACGAATGGCATTCAGAGGTGACCTGTCCAAGGTCATACTGCTGGCTCAAAGAAGTGATGACAGTACTACCACAGTGCCTTGATTTGTCATTTAGATATCTTCATTCCACAATGTCTTTCTCTCAAATAATAAATATGCATGACGAAGTATGACCGTGTCCACTGGAAGTTTACTTTGCAGAAAGAAAACTAGAGTTTCTAATGAAGAAACACAAGGATTTAAAGCTATACCAATGTGACTAATGAAGAAAAAACATGATTTTTAAAAAACAATCAAATTCACTAAACCATATGGTTTATTCAAATGCAAATGTTTCCTTAAAAAGATTTATTGGCTTCAAAAAACTCTTTAGAGGAGTAAATTGTTTTATGACTATTTGTTTCATGCTCATTCAAGAAAATTATTCATATGCTAATGATTATATTAATTTAAAGCTAGCATTTTTTTAAAAAAACAGGTCTAGAAAAGAGTTTGTCTACTTCACATCCTTGTATCCAAATGATATCATAAAAAACAACTATCCCAACCAGTGACTTTCAGAAGGAACTTTACAATTCCTCCTTTGGAATTGGTTTAAGAATTTCATATACTCAGCCTTTTTTTTAATCTAACCTAAATTTCTATTGCTTCAGCCTATTTTTAGTTCTCTGTGCTTTTTCTTCAATGGAAATGTAAAAAGTTCAAATGGACTATGAAAACATAAATGTACATTTCTAGACCAACTAATCCCGGTTTATTTCACCTTCATTTCTACAGATTGTTTCCAATCCTTTGGTTCATATATCTACACTAAGCCTTCTACAAAGTCCTTCAGTTACAGAATACAGACTTTTTTTTACAGTATATAAATGAATGTCTCACCAGTGCAGTGTAAAATGGGAGAGTTGGCTGGGTCATCTGTATCATATATCATATCTGACAATATACACTGCCGTGTAGGACTGAATCACTGTACTTTCCAAGCAAGAGCCTGTCTCATAAAACTAGTATATTCCATTTCTAACAGATGACCTTTCTTTGGAGAGAATGAGTGTTATGATACTGGGGTAATATTTCTTGGTTTGGTTTGGTTTGGTTCATTTTCTTGAACCAGATTGACTTTCCTAATATTAATACCACCTAAAAGATACACTATTCAACACCTCCAGAGTCACCACACTCTGTGCTTATGAAATGAGGAGTAAATGCAGTGAGCATTTACTATAATTGACAGCACAATTACTAGTAAGGGAGCTCATCATTTCTTTTTTTTTCTTAAGAAGATTATAATTTAATAAAAGGAATTT
Organism: Ictidomys tridecemlineatus; assembly: GCF_052094955.1. NCBI lineage: Eukaryota > Metazoa > Chordata > Mammalia > Rodentia > Sciuridae > Ictidomys > Ictidomys tridecemlineatus. Next base: position 42,995,906 of record NC_135490.1, read on the forward strand.
GTCTACATTTTGCCAAACCTATCCTTGCCTTACACCTTGCTACAAATTCTTAAGGAATAGTTTAATCTTATTTATAGAGGATTAGGTCCCATGGCCTTAAGTCTAAATGGGCAATTAAAATTTATGTATTTTTTATTTGTTTCTTCTTGCAAAATGAATGAACTGTGACTGCATTGTCTTACAATGAGATCAACTCTTTAGAAACTATCATGGAATAACACAGGGTCAAATGGAATATGACCCAGACCTGGGGCAGGAATTTTATTTTCAAAATAGAGAAATGTCAATAATTGTACAGGAGAATAGGTCTAATAAAATTCAGCACAATTTAAGTCAAACAGGTTTATGGAGAAGCACTACTTTTGATTGGCTTTAGTGTGATATAGAATTTATTTCTGTGGTTATGTGTTAATATTTGCTAGCTTAGAATTTTAAGAAATATATGGCCTTCAGTTTTTAAAAACTTTAAAAAAAATTTTAGTTGTAGATGGACAATACCGTTATTTATTTATCTTTATGTGGTGCTGAGGCTCAAACCCAGTACCTCACAAATGCCAGGCAAGCACTCTACCATTGAGCCACAGCCCTAGCCCTGGCCTTCATTTTTAAAGAAGTTAAATAATAAAAATATGAGGTATAAACTTTGAAACTGAGTTTAAGGAGAAATTGTTTATTTTGACCAAAGGATTATAGAGTATATGTAAGTGGACTTGAGAGGATTAAACAGGAACTCAGATGCAAAAAATCTGAAAGGCAACAATTCACTTAGTGCATATGAATTTGCTCATTGAGAGATGACAGGAAGAGACTATTGTAGCTGTTTGTATGTTTGAAGATTGCTTTTGTATTTGACTGCAGTAATACAATATTTTAGTAATTCAGTTCAAACAATTTAAAGAAAAATCAGTCCTACTAAAGGAAATTAGAAAGATCAAAGAGCAAGTTTAGAGATTTAATTAAGGCTTCTTTCCCCCCCCCAGCAGTTAGCAAAATATCTAGCATGTTAGGAATTGTCAATACCACTTGTCAATAAATGCTTGTAGAATGAATGGGAGGAAAAGAGAGAGGAAGGCAAAAGATAATCAGGATTGAAAAGTGTTAATCTGTGAGAGTTTTTCCAGATATCCTATTAATGATAGAATAAAAATTGTTAAAGGGGAAGAAAAATAAGTGATTGGCAAAAGTCATCAAAGGCTGAGGCCAGAGGTTAGCATCACTCTTGTAAGATGAAATTTCAAGTTAATTAAGAACCAGGAGCATGAGCTTCCAGAACTAACTTTTTGAAATGAAAAGTTACATGAGAGCAGAGAGAACAGAGCACTAGTGATTTTTCCACAATTTAAATAGAGTGGTTCACCAGAAAAGTCCTGGGCAGGCTCAGAGTGCTGACTTTGACTCTATGCCATTTGAGTCCTTGAATCATTGCATTTACTTTTTGGTCTGATCACACCTATATACTGAAATAAAGGCAAGAGTTAAATTTAGCTCATACTCAGCCATGAATTCTGCACCTAAGATCAGTCAAAAGTTGATGGAGTCCTTCTCATCATCTCCATCATCATCATTATCATCATCTCCACCATCAACACCATCACCAGCAGCAGCAGCAGCAGCAGCAGCAGCCACCCAGAGTGGCACTGAACCTCCATGAGTACTTGCAATGTGCCTTAAACTAAGTGCTCTGTGCGTGTTATTATCTCATTATGATTATGTTAGTTCATTGTCATTATTTTTCCTCAACAACTTTTCAATATTTCCATTATAGATGTGATTAAAATGAAGTCATATAGAATTTAGGCAAATAAGGCAGCATCAGGGGAAAAAAAGGATTCTTTAATAATATCTTGCCTTTACAAAATAAGGAGATAATAATCCCTGCCCAGTGAAAGTTATTTGATATTAAGCTGTTTACTTAGTCCTGCAAACATTTCTTCTTATTTATGAGTATTTTGTATTACTACTAAAGGAGATAGTATAAGTAACACACCAAACATAGTACCTGATCCATTACACATGCTTAATAAATGGAAATTTTTTCTGCTTTTACTATTACCATTATCATGAAAAGTTTCTGATTCCCTTAATATTGCTTAAGAACCAGAAGCATGAGCTTCTACAAATCATTTTAAATGAAAAGTTGCATAATTCCAGGGCTAGGGATGTGGCTCACTGGTAGAGTGCTTGCCTCGCATGTGTGAGGCACTGGGTTAGATTCTCAGCACCACATACAAATAAATGAATAAAATAAAGGTCCATCCGCAATCATAAAAAAAAATTTTAAAAAAAGAAGAAAAGTTACATGAGTTCATATAGAAAGCAAGCAGTGATAAAATCAAGTATATAGGTAGAAAATAAAATGAAGTAAAATTATGGATATTAAGCATAAGTAAGATGAAAACTGTATCAGAGGCATCGATCCCTAAAATGATACTGAACTAATGGAACTGGTTAAGACTCCAACAATTTTTTCTTCTTGACTTCAGTAAAAAGTGAGCTTATGTAACGACTAAAACCTCAGTCCCCTGTTGTCACCTTGCTATTTGAGCACCTTTGTTCATGTAGCTGTTATCTCTATTTACACTTAGTGATTACTAGGTCTACTATTGGAGTGTTCTTAGAAATGATAGCAAAGCTAAAAATAAAGTGACCACTTAAGCAAAGCGACAACTCACTATGGTGATGATAACACACATCCCTATTGCACAGAAATATCTTTTTATAATGAGGGGAAACCACATTTCAATCATATTACTTTGCCATCCAAAAAAGGGGTGGGGGAGGCACCAGACTTTTAGCACCAAATTTAACTCTAAGCTATTTCTTGTTGTATGAAAAATTCCAACTGAAAAAAGTTACAGAAAAGGCAATACTTTTCCTTGGTGATAAGGGATTCTATAGAGAAGAGATACTGCAAAGTGATGATTCATTAATTAGTTGCTTTGCATAATTCATCTAAGGCACAGTGTGGTACTAAATGCCACAGGTGCTCTGAACTTAAAGGGTGGAACACTATTGAAAAGGCTTTATGCTTTTGAAAGATAAAAAATGGAGACCCCTCCTCCCCCCAAAAAAAACACAGGGATCGGGAAATTCCTGCATCTGTGAGAAAATATTATCTCTCATGATTGTTTTAAATCAAGGACCTCCTGTAAACCACATATCCCCAGAAAGGTCTTAGTGATAGCAGAAAAAAAATACCATGAATGTTCCAAGATTTCCTCAGATTTCTCGTGTGGCTTAAGAAAACCTTAAGAGAATCTCCATGACTGCCCTGAGCTATAAAGTGGGTGGTAAGTCAAGCCCTGCCAGGATTTGGACTCCTCCCTGAAAGAAAATTAGATACTGCTCAGGAACCTGGCGGTAAAAATAGGGCACCACCGAAATAATAGCTTTCAATTTTGCAACACCCTGTTCTTTTCTGATGAACGGACTTCTAGTAGAGGGCAAGGGTTAATTTTCAAATTTGCCTGATTCCTGGAGTGACTCTATTCTGAGAGCAAAGAATGAGAAAAAAAAATTTCCATAAAAGCTCTGAGATATAAATAAAAAAATAGATTAACATTAAAAGAATATTTTTAATTTCTGTGCCTACTTTCTTCATTTTTCTTCTGAAAACCAAGAGTGTTGGGAACTTGGATGGGCCTCTCAGAAAAAGTGATATCTTCCTTACTATACTTGGCTCATTTTACATGGTTTATATTGTAATCTGTTAACATTTCTGTGACTTCCAGACAGCTTAAAGACAAGGAATCTATTTCATATGAAGTATTTCAATCTCCATTGAGCAGTTTACGAATAAAAAATTCAACGAGTTTTATGTTTTCCATTGAGAACTAATGAAGTATAATGAGTAAATTCCAGCATTAGACAAAGAATATAAAAGTATATGGAGAATGATTTAGTGAGGGATTAAGGGACAGATTGCTGCTAAAGGGAGAACATCTGCATAGACTCTTAGGAGATAACTTCTTGCATTGTATTATTAAAACTTTTCCCCATAACTTAATTCTATCTTCCTCTAATGTGGATTACAGAATGTAAATATTTCAAAGAAAGAGTACTAATTATCTCTTAATAAAAGTTGGTTGTCTTGACTAAACTCATAGAAATGCTTTTTAAAAGTGTTTAACATTTTTGGTTTTTGCTCATAAAGGAAATTATAAAAAAATCTTATCTCCACGGAGCCTTCTGGCTGCACATGAGCATCTTGATACTTTAGTTGTCAGTGAAAAGCATTTCTCTTCATTTTGCTGTTGAGTTGGGTGGCAGTGGGAAAGTGTACCAATGTGCACAATCTAGTTTGCTGGATAATTGATTTTTTGACAGTTTCATCGAGAAAAAAAGGAACATCATTTGGGCCCGCACAACTGATGTGTGATGAGGGGTCACTTTGACATTAGTTCACCACACATTTGAAGAACTGTATTAAGCTAAACTCACGTCTGTTCTAGATTGTTGATTGTCTATCCCAGTTGTCTAATTCACTCCAATAAATGTTCATGGTAATATAGTATGTACAAAACTGACATCCTGAGAGTAGCTAAGACACATCAAAATTTAAAACTTCAAGAAGATATTCATATTCCCAGTGTCTCCATCCCACCAACATGATGCAGACCATGTAGTAACAAAGCTTTGAGGTGTTATCCTTTTGGTTCAGATGCATTCTTTTCTTGCAAAAGTACATTTTAGGAAGTGTAATTTACATTTAAGTGAAAGGCAATTATTCTCCTTGTATCTTATCTGCTTTTTCACAGGGACTGAGTACATGTTCTGTGATCACTAGTGTGTGTGTGTGTGTGTGTGTGTGTGTGTGTGTGTGTGTGCATGCACTTTAAGCAACAGTAGAATCAGAATATAACCTAGAAATTGAACATGAGATGGGTAAACATGAACAAAATCTCTAAGTGAAACCAGAATAAACACTAACTTTCCAAGGAAAAAAGTAAGAAAAGGAAGGTAACAATACTGTTATATCTTCCTTTTCCCATCTATTAAATATGGAAGACTGTGTGATGGTATCTAAAAATAGCCTAGGAATTCATCACATTTTCATTTTTTGTATTTGTATATGTATATATATAGAGAGACAGATATACACACGTGTATACATATAAATATATGTATATACAGTCATAAATCAATCATGTGTTCATTTATACTTCTATATTATGTGTGTTGTACATATGTTTATATATGCATATTATGTGCATGCACATGTACAGGTATATACATATATACATACATATTATATGTGTACATTTATGTAAATGTGTGTGTATATTTTTCTGTGTATACATACACATATATTGTATATATATGTATATATGTGAAATCCCAAAGGAAAAATCAAGGCACCCACTTTTGAGAAGATGAATTTAAAAGTTGCCATTTTCCCAAGTACTACAAGTGAGGTATCCAAGAAAAGTTTAGGAATGCTGCAATGGAGAATTCCTCTTTTCCTATTTATTTGCTGATTGAATGCTATTTACATATTATTTTATGAGTGTTAAACTTCTATTCAGATAAAATTTCAGAAAGTCCAGGACTAAGATAATTACCAAGAATAACTGTCTTGAATTTGAGGAATTCCCAGGAGGGTTGTGGAAGGAAAGGAATCCCTAAAAGAAGTCACCTCAGAATTTCATGCAGCACTGTATTGACATTGGTGGCCCAAGATAAAGATCTAAAATGGTACTTTAAGTTGCTTAAGATGTGGGGTTGCAATTTGTGTAATTAGGAGGGAGTACTATAGGGAGTGGGGAAGGGGCAAAAGAGAAAGTTTGGACACTTCAGATATATTGTAGAGAATCTGCAGTAGTAAAAAATCAGAATGTAGATAATTTTTAGCTATTTCTTCTGACATTTATCTCCATATTTCTAAATAATGTGATGGTAATGTAATAGTCTCTTAACTTCCTACTATAGAAGATGAGGCTTTAGCTCTCTACACCTATTCCTCTCATCATCTTTAACCCTACCTCTCACAGACCCGAGACTCAAAAATAGTTGTTTCATAATTTTCAGTTAAATTAGTATTTACTACTTTTTATTTTGACTACATAAAAAAATTCACAGCTTAGCCACGTAGTGGCATATGATTGCATCGCTCTTCTTCTTTTTCTTTACTTTGTTCTTTTTATACACAATAGTACTATTTATTTGACATATTTATGCAAACATGAGTATGTCTTATTCTAATTAGGATTCCAGTTTTGTGCATGTATGTGATGTGAAGACTCTCTGTGGAGTATTCCTATAAGTACATAGGAAAGTCATGTTAGAGTCACTCCACTGTCTTTCCTATTCCTGTTCCCCCGCTCTTCTAATAAAACTGGTCCTCCTAGAGTTAATAATTGATTCTTGTAGTTTCCTGTGTAACTATTACAAATTCTTCCATCCAAATTGTCTGGCTAGACTATAAAGTTCTTCTCAGTGTAGCTGTCACATATAGATGACATATTCATCTTTCTCTTTCTTTCTTTCCTTCTTTCTTTATCTAAGTGATATCTTTTATAGAGAACTATCCAGTAGCTTTTGAGAATAAATGGGTTTTTTAAAGTGATTTTTTACATAATATTAAGGTAGGAACAAATTCCCATCCAAGTTGTTAAGGCATATTTGCTTGTCATCTTATTTCTGCTGTTACTTCTAAAAAATGCAATACCATTATCATTCCCAAGTCCTAAAATATAATTTCTCATTCTCTGTCTGATAGCATTAGGGATCATTAACTTGCCTCCTACATTCTGAATTTCACCAGGATGGTTCCATTACTACTTTATATTCCATTTGTTTTCTTTGGTCTGAAGACTTGGATCATTAATTATGGGATATTTTCTAAAAATTTTTTTTTGAAAAATTTCTCTCACTTTCCTCTGAAATGCTACTGAGAAATGTGGCTCCCCTCCAAGGTGAATAATGGACAAAGAAAGAGAAAGATGGCAAGAAATTGATGACCGCCTACATTCAACTTTTCATAGCATTTGTACACCTATTGTGGCCATTGTTAGAACATTTTATTTTTGTTTACATAGTTTCTCACACAATATTGTAAGCTCCAATACGAAAGATAGACTAGATAGATTGTTTAGGTTTATATTTCTGATGTTTAGCAGAGCATCTTCCACATAGTAGGCACTAAGTAAACATGGGTTTAATAGAGATTAGGATATGACTATGGTCACTTCTGTATTACTACACTCTTTATTTCAGCTGCTGGGGCTTTACTTTGGGACTTGTTCTCACAGGATATAGAATCATCAAGCATAGTTATTATCAGCTGTCCTTTTAATCAGCAAGCCGAATTATAAGGTAAATGTTTATTTCTGAAGCAAGTGCAAAGTAGAACATGATCATTAAATAGCAAGTGTTGGTCAATGATTCTCAATCTAGAAGGTCTTCGATTATCATTGTTAGATACAATAACATTAAATTTTGTTTGATTTTAGAATATATACTGTATGTCATGGAATGCTCATGTTGAGGAGTGGTGTTACAAAATTAAACCAAAGAAAACTTTGTAACTGCTTTGTGTCCAAATATCCCATGCACTAACGTCACAGAAAGCAACTTTGGACATTTCACAGACATTTTTCAGAATCATTGCACAACTAGAAGTGCATACAGACACTTGTAATATTAATACAGTGGTGTTTGAGCACATGTGTTTCAGAAGTGAAAAATCCCCATGGAAATTCACTTCATAAAATCAACACCCTGGAATGACCTACACTTTTCCAGATCCTCCATCCAAATCCTCAGCAGCTGAGCTCATTTTGAATGAAAATGCACAAAAAGGATTAGAAAAGAAATGTAATATAAATGTGCAAAATAAGGAGTCAGTAATTTGAAATACAATTTTAAATAAGACAGCCCGATGGGGAAGCCCATAAGGAAAGACATGTTTTTTACTGACTTCTCTCTCTTACAGGACAGATTTTAGTTAATTTAGATATTTAGAAAATGACACCAGTATGCTCAGATGCGATTGCAAATAATCTCACTTTTCTATGTACTTGTACTTTTTTCAGGCTTTAAACCACAGAAGTAGGTTTAAATGAACTTTAAAATCAACATTTAAATAAGAAATCTGAACAGGAGAAGTTGTAGAGATGAAACAATCACAAGATAAGGAAATATAAAGATAACAAACATAATCATATTTATGAAAAATTTTTGCCTTAAAATTAAAAAGGTATACATTCATAAGAATGACGGGAATTGTCCAAAGAACCTAAGTTGGAAATGAGATCAGGATTAAAACTGTGTTGAATCTATCTAAGTTACAATCTCTATCTCTGTAGTTAGAGTCTTTTAGAACTTGTTATTATATCTCACTTTGATGTGATAGAAATACCACTTATCAAACTTGAGTGGATTATGTTAGCCATTATTTTAAGATTTTTAAGGGCAAAATTGTTGTGATTTCTTTTCTCCATGGAAAATTATATTTCTCGTTTGTAAAAGAACCACACATGGAAGGGAATGCCTTTAGTTAAACATCTGGGAATTTCTTTTCTATAATACCTGAGATAGTCAGCAAATAGTAATGTTTGTTTTTGGTGATTTCATATGCCAGGAGAGAAAGCAACTGGCAGAGGGAATTGGGAGGAGGTGGACGGTGGGTTTGGGAATAGAGAGAAGCAAAAGCTGCCCATTATGCTTTTAAACTATAAGCATAATGGAAGAAAACAAACAACTTTTATTATTATTTTTAAAGGAGAGAGACTGGAAATGTCACTATCTAATTGAAGTCCAATATTGGGCAGAACAGCAAGCACATCAATACCAAGAGGGAGGTTTCCTCACCTGGCAAGTGGGGGAGGCAGGACAGAGCACTGGAGTGGAGAGCCCCCCCAGGTCCTTTCAGCTCTAAGCAGGGAAACGTTTAGTGAAATACACATCTCTCTACTTTTCTGCCTTCTGCCCCCCCATCCATTCCTGACCTTTGGGCTGGTCTTACCATAGACCACCATGGTGGCTGACAGGCTCCTCCTCTTGGCTACTATGTTGGCTGCCATGCAAGTATAGTTCCCCGAGTCAGAGAGTCGTGCCTGCCTGATGATCAGGTTATGGTCAGCCCTGGTGTCAATGTTCTCATCTTGTTCTGAGTCGATGGGTTCTTCATTTTTCAGCCATTCCACCTACAGGAAGGAAAGAAGGTTTATAAAAGTTATTAGAAGAAAATAATATCTCTTTTGCAATCAGAAGGTGATTAGTTCTGGTGTGCAGGAAAAGGATGTACCTAACTCATAGTATAATTATGACTTTTTTATTTATTCCATATTTATCCTTTTTATTTAGGAAAATCTTGTTCTATTCAGGAAATGGATACTCAAGTTAATAAACTGAAAGTAGGAAAAGAACACAAATAGTCTACTGACTTTGACCCATTTTTCTAAAAACGCAATGGAAGAGAGAGAAAAAGGTGACTGCGATTAGGTCATTTCAATTGATTTCATTACAATACTGCTGCTGCTGCTGCTGCTGCTGCTGCCGCCACCGCTGCTATTTCAATAACTGGTCCAAATAGAGACCAGAGAATCAACACACATGCTGAATTTATACTTTGTTTTGAGAGGCCATTTATTGAACCAAATTTTAAGTCAATATGTTTGTATTTAAACAAGTTTTAATAAAGGTGTGAGACTGTATAAAGGCTAAAGTAATCCAGACTTGAGTAATGATAGGCACATAAATTAAATTCAAATCTTAGTGTTCTCCTGATTTGAAGATCCATTTCTCGGGTGATTAGTTATACCGTTCCTCCAGTGATTCAGCAGACATTTGAGCTCTGGGTTATGCATTTTACCATGTAAGGCCCAGTCTCTCTGCTGGAAGAGACCATCTCCTCCATTCTCTGAGCAGAGGCTAGTTCTTGATTTATTTCAATCTCTAAAGCTTGTTCCTGGAGAACCTATTGTACTCTCTCCAGCTCCATCTGGATCCTATACTTACTAAGTTTCTCTCTCCTTAGACACCTGAGGAAGAGACAGATGGGAGTCTTCTGCTCCCCAAGTCCTCATTCTTGGTCAAGTAAACTTAGCACCCATTTCATGAAACACTTCAGCCTCCTGTGTGTGATCTTTGTTCCTTCCCTGTTTGTTCTTTGCTTCCAAATCTAGGTAACATTTCAACTCTCCAGTGCCATCTTGGCAGCACCGGATATTTCTTCTTTGGTCATGACTGCTTAGCTTTAGTTATCAGAATGTGTAAGCCACAATAATTTAAGACGTGTAAAGACTAATTTATCACAGCATGCAATGACAGTGACTACTCCAAACAGATTTCATATGAAAACATAAACACCAGGGGGCATTTTGTCACATTCTGCCCAACAGGTATGCTAATTGAAAGTTGGTTTTAGAATAGGATACTTCATTTCATTTTGTATTTAAATGTAAAAAAAAAAATCTAATTTACCACCAGTAAACAAGTGGCATCTGTTATATAACAGTGTGTTATAATGATGGCCTGTTGGTCTTATAAAAAGGGATTTACTTATCACAAGAAAATATATCATGATTCTTCAATACTTACCCCACATACCACTTCATTCCTGAGTTTAGATACTCAAACTCATCACCCTCCAAATTTACCCAGGAAAAGTCAACTCGAGAAAAAGGAAATAAAGTCAAATAGTCAGAACAGGAGATCTGAGGCCTCCAGGAGAACACACAAGAGACCTATAAAAGCCAAGTGGTACAGGACCATGAAACAGAAAAGCATATCTCCCTAACAGCAACCAGAATCGCTGTGGACATCAGTATGTTCCAACGTGGAGGGGCAGCTACTAATAATGGCATTGAGTCCAGAAGCACAGCTATCTGGAGAAGACAGGGCAGTGGAACGGATTACAGTCCACAGTCGGCCGACATCTGTGACACAATGTCCTCCATTCTTACGACCATTACATATTTCAGAGTCATTCGTTTAGTTATTGACAAATATGTGAATTCTTTGACTATCAGCGGTTGTACTGAGTGCTGTGTAAAGTGATGTGAACAAAACCAAAATGCCCCCTTCTCTCCTAGATCTTACATTTAATAAGTAAATCCATGTCTTCACCTGAAAATAACACCATCAGCAACCTCTAAGATGAAAAGCTTCCTGTAAGGCCAGTAGAATTAGATTCTGAAAGTTAGCACCACACCCATGTCACTGGACAGAACAACCAGTTCTAAACCACACAGGTCTGAGGGCTGTCACTTCACCTGTATTCTCCTCTGCTTCACAAATCCAGGCGGGAATTGCTAATTGTTCATTCCTGAGATTTGCTATTTGTAGCATTTATAAGGCTGTCCCCGTCCTCTTGCCGTTCTTCTTTATTCTTCCCAAACAACTGGCCAGGAAGTAGGGGAAGTCTGACACTGGTCCACAGATAAATTATTCATAGAGAGTAGACAGGCAGAGAGTCCTGTGGGAAGTGGCCTTGGAGACTGAAACGAAGACAGTCCCAGCACCTGGGAAGGAGAGAAAGCTTTCCTAATGGAATCTGGGCCCAGGGGTGATTAAAGCCACAGTCACCAGCAGAGATTTGGCTTCGGATTGAAAACTTACAGAAAAATAAACCATGCATGAAGCAAACTAGGCCAGGAAACTAGGAAAGCATGTGCCAGAAATTTAATAAATAACAGATTCACATAAGTGATATGGTAAGAATAATATGAATGTTTGAAACCCTCATTTAACTTGACAAAATCCCATCCCAGTAAACATAAGTATACACTTCATTAAAAATAACAACAAAACTACATGACAATTAAATAACTGAATAAGTATTCTACACCACTAATAACAGAAAAGCTAAACAACATCCTAGAGGTGCTTCCTAAGAAAAAAGCAAAGGGTATACTACATCGCTACCATCCCTCTCCACAATTCCGTGTTTTCCTAGTTTCTTTAATTTTTGCTTGGAGAGAAGACAAAGGCTATTTCAGCTACGACTGCATGACCATTATATCTTTATTAACTGATCTGTCTGTGGCTTCCATTCCTGCCTCCACCCCGATTCACCACCAAGGAATCCAGAAATGCCACTTTCTAGCTAGAAATCCTTCAATGGCCTCAAATTCTTTCAAGCCTCATTAAAGTCCTTTGTGTACAGCCCCCCTCCCTATCAAATGTCCACCTTAGATCCTTAAAGAACTCCAGGCACACTCCAGTGAAGCCCTCCCAGATTCCTTTCTCTTCAAGAAAATTCAAAGCAAGTTCCAACCTCAGGGCCTTGATACCTGCTGATCTCTTTGCCCAGAAGACCTTTCCCATGGGCATTCCCCAGGCTTCTCCCACTTCCTACTCAGGGCTCAGATCACATATGGAGCCCTTTCTAGAAAAGGAAGCCCCTTCTACGCACCCACTTTGCTTTCACTGTTTTCCTAATACTTATCTCCACCTGATAGTCTTAAAGATAGTAACACCTATTATATTACTATACCTATTACATCACGATACTTATTACTTATCATATTTTTGTCACTATGAACCTAGGAATTTACCAAAAGAGAATAGTAGAAAGGCAAATGAGGATTTAACCAAATTCAATTATTTGGGGTAGGAAAGGAGAAAGGAATGGAGGGAGGAAGAAAGGAAAAAAGAAAGGAAGAAAGCAAATAAAACATGTCAAAGTAGCACACCAAAGAATAAGGTTTTATTTCAGTAATTCACAATTTACCAATATGATATCATTATACAGGCATTAAAATTATGATTTCAACAAATGAAAACACAGAAAATGCTGATAAAACACAAGAGTCAAAATATAAAATTGTATATTTAGTGTGATCTCAAATTTGTGAAACAAAATACGATCACAAACACATATATGCTTAAAAGATAGGAAGAAACACATTATGTTCATAGAGATCATAAGTAGAGCTAATTGTTCTTTCAAGTAGTTAATTGTGACATTTTTAAGGAAAACATTTTTTATTGATTTTATTTTTTTAAATACATGACAACAGAATGTATTACAATTCTTATTACACATCTAGAACATAATTTTTAAGGAAAAGCTTTTGTAATCTGAAAACAAAACAAACAAACAACAAAAAAAACACCCCACCCCAACCACCCCCCAAATACCCTTTTATTTCTCATGTAGCACAGGAATTTTCAAATTTATATTTAACCATTGAAAGTTTCTTAAATTCAAAAGTTATCTGAAAGCCCCAAATGAAAAATGAATAAACAAGGAAAGACTGATGCAGTTATGAGGCTTTCTGAGCTGCAGATGGGAGGGACCAAAGGTGCCTAAGCTGGGCAGCTCCTAGGTACCCAGTTTGTGTAAATCCAGAGAAGAGGAGGCAAACCCTGCTCTTCATATATCTGATGCTCACTTCACAGCCTATGCTGCTCTACAGCCTACCCCTCTCTCATCCACAATACTATGGGCACACCCTGTGGTTTGCTACTAGGTTTCCATATTATATTCCAATGATGTCTATAAACAATCAGCACATTAGTAGAGTCCTAATTATGGAGCTGTTTTTCATTTGAAAACCTAATGGTTTATCCATTTAACTGATGGCAGAATCTTTATGAGGAAATCAGTTTGGTATTTTCAGAGCTTTATAAAAGTGACAAATTGTACTTAGATTTATGCTTTTGTCACTTAGAGAATCTTTAAAACATTTCTGATGAGCTAAGTGTTCCTAATGTAGAATAGTGTAATAAATAAGACATACACACAGACATGCACACACACACCTGTGTGTGTGTGTGTCTGTGTGTGTGTGTGTGTCTGTGTGTGTGTGTGTATTCATGCTCACATTCTCTACACCAGCAGTTGCAAATTCTAGTATTCCTGGTGGCCAGGAAGGTGATATAAATTAGTGAGGTGGCACAGTGTGCAAGATAGCCATGTGCACTGTCTGCATATTAAAGACAAGAGACTATTCTTCATTTCCACAGAGGAATGAGCTCATGCTCATCATTTTTCTTAAAAAAGTGTGGCACTTTCTGTCTCCTTTTGCATCCCCACTTTAGACAGACACATTGGTTTTTCTTTAAAAAAAAGATAGCACACAATGAAAAAATGACAATGAACTCATTTTGCTCAAAAATCATTTTGATTTTTAATGCATCAGGCTGGTCTTCAAATTTATGAAATACTTAGCCTCAGTGTCAGGAATTATGGGAGAGGGGTGACTTAGGCAAAATGTAGACCATAAGACCTGTGAAAATGTGTTAGCATTGGTCAGAGAACAAGTGTCGCCACCATGGGAAAGGGCAGGTCCGGTGAGGCCAAAGTTTCTATTTCAAGAAGCCAAAGGTGTGTGCTTTTAATGTAATATTTCTCAATTCAAGCCTGATGGCTCAGGCCTTATAAAATATAATGTGAGGACCAAATAAAGCATGTTCATGAGTCAGATGGTGATTTGCACGCTTTCTCCATAAAAGCCATGGTGCAGCAGCTTTCTGTTCCCTCCTGGTCACAATCACCAAGAGAATCTCAATGCCCTTCCCTGAAGTTAATTCATTTCCTTTATTGGCATCACCCATTTCAGAATGTTCTGGTTCAGAGGTGTTATTGATTACTCTCATGTCTTTCTCATGGAAGTGACTGGCAGGCATCAAGCAACTTTTGACCTGTACACAGTATTCTGCAAGTATTATAAGGGTGTGCACAGACACTGAATCCAGAAATTATTTTATAAGAGATTGCCAACACTGGAAATCCCTAATTAAGCTCTTAACAAAAGCAATACAAATTTTCTAATTAGCATTATGGAATCAATACATTGACCACACTGAGGCTAACAGACCTCAGTATCACTGATCCAAATGACCTCAGGCTATTGGGTCCTCTCTCCTGACAGAGAAGAAGAATGTTTCTGAAGGTTGTTGGAGACATTCACCCCTCAGAGAAACAATTCTTCATCAAGATTCCCTATGCTGGGCTCGGATGGATAATCACAGTTAGGTATATGTGAAGAAACTAGTTACTTTGAGGTAATGAGTTTATGCATTTTCAGGATGCCTGCATCATTAACATAGTGTTATGTATAGATGGTCTGCAATTTGTAGATTTTTCCAGTTTATAAACAAATCTGAAAACAGACTATCAAAGACAATTAGATTTCAAGCCAGATAGCAGCTTCCTGATGAGTCATTCTGGTTAACTGGGCACAGAAGGTATGTAATTGATGAGCTAGAGGTTTTCCTCAGCAACAGGCAGCACCATGTGATGAGATGGGGAGGAGACTCCTTTGGAAGGAGCACAGAGATAGATGCTTTGAGAGAGATCATCTTACTTGAGACCTATGGGTGGTTAGCATGTATGGTAACTGTGCTTCACTCTTTCTGACCTTTGATCAATCACATCTACCAATGTACATACATAAACACTACACCTAATGTTTACTGCCATGATACCATGCCATAATTCTCATGTTCTCATATGGTGGCACATGCCTGTAATCTCAGCAATGCTAGAGGCTAAAACAGGAGGATCCCAAGTTTGTAGCCAGCCTCAGCAACTTGGCAAGACTCTATCTTAAAATAAAAAAAAAAACTAAAAGGGCTAGGGATGTATTTCAGCTGTAGAGTGACCAGTACCCTCACCCCCACAACAAAGAATTCTCATGTTCCTGTTCTAATTCTTAATATTCCATAAGAGAATGAAATAGGTAGTTGTATTATTAAGCCTTTTATATGGAAAAAAAGTTTAAAAAAACAGCAAACATGAAACTATCCAGTTTAGAATGAAGAGAAAGCCAATTAATAGGCCAGCTCTCCTCCCATGCAGAATTGCAAGCCCTGGACCTTTGAATTCTAGATAGTATCAACCTTTGGGTCCCATAGAAAATGCCCATGTGGACCATGCATTGATGTTATATACTTAGTGCTCCTATCCCTCAATTTCAGTTCCTCTTTCTTGGAACCTGCCAGACTCAAGGTCAAATGGAATTGCTTAGATGGATTACAGATGCAATCTCAGCATTATGACTTTTGAAGCTTCAAAATTCTTATACACATTGTGATCCTTTTATTACTGCCCTACTCATTGACAAGCTCCTTCAGAACATGAACAAAAACTCTTGCTTGCAGGCCAAGGGAGAGGGATATATTATTTGCTTTAGGTCAGAGAGTTAAGCATTCAAAGATATGATCTGAAAGAGTGACACTTGTAATATAATCATTTTAAATACAGATATGACCTAGCGGAGTGATGTTTATTGTCTAGTTATTCTTAAATTCATTCTGGAAACTGCTAGTATATCATAATAGCCACATGTGGATTAGAATTTCTTATGGAATTTCATTCATTCATTCAAAATATAAGAGGAAAAAAAAATTTTTCCCCACACTACTGTCAAGGATGACTTGGGAAAGCAGCCTTGTTTCCTGGGACAGGGTAGAGATACAAGGCCATGTAGGTATGGTCAGGAGACCTCAGCAGTCCACAATGTGGTCACTTCTCACATTACCTCTCAAACCTCTTGTGAGGTTACAATGTTGCCAAGATCAAGTATGATGGGATTTATTTAGAGGAACAGAGGGCAGGTTAACATAGCATTCTGGCTCTTGGGCATCTACACTGAGATGCACTCAGGGATAGAGGGGTAGAGGCAGAGTGGGCCAAGCTGAGTTAAGACAGGATACTACAGGGACTGAGAGGGATCCTCTGACCTTCCACACCCTAGGAAAATTTATCATTTACTTTAAGTCACACTGTGAGTTTTGATCAAATGGATCGATTCCCAGTCTGATAACAGTAAGATCTGGCATTTCTTGAGTGTTTACCACATGCCATGTATTCTTTAAAGCACCACATGAGCTAACTGATTTGAGTGTTAAAATATCTCTATGAGTATCTATCATTATTAACACTCCCAATTTACAGATAAATAGTCAGAGATTTAATATACTTGTGTATATATATATATATATATTATATATATATATATATATATATATATATATATACACACACACATACATATATATATACACACACACACACACACACACACACACTTTGGTCAAAGTACTTAAACATATATTATATATATAATACATATCATATATATGACATATATATATATATAAAATATGTATAGTATATGTATAATATATATTAGAATGCATATATATGTGTGTGTATATGTGTGTGTATTTTTTTTAAATAGTAGAGACAGAATTTGGATCCAAAGCTAAGTTTTGTTCTTCCTTTTAACCATTATCTTTAGTCATAGTATTGATTGCCAGGTTTGTGTGCTGACCACACACTCTTTGCAGAATTACACTGAAATATAGAGGTTTATTATCATTGAAGATAATTCTAAAAATATAGTTTTGCTTTTTGTGATGATTCCTAAGGAACAATGGAAAAAATCCTCCCTGACAAAAGCAACATTGTCTAATAAGTGTATTGTCTCACATGACACATTAGAGGACAGCTCTCAAGTGAACACAAACCTTGTAGTTGGGGTATACTAACGTGACAGGAAGTTCAGAAAGTGACTGAATTATTCTGACATTAAAAGACTACTCAAATGTAACATGTGTCTATGTAGTGCTCATAAAACATCACGCCAGCCTTCTCAAAGTTATGCAGTATTTTATTTTGCCTTTCTGGCAATGAGGAGAAATGAGGGAAGCAAATAGTCCATGAGATTTTGCTGTGAAGATACAGCCTGCAGTCCTAAAATATTTTTCAAGACAAACTGAATCCAAGTCAAGGGGGTGACTTAAAAGAATGCATTACTCTTTTCAGAAAATGGGCAAATATTTCTGTTCTTCTGTTGGTATCGGATATAAATGCAATTCTGAAGATATGGCAACCATCTTGTGAGCATGAGGAAAAGATAAGGAAACAGCAGAGATAACTTGTCACTATCTTTAGCCTTGCCAGTAGACACATCAGTAACTATATCTTCTTGTCTTATCCTCACAACAAAGTAGGCAAAAAAAACCTATTTTTCCCAATTTTTACATGACATGATTTACCTAAGGCTACCTGAGTGGGGAATGGTAGTTGGGGAATTAGGAGCCTTCAAATATCTTTTCTATCAGGAGGCATTAGTCATTTTCTTAAGCCTCCTAGTGACCACACAAAGTGCTGCCCCTCAGCCATTCCCATGATTTGACTTGGCATTGTCACATGTGTCTTAACCAGGACTTAACTGTCACATGGAGTGACACTCCTCTGCTCATAATGAAGCACATTATCTTCTAATGTTAGTTTAGGTTGTTACTTGCTCTGCCACTTTCAGAGTAGATGTCACCTGCCCTCCCTTCTCTCCCGGATAATATTTCCTTCGGGTTATTTATAACAGCATTATGGCGTTTCCCCTTTCATCGGCTTTTCTTTCTCGACTGTATGGATTGATTTTAAAGCCACCTACACTGCAGTTTTCTTCAATTTAGCTCCACTTATCTGATCATGCATCACAAAGGAAGCAGGAATTCAGCTTAATTGTGAAGCCACCATAGCAGAACCAGGCAAGTGGCAGAAACCTGATGATCACAGCCAGAGTCGCACACTCCCTGGTGCTGAGTGAGATGACAGACAGGAGTAACTCTGTGCAAGTCCGAATCCTGACTGTGGAGCGTGAGGTTCCGACGCGGTGTGCCTCTCCTCAGATCAGCGCTGTCCTTTAACTTCCCTGCTTCAGTTATGAAAGTCAGGTGCAGCCTCATGCTATTCTTTAAAATTTATTTTGACAAGTAAATGGGCTCTGGGAAAGTGAACATCCTCATCTACTGTTTACCGAGACTGTAACGTTGTCACGAGTGAAGAATGAAACGTGTTCACTTTAATGTACAGCGTTCCCAAGAATGATGATCAGAGGAGAGGAGAACACGACACAGATGAAGCATGAATAAGAGAATGGGGAGAGATGCGCAATCAAAAGACGATGTGTAAGGCAGAGGAGAGGCTGTCATCTGCTTTTGGCTGTGTTTCCCAAACTGTGACAGATCTTGCTTTTCAGCTAATTCTACCTTTGCTCATTCCCATCTGCGAGGGAGGAGAGAATTCTGCTTTTGAATCTCTGATGAAGCAGCCCTTAGGATGATGCTTCCCAGGCTTCATGTCCTGAATGCTCCGAATCTGCCATTTCATCCACAGCATTGTTTCTGGGTGGGAGGAACTCTAGTAAGACTCCATGACCAGCTTTCACAGGCATTCTGTAGTTTGGAGGGACTGGGGATTGAACCAGGGCTTTGCCCATGCTGGGCAAGCACTTCACCACTGGGCTAGACCCCAGCCCCCTCAGAGGGACTCAAATCTGTTTCTATACTAACATTTGCCTCATCATGTCAGGTATGTAAATAAGGTTTTGAAGTGGTGGTGAGGGGATATTAATTAACAGTTACCATTTTTGTTGTTGCTTGTTAACACACAATATATATTCAAGTGCTGAGAAAATAGACATTTTACTAAGGATTAAAGCACAAAGGGTTCCAAGCATTCATATGAAAGCCAGTTTTCAAAGCTGACTTCTATGTTTCATACAAT